>NC_062295.1:34266063-34914813 GCF_902655055.1 Lutra lutra
AATAAGGTTATTATATATATATATAATAAGGTTATTATATTATAATAATAATGCTATTCTTGTCACACTTTTTAATTCTGTAATAAATATTGTGTATTTGCCATGTACTGGAGTTCCTGTGGGATTGTTTCCATTACCAACTCGTTTTGACTGGTTCTCATTTTGTATTCTTGTCCTCTTCTATGGTTGGTTATCAATGCTGTGTCTAACATTTTAATTTTTAAATTATGTAGGAATAATTTCAGACCTAAAATGATTTTATCTTTGCCCAGATAAAATTTTCATTCTCATCTTGCCAAGTGCCTGAGGATGTCGGCAATCTGGGATCACCTTAAACTAATTTTAGGATTTGGGATTTTTCTGGGCCATTCAGATGACTCAAGGCTGGGAAGAGTGTTCTTGAGAAGAATATTCATCTTCTAATTCACCCTTATTCCTAGTGTCCCATCCCAAAGCACAGATGTGATGGCTAATTTTGTTTGTCAACATAACTGAGCCCAGATATTTGGTCAAATATTATTCTGGGTGTTTCTGTGAGGGTGTTTTTGGATGAGATTGACATTTTAGATTGGCAGGCTGAATAAAGCAGATTGCCCTCCATAATGTGGGTGAACATCATCCAATAATAGCATCTATTTACCATTCAATAAAACAAGAGGCTGACCACTCCCAAGTAAGAAAGAATTCCTTCCTCTTGATAGCCTTTGAACTGCAACATTGGCTCTTTCTGGTTGTCAGGCAGTTCTGGCCTTCAGCCTTGAACAGGAATATCAACTGTGCAGATTTTTTGCTTGCTAGCCTCCATAATCATATAAGGCAATTCCTTTTTTTTTTTTTTTTTAAGATTTTACTTATTTATTTGACACACAGAGAGAGATCATAAGAGAGAGAGAGAGAGGGGGAAGCAGGCTCACCGCTGAGCAGAGAGCCCGATGCGGGGCTCAATTCCAGAACCCTGGGATCATGACCTAAGCCAAAGGCAGAGGCTTAACCCACTGAGCCACCCAGGCGCCCCAAGACAATTCCTTTTATTATGTGTTTTTATATCTGTGTATCTACTGATGTAACTGTAGATCTGTCTGTATCTGTCTATTTGCTATTGTTTTTGTTTTCCTGGGGATCCCTGACTACTACAACAGAGGTTTACCAGGACCCTTGTTTTTGGAGGACCCTGAACTCCATCTTTTGTCTCCATAGTATGATAGACTTTTAAGAAGTACTGTTCAGGTTCTTAGCCACCTCATCTGGAATCAACCATTAGTCTGTGGGGTAAAGCAGTCCTAAAATGCAAGTCTCGCGCTCTGATGTTCTCTTTTTTCTTGGATACTGACCTGCTATTTTCTATCTGACTAGCTCTCTCTTATCTCTTACCTCTCTTATCTTTGTATATTTTTTCCATCTTTCTAGTTATGGCTAGTGGGAGAGTTGTCTGTCACCCCAGTCCTCCATTCCCAGAATCATTTGGTAAGTAATTATTTTAAAAAATTGCTCTATTCGTCTATTTTATTTTGCTAAATTCTACTGCATTAATTATATATCTTTAACACATTAGCACACTGTTTATTTGGTTTGCAGTACATTTGTTGCAGGTTAAAGGGAATATTTAATTCTCATCTAGTATAGTGTATATCATTGCATACTGCTGGCAAATGTAATGACTATGGAGTTTGTTAAGTGTTAAATAATTAGGTGATGATACATGTAAGCATATAAAATGTTTATATTATGTGGAAATGTTTGGAGAATTTTTTTAAAAGATTTTATTTATTTATTTGAAAGACAGAGATCACAAGTAGGCAGAGAGGTGGGCAGAGAGAGAGGAAGGGAAGTAGGCTCCCCGCTGAGCAGAGAGCCCAATTTGGGGCTCGATCCCAGGACCCTGGGATCATGACCTGAGCTGAAGGCAGAGGCTTTAACCCACTGAGCCACCCAGGCACCCCTTGGAGAATTGTTTTATGGGTGTTTAAGAGGGTTTTAGTGATGTTTAGAGAAACTGGTTAGAATTTTTGGGCAGACACTGCATGCATTCTTATTTCTTATTTTTCAATAATCTAATATAAACTCCTTTGATCTTAGACTCATTTTCATAAATGGATTAACTTGAGATGACTATAGTTCTAATTGTAATATATAGTGTACTTTTGCTTTTATGTTCTTATATCTCAGATATATGTGTGGGCTTCTTCTTTTGTGACAGTCCCATATGAAACTGTTGACAAAAAGTTGAATAATTCTACACAATAATTCTACCTGGAGGGAACCTAATCAACACAAAGAATGTCTCTCTAGGAACAAATATAAAGTGATAGAAAAATGCAAGTCTGATGAATATTTTTATTAAAGCACTGAATGACATGGCTGGTTTGCTTATAAGCATAACCGTTCTTCTTTGGTTCCTGCCTCTGGGTCTGAACTTCAAATGGTGATGAACTCAAGCCTTGCCTCCTTCTGCACGCACTCCCTAAGTGACCTCTTGCAGGCTCTCAGTTTCAACCACTGTGCATAGGTTGACCCTCAGATGTCTCTCTTTGTTCCTGACCTCTGAGAGTTCTCACTGCCCACTGTGTTCCTTCATCTGGTATCTGTCAGCTCCCATATCTTTCATTCATTCATTCTTTCTTTCTTTTTAAAGATTTATTCATTTATTAGAGAGAGAGAGAGAGAGAGAGAAAGGAGACCACAAGCAGGGGGAGGGGCAGAGAGAAGAGAGACCACAAGCAAGAGGGGCACAGAGAGAGAGAGAGAGAGAGAATCTCCAGTAAACTCTCTGTTGAGCATGAATCCTCACAGGGCTTGATCTCATGACCCTGAGATCATGACCTGAGCCAAACCAAAAGTTGACTACTTAACTCACTGAGCCACCCAGGTGCCCCTTTTTGTTGAACTATTTGTAAAGTCACTGACATCGTGACTCTTCAGCCCTAAATACTTCAGTATGTATCCTGAAGAATGAGGGCCTTCACTGGGGGGCCTGGGTGGTTCAGTCAGTTAAGCATCTGCCTTCAGCTCAGGTCATGATCTCAGGGTCCTGAGGTTGAGTCGGGCTCCCTACTCAGCAGGGAGCCTGCCTCTCCCTCTTCTGCTCCCCTTGCTTGTGTGCTCTTTCTTTGTCAAATAAATAAATAAAATCTTTAAAGAATAAAAACCAAAAGAGTAAAGACCTTCATTTACATAATCATAACACAATGATCACATTCAGGACATTTAAGTTAATTCAGTATTACTATTTACTACCAAAATAATTAGCATAAGTTAATTATGAAACTTGATTATATAATACATAATTATAAGTTTGTTGTAGGTTCATATTCAAATTTCATCAATAACGTTCCTTCTATCAATTTCTTTTTTTTCTTTAAAGATTTAAAAATTGGGGTGCCTGGGTGGCTCAGTGGGTTAAAGCCTCTGCCTTCGGCTCAGGTCATGATCTCAGGGTCCTGGGATCGAGCCCCAAATTGGGCTCTCTGCTCAGCAGGGAGCCTGCTTCCCTCCCTCTCTCTCTGCCTGACTCTCTGCATACTTGTGATCTCTGTCAAATAAATAAATAAAATCTTTAAAGAAATACAGAAAAAAACCCCAATTAATATAATCAGTGATACAAAATTTAGCAGCCTTGAGAGCTAGCCCAAAACGTTTAGCAAAACCATTTAAATAGTCTTTGCTCCATTTATTCTGCAGAACCTGATTTTGGTCTTCATGGATACTAATTAATCTATTATTTTGTGAGGCTATAGAGTATATCCTTTTAGACCTTCAAGCCATTCTGAAATTACACGTCCTTAGGCAAAAACAGCATATGTGGCTAAAAGAAACTCATTTTCTTATAAATACTGGATCAGAAACCTTTTCTTGTTCCACCCAATGAAGAAGAATTTCTAGCTCTGTCGTTAACTGGAGTTGGGTAAGTCACTAAGCCCATCTACATCTGTTCCCCCCACAACTCCTCCAGCAAAGTGAGGAGCTGCTCTGAAATTCTCCACATGTGGGGAGACCACAGATAGACTATCCACCAGGCAATGATGGTGACGTCTTCAAACTTTATGGAATTCCCCTTGCACTTCTCCAGTAAGAGGCTTTTGCTCTCAGCTGCTAGGCTGTCAGGCCAGGCCAAGTCTCCTTTGGGAGATTAAGTGTTAAGTCCTACAGAATGCTGGAAGAAACTAGGCAAGTGTCTAAGTGTTGTGCATAATAGGCTCTGTGCCAGGTTATCTTGTTTAAACTTCACATTCCGAAGATGCAGATACCATTATTATTCCTCATTTAACAGTTGAGAAAACAGGAGGTGTGATCGGTTAATTTGCCCACAGTCCCACTGCTGAGAAAGTGGAACCCATATTTGTCTGACTTCAAAGTATACGAATTAGACTTATTTTATGTAATTACAGAGGTGAAGAGTAGATCAAAATGAGGGCAAGATACAGGGAGACATATTCTGGTTCCATTTTATTTTGAACCACAACTGTCAGTCAAAACTGCAATGGGCTGCCTTTTTTTCACTGGAAGGATTCAGGTCCAAGCTGGATTACCATTTTTTCAGGGATATAATGGGAGGGGATCTCCCAATTGGCTGAGAGTTGGACTAGACACTCTCTTGACTATCCCTTTGCACTCTAAAATTCCAGTATGTGTAATTCTATGTGTGATTTGGTGTCTCCCAGGAAATTCACACAAAGCAGTTAGAGACCCCACCACCAGAGGGCAGTGTCTTCACAGTTGATCTATTTGTACAGAAGGAACCAAGCGGTTCCCTCCGGAGCTGTTCAGAGAGGGCCGGGTGTAGAACCATCACAAGGGTGAAATGGGCCAGTGTGGAGAGAGAGTGGGGGAGTCACCAATGGAATGTTAATATCCCTTCCTTTACCAACTGAACAATGATTTCTGTCTGCCAGGGCGTCGGAGAGAGTCAGAGTACTTAAAGTCAAAGGGAAGACACTGTTTCCAGGGAGTTGGAATCTGAGGGCCGTGCAGTGGCAGGGAGCCCTCGTGGTGCTCTCTCCTCCAGTCCTGCACTCCAAAGACTAGGGAAGTGAGGGGAGAAACAGGGTCCGGGTGTTAAAGGTGACAATGGAAACCCTCTCACACTTGGGAAGGTTGAAGGACCCAGAAATATTCAGCCTTGGAGAAGAGAAATCTTGGAGAGACATGAGAACTGTCTCCCATTGAGGTCCTTCTGCAGGGTCCTAGGTATCAAAACCGGGGTTAAAAAGTAGATGCCGCTAGGGGGCATGTCTCAGCTTGATTTAAGGAAAAGTTAAATTTTGATTTAAGGAAAACTCCCCTGTGCCTGAACATTTTGGGAGATGCCAAGGTAGAGCATGTGGGAGCCTTATGGGTCTTGAGCCTGGATGGATCCTGTAACATCCATTCAGGGATTCTGTAGTTTTCTCAGCTTTATGAAACTTGGTTAACCATCTTCATATCTCTGACCCACCTTTTCAAAATTTGCAGTGAATCTCACCAAGACGACGTAGTTCTCATGGTTTCCAATAGAAGTAAGACTGTGAACTAGGTTATAGGGATAAAACAGAATTCTGACATATTGTAAAAATTGCCTTTGGATTTGGGAGGCCTTAGAAAAATAATATTTCTTCACTTACAAACAATCTCCAGTCCATTTTCCATGTTTATTTTATTTAAGCTGCATTGGGACAGGGCATTAAAATTGTCCACATGAGGAATTACTTCAACAAAACAGCCAGGGCACACAGACATTACATATTCTGTCTTTGACGTGAACATGTAGGATCTCAACTAAAACAGACCCACTGTTACTGTTATCCAAGTGCTTACACAGCTTAGGCCGTCTCAGAGAAGCCACATTAATTTTAGTTCCTCTAATGGCTGGGTATTTACACCCTCAAACCCTTTTCCCCCACAACTATCTTTATTCTGTAGCACTTGTCTCTTTCTGGCTTGCACTTTCTTTTGCATAGTAAACATTCTCAGGATATCCAGTTTTTCTGTTTTCGTGTTTTTCCACTTAATGGTCTGCTGTTGAGATCTGTGTCACCCTGGAAGAAAAAAAAAGAGAGGGTGAGAAAAACCTTGTAGACCAGAGCTGCGAGTTCTGACATCTTCGCTTCCTTCTTGCTAGAGAAACAATGTCCTCTGGATGCCTGGGCTGCTGCTGCACAGGCTTCCTTCCTCATAATGGACACCATTATTGGGTCATAGCTGGTCCATTCTGTATGAGTTTGTGAAGGTTTAGAGACACCTTTGGGCCTGGACTCCATACAGGTCATCGAGAGGGCTGGAGTACAGTCCCTTTGGATACAGTACTCACCACGGGCCTGCCTGTGGTGTCTCATGAGGGGCCCACAGGCTTGTTTTTCCATTGTGATATGTCTTCCCAAGAAAGAAAAGCTACTGCTCATCACATCCCACACATGGATTTAAAAACTTACCAAGATTTCCTTAGGGAAATTATGGAATACTTGTACCCCGTGAGGCCCTTCCCAGCCTCATGCATGCTTGTCTTGCTAGCTTTGTCTCCCACCACATCCAGCACTGTTCCCTCCTCCTGAGCTCCTCTGTCCTAGTCATGCTGCTCCCTTGTATGGATCTGACCTCTGCACTTTGGCATATGTTGGGTCTTATATCTGGAATTCCTTTCTTTCTTTCTCTATCTGGTGAGGGATTAATTTTATTTACTCTTTTAAATTTCCATTAAAAATGTGTTCATTCATTTTACTTAATATAAGAAACAAATGCTTTTGTAAAATACTTTGATCATGTATTTGGATGTCATGACTGTATCAGTTGCTGTAAAAATGTCTATAAAGTTCCTCTCCATTTCTGTACTTTTGTTATCTTGGCCAGGTAACAGACAGACCACTCATTGAGTGGCACTGCCTTAGACTTTTCTTAGACTTTTTTTTTTTTAAGATTTTTTACTTATTTATTTGACAGAGAGAGAAGGAACAGAAGCAGGGAGAATGGGAGAGGGAGAAACAGGTCTCCCGCCAAGCAGGGAGCCCAATGTGGGCCTTGATCCCAGGACCCTGAGCTTGGTCAGTATTTGTGGGACTGAATTTAAAGCCACTTTGGAAAATTAAACTCTTGTGGGGTCTTGGCTGAGTGTTGACTCATGTACTAATTTGCTTAAGACATCTCATGGCTACTGATGACATGTCTAGCCTTGTGACCAACAAGGGGAAATGGGATAAAAAAAAAAAAAGCCTCGTCACATTTGGGTGCTGTTGGCAGGACAGTGGCCTTGTGGTTTGGAGACAGAGCTGTTGGATCAAGACCAGCCCCCCAGGAATATACAGTCACCAAGCCAGGGCAGAGGATCTGTTTCCAAAGAGAGCTAATCCTGGAGGCTGAGACTTAGCAGGTGGAAGGACTGAAGTACCTCCTGAGTCTGGGTGGTACAGGAAGCCACCTGGGTAGCCCCCGCCAAGGTGAGAGTTCAACAGATGGGACCCCTTGCAGGGTTTTGCCCCAAGAGGAGATGGTAATACATTAATTGTATATTCATCCAAAGGCAAGCCTTTGGTTTCCTTAACTTCTTGACCTAACCATTATTTAATAGTTAGAGAATTAAGAAAAAGAGTATCTTCTATCTTTTGCTTCCTCCCTAAACAAATGGTAAGAAAAGGCTCGGTTTGAATTCTAAGGTCAGTGGGGTTATCACTTTGGACTAAAACCCAAACTGACCCAGTACTGAAAGAGAGCTGTGAGTGGGGAAACTTATCCTCACTGGGGGCTGATCTGTCCGGATGTTTGAGCACAGGGCCAGAAGAAAATTCCCATAATCCATGGAGGTTGGACCACTCTACTGAGACTTCAGCTCCATCCCCTCCCAACCTAAACCAAATCCTTGATCTTGAGTTGTTCTGTTTAATCCTAAACAGAGGGCAGCCTTATTCATCTCCATAGTAATCAAAATAAAAGACAGTTTGCCTTTCCATAGCACAGGGCTTGTATGACCATGAGCAAATCGCTAAACTTCTCTGAGCTCATTTTCCTCACCTGACAAATGGAGATGTTTATGTATCTCTTTACCATAGGATAAATAAGATAGTGAGAAACATTACCGTGCGCCTAGTTCTGGTAAAAGTAGGAGAAACTTCTGTTCCCTGGCTCTGTTTCTGTAAGGGGAGATTTCTGCTACAGCGTTGGTTCTAACACACCTGACCACACATCTGGTCACCATAGGGCTGGTTAAACCACAGATGCTGGGCCCATCTCCCAATAACGTCTGATTCAGTAAGTCTGGCATGAAGTGTAAGAATTTGCATTTCTAGTAACTTTCCAAGGAATGCTGATATTGCGGCTCATCAAAAAGACCACATTTTTATGGAACCACTGCTCTGGAATAATGTTCTTTGCCACTTTCCTCATCTTTCCCTTGCTCTACTCATGGGAAGGGGCGTGATTTATCCTGTGTTTGGAAGCAGGAACCAGGAAGGAAGGGATAACCCCCCCCATCTGGTCTCTCCTTTTGGATTTGCTTGTAGGTTTGATGAGTTCTGGTCATCCCTCCCCTCAGAGTAGGGGCTGCTCCTTATGGAGCACGGGTGTGGTGGTTCAGTTCTGCAGGTGCCTTAAATTCTGGGGTGAAATACAAGGATGACCAGGTTGGATACCCATTAAATTCTTAATCTAGAATTATAATAAGACTAGCATTTTGACTTTTATATGTTTGTTTCCTATTTTTTTTCTCAGTTGATTCTGAATGAAAGAAAATAAGAAAGGACTGTTTTACATTGTTCCCTATGGGACAGTGCTCAGAAATGGTAGCAGCAACTAATTATTATTATTATTATTATTATTATTATTATTATTATTATTATTGTAAGAAGTCTAAATTCAACCAGTATTGATGAAATCCTTAGGAATAATGATATTGTGGGGATGTGAAAGATGGGAAGTACACATTGGCTGTAAGCTTGCAAATGTCCTTATGGTTGTCTGGTGAAAACAAACATTAGCACCCGTCTGCCAGGCCTGATGTCAAGTGGCATCAGACATGGAAACTGCCTTCAAAGAGCTTCCATCCAGATGGGGAAGCATCATGACCTCTAGCCCCTGTGTTACAGGTGGACAGCACCATGCCCAAAGGCTTCGAGAATGCAGAGGGAGTGTTGCTACTGAAGGGATGGGAAAGTTTGGGAATTCCCACTGCATGAGATCAGGGCAGACAGGAAGCATCAAAGTCAGAAGGAGCAAAGTAGGGTCAGGGAAGGGAAATTTGGAGCATGGGCATTGCGAGTGGAGTCCATACCTACTGGCTGTGGGCTGGAAGGTGGAGACCCTCATTCCTCAGAAAGGGTTTTGGAGGAGCCTGTCTTGGACACCTGGATGATCTCCACAGACGTGATGCCTCTGCCAGCCACGCGATGTCTGGTGCGCAGCTTGTTCAGGGCGGTCTCTGCCATGCCGGCCCGCTCCTCCGCGTCATCCAGCTCGTGCACTGTCTTCCGGTAGCGAGCCAAGGTCTGGTTGGCCTGCTCCTCCTGGGACAAAGGCACGGTGGAAAATGGTGTAAACCTGGCTGCTTCTGCTGAAATGTGCATTGTTATCAGTTCTACACAGACGCCTGAGAGTCCAGCCTTCCAGTACTATTAGCTGATTCTTTTTTGTCCTTGACATCCTTATTTCTAAGTAAAATGTACTCTGTTGCTGCTTCTGTCATTTGTGGCTTTAGATGTCAGCGAGTGGTGCTCCACTATGAAAGATGCGGATTTAGCGCATTCCCTAGCCTCCAGCACTCACCTCCCATCCCGTCGTCTCCCCAAGAGAGTCAGAGTGCTGCTTTGGTTAGAACTATATTAACTGTCAGCCTGGTCTTTATCGAGCCTTTTGGGAAAGGCATTGGTTGTGTCGGTGGCTGATGGATTCAGTGCGGTAGCCCCAGAATTGGCAGTGAGCAAAAGCAGGGTCAAATATCTATGTTGGGGTGGGGGTGGAGGGGTGGTTGCTGCCAGTAGGTGGACCTGTGGTTTGGGGTTGAGACTCGAAGCCATCCTTTGCTAACCATTTAACTTAGATTTTAACATTTACTAACATAACATAAATATCCCACTCTGGGCTGTTTCCTCACCTGTGAAATAGATTAAGAGTATCAGTCTTCCCGCCTTGTATTGGGAGGATCAAATAAGGAAAGGGTCTTGTATGTAACAATAGGAGCAGGAAAGAGAAGTTATCCTGGCAGAGACCACAAGGGGCAGTAGAAGCAGGACAAAGGCAGCCAAGACCTCCCAGTTTTAGAGCACAGCTTGCAGTGGGTACATCAGTTAGCACCGGAGTTCTTAGGGTATCTTTTCATTTTCTACATGTTCTTATCTCCAGTGTGTGGTGTCAGTCTGCTTCCAACAGGATAGCGAGAATGAAGTGCCATGGACATAAAGCTCTCAAGGGTCATCTTTTGGCCAGTAGCAGATTCCTTCCCTGTGGTTAATTCTAACCAAGTCTTGAGACCTGGGCTGGGAAGGGACGGCGTATGAAGGACGCACAGTGGGCACCTACCGCTTCTTCGATCTGCCGCTTGTAGACCTTCAGTTTGTTCTGGAGCTTCTCCACCAGCTCCTGCATGCGCTGGTTGGTCTTGTGGTCCTCCTCCGTCTGGAAGACGAGCTCTTTGAGGCGGCGCTCATTCTTCCGCAGCGTCTTGACCGTCTCCACGTGCTGTTTCTGCTCACCGTCCAGCTCTGTCTCTAGTTCCTTGATCTGGGGGAGAAGAGAGGAACATGGCTGAGGGAATGCAGGTTTTTGAACTTGGGAGCTCGGTGGCCTTGGGCGGGGATGTCATGGCTGCCATGTCCACTTCCTCCTCGGAGAAGAGCAGGCAAGCCCTGGCCAGGAGGGTCAGGTGGTTTTTGCCTTTCACACACCTGCTGTGGTTGTCAGATGGGTCCCTTTCCCTGAGCCTCAAGTTTCCTCCTCTGGGAAGTCGGGGAGGCCGAGGCTGGACAAGGTGACCGACCTCCTGGCCCCTCTAGCTCTGACACCCCACAGGTGAAGACTAAGGCTTGTTTTAAGAAAGTAATAAGGGGGGAACAATGTTGGAAATAGACTGGGTGGGTGAAGCACATTCTGGGGGAAAGGCTTCAGGGGGAGGAGGAGGAAAGGAGACCTTTGTATAAATAAATTACAGCTCTTGTCTCAACTTCTTTTCCCTTCCCAGCATCTGGGTAACCCAATTCCTCATCAAGCTCTGGGCATGGTGGTTTTGGGAAAAGGCCCCTGCCCAGCCACAGCTCCCCTTTCTCCCTTCTGGCTCAGCTCAGGGGTGCTCTCACCCTGGCTTCCAGTTTCATGATCGTGCGCTTCCCTCCTTTCAGGGCCAGCTGCTCAGCCTCCTCCATCTTGGCCTGCAAGTCTTTGATGGTGATCTCGTAGTTCTTCTTGATTTTCTCCAGGTGCATGCAGTGGTCCTGCTCTTGCCGGAGTTCTTCTGCCATGCGGGCGGCCTGTGGGACAGGAGAAGAGTGGGAGCTGGAACTGGGTTCCTGTGCAGTCTCAGTGCCTCTGAGAGATGAGGGACCCCGTCCACTGGTCTCTGGAAGACCGAGTGGTGGACAAGGAGACCCTTGTTGATGTGCTTCTGGGTTTTGGTAGAGGGGGTACCCCATGCTCCCGGGTCCCTCTGAGTGAAAGGGGAAGAGGTAGGCGCATGCACTCGCAACCAGGCCTCCCAGTCCATAGACTCCACCAGCCTGGGGCTCTGCAGCCCCTCCTTGCTGTCTCTTCCATGAGGCACAGAGCACAGAGGGTGGGAAGAGCACAGATCTGGAGGAGGAAGATGAAGGTCCACATCTGGCCCCTGTGTGGCCTTCAACAAGTCATTTTACCCTCTCATCCTTGCGTTCATTCATTCCACAAGTATTCATAGAAAATCTGCATACTGGGTATGGGTGTGTGCTTTCCGGACATAGCACCAAATAAGACCAGCAATATCCTGTGCTCCTGGCATTTCGAAAAAGTGCAGGGAACCAGGCAATGAGGTCTGTATTCCCCCATCTTTAAAGTGGGGTACATGGTTTCTGCCTTTCAAAGTTGTGTGAGTCCCCAAAGGGACACTGGGGCAAAACCACTGGCAGCACGTCCTGCTGAATCTGCCCCTGAGCCCCCTGACACGAGACCCATCTTCCTTTCACTAACACTCTCCTCAAGGCTGGTCTAACAGTCCTCCTTGCCAGAGGCCTGCCCAGAAAACCCCACTTTCAATATCTCCTTTGACCCAAGCCCTAGGCCTCAACTGCTGATCTCTCACATGGTCATGTGTAACTTGTAATTATTCCTTACTTTCATGTGTTTGGGCTTTCAGAAAAGCCTGTAGACTCCTCAGAGCAAGGACCACAGTCCTACTGGCAGGGCCCTATGCATAGTGACCCTTGAGGGGTGGGGGTGGCCTTCCCTGCCGAGGGTGGCCTGGGGTGCCCAGGCCTTTTCCACCAGCACCAGGCAGTGTGCGCACTTACATCAGTCATGGCTTTCTTGGCCCTCTCGTCAGCCGAGCGGAACTCACTGATGAGCTCCTCATGCTCATTGGAGATGCGCTGGACGTCTGACTCCAACTTGCGCTTCACCACCAGGAGGCTTTGGTTCTGGAGGGGAAAATGAAGACATTGTTGTGAGTCAGAAGTCTACGCAGCCCTTCCCATGTCCAGGAAAGAAAAACAGCCCTCTCCCAGACACAGTTGCCAGCCCCCGCAACAGGAAATGGCCCTGGGCTTTCTGCTTGGGGTAGGATCTCTCCCTGCATTTTTCTCTGGGTTTTAGAGGAGAACTTATGTCACAAGGAGACCAAGAATAATGTCAGTTAGGCCTGGGGTAGGTGGCAGCTCTAGAACAATCCTAAACTCAGAGCTGGGAAAACCCAGGTTCAAGCCCCAGTACTTCCACCTACGTGGATAAATTCTTTACCTCTAGGCTTTGGTCTTATCTCTAAAATAGGGTTATAATTCCTATATGTCCCATGCACATTTTTTTCTTTTGGTGAATTCACATGAGATGCTTAGTAAGAATTAAGCTGTGCTGCTAAAGGTTTGCACTATCAGCCATACTGGTGTCACCACCAGCAGGAGATAGGGGTCCCCACTGTTGACCATGGTTCATGGTTTTTCATCTGAAAAGTGAATGTCAGACTTTGGAATATGCTAGATCCCTTCCAGTTCTGAAGTTCTGTCCTCAGCTACACTAGAGATAATGGTGATCCTTGAAACTGGCTAAGTCATCAGAATCTCCTGAGGAGTTTGAATTTCAAAGTTTAGCTTTCTGAGGTCCCACCAGAGACCCACTGGATCAGAATCTCCAAGGGAGAGTCTAGGAGTCTTGGAAAGCTCTGGGCAGCAGTGTGCCTCCACACGCTGGAAATGGTTAAGATGTACATTTTACGTTAGGGGCTTCCTGCCATAACAAGTCAAGTCTCTGCAGGTGAGTTCTGAGGATTTCCCAAGTGGGGACACTACCTGCCTTTGTTCTGAAGGGAGCCCACAGGATCTGGGTACCATCCTGGCTTGTCCCAGTGCCCCAAGTGTGGGTCTGCCTAGCACCCCCTAGGAAGCCAGCATCCTACCTGGATGTTGACCTCGTTGTGCCGCTCGGTGATCTCTACCACCTCCTGCTCCAGCAGCTTGCGGGAGCGCTCGCTGCCCTCCAGGCCAGAGCGCACTTCCTCCAGTTCGGTCTGCAGCAGGCTCAGGCGCCGCTCCTGCAGGTTGTACTGCTCCCGCAGCTCCTCGTGCTGCCGAGCATCCTCGTCCATCTGCATCTGCAGGTCCTGGGGGGGCAAGACGACCTGGCCTGAGCCCACCTGTTGGGCCCCGGCACCGTCTGGGGCTGGCCAGGCCTTAGGGTGCCCGGATCTTTATGGACCAGGCTCAGCAGGGAGCCGGGGTGGTGGGGCGCAGGGCGGGGAGGTGGCGGCCACAGAGGAAGAGAGTGCAAGGTGTAGACCTGCCCTTGGGGAGTTTACCGTCTGGTTGAGGCCTAGCTGGCCAGGGCCCAGGCGTCCAGAGGATTTGTCCAGTGGGCGGTTAGCATGAGGCCAAGGCTTTTCTGATTATAGAGCCACCTGGTGTTTCCAGCAAGGCCTTCTCACGGCCTTTCTTCCGTAGCCTTGACCATTACAGCCCTGCTGGCTAATCCACATCTCCCTTCTCCTGGTCCTACTATTTCTCTAGAGTGACTATCATCTTTTTGAATACTAGTTTTATTTATTTGTTATTTATTGCCTATCTGCAGGGATGTCTGTTTGTTGTGTCCATTCTTGTATTTCCTAGACCTAATACAGTGCCTAGACCAGGCAGGTCTCTAATAACCATGTGTTGAATGCATAGATCCAGCTACAGAGGCTTGAAAGACAAGCCTGATGATGGAGAGGGTTAAAGGAAGACTTCAACTCTATTTATATTTATTACTTAAAGAGAGTGGTGGATAATAGTGTATTATGTTCTTCATTTTTCTGTGCCTGAATTCACTTTTAATAAGTAAAAAATGACTTTAAAAACCAGGACAGACCCGACTTTCTCTTTTCCTGTTTTCTTCCCTCTTTTCAGTGGTCCAGGATGTGGGCTTTGGTGGCTGGGGCCTCTCATGTGTGCAGTCCCCAGGTCTCCTGCTCCCTGGACTGTCAGCCTCCCTGGACTGTCAGCCTCCCCGCATTGTCACTTTCATGCCTCTCTCCCAGCTGTAGACATGCACAGTCAGCTTCCTGGAAGCCTGCAGGCTTGGGAATGGCTAACTTTGTGATTACTTCTTCCTCCTCCCAGATTGCTACCTTGATTTGCTGTTGCAGTCTCTTCAGTGTCTTTACAAGTTCGCTGTTGTTCTTGTTGGCATGGTCTAGCTGGATTTCCATCTCATTCAGGTCCGTCTCCATCTTCTTCTTAAGCCGAAGCGCCTCTGCCCGGCCCTTGGCCTCTGCCTCCAGGCTGGCCTGCAATGACTCAATTGCGCGCTGGTGGTTCTTCCTGCAAGTCCAAACAGAGAAGGCGTTGGCATGCTGGGCCCACTGGTCAGGGTGTGCTAACCCTTGCTAAAGAGGTCTGAGAGCTTCAACATGGATATGGCCACCATATTTGAAATTAGACCGTATGTCCCCTTAAACATGTAAGTGGGGGAGCATTGTGGTTTGGGAAACAAAGGTTAATGTTTACCACCTATCTTTTGGGATCTCAAATCATTTAACACAAGAAACAGCCTTGCAAGGAAACAGAAGCTCCACGATGACGAAAAACATGCAAGAGATTTAGCACATCATGGAGTCAGGATTGAAACCCCAATGCTAGCCTGTTTTTTAAATTACAATATGTGAGCCTTGGCCATATGAGTCAGTTTTAGGTCTCTCTTTAAAACAGCAGTCATTGCTTGATTGTGTTTACTATATTTAATTTTACTGTAATCAATGTAATGAACATTTTCACAAAGCCCTCATATAAGCTGTATTAATCTCCTTCCACAGAAGGGGACCAGAGGAGGTAATTCAGATGTCCAAAAAATAGTTGTTTCATTGAGGGAAACAAATGGGTAGCATGTAAAGATCCTGTCACCTGCCCCACACTGTGTTCACCTATGCTCCACCGTGAACACCTTCCACGTGCTTGCACATTACTGGATTTGCAGCACTTTGAGATGTATTCAATTTCTAGACAGGGGAGGAGGTATAACATTCTCAGAAGGGAATAAAATTTTGATTCACTTTGACTTAAAAAGTAAATTCAAGAAAAACTATATAAAACAGGTTGAAAAAAAATTAAAGAAGATCTAAATAAATGGAAGGACATTCATGTTCGTGGATCAGAAGACTTCATATTGTCTAGGTGGGATTCACTGCGATCCCTACCAGAATCCCAGCTAACTTCTTTGCAGAAGTTGCCAGGCTGATCCTAAAATTTATATAGAAATGTAAGGGACCCAGAATAACCAAAGAAATCTTGGAAAAGAAGAACAAAGTAGAGGACAAGGTAGAGGACCAATTTCAAAGCTTACTACCAGGCTGCAGTAATCACAACATTGTGGGGGTGCCTGGGTGGCAATGTTGGGCATTGTACTCTTGGTTTCATCTCAGGTCATGGTCTCAGGGCTGTGAGATTGAGCCCTTTGTTGGACTCTGTGCTTGGCGTGGAATTTGCTTGAGAGTCCCTCTCCCTCGGCCCCTCCTGCTTGTGCTCTCTCTCTCTTTCTCTCAAATAAATAAATCTTTAAAAAAAAAAAAAAGACTTTGTGGTCCTGGCATAAGGACAGACCTATAGATCAATGGAGTAGAATTGGGAATCCAGAAATAAACCCTAGTCAATTCATTTTCAACAAGTTGCTAAGACCATTCAATAGGGAGAGAACAGTCTTTTCAGAAAGTGATTCTGAGACGACTGGATATCCACATGCAAAAGAATGAAGTTGGACCCCGTACTTCACACCTTCTATGAAACTTAACTCAAGATGGAGCAAAGACCTAAATGTAAGAGCTGAAACTATAAAACTCTTAACTAATCTGGGAAACATAGACAGAAATTTTTGTGACTAGATTAGGCAATGGGTTTTTAGATATGATACCTAAAATACAAAGCTACCAAAGAAAAGAAAAACAGATACATTGAACTTCATCAGAATTATAAACATTTGTGCTTCAGAGGATATCGTTAAGAAAGTGACAAGGAGGGGCGCCTGGATGGCTCAGTCAGTTAAGTGTCCAAGTCTTGATTTTGGCTCAGGTCATGATCTCAGGATCCTGGGATGGAGTCCTACACTAGGCTCCCTGTTCATCAGGGAGTCTGCTTGAGATTCTCTCCCTCTCCCTCTCCCCCAGCTCATGCACATACACATACTCTCTCTCTCTCTCTCTCTCTCTGGAAAAAATAAATCTTTAAATAAAATTAAGAAAGTTAAAAGGCAACCCACAGAATGGGAGAAAATACAAATTATATATCTGATAAAGGAAGGGTCTAGTATTCAGAATATATAGAGAACACTTATAACTCAACAATAAAAAGACAACCTGGTTTTTTTAAAATGGGCCAAGGACTAGAACAGACATTTCTCCAAACAGGATATAGAAGCGACCGATAAGCACATGAAAGATGCTCAGCATCGTTAGCTATAACGGAAACACGATTCCAAACCATGGTCAGATACTACCTCACATCCCCTGGAATGACTGTGATAAAGAAGATAATGATAAATGTTGAAGAAGATCTGGAGAAACTGCAGTCCTTAACACTGGGAATGTAAAATGATGTACCAGCTTTGGAAAATAACCTGACAGTTCTGCAAAAAGTTAAAACATAAGAGCTAGTGTACCAGACCAGAAAGAAGTATACTTCAAAGAGAAATGTAAACCTAGATCCACACAAAAAACTTGTATATGAATGTTCATGGTGGCATTATCCATAGTAGCCAAAAGGTGAAAACAGCACAAATGTCCATCAGCTGATGAATAAATAAAATGTGACCAGCCCAAATGATGGAATATTATTCAGGAATAAAAAGGAAAGAGGGTGCCTGGGTGGCTCAGTGGGTTAAAGTCTCTGCCTTCGGCTCAGGTCGTAATCTCAGGGTCCTGGGATGGAGTCCTGTATCGGGCTCTCTGCTCGGCGGGGAGTCTGCTTCCCTCCCCACCGCCGCCTGCCTCTCTGCCTACTTGTGATCTCTGTCTGTGAAATAAAAAAATTTTTTTTAATTAAAAAAAATAAAAAGGAATGAAATACTTCCTGACACATGCCCCAACATGGATGAAGTTGAAACATTCTGTTGAAAAAAGCCAGTCAAAAAGAACCACATACTGTATGATTCCACTTGTATGGAATGTCCAGAATAGGCAAGTCCAAAGAAAGTCGTTGGCTAGATTAGTTGTTGCTTCAGGATGGAAGTGGGGGTGGTAGGGAGGTATGGGGGCATGACTGCTAAGGGATATGAGTTTATCTCGGGTTTATCTAAACTTGTAGTGATGATTGCACAACTTAAAACCATTCAATTTGGGACACCTGGGTGGTCCAGTGGGTTAAGCCTCTGCCTTTGGCTCAGATCATGATTTCGGGGTCCTGGGATCAAGCCCCACGTTGGGCTCTCTTCTCAGCGGGGAGCATGCTTCCCCCACCTCTCTGACTGCCTCTCTGCCTACTTGTGATCTCTCTCTCTCTATCAGATAAATAAATAACATCTTTAAAAAAAAACTCCATTCAATTTTTCCCTTGCCATGGGCACACTGTATGTAAATTATATCTCAAATGTGTTGTAAACTCACTCTCTCTCACACATGCATGTGCACGCACACATGCACACACCACATAGTGGCATAGCTAGGTATTCAGGGTGGGGGTCACATTTAGCCTGATGGCTGCAGAATCACGGGGCCTCTCTCCCCAGTGGCTCCCCACGTCCTGCAGGAGTGATTATGGGGGATGTTGTAAACTCAGGAAGCCACAGTGCGGAGAGATTTGAGACAGGCAGTTCCGGCACGGTGCCAATGCGGACAGTTGCAAGTGTGTTGTTCTTTTCAAAATCACAACAAATCATATTTCTGTAAACCAGAACCTAGTGCTGAGTCTAAAAATTTCTTAGAATTTCAAGCAGCAACAGAGGACACCGGATTGAAAAGGAATTTCCAAATCCAGCACTCCTTGGCACCCCAAGAGATCAATTTTTTTCCATGATGTGGTGGATATTCTCTAAGGGTTCATGAATGTTAACAGTAACATAGCTGTGTGGCTTCACAGGTTACAATGTATTTCATATCTACCATCTCATTTAATCTTCCCCACACCCCAGAGCTGGGATGAGGAAGCCATCATCATTCACATCTGTTAGATGGGACAGTTGTACTTATCTCACAGCGGTTTTTTCCTAATTTTTTTATTGTTGGAAAATGCTCATTACATGAAATTTCCTATGTTAACCATTTTTAGGTGCACTGTCCAGTGGTATTAAATATATAATGCCATGCCACCACTGCCAACATCCATCTCCAGAACTCGTTCCATCTTATAAACCTGAAATCATGTCTCTGTTAAACACTAACTCCCCATCCTTCTTTTCCCCAGCAACTACTGTTCCACTTTCTCTTTTTTTATTAAAAGATTTCATTTATTTATTTGACAGAGATCGCAAGTAGGCAGAGAGGCAGGCAGGGGGGGTGGGGAAGCCTGCACCCTGCTGAACAGAGAGCCTGATGCAGGGCTTGATCCCAGGACCCTGAGATCATGACCTGAGCTGAAGGCAGAGGCTTTAACCCACTGAGCCACCCAGGTGCCCCTTGCTTTCTGTTTCTGTGACCATGACTACTCTAAGTCCTTCCTGTAAGTGGAATCATACAGTATCTGTCTTTCGTGACTGTTTTTTTCACTTAGTATAATGTCCTCAAGGTTCATCTATATTATAGCAGGTGTCAGAATTTCCTCCCTTTTTAAGGCTGAATAAAATTCCATTGTAGGGGGGCATCTGGGTGGCTCAGTCAGTTGGGCTTCCAACTCTTGATTTAGGGTCAGGTCATGATCTCGGGGTTTTGAGATCGAGAACTGTGTTGAACCCTGCATTGGGCTCCATGCTCAGCAAAGAGTCTTGTTTCTCTCCCTCTCCTGCCCCTCCCCTCACTCATGCGTGTGCATGTGCTCTCTCTCTCTCAAATCTTTAGAAAATTCCATTGTATGCACAGAACTCATCTTTTTAATCCATTCATTTGTCAGTGGACATTTGGGTTGCTTTCATGCTGTAGCCCTTCTGAATAATGCTATGAACACAGGTGTAGAAATCTCTTTCCAAGACCCTGCTTTCAATTCTTTGGGTAGATACCCAGAAGTAGAATTGCTGGATCATATGTTAATCTTACTTTAAATTTCATGAGGAGCCTCTATACTGGTTTTCACAGCAGGTGTACCATTTTACATTCCCGCCAGAGGTGCACAAGAGTTCCAGTTTCTCCACATCCTTGCCAGCGCTTGTCATCTTCTGTGTTTTGGATTGTAGCCTTCCTAATGTGTATGAGGTGGTATCTCATTGTAATTTTGATTAGCATTTCCGTAAGGATGAGTAATAGTGAGCATCTTTCCATGTGCTTATTGGCCATTTGTGTATCTCTTTGGAGGAATGTCTAGTCAAGTCCTTTGTCCATTTTTGAGTTATTATGGGTTATTATCTCATGGGGTTTTGTGATCACTTAAGTACTATATTTCAAAGTATCCACCTAAGTTGCCCAAGGTCACGTGACTAGTGGGTGGCAGAGGCCCAGGTTTCTGGACTCTACTCCATCATGCTACCTCAAGTCAGCCTCCCATTGCCTTAGCCCCATACCTCGTAGCTTCAAATTCCTCTTCTTTCTCATGGATTCTCCGGTCGATGTCAGCTTTCACCTGAGCCAGTTCCAGCTGAATTCGAATCACCTTGCTCTCTTCAACCTGCCGGGAGTATAAACATCAGACTTTCTGGCTAAGTAGGTGTGCGGTCACTGGCCAGGGGTCCAGCCTCCCAGGTGACGACCGTGTGGTTACCTCCAGGGAAGACTCAGCTTCCTCCAAGGCCACCTGGAGTTCTTCCTTCTCAATCTCCAATTTTTTCTTCAGCTTCTGCAGTTCATGCACACTCCGTCCTCCCTCACCCAGCTGATCAATCAGTTCCTTTATCTCCTCTGAGGAAGGAATATTCTCATTAATAAGACACATGAGGACCACCAGCTTCCCGGGGTCATCGCATGTGGCATGGACAATGCAACATCAGGGCAGAAGCAGGCACTCCTAGCCTCACTGTATCTAAAGAGAAACAACATACTCTCAAGTCATAGACTCATGGAGTATCAGAGCTTGGACGTTGGAGAACAATGGGTTCAAGCTCCTCATTTTATAGTTGAGAGACTGAAGCCCAGAGAAGAGTGAACAACCACAGAGCAGCTTTGGGGCCAGTGGCCAGGACTCCCCGGGACTTCTTTTCTCAGAGAGCCCCTTCTCCCCTCTGCTTCCCCGCCACCAGGTTTGAAAACTAACCTCACAAAAAAAGGCAGGAGGATTAGAGCCTTTCAGATCTCCTTCCTCATTTGGGAGACCTCTCTTGCCCACCCAGAGGAACCCATAGGGATCTACAGTCCTTGGAGCGGTCACAAATCTCAGCCCACAACCAGAGGTGTCCAGAAAAAAGTAAGTGTCCTGATTAATCTGTGACCCAGCTCCATTTCTACATCAAGCCCCTCTGAGTTCAGAGAAATCTCATTTAATCCAGGGTCTCCCCACCTGGGTTTCTAAGTTTCAGATGGGGTTTAGAGAGCACAGGGGGCATCATCCAAGTCTCAGGTGTTGGTGTCCACCAATGCGGGCATCATAGACACCCTGTAGCCCACATGGCTTCCCATCACCTGTCACCTGAACATAGGCGGTTTCCGGAACATTCCCCACTGGACTGCTCTGGGACAACCAGCAACGCTGTGATGCTGCTTCACCCCCTCTCAGCCCAGGCAGGCTGCTTGGCCACTCTCCTCTGTGGCTCCCACAGGCTGAGGCTACTTTATAAGTTTTTGTTCTCACCTGTGCTTCACCTGCCAGATGAGGTGCATATTCCTCTTAACCCCTAGGTTACCAGGGAGTTTTATTGTCTGCACCAGGAGCTGGTGCGAGGGTGTGTGTGGGTGGGGAACGGAGTAGAAGTGGAGGCAGGGCCCTGGGCCATCGGCAGGGCCCCTCAGCAGTGCCCCTCAGCAGTGCCTCATCATCACCTCCATCCTATTTTCTGCCATCTCCTGGTCCAGGCAATCTTGGTCGGGTGTTCTGGTTGTTCTTCCCCAGTCTTAACTCATGTATTTACGTTCAAGTCCTCTAGTACTTAGACTTTTGAGGTTACAAATGCAGAGCCTTCATATCTCAAATGCTGGGCTCTCACGATTCTCCCCTGTAAGCTGACAGCTCCCCAGGGAGGGACTTCTAGGACCTTGGGCAGATTTGGGGGACAATCAGGGACCATTTGCTTTTACTCTCCATCAGGCACCTAACCTGAATTGAGGAAACCCTGTATTGACTGAGATTTCATTTGCTGCTCAGCAGAACAGGGATCCCAAAACAGTTCTTGAAAATAAAAATACTGACATCTCTCACACAACTGATTTTGGGATTAGAAACGTGCACCTGCCATAAAAGCAAATAAAGCAGTCAGATCTCTGAATGGCGAAATGACCCTCAACAGATAGCATTCTTCCAAGAGTATCCAACAGAATGAAGTTCCGGCCTGAAGACTCCGATACGTAAGAAATCATACACGTACGGCCCCTGGGTGGCTCAGTCGGTTAAGTGTCTGTCTTTGGCTCAGGTCATGGTTCCGGGGTCCTGGGATCGAGGCCCGCATTGGGTTCCCTGCTTAGCAGGGAGTCTGCTTCTCCCTCTTGCCCCCACCCCTACTTGGGCGCACTCCCTCTCTCTCAAAAATAAATAAATAAAAATCTTAAAAAAAATTCTTACATGTGTATGTATATTATGTACATATGATAGATGTAAGGGCTCCATACACAAAGGGCTCTGCTGAGCCCCTGTTTGTTCCAGCCACTCTCCTGAGTGAAGATTTCACATATCTTCACACCCATCTTACAAGGAAGACATCATCTCCCCAACTTGCAGGTGAGGAAACTGAGGCATGGAAAGGTTAAGTGCCTCGCCTGCTTGAAATGCTGCTGCTGAGTGCCCGAGTGCTTCTACACGGTGTTGGTAGTATGTATTTATCGGGTGCCTATAAGTGCCTGGTGCTCCAACCCATGACATGCTCAGGAGGAAGGAGGCCCCGCCTGAGTCTTTGTCCCTGTCCGCAGACTCACCCTGCAGAGTTTTGTTCTCCTTCTTCACGGACTCCAGGTGCTCCAGGGACTCCTCATAGGCAGTCTTGATCTTGAAGCTCTCTGTCATGTACATGCGGCACTCCTTCTGCGAACTGTCCACCTCCACCTGCAGCTCCTCGCACTTCTGCTGCCACTCGGCCAGCATCTTGTCGAAGACCCGTTGCTTCTTGTCCAAGGCAGCGGCTGCGGCATTGGCCTAGGGAGAGGTGGGGCTGGTCTCCAAGGGTCTGAATTTCCAGCCCCTTCTCCTCCTCAGTGCTCCTCCCCAGCTTCCCTGCCCGTCCCCAGTTAACTGCGGTGACCACAGACTTCTTGAGGTCTGGGAGATAATTCCACATGTACGGCACAAGCACAGGGCAGGGAGTCTGGAAGGAGCCACACCCCTCACATCTACTATAAGACGTGTGACCTTGGGCAGTCCATCTTATCGTCCTGGGCTCGGGTTTTCTTAGGTGTAAAATGAGGGACCTGGGCCACAGCAGCCTTCCCAGATTTAAAACATTCGCCCAACTCTCCATAGCTTATTTCTCTATAATTTACTAATATGTGTTATGTGTCATTGTCCAACTCAGACATGGATTTGGTGTTCTTTTTCTTGTGAATCAAAGCTGATATTTCTCAGATCTTACTTTTCATAGGCCTTTCACCTTTTTTCATAACTGTCTGGCAAGTATGTATTTGCTGTGTTGCAATATTGGAATTTGTAAATTTCTGCTTAATTTCTTAATTGCGGGGGTGAGGGAGCAAAACGTTATCAGGTTTTGGGACTATTCTCCCGTGGATATGATCCTCTGCCTATATGCCCTATCTAGACCAGGACCAGGCTGCTCTGTGCCAGTGGAAATCGTATTTAATCTGGCCCAGAGACTTGCAGATCAGTCTGAACCAGGGATGCAAACAAGAATACTTAGCCACACAAAGTGTGTGGGATGTGGTTTGCATGAGGAAAAGGGGAACAGAGACAAGACTGGCTGCATGACTTCCTGGGACTAAGTTTTGTCCTCATCACAGACCTAATTGAATAGTGGCCTGTTGAGTGTTAAGATGGGGTGGGGGCCTGTGTCCAGGGGGCCTGAATACAGACCCTGTGCTCCTTCCTGTTGGACCCCCATTTCTTCTTGCTAAGCCCAGGCATGTGATAGTTTTATCCAACACTGTTGGGTCCCTTGGATCCAGTGATTATTTGACTCCCTGACCTTCTCCAAGTCGATGGTGAGGTCCTCGACTTCTGCCTGGAGTCGTTGTTTATTTTTCTCGAGGGAGGCAGCCCGGGCCTGGGCAGCTTCGGCTGCCTCTTCTGCTTCCTGGAGCCTGGCGGCAAGTTTCCTCCTGCGGGCGAGGGCAAGAGAGGCCGTCAGGGAAACACAGGAGCCCATGGGCTGGGGGGCTAGGTTTGCGGTGCTGAGCTCTGGTGCCACAGCGGAGAAGATGCAAATGAAATGGAGAGTGTTTAGAGGAAAGCAGTCACTGTCTGTCTGTCTGTACATCCGTCCATCCATTCAGCAACTATTTATTTTTCTGCTCTGGGTCAGGTATCATTCTAGGTATTAGAGAAATAGACCAAGACCTCTGCCCTCATGGAACTTCTGCTCTAGATGGGGGATAGACACAGAGACATAAGCACCGTGGAGAAAGTAAGGTGGGGAAGGGGACACATGAGCAGAGGAAGAGGGCAAGGACCTTGCAGGGGTCTGGGGAAGAAGGTCCAGGCAGAGAGAGGTGAGGGGTTGAGATTCAGCCTGAGCTTTGGAGTGGGACCAGGAGGCTCCTGGATATTCTCAGCAGAAAATAGGAAAGAGCTAGAGAGCAGGAAGTGGGGAGCTGTAGGATGTAGATTTAGGATCAATGTATAAAGAGCTTTTGATAAGAGATTGATGTCAGCTGGAGCCCACTGTGCTTATTGCTATCTATTTGCCTCAAATTCTAGTGGGCAGGAGGCACCAGCATGCAGGCCGGCGCCCCTCCCTGCCTGCTGCAGGATGGCTCACACACAGGGCTTCCCATAGGCAACCAAGTCAGCCTGTTCCTATACAAGAAGGTGGCTCAGACCCACATTCATGTGTCCACTCTTATTTCCTCAGGCCTATCAAGCAGAGTGTCCACTTCCCTAGTTTGCAAATGAGAAAGAAAGGTCACAAGATTTGAGGGCATTTCACACAGAGTGGGAGAACTGGTGGAGTGAGGGCCCTTTTTGCTGAGTGTGGTTCGTGTCCTCCCAGCATCACCCAGAGGCCCTGCCCCAGACCCACCAGACTTGTGGAAGCTTCCCAAGCACTTAGGGGCAGAGAAGCCCTGCCTAGAGGTGGAGACCCTGCTCCTGACCTCCCTGCAGGGAGCCTGAGCATTTTAGGGCAGAGGCCGTAGAGAGCCTTGAAGAGGAAACCCAAAGGCTGGGTATTCTACTGAGGGCACAGAGTGGCCTTTGCTATCCAGACGCGCATCCCCCTTATTAAGAGGAGCCTGTGAACTGCCTTCTCCTGGCTGTGGTCCTGGCCTCTGCAGTGGCTGATGTGGTCAGACCCCCAGCACCACCCCCACCCCAGCCTTCCGTGCTCTGCAGTGTAGGGTGACCCTCACTTGGTCTCCTCCAGCTCTTCGGTCCTCTGGATGGCATCGGTCTCATACTTGGTCCTCCAGGTGGTCACCTCAGTGTTGAGCTTGGACACGAGGCGCTGCAGCTCTGATTTGCCTCCCTGCTCCTCCTCCAGCTGCTCCTTCACCAGGTCTAGGTCATGCTTGGTGTTGGCGAGACTCACCATGGCCGCGCTTCGAGACTGTGGGAACCAGCCGAGCCTGTCAGAGGCCCTGATGGTCCCTATGGCCCCCAGGGCCATCCCTTAGATTCACACAATGTTGGACCAACATTGCAGCAGGTTCTATAACCCAAACCATTAGTGCTTATTTTCCTTGTTTTGTTCCAATTACTGGCCACAAGGATATGGAATTTTGTCAGATTTCATTTAGTTGCATACATGGCACACCACAGTCTTGTAGTTAACTTTTTAACTCATTGTTGAATCATATTTTTCATATTCCTTCTACAACTTTATAACTTGTAACTCTCTTCAGAGGGACAGCTCCATCACCCCAACCCATCCCCAAACCAACCTTGGATTCCTCATCCAGTTGCCTCTTGTAATCGTCCACCTGCGACGTCAGGGATGTCTTTATCCGCAGAATCTGGTTGAGCCGGCTCTGGGATTCCTCATATTCCCGGCTGAGCTCCCCATTTTCAGCTGGGTGAGAAGGGAATGGGAGAAATATTGGATGAAATTGTCCAAGCATTGCCAACTTCCAGCGTCCTGCATGGGGTATGGGGCTTCTGATCATGAAGTCCCAGCCCCTGGCACGAGATACAGCAAAGCCGTTCAAAGGAAAGAGTGGGGCAGAGAGTGTTTACTTTGAGAAATTAATTGTCACGGTCTCCGAACCTACACTCTTGTTGTCTATGAACTGATTGTTGGGGCTGGAGGCCAGGAAGGTGTGCATGAGCCAGAGAGGACGAGCAAGGGTTTCTTTAGATTTGTGGAAAGTTACCTCCTCTCACTGAGCTTCCCTTTTCTTATCTGTCAAATGGGGATATTGATTTTCGGAAGTATTCAGAATGTGGGAAATAAGGCCAAAGGATGCCAGCCGGTTCTCTGATGTCATACTGGAACATTGTCTGACTGGCCTGTCTAGGGAGTGTTTCTTTCTCTCAGGGAATAGCGTGGCCGTTCGTCTTGCTGTTACCGCAGATCAGAGTCTGGCCTCTGCAAAGTTAGATGTTAAGTGAATTGTGATAAGTTGCAAATCATTTTTGCCCTAGAGATGCATAGGAGCTCTTCTGGTTTAAGAAAAAAAAAAAGAAAAAAGAGCAAGAAAGAAAAAGAAAAGAAAAAAAAAAAAAACCAAACCCAGAGGTTGCGGGATTATTGTGTTGTAAGACGTTAACTGGCTTTGGGTCTACCTTAGCAAAGTTATCTACAGGCATCCCTTCCCCAACCAACCGTGTAAATCTCTGCCCCTCAAATGCCCTTTGAAGGCAGGCTTGCCGTTTCCCGGCTCCTTCATTAGTGACACATGCTCACTGTCTGTTAGTATGCGGGTCATGTTTTAAAATGTTTAAAAATTGAGTTGTGTCTGCTGCCCCTCCTGCTGATCTCCCAGGGTGGTTGACAGAACTGGGAGGGAAATGCTTTGAATAGTGTTCCCCGTTTGCTGCTGTAAAGATGATACTTGAAACATTCAGTGGGTATAATCAAATCTCCTGTCACATCACAGGGGATGGGAATTTTCCAAGGCTGAGAAAGCCCTGGGAAGAGGACCCAGCTACTCCTTCAGTTTCCTTGAGGGATCCTCATTCTGTTCCATGCACGGGGCCTCAGGAAGCTGTAGGCTGCGGCCAGCTTACCTTGCAGGCGGGTCCTGATGGCGTTGATTTCTGCCTGGTTTCGCTCCAGCTCAGCCACCTTGGTATTGGCTTCAGCTAAGCTGTCTTCCAGCTTTCGGATGTGGGCCTCGGCATTCATCTGCTCGGGATGAATGAGCCCAGTGGGGAAACGGGGAACAGGCCCTCCCTGGTTCCCACCTGGGTTCCCCTAGTGCAGCCTCCCATACAGCCTGCCTAGTCCTTCTAGAATGTCCCTGTCTCAGAATGATCTCCCCACCACCCCGCCCCAGCTCACCATGTCTACCAACATAAACCTTGACCTTTGGGTTGGCACACAGACCCTCACTCTCTGGCTCATCTCCATTTTATGGTTACTCCGGACCCCTGCAGACCTCACCCAGTAAGAAAATGCAATGGGTCAGTTTAAGAAAAAAAATACTAGCATAGTGCAGGGATCTGCAGATAAAGTAGGATCTGTGAAGATACCTCATGAGTGCCTGAAGTGTGGAGTAGTACTTGGCTGCAACTGGGGACCCCAAGGCATCCTCCCTGCTCACCTTTGAAGCCCCCCTTTCCCTCATGTTACAAGAATGCTTCTCACATGGCCGATGCTTGGTAAATGCATGTTGAATGCCTTACTTGCTTTTCCTTCTTGCCACATATCCCTTTTTCATTTCAGGGATGTATACATTTATCCTACTAGTCTCCCAGCTCCTTGAGGATGTAGTTGTCCTAATGTAATGGTCATCTTAATAGCTCATATTTATTGAGCTTTTCTTATATGCCAGGGATGGTTGTAGCCCTCCCAACAGCACTATGGAGTAGGGATTCTTAATGTCTCCATTTTAATCATGAGGAAACCGAGGCACAGTTAGGTTATGAACCTGGCAAAATATTTGCAAAGTGGCTGGGCAGTGGGGCACTCCCCGTGGCTCTGTGGGGGTCCACCCTCACCTTGGACTTCTGCACAGTCTCCATGCTGGCATTGAGGTCATCGATCTCAGCCTTCATGACCTGCTTGTCCTTCTCCAGTTTGGACTTGACCCTCTGCAGGTTCTCCACGTGCTCGGTCAGCTCGGCCATCGAGTCCGTGTGCTTCTTGCGCAGCGTGGACGCCGCTGCCTCACTCTGCAGGGCCGTCTCCTCCAGCTCCCGCCTCAGCTTTAGCAGCTCTGCCTCCCGCTTGCGGTTCTGCTCAATCTGGAAGAGAGGAGAAGCAGAGTTTAGCAGAATGGATCGGCACTGGCCTCCTGAGGCTGGACATGGACCACCTGCCCAGCGGTCCCCCGCTATTTCTGCACCCCACTGATAGGAGGTCTTAATGGAAATATCCATCCTGAGCCTTTGGGTGGGTTGCCCACCACATTCATTTAGATAGCGTTGCGCCTTGAGTTGTGCCTCCTAAAAAGATACGCTCAATTCTTAACCCCAAATACCTGTGATGGTGACCTTATTTGGAAACAGGGTCTTTGCAGATATAAACAAGTTAAAATGCCATAACTGGATTAAGGAGGGCTCCCTAAGTCCTTCTAAGAGGAGGACCACGGAGGCAGGGATGGACTGATGCAGCTACAAGCTACAATCAAGGAACACCAGAGTCTGCCAGCGACCCACCAGCTGCCACAAAGGAGGCCTTGGACACACTCCCCCAGCGCCTCCAGAAGGAGCCCACCAAGCAGCCCCTTCTGCATGGCTCCCCATGTCACACAGCCCCATGACCCCACTTCCTCCCATCCTCCTGGTGCTCAGAATCTTGTTGTTCCCTTAACTTTCCCTGCATTGCTAGACATCATCCCTTCTTAATGCCTTTCCTCCTGGGACCCCGACCGCAGCAGGGCACCAGCTCAGCAGGTCCCTCCACAGCAAGCAGACTGTGGCCAGATGGTGAGGGGATGGGACGTGGAGTCCAGGGAGCCTTCTAGTGATAAGGGACACCGTCCATATTCCTGCTCTCAGCTCTGACCTAGGGTCCACATTTGTAAGAGACCTAACAACACGAAATTAGAAGGAGAGTTTCAAGTGTCTTCTGCTAGTCTCCACGTTGCCTTTATGCGAATTGGAAGAAGATGCATCCCAGACCAGAGGCTCAGCTTGGATTCCAGCCCTGGGAGTGTGGGGTCACCCCCTGTATTAACCATGTCTTCATGTTCTATATTCTGATGCTTTGAGATCTGGGAGTTTGCTGACTCTGGAAGGACAGCCCCTCCCAGGGTTAGCTAATTCCTAGAGATGGCAAACAACCACATTTCCAAAGCAAAGCAACCAATCTAGATCCCACTCTCTTCTCCAATCCCTCCTCTATGGGGTTCTCACCCTCTCAGCCATTGTCTGCCTGCCCTCAGTACCCCCATGGCCAGGTACCAGACAACTGGGGACAGCCCCTGTGCCCTAGAGGCTGCTGAAATTATCCAAACTAGCTCATCCTAAGCCTGCTTACTCTGCCTCCCTGGCTCTTCCTTCAGAAACGACAGTAGAGGCTCTTGGGTACAATTTCCCTCTGCCCTTGCCTCCTGCTGACCTTAGTGCTTCCCTGTGTGGTCCTGCATGGCATGCCCCCTCTCCTTGGGGACTGTCACAGACTCTCTTTAGTGGCAGTCCTCTCCTGATCTCCTGGCCTCACTGCAGCTCACATTTTCTATAAATACGGATTGTACAATGCCCACCCTCTGCCTTCAGTCCAGTGCTGCTTCTGTCAATGCCACTGGGCTAAGGAGCCCCAAGATAAAGGGGACCAAGCCAGCCCCTCTCTTGCCTCTTTATTATTGTTTTCTCCTCAAGTTAGCCCCCGAAATTCAGCAAGAACTGTTTTTTTCCTCACTGGCCATCATCCAGCAATTTTTTTTTCTCCCTGCAGGCAGACAGGAATTGGGGTTCCTGGGTCCCCTGAAGATGGTACCTGAGCAGACGTGGCTCCCCCAGCCTCTTCCAGTCTATCACTGAGGTCTTCAAGGTCCCGGGCCAGGTCACTGCGTTGTTTCTCCACCTGGGGAGGATCAAATGACCATGATGGGAGCCTGGTGCCGGAGCCCCCGCTTCTCTGGTAACGACTACAGTGACCACGTGGTGTCTTGTGAGGCTGGGGACCTGCACTTGGGGAGTTCTGCCCTCTGCCTGCCACCCCGCACAGCCAGTGAAGGATGTCTGTGTCCTTCCCCTGCACTGGGTGGGGGTCTTCCCGCCCACCCTACCCTCGGCCTGGTTTGGCTGAATCTGGAGATTAGGTGTGTGAGGATTCATCTCCCCCCAGCTTTCTGGCCTCAGATTCCCACCAGAAAGCCTCCTTCCATCCTTTGCTTTTCTTTTTACACCTTTGTCACTATGCAGAGAGGTGCTATTTCTTCTCTTTGCTTGGAAATTCTTCTGGGTGTCAGCCTGTTGGATTCAGTCCCCAAGTCGCCAGGCTAATGTTGCCTGCCTACCTGTCCCGGGCAGAACGAGCCTCCTCTCCTTAGACTCACACCAGAAATAGTATCTGTGCATCTTACGTCATAATTAATATTGCACGTGTAGCACCGGGCCTGGTGCACAGCTCGAGAATCAGTAAGGCCTTTTCAATTGGAAACCTGTCCTCTTGCTTTCCTGAGTGGAGTGTCTGCTTATGGTTGGATTGTGGCTGGCACTGGGTCCTTAGATTCAAAAAAGTGCAGAAGTATTTTATTTACCTTGGCTCTCATTGCCCGCTCAGCTTCTAGTTCCTCCTCCAGCTCCTCAATTCGGGCCTAGCACACAAATAAGCCAAGGGGGGGTTATCTCTTCTGGGTGAAGTTACAAACTTGCCCACTTGGCCTTTTATTTTTTTTTTATTTTTAAGATTTTATTTATTGACTCGACAGAGAGAGATCACAAGTAGACAGAGAGGCAGGCAGAGAGAGAGAGAGGGAAGCAGGCTCCCCGCCGAGCAGAGAGCCCGATGCGGGACTCGATCCCAGGACCCTGAGATCATGACCTGAGCCGAAGGCAGTGGCTTAACCCACTGAGCCACCCAGGCGCCCCCACTTGGCCTTTTAATATGGAAATGATGGCAAGTTGCCCAGGGGGACATGGTCAGAAGCAGAGGGGAACAGGGCCCAGAGAGTATGTGCAATGGCCTTGAGGCAGGAGGGACGCTGGGGAGTGGTGGGGGAAGGTTGGGTGACAAGGTCAGGGAGGGAATGGGGCAGGTTGTGGAGGGCCTTTGACTCGAAGTCTGAGTGAGGCGAACAAGGATCAGTCTCAAGGACTCTGGGCCAGTCTCGCTCCTCAGGAGACCCAGGCCACCAAGCAGCTGGGGGGAGCAAAGCTGCCTGGAAGTGCATTTGGGAAGGAGAGCTCCGTCCTCTCGGTCCCGGTCCCAGACACACCTGGTGTTCCTTCAGTTTCCGCTGGAGGGTGGAATTCAGGGACTGCTCGTCCTCATATTTGGAGTTGACAGAATTGATTTCCATATCCCTCCTGCAAGAGAAGGTTTGATTTCCTGAGCGAAGAGCTCTGAGGGGAGATCGGCTGGCTGGTGAGCGAACAGAACCTGGGCTGCAGAGAGGAGGCTTGAACCTGCTGAGACCCACTCATGCCCCAGCGCCTTGCCTTCTTGGGTGACTGCCCAGGAGGTCTCACCCTGCAGAGCCCCCAGAATCTGCTGCACACGCTTTCTACCTGCTTATTCATTCACTCATGTGCTGCTTAATTTGGTACAAGTTTATCGAGTATCTACTGTGTGCCAGACGTTGTTTGAGCTTCCAGGGACACATCAGTGAGCAAACCAGACAGAAATCACTGCTCTGGCACAGCTTACATGCTAGGGGCTCTGGCTTTGCCTTTTTAGGGAAAATTTTCCTCTAAAAACTTTCCACCAAAGGACATCTCCTTCTGACATGTGGGTTCTGTGTGCCAAGGAGCCACATGTGAGAACTAAGACACCAGAGGCCAAGTGGATGAGCAGGATGGTCAAGGTCACGTGCATCTCCTGACGTGCTACAGAGGAAATGCCGAGAGGCAGAGCTAGCTGCCCACCCTCCTAGCAGTCCGTGGTGCTTTGAACCTGTCTTAGCAAAATGCACCTCAGAGATGCAATGTCCAAATTCCACTCCCTGAGAGCTCTCCTTGTCCGTCTCCTCGTCTCCATCCCTCAGCCTCTTACTAAGTTCAGGTTTACACCTGGACTGTTGCAGTAGCCTTACCACTGCTTTCCTGGTTCCAGTGTTTCTCTGCTCCATCCAGCTCTCCCATGTTGTTGGCAGTGATACTGAGAAAATACCCCCTCAACTCTTGTGATCTTTGAAAGCTCGGCTTTATGGATTTCTACGAAGACCCCCTACCTTTTGGGATAGACGCCTTGCTTAGTACTAGGCTCCTTTCCAGTGGCCAACAAGCCCTGTGTGAGGCCTGGAGCTCCCTGGGAGTGGGCAGCACCTACTCCCCCCTTCCTATATCCTCTATCCTGGGCACAGTGCCTGGCACACAGCGGAAGCTGGGATCATACATTAAAGCACGTGCAGCCCTCAGCACAGTGCCTGGCTCCTGACCCTACCCAGGAAGTGCTAGATCCTGCTACTGTTGTTACGGGCGAATGAGTGCCTGATGGGCATACTTTTTCACCACCTCCTCGAGGTCTAGCTTGGACCGTTCCATCTCATTGAGATTGTCAATGGTCATCTTCAGGTCACTCTCAGCTTTGCGACGAGCCTTTTCCACCTCCGCTCGGATTTTCTTTTCTTGCTCCCAGTTATCCTCCAGCTGCAGAAACAAGAAAAGGAAGAGAAAGTAGGGGTGGGGTGGTGAGTCTGCGACTGGAATGCGATGAGGAACCAGATTGGACCTGGTTCCTTCGCTGTAGCCTCAGAGAGGCCCTCATTTCCCCCAGGCCTGGGTCAGTCCAGTTCCCCAAATGCATCTGAGGACCCTGTGCCCCAGCATGGACCCGGCCCTTGAGCTCTAGCATTGGCCCCAGCAACAGGGCATTACCTCATGGATCTGGGTGCTGAGCTTGCTGTTGGTCTTGTTCAGATGGTTCACCTTGTCCTCCTCGGCTTGCAGGTCGTCGAGGGTTTTCTGAAGGGAAAGATACACACGCATGTCCCACGAGCCAGGCAGAAGCAGCTGAACAGACCTGGTTCTCTGTCATCACTTCTGAGCTCAGTGGACAGCTACTGAGCACCTGCCCTTGGCACCAGATGAGGTGGGGAGCAGACCCCAGTACCTGTCAGCTGCAGGGGGACCCTCACTGGTCAGTGGGGCTCTGGTTCTCCATGGAGTAGGTCAGAAATCTGCGGGGTGTTTTTTGTTGTCACCACGACTGGGGACCCCACGGGCACTTATTGGGTGTTTCTAGGATTGCTGGAAACAATCCAGCGCCATGAAGAACCCTGCAGTCTGCACACTTGATACCCCATCCAGGCATTCACATAAGTGAAACAACAGTTAGGCTCTTCTGGGACCTAGCACCCAGCACCACTTTCCATAGAACTCAGCTATTTTTTTTTTCATTTATTATAGAGTACATTTTTGAAGAATGATCTACCGTGAAAACAGACAGAAGATTTGTTATTGTCAAAATCTCCCTGAGAATTCTTCACCATTATGTAAACACTCATCACAGACAGCATCCATACTGCACTATCTGTGTCCCCCACACGCCCTCAGTGCCCACCTGCAGCCACCTAGGCAGGCTCAGGTGGACGCCCGCCTGCTCACGACACCTTCTTGGAGATCTGCCCGAGCTCTGACACGCTGACAGCCCCATCGTTTATTACAAATTACACTCCTTTCATTTCCCCTTTTAAAAAAGAAGGAGCACACTACTGATTTTTTTTGAAGTTATGTATGGCTTACAATAATTTTTATTTTAGGGGTGGTAAGAGAGGCTTCCAGAATACAGCCTGTGCTCATTATTTGCGGATTATCTACTTGCCAGTTTACCTACTAGCTCAAATTTATTTCTAATCCCAAATCAATACTCGTGGTGCTTTCAAGGTCCTTTGCAGGCATGCACAGAGCCCGAAAAATTTGAGTCTCCTGGGGCGCACACTCCCAGCCGCAGAGGAGATGGGGCCCTGCCTTCTTGTTCCCACTCCTACTGCAAACAGGGGTCTTTTTCAGAGTCTATGCAGTGCCATGGTTTTACAGTTTGGTGGTTTTGTCTTGGTGATTTTGCTCTCTCAAATGGCCCCATGCACAGCCTGCCACGCTGTCTAGTTAGTGTTCCCAAGCACAAGAAGGCTGTGATGTGCCCCGCAGAGGAAATCTATATGTCAGGTAAGTTCTGTTCAGGCATGAGATATAGAAGTGTACATAAAACAAAGCAATGTATTGATTATAGTCAATATGTATTGTGTACTGAATGAGCAGAGGCTTGCGGGAACCTAACCCTATAGTTCCCCTTAAAACTGAGGTTCAGTGTTTGCTAATTCAGTGTTTATGGTGACTTTATAGAACATGACTCTCTCGAATAATGAGAATTGACCATATTTGATATGGAAGGGGACTCTGAGTTTGAAATAGTTGAGAGTCACAGTCTCAGGGGTGGTGTTTCTGGAGGCAGCAGGGAGAGGCACTCGGGAGACGTGTTGTGTGTTCATGGTGTCAGCAAACATGGCAGTGGGGGTCCACTGGCTGGCTCTGGGCCTCGACTTGCTCTTTGTACCTCTGTCTCCAGAGCTAGGAAGCTCTGTGTCACAGTCAGCACTGGCAGCTGGTCTGAGCTGACTCTGCGTTTAGGAGCCTGAGCTCATAACACTGGAGTGGGTCTCCTCATGACAAGAGCTCATGCCCTTTGTCACCGAGATGTATCAGGGTTCACTGGGGCATCACTCCCAGGGCACTTCTATGGACCACCCCCTTCATCCTGATGAGTCTGGGGACCATACCTTCCAGCTCACCTGGGACTCTTGACCCGTCTTAGTTTGGGTGATTAAATTATATGGTCACCCTACTTACAGCAAACCTGGGAGGACAGCAATAACATATGAAATGCCCACCTCAGGGATGAGGAAACTGAGATTTTGGGAGACTCTGTGCCTTCCCTATGGGCCCCAGCTGAGGAGCAGCAAAGTTGGGGTTTGAATCTGGGTCTCCAGTCTCCAAGCTCCACCTGCTCTGCCAAGGGCAAGTCTGCGGTGCCCACCTGGTGCAGTTCCTCCAGAGCCCTCTTCTCCTTCTGGAGCTTGGCGATGGAGTCTTCCCGGAGCGAGAGGTCCCCGGTCAGGGTGCGGACCTTGTGATCCAGGGCCTGGAAGTGGGGGCAGGAGAGAGAGACAGGCCCTTAAGGCTGGGAACACCCTTGGGGGAGGCACTTGCTCTGAGAGAGGGGCTCTACAGCTTGGCTACAGTCCCGGGTCACCTGGAAGCCTGAGAGATGCTGACGCCCAGGGCACACTCTAACCGACTGCATCAGAATCTTAGGGTGAGGGGGGCAGTGAGAGCCACCAGTTCGGGCCTTTGCTATCCCAGCCTGGTCCTCAGATGTCAGCAGTGTCTTCAAGAGTAGACCCTCGGGCCCCACCAGACTTGCCGATCCGATGTGCTAGCACTAGCCACGTGTGGCTGCAGCGCCGGCAGAATGCACCTCGCTCAACAGTGGAGCCACATTTTAAATTACATTGAGTTAAGTTACGAGCCTGCTGTGGTTGGTGGCGAGGGTCCTGGGCAGTGCTACAGTGGGGACTCTAGATGTGAGCCCTGCAGGCTCCTTGGTTCTGGCAAGGAGTGTGGTCAGGCCCCAGGGCCTTCTCACCTGCTTCTCCTTCTCCGTCTTGGCCAGCGTGGTCTCAAGGCCCTCCAGGTCCCGCTTGAGGTCGCTCATCTCCCCCTCCAGCTTGCGCTTGGTAGCACTCAGGGAGGCCGCTGTGCCTTCCTCCTCCTCCAGCCGCTCCCGCATATCGGAGATCTGGCTCTCCAGCTCCATTTTGGTCTTCATCATCTGGGTCAGGCGCTCCTCGGCATCCATCAGGTTCTCTTGTTCCTGATAGAAGAAAGAGCACCTGTCAAAGGGGTCCCAAACAGGTCCAGGCAAGAGCTCTGAGCCTCGTGTGATGTGTGCAACGAAACGGTCTAGCGGTGCCATCCCCAGACCACCAGTGGCATCACGTGTCAGTTGAGTAGGATGCCAAGTCTTAGGCTTCCCCTGCTGGCTTCAAATCTGCATTTTCACGAGATTCCTGGTAAGGTGACAGCAGAGGTGGTCCAGGGGAAGGGGAGGACCCTCAGGCTGCACCACAACGGTAGGCTCTGCTGTCCCACTGGTGAGCCCGGGTGTGCCCGTGGCTCCATCTGTCAGTGGGGCCTGGGCCATACGCCCAACTAGCTCCCAGCACTGAGTAGCACTTCTGCGTTTACAAGCCATTTCCCATCCACAGTTCCTCTTCCTAACAACCCTGAGGGGCGAGCCAGGCAGATGTTACCATAAGCTACAGTTTGGGGATGAGGGAACCGATATCAGAGGAAAATGGGGTTGTTGTCAAAGGTCAAGCGGACAGGAAGGGGCAGAAGAGGGACAACATGGGTATCCACCGGCATTTCCCCAAGGTGGGGTTAGTGGTGTAGGATGATAACTGGCCACAGAGTCGAACCAAACCAGCTGTGTGACTTAAGATTCATGGCATAACATTACTGAAATTCAGTTTTTGTCTGTACGATAAGGGAAACCATTGTGAGGCATGAAGGGGTGGAGCCCGTGAAGGTGCTTCTGGGAATTGGTGATTTTTTTTTAAAGAATTTATTTATTTATTTGACAGACAGAGATCACAAGAAGACAGAGAGGCAGGCAGCGAGAGAGAGGGGGAAGCAGGCTCCCTGCTGAGCAGAGAGCCCGATGCGGGGCTCCATCCCAGGCAGAGGCTTAACCCACTGAGCCACCCAGGTGCCCCTGGTGGTTCTTTTATTGCCAGGACCTCACTTGTACATGGCTTCTCAGAAGGCTCTCCCTCTCTGGGTCTGACTCTCAGCGACCCTGGTGATCCTAGTAGTTGCCAGGGCTCCCAGCTACCCCTCCCACTCCCCCCCCCCTCCCCTCCCCTCCAGGGTCCCACGTACGGCCTGTAGCTGGATGGTGAGGTCGTTCTTTTCCTGGCTGAGCGTGGCCATCTTCTCCTCCAGCTCCTTTACCCTGTTTATTAGCTCCTGTGTCTTGGACATGGCGTTCCTCAGCTCCTCCTCCTTGGCCTTCATCTCCTCCTCTTGCCGAGCCACATTCAGGAGCGGCTTGACCTGGGTGGAGAGCAACACCATACTGTGTCACGGGGATGGGCTTGGCGGGGGCTCGGTGGTGGGCTGTGGGCTCTGCTTCAGACAGGACGTCACACCTCCATGGGGGTGGAAAACAGCTCTTGGCAGTTGTGAAGAGGAACCTCTCCATAGACGCCCTAAAACATCCCTAGCCTCTCCAGAGAGGGCCCGTCCTGGCTGGGGACCAATCCTCAGGGTGCTCTTTGATCCTAAGGGACACCAAGTTAGATGTTCTTTGGCATCTAGCCACGCCCAGTGCTTCTATAAGTTGTGTGCTCAGGAACCCTGGCTGAATTCAAGCTCTGGTTTCACCCACCTTTCTCCCTCACTGATTCCTCCCTTTGTCTCTCTCCCTATCACATGTATATTCTCAGTGTCTCTCTGTATTTCTCACTTACTTTTCTTTTATCTGCTCCCTGCCGTGGTCTTCCAGGCCTCGCACGTCCCAGCCTCATTCACCCTGCTCCAGCTCAGCTGGTACATCCTGCCTCTGCCCTCTTGCTCCCCGCTCTGTAGGGCTGCGCCTGTCTTGTCCCTTGGCCGGGAGCCCCTGCTCCTCTTCTGCACCCGTCACCCCCAACCAGACCTCTCTACGCATTTTGCCCTTCTTACCCTGCACCAGGGCCTGGGTCCATCAGTTCCCTCCACCCGTACTCCTCGCCCTGCTAGACCTTGAGTCCCTCGAAAATCTCCCTCATGCCCTCCGTGTCCCTACAGCTCTGAGCAGAGCTGGCAGGACAGGCCCTCAGGGTATGTCCTGACCAATGGGTGTGTTTCTCTGGAGATCAAACGCCCCATGGAGATGGATTTGGGAGAAGGCATCACCTCTCTTGGAAGATGACAGGGAAGCCACCTTACCAGCCTGGGCTGTGGGGACCTGGGATGTCACGGTGGTGGGTCCACATGAACCCACAACTATGTAACTCTTTTTATTCAATGAAAACCTCCCACAACATGGTTTTTTTCCCCCCACCAACTCATCCTATCTGGCATAAATAAACTTAGAGCTTAATTAAAAACTAAGAGAAAAGGATTTTTATTTTATTTTCCTTTTTTAACTCATTGGAATAGGATCTTGCTCTGCTGCGTTTAATTAGTGGTTTTACTTTCTAGTAAAGAATGGGAGGTTTTCAGGCTTCACCTCCTCATCTGGGACCATGTGTCCTGCCTGAAAGCATCTTAATGGCCCTTGGCCTGGGGCTTCCCCAAAAGCAACACAAATACAGAGGGGGAAGGTGAGACAGATTTGGCATCGCATAGAAACCCTTTGATAGTCCTTGTTACATAGTTACTTTAAAAATAACTTTTAAAAATAAGAAACTGAGTAATTTCTTTAAATAATAATTTTTAAGAACAGAAAATGACTCGTCAAATCCACCATTCTGTGGATGTGTAATGCTTGCTAAGGATGAGATTAAAGCAGATAAGGATTAAAAATTTCCTTTTAAAATAAAAATTTCAAAATAAAAAACTGAGTGGACGTCTGGAAAGAGGTGGGGAACAGGTGGGGAAAGGAGTGGTGACGCCTGGACTCTGAGAAACGCTCGTCTGGACTCCTCTGCGATCTCAGGCCCCTGAGCAGGCTGGCCCATGTGTGGGCGCCTTTGGGGATGCAGACCTACTATCCCTCCTTCAAACCTGTGGCCAGCACTGTGTTTGAAAGCGCTTTCCCACAAGGAGGGGAGAGAAGCTTCTGTGCATGCCACGGGGGCCGCAGGGCCAGAGAGAGGACTCGCACCTCCGCCTGGCTGCCCCTTGAGACAACACCATCCCAGCTCCCGAATGCGACAGCCCTGCACCCTGCCTCCTCTGGGGCCCAGCAGGTTGTAGCTCATGAACGGGGGCCCAGAGGCGGGGACAGCATCACCCACTGTGATTCCGCCTGCATCAGGAGGACGGCTCATGGCCTCCTGCGTTGGTCAAGGGCAGGCTGGCTGCTTGGGGGTCCCGCAGCCCCACCACCTGGCTCACTCACTGCCCTCTCTGCCATCTCGGAAGAACCGGAGGACTGGGAGGTCAGCCCCCATGATTTCCTGAGGTCACTCCAGCTCCAAAGCTGAGGCCTTCACTAAAGGAGCTGAAGATGCTTCGACATGCCCAGGGAGAGATGCTGATAACTAAGCCCACTTTCTGTAGTGTGTGTTGGGCCAGGGTTGGGAGGGGGCACGGGAGGCTCTCAGGGAGGAGATGAGGCCTGAAGACACACTGTGGTTGTTCCTTAGGGAGGAATTTGCCCCTGTCTGGAAGGAGGCTAGATTCCGCCTTCGTCTCATTTTTGGACTGTGCCTGCAGCATCCTGTGGCCTGGCCCCCCGAGAGGTACCTCCACCCGGAACCAAGGTCCCCCGTCCCCCGCAGCAGCAGGCTGGCCTGGCCCCCCCAGCCCTACCTTATTGTAGAGCTTCCACCAGCCCCAGAAACGCAGCTCCAGGAATTTGCGTGTGTTCCGCTGGATGACTTTCAGGCCGATTCTGCAAAAAGGAAGCCGGGGTCTCATGGATTAGGGTGCAGGTGTTGGGGCCTGGCCTCCCGAGTTCTTCTCAGCACAAGGCTTGGACAGACCACTCATTCCTTCTTACACTGCCCTTCCTTCTGATCCCTCAGCGGAAATCGCCCATTACCCTCTGCATCCTATCCATCTGCAGTCTCTGGAGCCCGCCTCTTTGTCCCTGGCACCTTCACCGGACTGTCATTTACTGAGGCCTCCTGTGTGCCGGGGCCCTGGGCTGGGTTGGGCTGTTGTCCCACCCTCTGCTCCTGACTGGGATCCCTGTCTTCAGCCGGGGTCGCAGAGCGCCTAGTGGATATCAGGAACCCATTATTGTTGTTATTTGTTCATTACTGTTATTGTTACTAATACTACGGCCACAAAGACCCAGAGTCAACCAGAGGCCATCCAGAGGAGCCCGAGCTATTTTCTGATGATGGCTTTAGAGACACCGCTGGGAAACAGGATTCCAGGGGCAAGGACTTGGAGTGAGGGCTTCTGGGTCCAGTCTTGACTCTTTCTGCATGAACCGGGTCCTGGCCCTTCATCTTTCTGGCCTCAGTTACCACGGGGTGCTGGCCTGACCACATCACATCCCTATCATAGTATCATCGCAGGGATCAATAACGGGAAGTGACCTATAGGATTTATACTTGGTGGCCCCTGTTAGGGGTTGAATTGTGTCCCCTTCCAAAAGATACGCTGAAGTCCTAACCCCCAGTACCTTGTTTGGAAACAGGGTCATTACTTAGGTTGAGAGAAGGTCATAGTTGAGAAAGGTGGGCTCCTAACCCAAAAGGCCTGGTGTCCATATAAAACGAAGGAAGCCAGTGTAGAGACACAGACACAGAGGCAGAAATCAGAATGATGTGGCCATGAGCCAAGAAACACCTGGGGCCACCAGGACTGGAAGAAGCAAGGAAGGGTCCTTCTCTAGAGCTTTGGAGGGAGTGTGGCCAGCAACACCTCGATTTCAGACCGGCTGGTCTCTGCAGCTCTGAGAAAATACATTTCCACTGATTTAAGGCAGCCAGACTGTGGTGCTTTGTCATGGCAACCCTAGAAAACTAATAGAGGCCCCCAATAAGTTTCTTTGGGCCAGCGAAGACACTAGCACCCTCCCCTCATCTCACTGCCCAATGTTGCTAACGTAGCTGAGAGCTGTGTGTGTGGCGGGGTCCCTGGTCATCCTGTGTGAGTGAGCATGGCCTCTGCGGCCCACCCCTGTTGGTGCTGATGAGTGCTACCTTCGTTCCAGCATCTTCTTGAACTCAATCCTCATAAGGAAACCCCGGAGGCGACACTGTAACATCGTCATGATCTTGGCCAGCCGCTCGTCCCGCATGTCCTCAAGCTTAGCCAGGATGCCGGCTCGGAAGAATACCTAGGGGAAAGACACACCCATCTGAAAAGAGGCCAGCTGTCACCAGAGGCAGCCACTTGCAGGGAGTTTTCCATCCAGGCACGAGGGGTCCAGAAAGGTCCTTAAAAGTTAAGAGGGCCGGGCTAGGGCTGGTGTTTGAGGCCCCTTGGGAACAGCTGGCCCCAGCCTAGACACCACCAACAGCAGGACCACGGCTGGCCCCAGCGTCAGTTTCTCCTTGCCCTTGGCTCCTCCTATGGGCCTTGCACTTAACTGGCTGGGTCACCCTGAATGTGTCTCCTCACATCTCAGGGCCTCAGTTCCTCATCTGTGAAATTAGGATGTTGATCCCTCCCTGAGGGTTGCTGTAAGGATTGGAGATATTGGGTGGAAAAGTCTTGTATAAACTGCAAAGCTGTAAGTAAAACATGATCTATCTTCATAATCCTGGCTGATATGGTGACTGCCCAGCACCCGGGGTGGCAAGGGGCCTTCCTTCTTTATCGCCATGCAAAACAGCCTTTGGACAGTCACAGTTCCCCAGTGACCTGGGAGTGGGAAGAAGAGCTAGTGAGGGCAGGGGTGGGGTTGACTCCGTAGGAAGGATAGAGAGTTTTACAAATGCTGCACAGTTTCAGGCACCCAGCTCTGACATGTGAGTGGGGCACGGCCCCAGGAAAACAGGGCCAGCTTTGCAATTTGTCAGAAAGAGCAGGAAACACCCAGCCTCCAGGAAATGCAAAGTAAAGTCTCAAGATACCAGTCACTTCTCCCTCCACCTGTAACTTTTAAGACCAGAAAAGGCAAGGGTTGGCAAGGTTGTGGATCAAGGGGAAGGTGAGTTGGTACAACAGTTTTGGAAAATGGTTTGGCATTCCCTTGTCAAGTTAGATGTTTGCACACCCCGAAACAGGCAGCTGTCCTCCTCAGCGTTAACATATCTATCTCCGTCCTGGCTGCATGTTGTATCTGCCTGGAGGGCTTGGAAAGATGCTGAAACCTGGAAATAGGTGATTTCAAACAATTTCTGGGGCGAGGCTCTGGCATTGGTATCTTTACCCCTCCCCAAAAGATTCTAATGTACAGCCAAGGCTGAGAATTTCATTCTACAGAAACCCCTACATAGGACCACACAGAAAGATATTCAAAGTAGCATTGCTAATTACTGCTGGGGGGAGAAAACTATTTCCAAAGACAGAAGAAAGGGTAATTGTGGTGTGATTGTCTGAGGCAGCAAGATATGTGAATGATTGCCATGTTTTAACCAACAAGAATGAGTCCTGGAAATACAATGAAGTGTTAGAAGCATGTTACAGGAGAGTGTATCAAGTATGACACTTCCACGAAGCTCAGAAGCAGGCAGAAACCGAGGCCAGATGCATATGCGAGAAAACTATTTTTTAAAAGGCAGGAGGGTGGTTAACATTCAGGACAAAGTTTACTCCTGGGGTTGGGGAGGAAGGAGAGGAAATTGATGCAAAGATTAAGTTCTGGATTTTTAAGTGGGCTTATGGGTGGTTGTTTTATTATTAGTGTGTTTCATAAGGTAACATCTTTTTATAAGCCTCAAGTAGGACGTAATAGAAACTTCTAGAAGGATAGAAGGTGCCAGGAAACCTGTACCTGGCCTCAGGCTGCCTTGAATGTGCTATGTCACTTTAGCCAAGCTACTCTTCTTGGGGAGGGCTCGATCTCCCCTGTTGTTCAGTGGGAGTGCAGGACCCTGAGTCCTCCCAGCCCCGAGAGTCTGTGATTCCACACATTGGGGCAGGGAGCCAAGCCCCCAGCTGAATCTTTTATGTGGATGCTATGGTACCAACTGGAAAAGAAAGTTTCCTTTCCCTGCCTTCTTCCCACACAAAAACTCAAAGAGCTAGCCATCATGGGGTTGAGACCCTGGGCTTGATTTAATGAAATGTTTTTTTGATATTTCCCAATGGCTGCTCATTGAGGTGTGTCCTTTTAGGAGTAGCGAGGTGAGCTTGTGGCTGGGGGTGGAGCCCCCATGCACCAATGATGGGGATAAGGGATACAGCTGACCTTCAGAATCATCCTGTTCTCTGTTCTGCCTCTGCCACAAGAGCCTGCCCGGCCCTTGGGGAGCAAAGCTGTCCCCAGAATCCCCAGACCTTTATCTGGACCCGCGGTTCCCAGTGCAACACTTGCATGACCTCAAATGCAGTCCGTTTGCCCAGCCAGTAGCTGTGTCAGATGCTAGCAATGGCAGCCCTATCTCCCCTTCCCACGAGCAGCATCTTGGGGGTCCAAGGCCTGCTCCTTCCTGCCTGGTTCTGCAGAGCTGGGCACATCAGCTCCATGCCCCTGTCCCCATTTCCTCAAGTTTCCCATCCTTCAAAGGTGGGGGTTGGGGAAGCAGCCGGTATTCAGTGATTATGACAAAACCCAAAGTGTTCCTCAAAGTCAGTTTAGTTGTGCATAGCATGTCTTAATTATGAAGGAGGCCAAAGCTAATAGTTCTGGCAGATTCTAGAGCAGTGTGATGATTCTGTGAGCACTTACTACCAGAAGCAAGCTCCAGGGAGCTGGCTACTCTGTTCTGTTCGCTGGTGTATCCCTAGAGCCTTGAACCATGCTTGGCACAGTAGGTGTTCTGCCAACATTTGCTAAGTGGCCAGAGGTGTGGGATGTACACATAGCCTGGAGCATCCCCGTACTTCCTCAGGCCTGTGGGCTACACAGGGGCAGACTTTGAGCCTAATGCTCCTGCATGCAAAGCTGGGACCCCTCCTGGATCACCCTGGCTGTCAGGCTGGGGTGCATTCTGCTCGGGCCGCTGTAGAGGGACACCTCGCACCATTAGCCTGTCTGGTCCTGCCAATCCCAACAGGACTCTGCAGGGCCAGGAAGTGGGACAGACACAGGGCAGCCTAGGTCTGGTGAGTCAGGATCAGGCAGCCTCTCTGAGTCAGCCCCGACTCACCTGCCAGCTCAGGGTTGGAGCTTTCGGTGTGGTGGGCTGGGATTACGGTGCTTTACTCTTAAACCTCACCCCCCAACACAAACACACACAGTTTCATGCCCTAGTCAAACCCAGGACCTCGATTCTTACTGGGGTTCATATAGGCCTAGGAAATAATCTACCATTTAGTGAGTACCTGTCTGAGTTGGGTTCTCATCCCCCGAATTCCATGAGATCAGCTGTATCAACTCTCCTTTTCCAGAGGAGGAAACTGAGGCTCTCATCAGCTGGGGGGGGGGGGCGGGCGGGCTTGCCCAAGGCAGGCAGTTGGAATTCACGCCCTGAAGCTCACCTTCTGAGGACAAGGCTGGGTGGCTTAGGGAGGGAGTGTCACCGGAAGAGGTTACCTTGGTATGCCCGATCTTGTACTCATTCACATCCAGGTCGATGGATCCGAGCAGCAGCTCTGAGGCCTTCTTGTTGTCTACGAATCCCTGAGGAATCACATTGGGGTTCAGCACTTGGTACCTGGTGGGAGAGAGACAATGACAATTGTCGTCGTGCCCAAGCTGGCAGCTCAGGAAGCATATCCACACAGTTGACCTTTGTGATGGTCTTGGAGTCACGGGTTAGACCTGTTTTACAGATGGCCACAGCAGGCAGTGGGTGGGACTGACAGGAGACCTTGGGGAGCAAACACTGGTGTTGGTCAGGAGTCCATGAGGCGGCAGATGCTCCTAGAAATGAAGACACCCAAATCTTTCCTTCCTGATCTTTCCTTCCAGGCATAGAAGTGCTGCCTTTCCTGACCTGCCAGCAGCCCTCTTTGTGATTTCCATGAGTCCTTCCCTGTTTAGAGCCTTCAGAGGTCTTGGACAAGATGACCTCTAGTGACATGTCCTGTTCTGTCCATCTGTGGTCATATGTTCCAGCAGATAGGGAGGGGGTAGAAGGAAAACAATGCCTTAGGGGGAGGTCTTAGTTTGGGTTCCCCCAAAAGCAGACCTTGAGACAAGGATCCAAGTACAAATGGTTTATTTGTGGGGGGTGAGTGGGGTGGAGGGTGGCAGGGTCAGGAAGGGGGTCAGGGAAGTTAATAAGAGGCATGTTTTCAGACTAGTTATCACAATGGGCAGCTGGGACTTAATCCTGCTGGGGGACACTGGGAACAGTGGTATGTACCTCTACCCAAACCCACATTCATTCATTCAGTGACGTCTCATTGCTGGCTTGAAATTGGCCATGAGAGAGTTTATCCCATGGAAATCCAAAGACACTACAAACCAGGGCTTTTAATTTTTTATTATTTTTAAAAATTTAATCTGGAGAGCCTACTGTTAGACACTTATCTGGAAGCCAATACAGAACATGCCTCATCGTTAGGCCACCAAGAAGGGTGAGGGAGTTGAAGTATTTATTTGCCAATTGTCCTCAGTCACTGGTTGAGGGCTGCTCCTGGGGAGACATTACCTCCTGAGACTTTCAGCCTGCCCAGTAGCAAAGCAGGTTCCAGAGCCAGGGGAGGCCCTCAGGCAAAGAAATGCACACGCTAGCAGTTGAAATTCAAGTCAAAGCATAAAGTAATGACGGTGAGTTGGTATCTGCTGTGAGGTGTAGCGTCTGGGACAACAGGATTGTATTTCTCCATTAGTCAGTCCCTGTCAACCGAGAACTGTAGACTCATGGTATCAGGGAGACACCACTCACCTCTGTTTGAACTCAGGGTACTGCATCCTGTTTGGGAAGCCCTTCCTGCAAATACGGATGCCTTCCAGGACTCCGTTACAAGCCAGCTGATGCATGATCAGGTGGGCGTCCACCACGCCTGCCAAAGGGGAGGGCACAGGACGCCGTAAGTACTCTCAGGTGGGACCGGCTACTTCTTGCCACCACAGAAAGCTAACTGAGCATCTGTGTCTTCAACCCCAGTCTTCTCCCATCACTGCCCAGGGAGCCCCACAATTCAGCCAACACCCAAAGACCTCCCCAATGTGACTTCCAGCTGGTGCCCACCCAGCCAAAACATGATTTTTGCTCTACAAAGCAGCTAGAACATGAATTTTGGATGATCCGTTTGTTTAAAGATTTTATTTATTTGAGAGAGAGCTAGTGCGTAAGCGAGGGGAGGAGCAGAGGGGGAGAAAGAGGGACAAGTAGTCTCTACGCTGAGTACTGAGCCCTATGGGGGCTCGATCCCAGGACCCTGAGATCATGACCTGAACCAAAACCAAGAGTCAGATGCTCCACCGACTGAGCCACCCAGGTGCCCCCAGATGATCCATTCTGGGGGGATCCTTTGGTGCCCCGCTTTGCCCCAGTCATCCCTGCCAATTAAAAGTAGACTTAATTCATACCTAGCTCACAGTTTGCACCCAACAAATGTTAGTTATTTTTATTAACTGTTATTGTTTCGGTGGGCAAAATTGTCCAAGTTTGAAAAAATTGGTGGGAGGAGAGGGAGGCAAAAAAAGAGAGTACTTCATATTTTAAAAGTAATTAAACTTCTATGAAGGGGGTTACTTCATTTGAGCAAACACTAATTTCACAGAGCCCCACGATGTACCTGATTGCTTGAACTCGTTGGGGACAATGCAGCGGACAAAATGGGGAGCGGTGCTGTGGAGGGTGGTCATCAGCTTATTCAGCTGCTCCTGGGGACGGAGGAACAAGAAGAAGAAGGACTGAGTAGAGCTCAGTGTTGGTTTTGCAGGACACACACGCTCAGCAGAGCTGTTTATTTAAAGTTCAATTAATTAAATTCAGATTGAGCTCTTCTGCCACACCAGCCTCTTCTCCAGGACTCTCTTGCCACATATGGCTAGTGGCTGTCATCATGGACAGCATCTTGGGTGGTGGCTGTCCTCTCAGAGGGACTTGCCCAAAGCGACATGGTTTTCTTGATATAGTGTTTCATGACAGAGCCCTTCTCACTCAATGCTGGCTCATCAGAGTCTCAGTACTAGAAGGAATTGTACGTAGTACCTGTGAGGATAAACCCCTGCCCATTGTGACCTCCTCACTAGATGGTCCCTCCTCCTCTGCTTGGATACCTCTAATGATGTAGCCCGCTCTGCCTTTGGGCAGCCAGATCCTTGGGAAATACTAAACTCTTCCTTTATGCTGTTCATCTACACTTTAGAACATGTCCCTAGTCATGCCCCCAATCTGTGGAAGTTGTGATCAGCCCAGAAGGTCTGCCAGCCAACTTTAGGGCTCAAGATCTTGGGCACTGATATGTCCATTGTTACCACTCTCTGGATTTCAATTCTGAAATGACATGGTTGGACTGTACCATCTCTAAGGGTCTTTTCTGCCCTGAGGTCCTGTGGTTCTGTGACACCTTCAGAAAGAAGCAGACTCCTTGAATGAAAGAGGCAGCCGTAGACATAGAAATGAAATCATCCCGTCCTGGGCTGTGAGGTGGAAGGTGGACCACCACATCATTAGAAGGGAGGGTTTGATGGAGGGTAGGGTTCACTGGATGTACAGTGGCTTATAGGGCAGCCCCTACTCACCCTGTAGAAGTTGGAGACTGTCATGAAGGAAGACCCTCTCTTCTGCTTCTTGCTTCCAGCTGAGGAAGAAAGACAAGCATGTTTCATGTCAGAACACAGCGTAGGACATTAAGTGTTCTGTGTCAAGGAAATGTATTCTCTGGTTTAAAAAGCTTTTCTTGTGGGGGTGCCTGGGTGGCTCAGTTGGTTAAGTGTCTGACTCTTGGTTTCAGCTCAGGTCATGATCTCATGGTCCTGGGATTGAGCTCTGCCTTGGGCTCTGTGCTCAGCAGGGAGTCACTCTCTCCCTCTGCCCCTCCCCACACACTTGCTCTCTCTCTCTCTCTTTCTCTCAAAAAAAGAAAGAAAAGAAAAAAAAAGAAAAAGCTTTTCTTGGGACTAGGTAAGGTGGGGCCTCCACACCAGGAAAGAGAGATCTACCAAGGAATGGGTGAACAGGATGACTACGGCCTAATTGTCAAAAGGGACATTATGCTCTCTGGAGGGTCTGTTTTCCCTTTGTGGTTTAAGGCTACACAAGGGGATAAACTGTTTCCGTTGCCTGGGAAGGAAGAGGAGCCCATAGACCATCTGGAGGAATTGCATGTTGATGATGAAAACATCTCTGAATTCGAGGAAATTTGCAATTCTTGCCCCTCTGAGTGGCAGCCATATTGGGGAGCTCCCCTCTGGGGTGTTTCCCTGTGGGCCACATGACCTCCATGGGGTAGAAGGCAGGGCTGGGCTTGGCCTTTGCCTCAGAGAGAGGAGAACAGGGAGCAGAAAATAGGACACATCATTTGGGCCTCAACTCTTCCAAAGCAGTGTCACTCCACTTAGAGGTGATACGGGCCCAGTGATCAAATCAGTTGATGGAATTTCCCAGAATGTATCTGTATCTCTCCATTGCACCATCGTCCATGGCCTACCTCAAGCAACTTGTCATTCATTTATCCATTTAGCAAGAGTTGAATAAGAGAGTTTTGTTTCCTTATTTCCATTTTGGTCACTAAAGGGCATCAGCATGTGGAGACTAGACACAATTAGCACTCAGCTGTACCTGGAGCCTCCTCTTCTTTGAAGAGAAGGGCCAGGAGTCCCAGGGATGATTTCTGGAACAAGCCCACCACTGTTTCATTCAGGGGGTCTTTGTTCTTCTCCAGCCATCCTGTGATGTTGTAACCAACCTGGAGGGGGGCAAGTGCCAGTGGTTACTTTCGGGTCTAGCCTCTGCCTTCCAGCTCCTACAGGCAGAACCTCTACCAACAGCTTAGCCTGCTCTGGGCTCCCAGGACCAACCTTCAACCCCATCTCCAGGGGCTTCCATTCTTGACATTTTCTGGAGTCCTGGGATGTCCCTGAACCACAGTATAAGGTGGAGGCCCCATTATCTGCTTTCTTGGGCATTCACATTTTGCCTGTTGAGGCCACCCTGTCTCCGAGCTTTTCTGACAAACCAGGACTCTAGCTACTTTCTGTCAGGCTGTGACCTTCTCTTGCATGTCTTGCTCTGCTGGCTACTCTGAGACTGCCTGACCTCTGAATCTTTTGCTACCCAGGTGGATTGATCTTCTTCCAGGCTCAGCCCTTGCTGTGAGTGACTGGCCTTGACCTGAGCTACATGAAGAGCTCCAGGCAAGGGTATCTGGTTTCTCCTTGCGCAAGGGCACACATCCCTTGGACATTGCCTAGTGGAAGGGGGATTCCATCCATCCAGAATTGGGGGCTCCCTGTGCTCAGGTAGTTGGACATCCATTAATTTCTGCTTCCCATTTGGCCCTAGCTGGAGACAAAGAGGAAGCACTTTTCAGATTTTTCCACTGAGCATAGGGAACTGAAGGAAGCAGATAAGAAGCCAAAACCTTTGGGGTTTCCCTCTCCTATATAGCATATAGACGTTCATCACCTCTGGGCTTACTTTAGAGCCTTCTTAGTGGTGTAGAGGCCCCATTAGACTTGGAATATTCCATTGCTACAAATACAGAGCTCTTGTCATTTCACTGTGGTAGGTGAGGTGGGCTCCCAACCCGCTGTTTGCTCTAGGCATTGGCACGATTTATTTTGCAAGTGATTGGCATTGTTATGGTTGATGAGATCATCAACTCCTGGCCCATTGCCCAATCCAACATCAGCTTTTCTGACAGCTCTGTCCTAAGGCTGCTGTTTCCCTGCAGTTAAACCCACAGAGGCTCGACAAACTCCGGTGGTAACAGGAGCCTTGGCATTTACGGCAATACTGCAATCCCAAGGAAACCAAACTCATTCTTAAAAGCTGGCTGAACAAACCTTGTCTCGCCTATCAATTATTCAAATAGAACCCGAGTCCTGGAGGCACTTAATTCCCTCTTCCCCAAGGACTAAGTTTGTCATGAGTGAAAAAGCCACTCCGAGATGTCATTTTGTTGGTTTGGTGGCCACGAGCTGTCAGAGCGCAAAGTTGGGGGATAATTGGTGGGCCTGCGGTGTTTCTTTTCTCTTTTTGCGAGTGTTAGCAATTCTGTCCAAGCTCTCAGTTCAGCCATCAAACCAAAGGCTGCAGACAATGGTGTAGCCCTGGCGGGTCTGAGGGCGTCAACTGCTGGCTGCTCCCTGGTTGCTTTGGAAGTCTCAGAGGGGGAAGTGATGAGGAAGTATGAGTCAGAGGTCATTTCACTGAACCGATACCCCTGTTATATGGCAGCTGTGCTAGATGGAGGCAGGATGCATCAGAAAGGGCAGGGCAGGAAGGACCTACATGACCCAGACCCTAATGCAGCAGGAAGGTGGCCACAGGGGGCGCCGAGGGGGTACTCACAGTGCCTGCATAGTGGACGAGCTCAAAGTGGGCCTCAGGCCCCTTGCCTTTGCCCCCCTTGGGCTTGAGGAAGTTGCTGGACTTGCCCAGGTGGTTGTCATAGAGCGCTGCCTTGAAGGTGGCGTCGGTGGCCTTGGGGAAGACGCACTGTTCCTCCAAGATGGAGAAGATGCCCATGGGCTAGAAGGGAAGAGTGGTGGATGGTGTTACAGGAGGCCACGGGACCCCAACGGGGCCACTCAGGTGTTGGCCTGGGGGTGGTGGGAGGGGTGCCACAGACACCCAGGTGGCCAGCCAGGAAGCAGAACTCTGGGCAAGGAGCACTGGTAATGGTGCAGTAGCTGGTCTTCAAATGCCAAGGCCATTTAGATTGAAAGAGGCTAGAATTCATTGAATTTAACAGAAGGGACGATGAAGGTCAGAAGGGGCTACATAGCTCCCCAAATGCTAACCCCTCCCAAACAGTGGTGTCAGGCAGGTTGGCCCTCAGGAAAATGGTAAAGTCAATGACACCTGTCCTCTTTGTGTTTAACACTCTTCTATCCACTCTTGCCCTCAAAGACATTCCTGGCTACCAGGGGCTGCAGATGGTTCTAGGTCTTTTCTCATAGAACAAGGGAGCTTGTAAATGCTGTCTCTCCACCCCAATCTATGGAGGGTCTGGATTTCTAAGGAATATTTCTGGAAGAGGGCAATGTTTAACCCCAAAGGTCAAACATGAGGACATTTCAGGTTCTGTGACAGCTGGATAAGGAGGTGTTTGTAGGTGTTAGGGGACATGAGGATTGTGCACACAGCTTGTTTTTGGAGACTCTTTTCCTGGGAGGTTAAGGCTGGTCTCACATTGGAGACCCCTGGCTGCCTGGCTAATAGCTTCCCTATGATGGCCCCTAGGCTGAGCCTCAAAGACAACATACGTTATTTGCTTTCTTTATTTTTTAAGTTTTTACTCTGAAATAATTTTAGGCTTGCAAAAGAGTGTGAAGCATTCCTACGTGTCTTTCATCTGACTTCTCGAAATGTTGATGCAACTTCGGTAACAATAATGAAAAACAGGAAATTAACATTGATACAATTCTGTGAGCAGACTGTTCAGATTTTGTCATCTGTCCTGTTGATGTCCTTTTTCTATCCCTTTTCTGCATTTGATCAAACCATATATATTCTTGAAGCAGGCCCTTTGCTAAAATGTTCCCTATGGTATGATTATAGGGGTGGCCAGTAGACTGCCTGGGTTAGAACCTGACTCTGCCATTCACAGGTTGTGTGACCTAGGACAAGTTATTTCCCTTCTCTGTGCCTCAATGTTGCTATCTGTGAAATGGGTGTAATATATCCCTCCCCCCCACTCCTACCCGCCACACACACATGTGTGGCAGCTTAGGATGAGCCAGTGAGTTGAGGCATCCAACAGCCCAACTAACAGTTGTCATTGCAAAACTATCATACCCATTTTGCAAAGAGGAAGCTAGAGGCCAGACCAACCAAGGTCATTAGCAGTGCTGTTAGTGCCACTTCCTTCAGGCACCAGGGAAGTCCCCCTCTGAGCCCCTCCCACACCCCACTCAGGGCCCTGGCCTCTAAGCCCCACCTTGAGCAGCAGGTTACCTTTTCCAGGAGGTCAATGCAGGCCTGTAGGTCAAGGCCAAAGTCGATGAAGACCCATTCGATGCCCTCCCTCTTGTACTCCTCCTGCTCCAGCACGAACATGTGGTGGTTAAAGAACTGTTGCAGCTTCTCGTTGGTGAAGTTGATGCACAACTGCTCGAAGCTGTTGAACTGGGGTGGGAGGGCAGAGAGCGGGGCATCAGCCAGGACCCAGGCAGAGCCTCCCTGGGACCAGGACTGAGGGATGAGGGAGGCACAAGCTGAGCTCAGATTTGCTGTGGGCCAACCATTGTCAGGTGCTGCCCCAGGTGCCTGAATGCTGACCACTGGACGGCCCTCCGTCAGCCCTTCTTGGTTACCCTCCCCTGCAAAGGCCCAGAGCAGCTTAGAACCTGCAGAGCAGGGTTATGGAGGAGGGGAGCAGAAGAGAGTGCAGGGGAGAGGGCATGGGAACGATCCAGCTGACATCGTGTTGATACATGCGTGACATGTATCAACATGTGATCCAGCTGACATCGTGTTGATACATGACATCACGTTGATCCATTTACACAAGGGAAATTGGCCAACACTTCAAATAAGGTTTTTCTTTCTTTCTCCTTTCCTCTCTTTCCCTCCCTCCCTCCCCCGCTCCTTCATGTGGTTAATGAAAATCATTGTGGAAAGAATCATTTCTTCCCAGGATAGAATCATTTGAGAGGCATTATGCTTCTGATCCCCTGTGTGCCTCTGGACAGTTCACTCTCTGGGTGCAGTTTCTTTATCCTCATCCAGAGGATGAAAGGGTTTGAGGGGTTTACAAGCCTTAAAAAAAATCAGAGAGTGCTTTCTCTTAATGAAATCCCATGCTAAAGCTACATGAAAAATAGGTTAGAGCAGAGGTGCTGTTGTAATCAGAGGGCATGCTCGTGTGTCAGACCCTGTGCTGAGCTGCACCTGCTCAAAACCTTACAAGGCAAGGAGTAGTGTCCCCATTAACAGGTGGAGAAAGAGAGGCACACAGCTTGGAAGTGGCCAAGCTGGGATTCGAACCCTGTTTGTTTATTGCACACACTCTATTGTTGACATAGACCATCCTCCTTTCCCCTAGTCCATTCCCTGCTGGCCGTCAGTGGCTTCCCAGGATGCCAGGGAATCCAGTTTGGAAACTCTAAACCTCCTTCCGCCTATGAAGTTAAAGGATTCTATTGTAGATGGCAGTCAGATTATCCTTTTAGAGCCTGAAAGAAATTGGGCTAAGCTTTTTTTTTTTTTTTTTTTTTTTTTAAAGTGGGCTCCATGCCCAGCACGGAGCCCCTGGGGCCTGAACTCATGACCCTGAGATCAAGACCTGAGTCAAGATCAAGAGTCAGATGCTCAACCAACTGAGCCACCCAGGTGCCTCTGGGCTAAGCTGTTTAAAAAAAAAAAAAAATCCACCTGTGGCCAGTAGAAATCTTAAAATAATAGGATAGTGGAGTGGAAAGAACTTTATAGATCATCTCTTCTAGTCTGTTCATTTTAGAGTTGAGAAAACTGAGGCTCCGAGAGGGGTAGCCACTTTCCTAAGGCCACACAGCTAGCTAGCCAACCTGAGTCCAGAACCAGATCTACTGACTCCTAATCATGCTGCCTCCAATTACAGAGTTAAATATTCCTGACCCACAATACCGGTCTGTGAGGAGACCTGAGTCTCTCTCGTGTTGGAAAGAAGTGGGGGGCTACCAGTGTTGTGCTGGCCAATCAGCTTACTCTCTCTCAAAAACAAGAGGAAGGAAGGAAAGAAAGAAGGGAGGGAGGGAAGGGAAAGAGAGGAAAGGAGAAAGAAAGAAAGTCCTTATCTGAAGTGTTGGCCAATTTCCCTTGTGTAAATGGATCCGCATGATGTCATGTATCATCAACACGATATCAGCTGGATCACAAAATTCTTGAAAACTCAACGGTCAGCCCTCACAAGACAGTACAGGCCAGCCCCAGCATGTCATCCATTCTGTCCAGTCTGTTTACCCTATTCTTTATGATTTGGTGCCATACAAATGAAGATGGAGCTTTCTGGATGCCAAAAGTCAGAGACCCAGGAGCAAACAACTGAGATCAGCCCACCCCAGGTCCAAGATGAGAAACAAGAGAACTGTGGTGAAAAGTAGCTTTTAAAAGGAAAATGGTGACCCCCAAAGCAGAAACAGAATGCCAGGGCAGGCACACCTCAAAGATCTCGAAGCCAGCGATGTCCAACACCCCAATGAAGAATTGCCTCTGCATCTTGGTGTCCAAGGTCTTGTTGATCCTGACCACCAGCCACTTGAACATCTTGTCATAGATGGCCTTGCCCAGAGCCCCGATGGAGTTGTTGCACTGTTCCATGTTCTGGCCCTTTTGCACAAACTCATTGCCTACTTTGACCCGGGGCCTGGTGATGCCCTTCTGGAGCTCCCCGGAATTGAGACCCATGAGATGGGAGACTTTGTCAGCCACTGAGTAGGGACAGAAAAAGCAGGTGTGTGAGAAACATGACGTCCTGCCCTGGAGAAACCCAGCACCATCCATCATGGTTAGGGAAGGGAGGAAGGAGAGGGTAGCAGAGACTCTATGTCGCCCATGAGAGAAGAGACATCTGAGATGGTTTCCCACACTCGCTCAAGGTCAAATGGCAAAGCAGAGCATAGAAACCAAAATCTTGACTCTGACCCTCTGTCACATCTCCCTGAGATTATCAATGTCTGGATGTCAAAGAAACATTCTTGGTTTACAGCACATCTCTGAAATGTGCACAGAGCCTCAGAGAGTCCTGAACCCCTGCTGCTGGCCCCCTCCTCCTCGAAGAGCCCCAGCCAGACACCTACCCTCCGTGGTGTCCACTTCAGCCTGCTCTTCTCTGGGCTTCTGCTTGAACTTCATGTTCCCAAAATGCATGATGCCCCCCGTCAGCTTATAAACACCAATCTTCTCCTCTGGGCTGAAGCCCAGCACATCAAAGGCGACCTATAGGGAAGAGAAAGTCAAGACACTCCTGGCTTCTTACCCCACAGAATAGAGGCCGTGGCCCTGCAGCTGTGGGGGTGGCACCGGTGGGTCATGGTGGCCACGGTGGTATGGCGTGGGCTCTGGAGGTCAAACACACCCCGGCCTGGAGGCGGGTCAGTTTTCCTCCAAGGAGCCTAGACCAGATGCTCAGCAGTGTAGTCATTGTATTTATTTACTCTCCCTGGTCTCCATTTAGTCATCAGCAAAAGGGGGATCGTAGGTGGTCATAAGGATAAACCAGAATGACGTTTCAACGTTTAGTCCAATGCTTGATGCATAGCACTTGAGAGATAATAATAAACGGGAAGTCACATTATCATCACTGTCATTACTACTGCTAAAGCCTCATGGTAGGTACCAGGAGAGGGAAAGGCAAAGGCGCATCAGAAATCGATGCTACTGTCAGACCCCAACAGAAGTTACAGGTGCTCAATGTCAAACGAGGAGAAAGGGGGTACAGTAGGAACTGCAGAGACGGGGGGTGGGGGTCGTTCCTAGCCTGGCTGGAGTACGTGGCCCCTTCGGTTCCTTGGAATTCTAGTTTGGTTCTACTTGCTACGACAGGTGAGAGAGGTGCCAGCTGCAGTCCCAGAGATCTCCAGGGGAGAATGTGGGCTATTGCCTGGCTGCTGGGAATGGTCCCCACCCCATTTGGATCCCCTCCCCAGGTGACAATGTGTGCAGGGCCCCCATAGTCTCTGTCCTAACTTTCCCTGCCACATGCCAGCCAGGAGGGTCCACTCACATCTGTGATCTGCAGCTCCTCCCCGTCATCCATATTCTCCACCACTGTGACGCCCTGGCTCACCCAGTGGTACTCCTTAGGGTTGGGGACCAGCAGCAAACTCTCTGCCAAGAGCAGGAAAGCAGGTTAGCAGCTGAGCGACGTGTGGTTTTCTTCTCTTTCCATTTTAAGCCGGATCCCTAAATGCATCTCCTGTGCCCAGCATGACAGTAGGTATCATGGGGTTACAGAGCTGGATAAAACAGGGTCTCTCTGGGTCACAGGGGGACTTGAATAGGGCCCAGGATGAGCTTTAGGGTGACAGGAAGGTCTCAGCAACTTGGTTGTGTCCTTCACTACTTGTGCCAGTACCTGGTGCCTATTGGGCCCCCTGTAGATATTTTTGGAATAAATTAATTCCTATCTTTCTCTTTCCTCTGTCCAGTAAATAGCAGTTTACCCCCTAAGGCAGAAGGTAACACAGTGTCTGCAGTGGGCAGTAACAATCACTTGCACATGGTATGCATGGATATTGTTGCTTTTATAAAGCAATATACTCACTTCTATTTTTCTTCATATGTGTGCCCCTCTTGGTCTATCTTTGTTTTTCCACTTTTGGAAGAAACGTGGGTGCAAGAAATACTTTCATGTTCCTTCATCTCTACTGTTGGGAAAAACTAGAGCCCAAGAAGGAAGATAAATATTGGCTGTCACCCTGCTCTAGGGTCGGGGAGGCAATAGGGTCTGGTGGGGAGGGTGGTAGACAAGAGAGCTTGCACTCCACCCAAAGGGGCCATCACCACTCAACTGCCTTGATTAGCGCCTTGTGTAACAGCAGGCCCATGGCTACTGGATCTTTTGCTACTCCAGAGAAACCAAGAAGATGGTGGTATGTTTTTTTTGTTTTGTTTTTGTTTTTTATGTGAAGTCTTCCAATTTCAAAATGCTATCCATTAATTAAAAAGGACAGTGTGTCTGACGCAAATAAAGCCCAGTTGTGTGTGGGGAATGGTACCTAGTCTCTGGTAGGGTTAGGAGGTGTGTATGCGGAAGATTGATCTCTCCCCTCACTTTTTACCCTCAGCAGGTCTGCCATGACTAGTTGAGCAGGTTGGTGCCTGCACAAGAGCATCTAGGTGAGTGAGTGAGTATACTTTGCTCATCAGATAATGCACTCAGGGTGGGCTGTGTCCACCCAGAAGGGAGCCTCTTGTTCTCGCACATGAGATGGTCCTGGGCTGACCTCTCTGCTCCTGTCTGAACACTGGGCCTAGAGGCAGCAGGTCCAAGACCCATACTGCAGGTCTGTGTCTCAGCCATGAGTTGCAGACATTCCAAAACCCTATCTGTGGTATGGGCCAGCAGTGGTATTTGGTCTCATGAGGCCATTGTGAATATGGGATGTAAGTAGAACTTTGAGAAAGTTCCGTGTAACCTATGCATGTAACTCAAAGGGATTCCTGCAGAACCACGGAAGGCGGGGGGGGCGGGTTGTTACTGGACCCTCTGTCCTCAGGAGCTGTTTTGTTATTGAAAAAAGAGGAAAAGCAAGTTAAGGGGCAGGCAGATAGACATAAAGATCTTTACCAATAAGTTCAGGTTTCTTGTTAGAGAGAATCTGGTAGAAAATATGGTAACCCCTCTCAGCAGCTTGCTGTGAGATGACACGAGATTTCTCTAAGAGATCTGGAAAGGAAGGTGCAAACATGTCCATAAATACAGTCCCATTCTGTCTGGAGTGCAGGGTGCCAGCCAACAGGCTCCCCTCTCCATACAGCCCCACGCAATAGCCAGTCCAGGGGCCGTTCCCTCTGCCCTGGGCATGGCTGCTGGAGGCCTGACTATCGGTGGAGGGGAGCCCGGAAGCCCGGGAGCAGGGCCAGCCCCCCAGACATGAGACAACACTGGGCCCCACACACTGTGTAGCTGGTCCCGCCCCACAAGAGCCCTCCAAAGGGGGCCAGACTCACAGCTCTCAATGTCCGCTCCGGCCAGTTTGCCTGTTGTTCCGAAGTGGATTCGGATGAACTTGCCCTGAGCCGGGAGGAGAGGGTTGTGAGGGAGGATACAGGTAGTTCTAGACCAACAGAGTCCCTCATTGGCAGCTCCCCTGAATTCCAAGGGTCCTATTGGGAATGTAACTGAGCCAGACATCACTGTTCGTGGAGCTGCGGATTTCCCACACAGAAAGGTAGAGAAGAAGGACGGGGCTTGGAGCAAAATTTAGGGTCTGTGGGGTAGCCCCACAGGGCATTTGTGGGGAGAGGAGCACTGGCAGGAGGGTCTGGCGCCTCTGGGAAGCATGCTTAGAGGCAGACATGGGGGAATTTGGCCAAAGGGTGTAGGAGGCACACTACGGAGTCTCCTTACTGACACACTGCATCCCTCTCCCTGAACTTTGGTAGAACCACCGGGAAATTCTCCTGGAAATAGGTGTCTTTGTGTCTCCATCTCTGCTGCTCCTGCCCATCTGCCCCTCACCTCAGTTTCTCACCTGCCTTCCCTTCCTCCCTGCCCAGCTCTGTTTACCTAGGCTCCCTGCCAGCCCACTGGCTCAGGCGATGAGGGGCCCCAGCAGGAGACTGGGAATCAGGAGGAAAGCCTGGGCATTTCTCCTCCCTGGACAGCACCTCAGGTAGTGGAAGGTAGAACTCCCACAAGAGGACTGAGCTAGCTCCAGAATCCACCAGGGCCCTGGGGACAGCACGTTTCCTGCATCCCTCCAACGGGCCAACAGTGGTGTTTGGAGGGGAGGGATAAGGGGAGGTGTCTACAGCTTTCAGCTAATGTGCATCTCTGGCTCCCTTGTCCGACTTCTCAGCCCTTCCATCACTGTCACTGCTTTCTCCATCACCAAGTCTCTGCTTTCAAGCTCCTGGATTTAAATACTGATGTGGTTCTGTTTGATATAGACCCTGACAGATAGGACGTTAAAAATCTCTGGGAAGGAGATGCTGTGACTCTCTTCATTCTATTTGCATGTTTAAATCAGCCCCAGTTTCCTTACCTGGAATGGGGTGACACCTATCCCCCCCTCCCCTCAAGGGGCCACTGTTGCCGCTGCTCACACTTACAAAGCGAGAGGAATTGTTGTTCCTGATGGTCTTGGCATTCCCGAAAGCCTCCAGCACAGGGTTTGCCTGGATGATTTGATCCTCCAGGGACCCCTGACCCAGAGAGAAACACAAGGTTGGGTGCTGCCCGGAGAGTCAGGGCTTTCACAGCACTGTGGCTTTGGAGCCAGGAGCCAAGAGAGGAAAGGCCTTGGGAGGCCTGGAAATCAGGGCAGGAAGGAACCCGGGAAGAGGGCCACCACCTGATGACCATTCCTGCGGCCCTGACATGGGAGGGGCACCTGGCAGATGACAGGCCTTGCTTCTTAGCTGTTCTGTACTTTGTGATTGCGGGAGAGACTCCTGAGTGAGCCTGAAAACCCTTCCCAGGGCATCCCTGGTCTTCCTCACAAACTCTCCTTTGCTCTGTGGGCTTTTATAGATGCCACTGGCCCAGCTGTTGCTCCTTGTGCCCCCTGGCCCCCAGGGTCTGCTGAAGCAGCTGAGGGAGGAGCTGGTGTTCCCCTTTCTCCCCTGCCAAGCACCAGCAGCTCTGCCACCTGCCTTTCCCGGGACGGACGTGACCTGGGACAGTAGAATAGATCCTGTAGGAGGAGACCCAGTCTGTGGCCTCCTTTTCCCTATGTGGTTCATCCTTCTCTCCAAGCCTGTCTACTCCTCTGTAAAATGGCCCAAACCCACAGGACAGCTGTGAGGGTCATGTGGGCTCTGCTGTGTGTGCCCTCCTGGGTGTGCCTTTCCATGTGTGCCCATCTGTGTGTACCCTCCTGTCTGTGCCTGAAAACAGGGTGGGCTGGCATGACAGACTCTGAGTGTGCCCGTTGGTCCTACCTTTCCATCCGAGGACTGTTTGCCAGTTCCTCCGACATTTGCAAAGTACTGAATGACCTTCTTCGTGTTCTCAGTCTTGCCAGCACCAGATTCTCCACTGTAAGTGGAAAATAGAAGCCGACAAGTGAAGCACAAAGAGGGGATTGGCCACAGAGAAGCAAAGCAGTAAAAGTTGCAGGCTGAGTGTCACCATGATTCACCCTCAGCCAGGATAGGGACAGACAGTTGGGGGGTAGGGTTGGGGGACACAGAGGCCCCCTTCCAGTTTCACAGGTGCAGCCTTGATGTCCTGCTAAGCCCACGCACAGCCTGCAGATTTCCATACAAAGTCCCACCAATTAATTCTAATAAGGCTTAATTACATGTGTAAGACACAAACCTAATTATATGTATATAGACTGAGAGACAGAAGGGACACTTACGTGATTAGCATAGACTGATTTTCACGATCTGCAGGGAAGAAGACAGCAACAGGAAGATGTAATTAGGAAACACTTAGAAACTAGACATTTGACATCGCCCTGGCCAAACAGTCCTCATCTCCCTGCATCCCACTCAGCGGGGAGGTAGGGTGCAGCGACCACCAGAGGCCCAGACCCCTGTGTCCGGTGGGGTCCATGGCCACGTGCTTGCCACTGCAATGTTCACCTCTGCAGAAAGGCCCCAAATTCACCAGCCCCATTCTATATATTTACCCAGTCATAAGCAACATAAAAATCACTTCATGGACCACCATGCCACATTGCAGAGATCATACAGGGAATGGTTAAGTGTTGACTTGAATCCTGGGCAAGTTACTCAACCTGGCATTCCATGTTTCTGTAAAGCTTAGAAGGGATGCGGTGTGAGGTAGGGCCGGTACTTAGCAAGTGCCCTGCACCCTTACTGAGCCCTGGTACCCAGTGTTAACATCATACCCTGCTGCTTCTCAGCACGTAGTGAAGATCTTCAATGGGTAGCGTGGAGTCAGGGTTGGGATTGGGTAGCCCGTGGTTCTAAAATGTTCGGAGCCAATGGCAAAAAGAGTTTTTGTCGCCCACCCTGAGAGCCCTAGAGGCCCTGCTGTACTCACTCATGAGCATGTCGTGGTAGGCGTTGTCAGAGATGGAGAAGAGGTGGGGTGGCATCTCTGTGCGCTTTTTGCCTTTGTACATGTTTGCCACGCGGGCTCCGTAGATGGGCAGCCACTTGTAGGGGTTGACTGTCACACAGAACAAGCCCGAGTAGGTCTGGTGGGAGGTGAGGAAGACAGTTAGCTGGCCTTTCCTCCTGATGTCCTCTTCCCTCCAAGCCCTAGCCTGTCCTAGAGCAGCCTGGGTGGGGAGGGCGCTGCCAGCCTGGAGAGGTACAGTAGCATCCCCTCCTGGAGGCAAAATCTGTATTGGAGCATCTAGTCAGTGAGCAAAACAATCCTTCACTTTCATATATTTGCTTCATTTTCTTCTGGTTTAATTATTTGCATAGATAACACAGTCACTGCAAGGGCAAATACACAGGAAAAGGTCTCTCCAGCTGCTCGGTGTCCCAACTCCTCCTCCCTCTGGGGAAGCACTGTGTTAATTTCTAACACCCTCTTCCATGGTTTTTGATGCATATACAAAGAAATCCAGGGATGTATTCTTACCCACCCCACTTCTTGTTTTTAAAGCAAAAGATAGCTTTCTATAATACTGTTCTATATCTTGCTTTTTCTATTTAATCTATCTGGGAGATTTTCATGAGAATTCACAGGGAGACTTCTGGGGTGTTTTAACAGATGCAAAGCCCTCCCTGGGTGGACACCCTCCCCCCCCACCCCCAGTGGGCAGCTGGGTTTGAACTACTCTTAAGAAGAGGCACCATCTTCTCTTTTCATCACAAGGCAATTTTGTAAGGAAATTGTCCCATTAAAGAGAAAAGCAAATCTGAAAAACCAATGAAGTAGTAGAAGAAAGGGGAGAAAAAGGGAGGACAGAAAACAACCACGTCCACGGGTCCCCCATCCATGAGTTCCAAACTGTCTTTCTCCTTGCTGGACCCTCACATTCACCTGAGAGCCCAGCCCCGACCCCGTGCCTCTTTTCAGGTAGACTTTAAAACCTTCCGCCTTGACCCAAATGGGAATAAACGCCTCCCTGCCTGACACCAGCTTCTTCTTAGCATAGCTGCCATATACATATTAAGTTTTTATGAGGAATATTATTAAATAGAAAGTGACCCAAAGAAAGAGAAACAAAGATGAGATAGAGCTCACTTAAGGAGTTGAGAGCAGGACACACAGTGTATCGCCCTGGGACCCCTGCCACTGAGTCACTCTTTCCTGTCAGTCCTGTCTGAGGGTGGGGGTGAGGCAGACAGCGGATGGATGGATGGATGGATGGATGGTTGGATGGACGGACGGACGGGGGTGACATCTAACAAGGCCATATGGTGTCACCAGAGGGAAAAAGATGTCTTGATGGGAGAGTCTGCAGTGGTGTAGTGGGGAGAAAGACTCCCGGATGGCAACCTCAGCAAAAGGTAGACCAGCTGCCCGTGGAGATGGCGCCATCACTGAGACATTGAAGGCTTGGAGTGGAAGTTCTAATGCGTCAGAAACATGGTCCCTGTGCCCTTGTCTGAGCCATACTGTGTGACGGTTGCTGGGAAGGTAGAGTAGCAGCTGTGTCCTTCCCATCAGGAGGGGCGCAGAAGATCAGCAGCCACCCCTCCTCCCCACCACCAGCCCCGGGGAACTCACATAGATCCTCATGTTGGTGTAGCGTTGGCGCAGATTGTTCAGGACGCTGGCCTCATTCAAGAAAGTCATATCTGCCATGTCACTGGCTTGGTAGAATTTGGGTGGGTTCATCTGCTGGACATCATCCTTCTTCACAGTGAGAGTCTGGGTGGGGGAGTGTCAAGGCACAACAGGAATTAGGGAACAGTATAGTCAGCAGCCATGTTAGCCTCTGGCACAAGGTACCACAGACTCTCTGGTATCTTGGAACGAGCTGGAGTCAGGTGACCAGTGGGCCCGACTCCTGGTCCAGCCATGTCCCACTGTGAGGCTTGGGCTGATGAGAGACCTCCAAGGCCACCCGAGTCCAGATTGCCCTTCCTCTGAAAGAGGGATCACAGGAGCTTCCTTGGCTGGTTGCAGGGAGAACTATATTAAGTGGGATCCTGTAAAATACCTTATAAGCTATTAAGTTCCATCCCTACATTCAGAGCACCTCTGGACCCTGCTTCTGTTCCTGCCAAGTCCGTGCTGATAGCTGAGCAGAACTTGCTTTTCAATCCCAGTGACACTTTGCAGAGATGTGACTCTTGGCTCTCTGCCTTGAGAATTGGCAGTGGTTTCTAAACAGTGTGAACCTTTTCATTGAAAAAAAAAGGAGGGGGCGCCTGGGTGGCTCAGTTGGTTGAGAGTCTGACCTTTTTTTTCTTTTTTTTTAAAGATTTTATTTATTTATTTGAGAGAGGAGAACATGAGTGGGAAAAGGGGCAGAGGGAGAAGGAGAAGCAGACTCCCCAGTTGGTGCCAAGCCCGACATGGGGCTTGATCCCAAGACCCTGAGATCATGACCTGAGCCAAGTCACACGTTTAACCAACTGAACCACCCAGGTGCCCCTGAGCTTCCAACTCTTGATTTCAGCCTGGGTCATGATCTTGGGCTTGTGGGATCAAGTCTCTCATTGGGTTCCATGCTCAGTGTGGAGTCTACTTGTCCATCTCCCTCTGTTCCTCCCTCTGCTCTTTCTCTCTCTATCTCAAAAATAAATAAGGGGTTGCCTGAGTAGTTCTGTGAGTATAATAATAATATACTATATATATATAATACTATAATATATAACAATAATAATAAAGTAAATAAAAACTTTAAAAAAAAGACATTTCCCTGCTCCCCCCAAGCCACCTTAAAGAATAAAATTGAGGGGCACCCGGGTGGCTCAGTGGGTTAAGCCTCTGCCTTTGGCTCAGGTCATGATCTCAGGGTCCTGGGATCGAGCCCCGCATCTGGCTCTCTGCTCAGCAGGGAGCCTGCTTCCCCCTCTCTCTCTGCCTGCCTCTCTGCCTACTTGTGATCTCTGTCTGTCAAAAAAATAAAAATAAAATCTTTAAAAAAAAAAAAGATTTGGGGCACCTGGGTGGCTCAGTGGGTTAAAGCCTGGGCCTTCGGCTCAGGTCATGATCCCAGAGTCCTGGGATCGAGCCCCACATCGGGCTCTCTGCTAGGCAGGGAGCCTGCTTCCCTTCCTCTCTCTGCCTACTTGTGATCTCTCTCTCTGTCAAATAAATAAATAAAATCTTTAAAAAAAAAAAGATTTAAAAAATAAATAAATTTAAAAAAAAGAATAAAATTGAAAGCAAGTGAGCAAGCAAACAAGACCAAAATAATAATAATAATAATGATAATAATAATAATAATAATAATAATAATACAATGAATCCTGAGCAGTTAATGTGTCAGGGTGAAAGTAGTAGTACAGGGTTAGGATCCTGGAGTGCCTGTGCACGGCAGGCAAACCCCATCCTCCCTCTGCGCCCCAATTTCTTCATGTGTAAATGAAAACCAGCACCAGCTCTTAAGTTCCAGCATCTGGGACCAAAGCTCAAGCCATGTGATCCAGAAAATAAACATCTTTGACAAGCTGCCTATAGCCCGAGATGTGAGGCTTGAACACGCACTGGGATTTCTGGGACTTTTAATAATTTATGAGTCCACTAGACAGATAACTTGAAACCTTGACAGTTCTGGAAAATCTACCCACTAATGGTCACCACACCCATGGTAAATCAAGCTGGGTTTTATTCCGAGTCCATTTCTGGGAGTTCCCAGATCTCTGGGCCTCGCCTTCAGGCAAACACTTCTCTCTCTCTCTCTCTCTCTCCCTCTCTCTCTCTCTCTGTCAGTGGAGGCAGAGGACAGGGGCTTTTACCCTTCTCTTAGAGGTCAGGTGAGTCAGTCTTTACCCCAGACCTGCGGTGCTCACAGAAGATATGCGCTGTCCTTAATGTCTATCCCAACCGCGGCCCTTGGGGATCCAAGCTCTCGTACATTACTCCTCAGTGCTCTCGTACATTACACCGCAGTGCTCTGCCCTTCTGAAAAGTCGGCTCCCCAGAGAAGTCAGCTTGACTTTCATGTTCCAGTCCCCTAGAATCTGGGGATAGTCTCATCTCCCTGCTGCTGCTCCCCTCGAAGTGAAGCAAAGCACAGATCTCAGCTCAGCTGCTGCAGGTTCTGATCACAGGTCTCTGGCCTCTTGTCTTCCTGACATTGACCGAGGACCAACTCACACTCCTGCTGCTCGGCCCACCCCGGAGAAATGGTCTTGTGACTTGGGGGCATGTGGGTGTTTGAGCCCAATACAGCTAGGTTTGAATCTGAGCTTGGTGTTTGCTGTCTTTGGGACCATGGGCAAGTTACGTAGGGCCTCCCTCATCCTTTACAAAATAGTAACTCCTAAAATCCCACTACATAAGATTATTGAAAGGATTAAACAAAACATCCAGTGCCTCACCAGGAGTCTGCCATAGGATAGCGGCTTAACAAACCCAAATTGGTATCCACTCTCTCGTCACCCCCACAGTCAGAAAACAGTGGAGACCAATAGAGAGAGAAGTGTGCTGGTAAACCAGCTATATGGGTCGGGGGGGTGGGGGAAATCCCTGATTTATACCATTTGTCACGACATCAAGCTGCCAAAAGTTTAATACTCGGCTGCAAAGTCCCTGGTTGTTTAGCGTTGGGTGTTGGGTCCTCACAAGCCAGGACAAGCCAGCTCCAGCACTACCGCCATGCAGCAAGGGACTCTGAGCCTCCATCTGTGGGCACGCAGGTGGAGAGCTCCCTGAGTCAGCCAGGGTGTTCTGGGCCCTGCCTCACGTTCCTCATGCCGCTGTGAGCACACAGTGCAACTGCTGATGTCTGTGATCCTCACTGCCGTGCCCCATGAAAGTAACTCTCACACAATCTCGTGCACACGCGTGCTATTTCAGAGCATACAATGTACTTGCATGTGTCCTACCATGTTGGAGTCTCTACTGGGGGAGAGTCAAAGCTCAGGGAGGGCAGGTGTCTTGCCCAGGGCCATAGTTCAAGTGTAGTCAGGTCAGCACACAGGACTCAGAGGCATCTGCCCTCTTAACCATCCTGCCTCTTGAGCATGGACAGCAGAGCCTGAGTATCTGCCACTCCCTAAGCTCAGTGTCTTCCTGGAGATTATTCCCCACTCACCTGGTTGTTGACTGTCTTCACGGTGACCTGGTCGCCCTGTTCAGACTGGATCTCCCCAGCAACGAAGCCCTCTTTCTCGTCTTTGACCCAGCAGGACTTCTTGATGTCATAGGGCTTGTTCATGGCTTCGATCCTCTCCTTTTCTGGAGGTGCCAGGAAGGGCATTGGGTCCACATCGTCCCCACATTCACCTTTGTATCCACCAGGCATTGTGGCTTGGCTGATGGAGGAGCAGGAGGGAACCAAGGGAGGGAACCAGGGCTTCCCTGGGTGCTGTAGGGAAGAACAAGGACAGTTTGCCAAGACTGATGGGTAGGCTGCAACAAATGCCCCAGTAGAGATGGGGTTTCTTCTTTCAGGTCACTTTGGAGGTCTTGTGGCATTAGGTCTTAATAATCAAGAATTAGAAATTAGTTAATAGCACCTCAGAGTTGTTATAGCCCCCCACCAACTGCAAAATACTTTTGCCACCTGTCCTCTCATATGCCTCTCACAATAAGGCTGTGAGGTAGGGATCAGGAAACTCATTTTATGGAGGAGAAGACGAGAGCCTGGGGAGGCTAAAGCAAGGATTTTAACCATGAAATTGGTATAAGAAAACAATTACTACTTGGTTTTGCTTTCCCTTAAGGTATGAAGAGGCCACATACCATAGTAGGACCCCAGTAACACAGTTCCTGTTGGGTTTGTCCCCAGCAGAAAGCACAGCTAATCTTTCATTTTAGCCTGGTTGTAAACATCTTAAAATATTATTTACCCTCATCTCAACTTTGAAATCATGGTCTTATTAGATCCTGAGTTAGCTGTTATTTAAATCTACTTACAAAGAAGTAGATTTTAATTACTATATTTAATTACTATATACTTTTAATTACTATATCACAGGGTAACTTGTAAATATTTTGATAACTGTATTTTAATATAATCGGTTTCCTTTGCAACCCCACATATATATTTTTTAATGTATTTAAAAACAGTAATCTGAGTTGAGGTCTATAGGCTTTGCCAGATGCTAAGCAAGTGGTTGGTCCAGAATAATTGCCCGGATTCAGGGATTACCTTTCTTAAGATGAGGCCAGCCTGGGGGCAAGCCTGGGCTTCTAGGTCTCCAAACCCAGAGAATTTCACCAAACCACCAGGAAGAAGAACTGGGGATTCATGGCAGCAAAGAGAGAAGTCTGGGGGAATCCCAGTTTGTCTTGGGGGTAAAGAACCTTCTCAGAAGTTTGGGGAGGGTGTGGTTCTGAGGCCCTTTGTCAGCAGTGCTGTTCTAGAGGCCAAGGACAGTGTCCAGCTCTAAATAAGCCAGCTGGGGATGGAGGGTCTCAGGACTGTGCCTCCCAGGATCCCCGCTGCCCTGAGCTATCCTCAGGAGGGCTCCAGCTTTTTCTGTCAAGGGCTCTGGTGTTTCCAGAAGAAGCTGACAGAGGACAGCCAAGAGGCGGCAGCAAAACCAGACACTTGCTCCTGGTCTCATCCCTCTGTGGGGTCCCTCTGTCTTCGGGCCCCACAGCCCCAAAGCTGGTCTGTTTCACAGAAAATAAGAACGAGAGAAAGGGGGTAGGCACCCTGTGCCACCTGGTGATGCCTGTGTTCCCACTGGACAAAATGAACGTTTTAAATTCAGGTAGTAAGGTGCATAGGATTACCAAGGAAACAAATAGTATTAAAATATAATTAACAAAATTAAGTAAACCTGCTTGATACAGTAATACGTATCCTCCTTCACTAATGCATCAAATGACATGATCTGGCCGTGGTTCTCACAACCCAACAGCATTCTGAAGCAAAGATGGGAACCGACAATCTTTTGAGCTCTCTGCAACATTGTCCCGTGCTATGAAAACAAAGTCACAGGTGCGGGGGACTGTGATTTGCTGCCTGTGTTACAAAGGGGAAGGAATGAATGATACATTTCTGTTAAAGGATGGAATTGTTTCCCCACTGAAGACCCCAGAGCCTGGGGCGAGAACCCTGCCTGCCTCATCCTGAGTCCTGTCCCGGGGGAGCACTGAGCTGGGAGTCCTCAGTGTCCCGAGAGCTTCTAGCAGTCCATCCAGCACCCAGGAGCCTTGGCCTTCCCTCAGCTCTGCCGCAAGTCACCTTGGGCAGTGTGGAGGCTGCATTCGGCCTCCTCCCTCTCCCCCTTTCTGGAAGAGAGGATTGCTCAACATAAACTTCCTTTTGTCATTTGTTGTCCCCAATGGCTCAGTTGCATTGTCTTTTTGCTGCCTCATTTTCCTGCTTCTGTTTAACACAGATGGTAGTCACCAAGGAATGAGACCAAAATCCACATGAAAAAGAAAATGCAAGTATCAGCAAAGTCAGATTAAAGTGCATTAGACTTGTCATTAAAACAAAGCAACTGCTCGTGTCTGAGGGCTAGGTGCCTTTTAAAATTGTTCTAATGTGGGAGGAAGGGCCAGAAATTCTCCTTTGTTTATTCCGGATTAGGCTGCTTCTGTGTTTTGTTTTGTTTTTTTGACGAAGGTTTTGCAAGGAACCATAGCTAAGGTGTCATTGCTATTGTCCTGGCCTGGGGGCCTGGGACATAGAACCCCTGGGACCAGCCCCCCACCCTCCCAGCTGTACAGGCTCTGACACCAGGTTCCACCCCTCTCAGTGACCACAGTCCCTTGCTCAGTAGTGAGCCCATCTCTTAGTAGTGAGCCCAGGTCCCCTTGCATATTCAAGCATCTCCTGGCGCTGCAGACAACAGCTTTCTCCAGGCATCTTTGATAATTAAGACCCACTTTTTCTTTCTTTCTTTTTAAAAAATTTTAAGTTCTTCTTCTTCTTTTTTTTTTTTTTAGTAATTTCTCTACCCAACTTGGGGCTTGAACTCCCAACCCCGAGATCGAGTCGCATGCTCTTCCAACTGAGCCAGCCAGCCAGACACCCCTCAGACCCCCTTTTTAAAATCATAAACCACAGAACATAGAAAACATTCAGCTCAAGAAAACATTCAGCAAAAGCTGCAAGGGGTCTGGGGATTGGGGTGTAGGAGCAGAGATGCATTACCGTGTGGGAGGGACAGGGCTGGGACTGAGCCCTGGGGGAACCCAGCACCTCGCTCCCCTAACCAGGGAAGTCAGGTGGTACAGTGCAGTGCGTCTGGTCAGGCTTTGAATCCCAGTGCTGCCCTTGTCTCACCGTGGAATGCAGGTGGAATGCAGTACGAGCCCCAGCAGCTAGCTGCCTCCTTGCCTGCAGGTCCAGGCTCCTTGGAGCGCTGAATGATATGCTCCCTCTGCAGCCCAAGGCTCCAGAAATGCTCGCCTCCTGCTCAGCCTTGCTAATCTCTTGTCAGTCCACCCACTTTCCTCAGGTGGCTCCTCCAGAGCACCCATCTCCCCCCCGCAGCCCCGATGGTACCCACCTGAGACCACACTGGAAGAGACTGGGTGCCGAGCAGAGGCTGGCCATTCCCTTTTATACCTGTCCAACAGGTCTGAGCCAGCAAAACCTTAAAAAAGAAAAGAGCCCCTCAGGGCTCTGGTTGCTCAGCTGGCTTTACCTTCCAGAGTCAGACTGGATGCTCCCAGGTCCCTCAGGGGGGATCAGTGAATGCTGTAATTTTAGGACATTCTCCTTCCTCCCATTGCCCTTGTGGGGAAACTGATGATCTCAGCCCAGGGGTGCAAGCTGTGGGCAGAAATAGAACAGTTGGCTAATGCATTTTCTCCTTAGAGCTAGGACTCTGCCCATGGAGGGGGACGACTCTCAAGGAGGAAGACTCGGGTTGACTTACCCAAAGCCGTTGGCATGGATGAGCCCAGATAACCAATGGGTTGATGATTTTATCAGTCTGGAAGGCCAATGTGAGCTTAGACTTCACTCATTTGATCACGGCCACCGCCCCCCTCCAGCTCATTATGGCCAGCAGTGCCAGCTTTAAGTCCCAGAGCCCTGCCTCCAAATCCTTCATGGATTCCTACACATTCCGTGACCTTGCACAAGTCCTTGCCCTTGTTGGGCTTGCCTTTCCCATCTGTACCCTTCTGGAGCTCAGATACGGCTTCTGGGTCTGGAGGGAGAAGCTGCCTGGGGGACTTTCTTCCAGGTTCTGCCTGCGTACACCCTTATCTCTACCCCCCCACTGTTTTGTTTTTTTTTAAATTGAGACAAATTAACATAAAATTAACCATTGTAGGTGAGTAACTCAGTGGCATTTAGTACATTCATAAAGTTGCACAACCACTACCCCAGCCTGGTTTCAATACGTCATCTGCCCCAAAGGAAATCTGGTACCCCCCACTTATTAAAGATTTTTATTATTGTTGTTGTTGTTGTTTTTTCCGAGAGAGAGAGAGAGAGAGAGAGAGAGAGAGCGAGCGAGCATGCGCTCTGGCAAGTGTGCCCACAAATGTGGGGGAGGGGCAGACAGAGAAGCAGACTTCCCACTAAGCAGGGAGCCCAACACAAGACTCAATCTAGGATCATGACCTGAGCTGAAGACAGACATTTAACTGAGTGAGACGCCCAGGCACCCAACCTGGTACCCTGGTACTCAGGCTGGGCAACCACCAATCCGCTTTCTATCATTATGGTTTTACCTAATCTCTGTATTTCCTATGAACGGAATCCTATGAGATCTAACCTCTGGTGCCCAGCTTCTTTCATTTAGCATCATGTTTTCAAAGTTCATCCAAGCTCTAGCAGGTGTCAGGACTTCATTCTGTTTAAGGCTCAACAGTAATCTGTTGTAGAGTCTGCAACATTTTATCCTCTCACCCACTGATGGACATTTGGATTGTTCCCACCTTTTGGCTACTGTGAATTGTGCTGCTATGAATGTAGGATTGCAATTATTTGAGCTCTGGTTCTCAATTTTTTTTCTTCTAATTACCTAGGACTAGAATTGCTGGATCAGTTGGTAATTCTATGCCCCCCCCCTTTTTAAAAAGATTTCATTTTGAGAGTGAGAACGCCTGGGTGTGTGGGAGTGGGGGGTGGGGCAGAGGGAGAGCGAGACTCTCAAGCAGACTCCCTGCTGGGCCTAGAGCCAGACATGGGGCTTGATCCCACAGCCCTGTGAACACAACCTGAGCTGAAACCAAGAGTCGGATGCTTAACTGACTGAGTCACCCAAGCGCCCCTGTGTTCAGTTTTTTGAGGAACCACCTGTTTTCACAGAGACTGAATCATTTTACCTTCCTGCCAATGATTCACGATTTCTCCAGATCCTCAGTACCACTTGTTACTTTCCTTTTTGTTTTGTTTTGTTGTTGTTGTTAATTATGGTCATCCTAGTGGGTGTGAAGTGGTATCTCAATGTGGTTTTTATCTCTATTTCCCTAATGACTGATGGTGTTGAGCATCTTTTCATGTGCTTATTGGTCATTTGTGTATCTTTGGGAAAATGTCTGTGCAAGTCCTTTGCCCACATTTTAATTGGGTTGTTTGTTTTTCTGTTGTGGAGTCTTAAGAATTCTTTGTATATTCTAGATACTGGATCTTTTTTTATTTTTGGCAGAGAGACAGAGTGAGAAAGCATGTGAGCGGAGGGGCAGGGGAAGACGGGTAGAAAGGGAGAGACGGAGGGAGAGGTAGAGAGAGAATCTCAAGCTGACTCCACACTTGGCCCAGAGCCTGATACGGGGCTCGATCTCATGACCCTGAGATCATGACCTGAGCCGAAATCAAGAGGCAGATGCTTAACTAATTGAGGCACCCAGGCGCCCCTAGATACTACATCTTTATCAAATATATGATTTGTAAATATTTTCTCCCATTCTGTAGACGTTTTCAATTTCTTGATAATGCCTTTTGATGCATGGAAGTTAATTTTAACAAAGTCTAATCTATTTTGTTGTTGTTGTTGCCTATGCTTTTGGCATCATAGTTAAGAACCTGTTGCCAAATTCAAGGTTATGAAGATTTGCCCCTGCATTTTCTTCTAAGAGTTGTATGACTTTAAATTTTATATTTAGGTTGTAGCTGCCTTAATTCACTCTTAAAAGAAAAAGGAACCCATCTGAGCACAGAGCTGATTTCCTTTTTTTGTTCCTCTGGGTTTGGGCCTGGGAAGCAGCTACTTTACCGAGATAACCAAAGAACTTCTTATTTAATGCATATTAATGTTTTGCAGACACTTCCTTTTGTCGACTGATCCCTGCAGCATTATTATTGTGTTCTGAAAACTGGGATCTGTCAATGAAGAATTGGATTAATAAGCAATTATGACACGGACCCTTTCCTATCTGCCCGAATACTTCACCCCTTGAGGACGGACCCCATTTCTTCTGTGCCGGGCCTCAGTTTCCCGAAAGGTAAAATAAGAGTTTGGCTGAGATGCCTTCAATGCTGCTGAGGTGCCATTCCCATTGATCAGCTGCTCCCCAAATTCTGATCACCTGATAGGGTCATTTTCAATTTCTTTAGCCTCAGAACTTTTCATAGGCAGAACTTTGTGCAGAAGGAGGGAGGGGCAGAGGGAGAGAGAGAATCAACAGAGATAAATGGAGCTTCTCTGGGGAGAGCAGGGGAGGTGGTCTCCCCATGCCCCACCACCCTCCCGGGGGGGCCTTTAAAGACAGTTATCCTGGAGAGGCTGCAGGAGACCATCCTTAGAGTGCCCCACCCAGAGCCAGCATCCTTTCAGTTTATTTCCACACGATCTTCATCCTCTGGCTGATGAGAGTGGGGGACAGTGAGAAGAAAGGGGACTGCACTCATAGTGGTTCTGAGAAGGAATGTTCCCTGGCAGGAGGTTTTCAGTCCGGGCCCCAGCAGGAGAAAGCATACTCCAATGTGGTCACAGCCTGGAGTTTAAGGGAGAGCCTATCGAATAAGATGGGGCAGGGTTTAGGGGAATGGGCAGGAGAGGCAATGGGAAAGACACCACACCCCAGAAAAGTGGGAAAAGTGAAGTCCTCAGGGGGCTGGTCCAGCTACTGCCCAACCAGACCAGGAGGGCCTTGCTTAGATCTCCCTACCTGCTCACCCATCTCCTCCCCTCATTTCCTCTGGCCACACCCAACCAGAAGCTGGAGAGTAGGGACCTGGGGAGGCAGCCAGTAGAGGTCAGCCTCCTGGGACACGGGACAAGTGGAGGAAACATGATACCCAGCACCTGCCCCTCTGTCTCTCCTGAACTTTTCACTAGGGAGTTTTTGTGGCTCATGTTCCAGAAAGTTCCATTTCAGTAGGAGTGCTTGGATGGGAGAAGGCCCTCAAAGTAACTGTCAGGTGAATACTACCTCCCAAGAGTAGGTGGATACATGAGGTGGTTTCTGCTTTTAAAAATGTGGTAAGTTGGGATACCTGGGTGGCTCAGTTGGTTAAGTGGCTGCCTTTGGCTCGGGTCATGATCCTAGCATCCTGGGATCGGGTCCCACATTGGGCTCTTTGCTTGGCGGGGAGCCTGCTTCTCCCTCTGCCTCTGCCTACCACTCTGCCTGTGCTCGTGCTCTCTCTCTCTAACAAATAAATAAATAAAATCTTATAAAAAAATGCGGTGAGAATAGCACTGGGCTTGTAATTATCTGGGGAAAGTTTTGTTATACCTCTCTATAGAAAGCAAGCTGACTTAGAGGCCCCAGGGGGAGAAAATTCCCTGGAGTCATGGCTTGGTATTGATACAACAATAAAAACAAAGCGCTCCTGAGTCCATTAGCTCATTGGATTTTTCCAGCTTGACCCTGGGCCGGTGGGTGGTGCAGATGAGTAATGACTTGCTTTTAGTGGTTGAGAAAACAAGTTCAGAGAGGTGAAGCAATTTGACCAAAGACACACAGTGAGTGAGCGTCTGAGACGTGACCCTATTTTTCTTTCCAACGCTTATCACTCTCAATAGCATGTCATGGATCTACTAGATGGTTTCTGAGCTCTTTCCCTTGTCGAATGTAAGCGTGGTGAGGACAGGCGTTGGCCTGGGAGACAATAGGGTGTGTTGATCAAAAACTGGATTCTGAAGCCAGATTTTCTGAGTTTGTCCCTTATGAGCTCTGTGACCTCTCCCCACCTCAATTTTCTTGTCTGTAAAATGGGGATGGTAGCAGTACTTACCAAATAGGTTTGTTCAGAGAAAGAAGGGAGCTCATGTAGAGTGACTGGCATCTATTAGGTGATCAATAAATATGTGTTGTGTGGAGGAAAGCTGGAACTGTACGGTGGGAACAATACTCCAAGCACAATACTGTGTTCGGGCGGTAGTTGAGATGGGAATTTTTCTTGGCATTTACATCCAGAAACCCTTGGACTTAGATACATGGGGAGCTGGGCCCTGCCCCCGAAGGGCGGACTTAGGAAATAGAGCTGCTGGCCCTCGGTGTCTTCCTTTCTTCTCCCAGTTCCGTGAGCTCTGCACTAAGTTCTTTGCTGGACCCTAGCAATGATATACAATAAACTAGACACTTTTTCTGCCATGGAGGGCTTTGCACTGTGGTCCCTTAGCCTCTGGGGTGGGGGGACTGGAGAGGGCAGAGGAGACACAGCAGATAAAGGTGAAGGAGTGGCATCCTGTGCCAGCCTGAGACCCCCACACTCAGTGCCCCAGGATGGCCCCTCAATGCCAGGACCAGGGCCCAGAACCTTCGTGACGACAGAATTCTCAGTCAAGAGATGTTGAAGAAAGTCGGACTCCTGTCCAGATCCAGGGCCAGGAAGCCAAAGTTACTTTAGCTTTCCTGCTGTGTGTGTCACGCCCTGGGCTGGGAACCAGCTCCTCCTGGAAGAGCTCCCCTTTCTATGAAGCAAAGGGCCAGTTGTTGAAGGTCCACGGGGGATGGTTTCCAGCCTGTGAGAGCCCCTGCTACGGGACATTCGACAGTCACTGGCTCAGGACGTTTCCTGGCACCTAGGTCCCACTGCTTACAAGACCAGCCTGTCTATCTGTGATGGTGGGGGGGTGGGGTATGTGGATGGGGTGTGGCCTTCTCTCCTTGCTTGAAATGAGAAGTGTGGCTTTATCCAATCAGATACTAAGTGCTTGCTTCTAGAATATTCTTAGAACACAGAAACATCCCAAGTGGAAAGAGTTCCATGGCTTTGAGTCTCAGTTCTGCCATTTCTTCCTTATGAAATGGGAAAAGTAATAATAATATAATGATATTGGGGCACCTGGCTGGCTCAGTGGGTTAAAACCTCTGCCATCAGCTCAGGTCATGATGCCAGGGTCCTAGGATCGAGCCCTGCATCGGGCTCTCTGCTCAGCGGGGAGCCTGCTTCCCCCTCTCTCTCTGCCTGCCTCTCTGCCTACTTGTGATCTCTGTCTGTCAAATAAATAAATAAATCTTTTAAAAAAATAATGATAACGATAAATGACCATTGATAGAAAAATCAAGTGCGATTATGGGCTTGAAAGTGCTTTTTTTTTTTTTTTAAGATTTTATTTACTTATTTGACAGAGGGAGAGAAAGAGAGACAGCAAGAGAGGGAACACAAGCAGGCTGAATGCGAGAGGGAGAAGCAGGCTCAATGACTGAGCCACCCAGGCGCTCCCTGAAAATGCTTCCTTAAACTTTTCATTAACCACCACCAACTCAGATGTTGAGCATCTTTTCACTTGTTTATTTGCCGCCCACGTGTCTTCCTTGGTGAGGTGTCCATTCAGATCTTTTGCCGGCGTTTTGTCATCAGGTAGTTGTGTGTATGTTTTTTATATTGAATTTTTAAAAAGATTTTTAAAGTTTATTTTTGTGTGTGAGAGAACGAGTAGGGGAAGGGGCAGAGGGAGAAGCAGACTCCCCGCTGAGCTGGGAGCCAGACAAGACGCTTGATCCCAGGACTCTAGATCATGAGCTGAGCCGAAGGCAGATGCTTAACTGACTGAGCCACCCAGATGCCCTTTTATACTGAATTTTAAAAATTGTTCATATATCCTACATATAAAACCACTGTTGGATATGTATTTTGTAAATATTTTCTCTCAGTCTGTGTCTTGTCTTGAAAATGCTTTTTTTTTTTTTTAATGATTTTATTTATTTGACAGACAGAGATCACAAGTAGGCAGAGAGGCAGGCAGAGAGAGAGGGGGAAGCAGGCTCCCCGCTGAGCAGAGAGCCTGATGCGGGGCTCCATCCCAGGAGCTTGGGATCACGACCTGAGCCGAAGGCAGAGGCTTTAACCCACTGAGCCACCCAGGTGCCCCTTGAAAATGCTTTTAACTAGGAACATGCTGCCTACTTGTTAAGGGTCTCCCCAAATGACACAGAATGGACACCCTAAGAAACTCTACCTCCATCTACTAATGCTTATCTCCTGGGAGGCTTCCATGGAGCAAGTTGGGCTTCTCTGAGCAAGGTCAAGTTTTGGAGCCAGGAGTTCTAACTTGGTTTGGGGCTGGAGAAGGGAGGGGAAGGAAGAGAATTGGAATATATTTATCATGCTTCTGTGTTCCTTAGCTGGTTTCTGCAGGTGTCTGCAAGGTTATGTCCTTAGCAGCCTGATCCCTGCCCCCTAGGGGGGCATGTCATTGCCACCTCTCTGTGCCAGCTCCACATGCCACACAGTTTGAGTGTGTGGGTTATTGTTAGGCTAGTAGGGCAGCGTCCTCCCAGACCCACAGCCCTGGGGCAGTTTAGGCTCCGGGACCCTCTAATCTGGAAAAGCCATGGACAACCCTGAGGCTTCTGACACCTACCTCCAGCCTTGGGCCCAGAGCTGCCCCTCACCAGGCACCGCCCAGCCCAGGCTCCTGCCTCAGCCCCTTGGACGACCTCTTTGGAAGCCCAAGGGTCATCCTTCCTACTTCCCTTCCCCCTTTCTCAGGCAGCTCTGAGCTGGCTTTCCACAAAATGTTGGAAACAACTTAAATATCCATCCATAGGGGATGGGTTAATAATGTGAATATAAAAATAACATGAAAGATATAAATAATACAAATATAGGTAAAGTTCAATAAAGGTACAATGAATTTTTTTTAAACCAACAATGAAAAAAAAAACAACAATGTAAATTCATATGCAGTGGCATTCAACAAAGCCCACTAAATAGTGTTGTTGTTGTTTTTTTTTTTTTAAAGAAAGATTATGGAATAGTTTGAAGCCATTTTTGCAAAATGGCACCCGTGTGAACAGATGTGGCAAGAGCTTGTCTGAAAGGATGCTCAGCCCGATGATCCCACCCATTAGCTCTGGGTGGGGAATTTCAGGTGATTTTTTTGTTAAACCTTCTTTAAAGATTTTATTTATTTATTTGAAAGTGAGAGGGAGGGCTGGAGAAAACGCACAAGCGGGGGGGGGAGGGTGGGCTGGGGAAAGGGAGAAACTGATTTCCCTGCTGAGCAGGGAGCCTGATCTAGGGCTCTACCAGGACCCTGGGATCATGACTTGAGCCGAAGGCAGCCGCTTACCTAACTGAGCCACTCAGGCATCCCCAAGTTAAACTGTCTTTAACGTATCAGTATTGCCTGAAGTTTTTTCAATGAAGACTGTTTTTAGGCCCTGGAGTTCTTTTTTAGGGGCAGGAGAGGGGGGAAGAGGAAACAAACGGCAAATCGACGTGTCTCAGGATGCTCCCTTCGTTTTTTTGTGCCCCAGGGTGGTGGTTGCAGGGTCCTTCCTCGTTAGGTCCGGAAGTTACATTCTCAGCTGTTGTTTGCCATCTTGGAGGAAAGGGGATCAGTGTCCTCCCAGGAGGGCTGCAGGAAGAAGCCTTGGCAGGTGGAGGAAAGTTCACATTGTGCTCCTTGAAGACCAAACATGGACACAGAGCCTGAGGCCCAGAAATAGCCCCTAGCCCCAGAGACCCTTGGAATCCTGTAGGGTCATCTCAGGGAAGGGTGAGCCCCAGCAGGCCACTGCTGGAATCTTCCTCGCAGGCTCTGAAATGAAAGAGAGGGCTTAAGACAGGTTTTTCTGAACACTGTGCTATGCAGCTGGGATAGAAAGAACGTGGGACCTGGACAAGGAGTTCTCCAAAGTCAGCTCAGCTTGAAAAGTCCCTGATTCCAAGCCAGCTGGAGATTTCCTCATTAATGGTGAATTTTATGGGAGCCAAGAAACACGGTGATCAAGGCTGCTGGAGATCAATTTCTCCAGCTCCATTTCTTTCTCTTTCATACTGCGCTTAGACTTACATCTCAATTTGATTTTATTTGACACTGAAGTACCGTTTTTATTTTATTATTTCGAAAATATCTAAAAACCTTTCCAACTTTTCATCCTCCTGGCATCATGCCTTTTTGCGAAGAAGTATTTATTCTTATTTTTCCAAAGGAGAGAATCTCTTTTTTTTCTGTGAGTCTCCCAAGGTTGAATAAATCTCAGTGTCTGAAAAGCCCAGGTGGACTCAAACCCCAACTCAGCTGGGTAATCTCCCATCCGTCCATCCATCCATCCATCCATCCATCCATCCATCCATCATCCATCTCTCATCCATCATCCACTCATTCATCTATCCATCCATCCATCCATCCATCCATCCACTATCCATCATCATCTACCATCATCTGTTCACTATCTGGTCCATTCATCCATCATCCATCCATCCATCACCCATCTGTCATCCATCATCCACTCATCCATCCATCCATCCATCCATTCATCCATCCATCATCTACCCATCATCTATCCATCCATCCATCTGTCCCCAATCCATTTATCCATCTGTCATCCATCATTCACTCATCTATCCATCAGCCACTCATCCATCATGCATCATCCATCCATCCATCCATCATTCTTCCATTATCCATCAATCATCCATCCATCATTCCTCCATAATCCACCATCCATCCACCCATCATCCATTCATCCAGCCATCATCCATCCATCACCCCTCCATCCATCTATCCATTTACTCATCCGTCTGTCCATTCAGCAGGTGCTCCCTCTGGAGCCAGGGACTGGTTGGAATGAGCCTTGGCCTTATTTTCCTGCACCCTCTGAGGAGAACATGTCCTCCATGGAGCCATTACAGGGAGTGAGAGCATTGTGCTAGACATACAGTGCTGTCTTTGAATACCGAACTCACTTCCTTACCTGGGATTATAATAATATGCATCTCACCAAGCTGTTACAAGGTGAGGCGGGAATGGCAGAGAGAAAGACCTTGTGTGATTATTAGATCCCAGGTGCTCAAGTGATGACAGGTGAGTTCTAAGTTCGTTGGTGGCAGGGACCCTGTCTGATTCACTCCTGCACCTTGCAGACTCAGCACAGAGTGGGTGCCCAGTTGCTGGTCCCTACAGAGCCTTGTCCACAGCCCAGCTCTTGGGTCACACGGTGTCGAGGAAAGCTGCATGGGACCCTGGGCTCTGGGTATGATCTCTGCCTTTGATATTCAGAGGCCCAGCCCCCACACTCCTGGAAAAGAAAATGCTTAGCCTAATCAGGCAGATGAGGAGCCTTGGGAGCAATGGGGCTGGATCAGGCCCTACTTCACAGATTAGGCCCCATTAAACAGAACGCACTTCTAGGAAATAAAGACTGTACTGAGGAATTCAGGTTCTAATTTTACCAGAGAGCCTGCAGACCTGATGAACAACCAGCCTGCCTTTGGTTTTCTTTTGCTGTCTTCCCAACCTGCCTTTTCCTTTCCTTAATATCCCCTTTCCTCATCTCCTGCTTCTGGGCCAAATAGCATCTACCAAGAATCTAAAATTAGCTCCTTAAGGGTCATCATCCTGGGAAGTTAAAGTCTCCCTAGGCCCCAGGGACTGTCTGACACATTTGTGTGTGCACGCATGCACACACACGCGCTCCGACATGCCGAGGCCAAGCAGGTCAGTGGCTACATTTGTCAGGAGCCGCATTTGTCAGGAGCCAGCAGATTCCCAGAGACTGGCCTCAATCACAGAACTTCTCCTAAGCCCCCCGAGGAATTGTTACATCAGCTTTCTAATTCCAGGGTCCTTTTTACTTAAACAACTTTTCCATCATGATATGATGAGTAGGCATCTATAAATAATCAGCGATGGACCAAGCTGAGGGGGGGATGGTGGGAGCAGTTGGCCAGGAATATGAGGAACAAGGGGGTGCATTGACTGTGGCGAATTTGAGACAAGAATGAAAACTGACTAGAAACCAGCCTGCTTTTTTTTACCACACTGCCCTGGCCATTATAAACCAAGTTCAATGATAAATACCCCTCCCTGCCCAAGAGAACATCTGCCCTGCGCCCTGAACTTGCGATGTCGCTGTAAACAACAGTATAACTACAACAACATTAAAAAAAAAAAAAAAGTGTTCCTCTTTCATGGAAAGAAGTCAGAAGGGAGGACATCCTGACATCTGCTGCAACATGGATGGGGCTTGAAGACTTTACACTCAGTGGAATTCAGCCGGTCACAAAATGACAAGCGTTGTATGATTCCACTTACATGAGCTCTAGATGAGTGGAACTCACAGAGACCGGAAGTAGAAGGTTGGGTGTCCAGGGCTGGAGGAGGGGCTTGTGGAATTAGCATCTGATGGGGACAGACTTTCAGTTTGGGAAGTGGAAAAGGTTCTGGAGACAGATGGTGGCGACAGCTGCCCAGCAGTGTGAAGGTACTTCATGCACTGAACTGTATACTCGAAAGCGGTTAAAATGGTCAGTTTTATGTTCTGCGTATGTTACCACCATAAAAGACAGAGGGAAGGAAGGGAAGGAGGGAGGGTGGGAAGAAGGGAGGGAGTCAGGCACCTTCCCAGCACAGGCCCAGGCATTGGGGCAAAGATGGGGCCACACAGACCTGGCCTTCCCCCATCATGTAACCTCGGGCAGATCATCTCAATGTCAACAGCCTCAGTTTCCTGCTCTGTGAAATGGGATTGGTAATTCCTACTGCATCAGAGGAGTCAAGGCAGGTTAAACTAGCCAGGTAAATAAGCCCATCTTGGTAATTCATTCTTGAAAATCTAATGTTAAGAGTTTCTTGGATGGGTGTCCTAGGACAATGTTGCCGGACCAGTGGGTAAAAGGCCCACCATGATAAGCAGAACAGAGGTCGGGAGGGCTGAGGAGTGGGCCTCAGTAGAGGATGGGGCTGATGGAGGAAGGAATGGGGAGTGGGAAGACCATGTGGGGCTCCTGGCGGGTCAGATGGTGTGGCCACTACTAGTGATTGGGGCTTAAGCATAGGGGAGGATGAAGTGACTTCTATTTGAGGACTCAGATTCCATCCAAAGTGCTTTTCCTCCCGTGTCTCTGAGTCTTTTATGTAGCACCTGTGGGCCCTGCTGTGTGTGCTAATTAGGTTTATTCAAAGGACACCAGCTTGATGCTTGGCTTGGGAAGGTTACTGAGCACACCCACTGTATATCCTGGATACATTCTGGGTGATGGAGGAGGGACATCTATAACACAGTGGGGGTAGAGGGGAGAGCCTGGCTTTGGGGCCAGTGTGCCCACTTATGCATTCAAAAATATAATGAGCAATGACTCCTCCTGGCATTGGGGATAAAGCAGCAAGTAAAACAGACAACACCCCCACCGTCATAGAGCTTACCCAGTTCCGTGGGGGTTGGTAGCAGAGAAGGAGACAGAAAATAAACAAGCAAGTAAATGTTCTGCATTTTAAATGTTAACAGTGCTTCTAGGAAGCTGGACAGGAATGCAAATGTGTGGCTGAGGTAAGGTTTGATTTTACACATGGTGACCAGGAATGGTCTCCAAAAACTAAGACCTGAAGGAAGTGAGGGAGGCATAGGGAACAGTGGGTACAAAGGCCCTGAGGCCAGCATGGGCCTGAAGCATTTGAGGGGCAACGTGGAGGCTGGAGTGTCTAGAGTAGGACCGTGGTGGGAGCGAGGCCAGAAGGAACAGCATGCGGGGCGAGGCAGTGCAGGGGGCCTCTAAGGCGATTGCGGGCATGTTGGGGAGCATTGAAGTGTTTGAGCTGCAAAATGGTATAACCTGAGCTCCATGTTCAAGGGATCCCTCTAGCTGTGTGGCTACTCAGGTGCAGGGGGACTGGTGGGTTGTCTCAATGCCTTAGGCAGAACAGGGGGCCTGGGCCAGTTCCTCTGATAGCCTTGGATCTCGCAAGTTCAGGCCTCCTTTATGTCATCCTGAATGCCCTCTCTTCTGACAACACCACTCACCGATCTCATCTGTTTGAAACTACAATGGCAGCTTATGTGTCTCTGTCGTTGTCACACACCACCACTGCCAGTGGGTCACCGAGTCCTGCCCCAGCTCTGCACCGACTGGTCTTTGCTGCATCCCCACCTTGGTGTCCTCCAGGCACCTGGATGTGAGGGTCCCACCCTGGAGCTCCGTGCTTTACTCACTCAGAGCCCAGCTTCCCCACCCCTCGCCTCCAGGAACCAGGGTGTCGTGAGGTCCGACCCTCCTCTCTCCACTCCCGCTGCCACCACCACCCACCTTCACCCCCTGAATGCCCCTCCTCCCCCTGGCCCCACCCCGGAAGGAATCGGCCTGTCATCTCCAAGGCTAACCTAGATATTCTAAAGTGACACAGGAAGAAAGGTTGTGGATTTCGTGAGGAGGGATCGTGGTATTTTCATTTTAGTTTTTTGTCTTTACGTGTGAGAGATTCATTCTGAGTATTATGGGTGAAGTAATATAATTCTATTTCCTTTAAAACACAGAACTAACAGGGGTGCCTTGGTGGCTCAGTTGGTTAAGCGGCTGACGGGCTCAGTTCCTGATCCCAGGGTGCTGGGATTGAGTCCTGTGTCGGGCTCCCTGCAAAGCGGGGGAGCCCTCTTCTCCCTGTCCCTGGTCTCTCCCCCTGCTTGTACGCACACTCTCTCTCTAATAAATAAATAAAATCTTTTTTTTTTTTAAAGATTTTATTTATTTATTCGACAGACAGATCACAAGTAGGCAGAGAGGCAGGCAGAGAGAGAAAGGAGGAAGCAGGCTCCCCGCTGAGCAGAGAGCCCGATGCGGGGCTCGATCCCAGGACCCTGGGATCATGACCTGAGCCGAAGGTAGTGGCTTTAACCCACTGAGCCACCCAGGAGCCCCTAAATAAATAAAATCTTAAAAAAAAACACCACACATCAATAAATATCAACAAATTCAAGTTTAAAAGGTGGCAGGAGAAGAATTAAGATGGTGGTGGTAACTGCAGAACCTGGGTGACCGGTACTTGAGGATTTGTTTGTTCTCTCAACTTTTACAGATTTGGAGCTTTCCATAATAAAAAAGCAAAAACAGGGGTGGCTGGGTCCGGCTCTGTGTTGTCCTGCTCTGTGTCCGGCTCCTCCCTTGCTCTGTGTTGTCCCTTTGTGGTCCTGCTCCCACTCTGCTGAGAGGGCCCGTCTCTGCTTCTGATGGAAGCAGAATCAGGGCCTGGCCTGGCCCATGGTCAGGACTCGATAAATACTTGTTTTTTTGTGTTTTTTTTTTTTTTTAATATTTATTTATTTATTTAATATTAATATTTTATTTTAAAATAATCTCTACATCAGGTGCCTAGGTGGATCAGTGGGTTAAAGCCTCTGCCTTCAGCTCAGGTCATGGTCTCAGGGTCCTGGAATTGAGCCCCGCACCCGGGCTCTCTGCTCAGCGGGGAGCCTGCTTCTCTTCCTCTCTCTCTGCCTGCCTCTCTGCCTACTTGTGATCCCTCTCTCTCTCAAATAAATAAATAAAATCTTTTAAAAAAATAACAATCTCTACATCTAATGTGGAGCTCAAACCTGCAAAGCCTGAGATCAAGAGTTGCACGCTCCACGGACTGAGCCAGCCCGGGGCTCCAAAATTTCTAGAGGCATATGCACTTTAACTTTTTTTTTTTTTTTAAGACTAGGCTCCATGCCCGATGTAGGGCTTGAATTCACAACGTTGAGCTCAAGCGTTGGGTGCCTTGAGCCACCCAGGTGCCCCAGTTGAATAAGATGAGAAATTTTGTTTCAGTTTCCATTTTGATACGAAGCCAACCCATTCTCACCACCACCCAGTCTCCCTGCCTGCCTTGGGAATAAACATTTGCCAACCGTTCCCTGGCAGGATTAATCCTAATATTCCAGTTTTAGGAGGAGTCCAATCCAGCCAGATCCCAGGAGCCTTTAATGCCCAGCACACAAACCCCTTCCCAGAGGGAGGCTGTGCTGCCGAAGCCGAAGGTCCATGGCAACCGTGAGGCTCCTCTCTGTGCCTCTTCTGGACATGAGAAGCACCTGGAGATCAGGGCCTCCCCCTGGACCAACTCAATCAGCCTCAGGGCTAGGGACTTGGCGGTCAGCAGCTCAGAGCTCCCTGGGTGCTTCCAATCTGCACCTAGAGTTAAGATCCATTGATTTTGGTCAGAGACCAACCCTGGGAGGAAGGGTCAAATGCCCCAAAACACCTGCTGCCTTCTGAGGGCATTTAAGGCCGGTCAGGAGGCTGGAGGCTGTGGCTCTCTTCCAGGTGAGTGGTGGGTAGGTGGGTGCCGGGGGCTCTCCTTGTGGCAGCGTCCTCCCAGATTCCTCTGTCTGGTTATTAACGAGACTCCTAGTCTTGCTCGGGGGGTTTGGGTGAGGCTGCTGCAGTCTTGCCTCACCCCCACCGTGGCAAAAGTCAGTGGCCTGCTCAGAGGCACAGCTTCCAGAGGGCCTAGGCTGGGTCTCTCCTTGTTGAAATCAGTCTCAGTTTAATGAAATTGTGCTAAGTGGTGCTTGGCTTGTTTTCTGGGCGGGTAAGGAGGATGTGGCGATGGCTGGGTGTCCGTTTACTCTGCAGAGCCCAGATGGGGGCTGGCAGGGTACAGGGAGCCTGACCATACAGCAGCCTATAGATCAATGTGTCTGCACCTTTACCTGTGTTCCCTCTCCCTGAAATAACTCCTGGGACATGTTCATCCACGGGAATCATCCCCAGCTGATTCTACCCCCTCCCAGAGCATTCCCAAACCCTGAGGTAGGATCACTGGGAAGAGGGCTTGGGTTCCTTTGTACTTTCTTGCTGTGACCTCTGTGACCTCTGCTTCCCCTCTGGGCCAGTGTGAGACTTGGAGGGACACCTGACACCTGTGTGTCTCCCTCCATCAAACTTAGGGTCTGGACACGTCTTGTCCATGTTGGTAAAGCCCCATGAGCACCAAGGTGGGGTCTCTGCCACCCCATGGCAACCCCCCCCAGGCCTCCACGCTCCCATGGTTGCCTCTTCTTCCCAGTACTCCTGCCCCAGCTGTTCCTGCTTGCTGACCCGTGCACACTGGGGTGAGGTCATTGGGTCTTCCCGGGGAATGACTCTTACTCCAACCCCATGTGTAATTTTACCTTAAATCCCACTGAGTTTGAAGAAGTGGCTGTTAGGGATGTAGATCTGAGCATTCCAACATCAAAAGATGTCCAGAGTTGGGGCTCTTGGCTCGCTCAGTGGGTAGAGCATGTGATTCTTGATTTCAGGGTTGTGAGTTCAAGACCCACATTGGGCATAGAGATTACTTAAATCTTGGGGGGAAAAAAAAAGTTCACAGTATAAGGAAGTGGAGAAATGTGTGGCCAAACCATGTCTATGAAACTCCCCTTCTATAATTAGTCTCTCAGGGTGGGTGTGAGTTTTTAAAGGCTAACTTGGAGGAGGGTAGGTTATGGGAGTTAATGCTCAATACATTTCTGAGGTATTAAATTGTCTACACCATGAGTGTGTGTTAATGTAAAATCAGAGAAATACACCATTCTAGAAGCCAACTCTTGGATGATTTCGATCTTAATTTAAAACCGTTCTCAGTTCTTGAAAGATGCTAACAGTCAAAGCTTGGCTAAGTCTAGGAAAGTATTTTAAAAATGGCCTGTAATGCTCCAAAGTGACTCAGTGCCATGAACAAAACTTTAGAGTCCCTAGTTTAGAGCCTGGAAGACCATGAGTATAGCCAGTGGCCCTTGGCGGGACCTCTGCCACCTGATGCTCCTAGGGTGGGGGTCCTCTAGTGTGTGTGTGGGGGGGGGGGGCGGAGTAGAGCTGGCCTGGGCCTGGCTGTGTGTGTAAATAAAGCCCTTAAGTTGGTGCTGTTTGCCTGAAGAACAGTTTGGCTTTCTTCGGATCTCAAACTCTGGGAGCTGATGACGAAAGGTTCTGGCTTTGATCTTGTGCCTAACTCAAAGCCTCCAGCTTGGCTCTTTCGTGCCACTGGTGAAGGGTGACAGGGTAGTGGTTCTTCTGGATGCCACAAATAGCAATGTGAGGGGAAGGAAGCACACTCTGAGCTGTGACGAGAGAAACCTGTGAAAGCCAGAAGTCGTTTTGCAGACTGTCCCCAAACGAGTGGTTTGGCTACATCTGTGACTTTCAAACTCTTCCTTCAAGATGTCCCCTGGGAAGGGGTGGTTTCAGGGGGAGGACCCTGTTCCCTCTGAAGATGACCTTTTTTCTGCTTCTGCCATACTCGTCTTCCCCTTGATATTTGAGGGAAGAACCTCCAGACCCACTTCCAAGTTTCCCTAATGGCCCTACGCTCTGGGCTGTGGCCACAGGATGAATGGTTCTTGTGGAATAGTCCTGGAGCCAGGCACTACCTTGGGTCAGAAACCAAAGCGTTTCAGCCCCTAGTACCAAACTGGCCTCATACAGAGGCACATTCAGAGGGTCTCGTGGACACTGAGACAGCAATGGAGCAGCAATGCGTTAGCGGATATTTCAGAAATGACCTCCCTCACCGGAGGCTTGTGCTTTCCTATTTCCAATGCCTCCTCCATGTGTTAAGTTCCACCCACGGGGGTGACTCGTTTTCCTCATCAGAGCCTGTTGGCAGCAAAGCTTGGTGATACCGACCATGGACGCAGGAGTCAGATCTAGGCTGAAGTCCTGACGCTGATGCCTGACAGCTGTGGGCACTCTGGGCTTCCTCGGGAAGTGACCTCTGAGATGGTTTCCCCATCTGCAAAATGGGACTATCTCTACCTTACTAATTTTTTTTTTAGAGATTTTATTTATTTTGGAGCACGCACACATGAGAGAGTGTGTGGGAGTGGGGGGAGGGGCAGAGGGAAAGAGAATCCTAAGCAGATTCCCCACAGAGCATGGAGCCCAAAGTGGGACTCAAATCATGACCCCAAGATCAAGACCTTAGCCAAAATCGAGTCAGATGCTTAACCGACTGAGCCACCCAGGCACCCCAACCCCACCTTACTGTTAATGTTGCTTCATTTAATCCCAGGTGTCTGACATTTCTGGCATGTGATAAATGTGTTTTGCCCATTGCTCCCTGAACCGAGCCCTTAATACTACTCTCCTCCAGACCAAGAACATGCCATGTGCCTTATCTCTTGGAGATGGAGGGTATAGCTCCTCACTCCAACCTAAATCTCCACTCCCAGCTGATAACTCCACTCCCAGCTAATAACCCCGGTTATTAAAGCAAATAGAAAACTCTTGAGCTGGTTTTATTGTTTTTTTATTTTTTATTTTTATTTTTTATTTTTTATTTTTTTAAAGATTTTATTTATTTATTTGACAGAGAGAGATCACAAGTAGACGGAGAGGCAGGCAGAGAGAGAGGGAAGCAGGCTCCCCGCTGAGCAGAGAGCCCGATTCGGGACTCGATCCCAGTACCCTGAGATCATGACCTGAGCCAAAGGCAGCGGCTTAACCCACTGAGCCACCCAGGCGCCCTATTTTTTATTTTTTAAAAAAGATTTTATTTACTTATTTGGCAGAGACACAGTGAGACAGAGAATACAAGCAAGGGGAGTGGGAGAAGGAGAAGCAGGCTTCCTGCTGAGCAGGGAGCCCAATGCAGGGCTCCATTCCAGGACCCTGGGATCATGACCTGAACTAAAGGCAGATGCTTAACCAACTGAGCCACCCCGGTGCCCCTTGTTTGTTTTCTTTAAACTATTTATTTATTTATTTGAAAGAGAGTAAGAGAGAGTGAGAAGGGGCTGGGTCAGAGGGAGAAGCAGACTCCACTGAGCAGGGAGCCTGATTCGGGACTCAATCCCAGGACTCATGACCTGACTCATGACCAGAATCATGACCTGAGCAGAAGGCAGTCACTTAACTGAATGAGCCACCCAGGCTTTTTTAAAAGGATGTGCTGGGGGAAGCTGGCTGTCTTAGTAGAGCTGTCACTCTTGATCTCAGGGTTGTGAGTTCAAGCCTGACATTGGGTGTGGTACAGAGCCTACTTAAAATTAAAAAAAAAAATTAAAATTAAAAAACAGTGTTCTAAAAAAAATAAAAAATAAAAAATAAATAAAAAAATAAAAAACAGTGTTCTGGTTTACCTTTTAGTCCTGAAAAGCAACTTTTCTTCCTTACAAAGCAGATTTTGAGGTTACTTAAAGGTAGATGAAAGTATAGGACGTGGTTGCTCTCTGGCCTGAGGTGCTTATGACTCTGCTCTGAGGCTCAGCACATTGGCTCCATCCAGCTATGGGCAGCTGGTGGCACTTTGTTTAGGGACTTGTGCTCAGCCTGGTAGCTGCTGTTACTGCCAATGGCCTTGGACACTATCATTCTTTTGTTCTGACTCAAATTCCCTTCTTTTTCCTTGTCCCTTGTTGGTTCTTCATTCTTCTGGGCCCTAGTAGGGAATGTCACCAAGACTGAGCTCATGTTCTCTTCTCTCGCAGAGTTCATCTCTCTTCTTAAGACCTTGGCTCTCTACTTCTGGAAGCCTCCTACTTGTCTACACTGTCCCATCCAAATTGATGTGTCTAAATGCGTCTTTCCTCCCGAAATCATTCCCAGCTGTTCTACACTCAAGAATAGAGTCAATAGACTCTGGTTGTCTTTATCCAGTTTTCTCGTCTCTGCAATGTAGTTTGGCTCAGCCTGTGTACTTGGAAACAGATGGGTACTCCTTGCACCCTTGTAAGAAATGTCATTCCCCGCTGCCTTATAGAAAGTTAAAATGTGGCCTAATTTGAATAACCTCCTCTAATTAGGGACCAGCTCCCTTTGTGACCTATCACCCACCACCCTCCTCCGACAAATAAGTACTTGAGTACCTACTTACTATATGTCATGCACTGTGAAAGGGCTGGGGAATTGTACCTAAGATGTGCATGACCTCATTGTCCTTGCGGGGAGAGGGAGGAGGACGAGGACGCACAAACAAGAAAAGGGTTCTGTGCTTTCCTTCCAACCTACCCAAGCCATCAAAGGCCCAGTTAAAGCTGAATTGCCTCCAAAAGGTAGCCCTCCCTCCTGCAGCCCAGGGCTGGTCTCCTCCGGTTCCCATGGTGCTCGTTGACTCTTGAGGCAGTGTGGTGATGCCTATGGAAGCTGACTTCTTGCATCTGCTCACCACCCTCCTGTGAAACCTTCCAGGGCTTACAGCAAGGATGGCTGATGACATAGGCACCCACATGCTGGGCACTGACCATCTCCTGGCAACTGTCTTACCTGCAGGTGGATTACTGCTTCCCGTCAATATGCCAACTTTAGACGCTCCAGAAGGGAGGCTGAGAAAATTCAAGTACCGAGGCAAAGATGCATCTGTGAGTACCCAGCCACCGCTTCAGTCTGCGGAGGAGCAGTGCAGTGAAAGTCTCATGGTTGAAATGCATCAGAGTGGGGTGGGGTTGGGGGCGCCTGGGTGGTGCAGTCGGTTTAGCGTCCAACTCTTGATTTTGGCTCAGGATGTGATCTCAGGGTGGTGATAGTGAACCCCAGTGGCTCTGCACGGAGGATGGACCCTGCTTGAGAGTCTCTCCCTCTCTTCCACCCTCTTCTGCCCTTCCCCTACTCATGAGCATGTATGCTCAAGCACGTGCCCACTCCTCTTAAAAAAAAAAAAAAATGGAGTGAAGGATCAGGACATGGGGATGACAAAGCATATATGGCAAAATAGAGATCTAAAGAAGAGGTCATTTCCTCCAGGATTCTCGATGCTAGTAATGTCTGTGTTTCTTCTGATCCAGGAAAAAGGGTATATCTTTTTTTTTTTAAAGATTTTATTTATTTATTTGACAGAGAGAGGGAGATCACAAGTAGGCAGAGCAGCAGGCAGAGAGAGAGGGGGAAACAGGCTCCCTGTCGAGCAGAGAGCCCGATGCGGGGCTCGATTCCAGGGCCCTGAGACCATGACCCGAGCCAAAGGCAGAGGCTTAACCCACTGAGCCACCCAGGTGCCCCTTGTTTTGTTTTTAACTATAATCTCCCTCAGTCTGGCCTCCAAGTAAAACCCCTGGGACTGGACTGGATCAAGGCTTGAATGATCTGTAGATGGATCCCTAATGATGGAAATGGTCAGGGTCATGTGGGGCGTGTCTTCATAGACTTCATAGACCCCCAGCCCTGCCTGGATCCCCACAATTGGGAGGCCCTGCTCCTCAGGGACTAATCAGCGCTGGGGAGGATGGGCTCAGACTTGGAGTGATGGGATGCTTTGCTCAGATAGCTCTACAGACGAGAGCGTCCTGGCCTGCCAAGACTATAGGTCTTCCCTCACTTTGGGAAGAAGGTTGACAATTTTTGGGGACATGGTATAGTAGGAGAAAGTGGAAGAGGTACACCATGCTGAGACTATTTACTGTGTGATCTTAACTCTTCCAGCCTGTTGTATCTGTAAAAGTGACATCCAACACTTTGAAGTGTGTGCTAAAAGCGAAATGTAGTGAGAACCTGACTTCCCTGCTCTCTAAGGGCTCCAGTTCTTTCTTTTCCTCACTAGATCCGGCGGCAACAGCGCATGGCAGTCAGCCTGGAACTCCGCAAGGCCAAGAAAGATGAGCAGGCCTTAAAGAGAAGAAATATCACCATTTTCTCCCCTGAACCAGCTTCTGGACAGCTAACCAAAGGGGTACGTTGGGAATGTGGTGTTCAGGACAGTTGGGTGTGAAATACATCCTTAGCCAGTTTCTCTGACTGGAAAATGTGTAATAGATTCAGCACTTGCGTGCTCTAATGGAGGGTCTTTGAGGAGAGGGGTGGAGAGATGACTCGAGCTGAACTGGTGGGTTTCGGAAAGCTGAAGGCTGTTAGGTTTGTGACTGATCTGAGATCTATGTTCTGAGCAGCACACAAGGTGCTGCTTCTAATGGAAATTCACTTGCTACCACTTGGGCCAAAATAGGAAATGAGGGGTTACAAATGTTCTTTCTCAGAAGAATCCAGTCGCTAAACCTAAAGTCTTGTCTGGAACCTGAATGCTGTCCTCTATCTTCCATTCTCCATCCACCCCAGCCTCTCTCATTGCAAGTTCTGGGTTGACTTGCAGGCCAACATTGTTTTTCAGATCTTTTCTGGAATGCCCTGATGGGGGACTTTCTCTTCTTTGACTCCAGTAACCTTATATCTGCATGCCTTTTGTGATCTGCCACCATCTATGTCCCACCTTAGCCATCCACATGCATCATTGCACCTGACTGGGGTCAGGACTCTTACGGGACAGAGATGAGTTCAGTCCGGCAAGTGGATCCAATGATGTGCTAGTGGTCATCAAACAGGATGGTTGTACACAATCCCTAAGTTGCCATATGTACTTTTTCACTCAGAGTAATGTCTTTGAGGTTTGTCCGTGTTGTAATATGCGTTGGTACTTTATCCCTTTTATAGCAGATTAATATTTCATCATATGGGGCCACCTGGGGGGCTCAGTTGGTTAAGCAACTGCCTTTGGCTTGGGTCATGATCCTGGAGTCCCAAGATCGAGTCCCACATTGGGCTCCCTGCTCAGCATGGAGTCTGCGTCTCTCTGACCCTCCCCGTCTTGTGCTCTCTTTCTCTTTTCTCAAATAAATAAAAAAAAATCTTCATTGTATGGATATACCACATTTTGTTTATCCATTCATTGGTCAGTGGGCTTGTGTTTCCACTTTTTGGCTATTATGAATAATGCTGCTTTGTGCTCAAGTATTTGAGTGGACATGTTTTCAATTCTGTTGAGTATACTTAGGAGTAGAATGGCTGCGTCCTATGATCATCCCGTTTAACTTTTTGAGGAACTGCTTATGGTACACTGAATAATGCCCCTCCCCCAAATAGCTCCATCTCCCAATCCCCAGAGCCTGTAAATGTTACCTTGTGTGACAAAGGGGACTTTGTAGGTAGGACTAAGTGAAGGATCTTGAGAAGGGGAGATTATTCTGGATTAGGGGGATGGACCCAGTGTAATCACATCAGTCCTTATAATAAGGGTGAAGGACAAGTTAGAGCAGAAGGTGAGAGGACCACAGAAGCAGAGATTAACATGTTGTGCTTTGAAGATGGAGGGAGAGGGTCAGAAGCCAAGGAACAGAGGTGGCCCCACCAGAAGCTAAACAAAGGAAGGAGACCGATTCTTCCCTTAGAGCCTTCAGGAGGTGCCAGACCTGCCTTTAGTCCAGTGAAACCGATCAAGAGAATATCTTGTTTGAAGCCACTAAATATGTGGTGATTTTTACAGTAACAATAGGAAACAAATAGGTAGCCAGACTATTTTCCAAAGTAGCTGTACCTTTGTACATTCTGACCTTCTTGCCAATGCTTGTTGTCGTCTGCTTTCAGATTATAGACATCTAAAGGGTTCAAAGGTCTATATGGTTACACTTTTGATATGTTTTCCTAACGACTGATGATAATTTTTTGATGAGCTTATTGGCTATTTGTAGATCTCTTTGGAGAAATGTCCATTCATGCTTTGCTGATTTTTAAACTTGAGTAATTTGTCCTATCGTTGAGTTGTAAGAGTTCTTTATACTATCTACTATCTACTCTGGAGACTAGACCCTTACCAGATATATGATTTGCAAATATTTCCTCTTATTTTGTGGATTGTCTTTTTATTTTCTTGGTAGAATCCTTGGAGCATGGAAGCTTTAAATTTTGTAACTGCTCAATTTGTCTACTTTTGTCTTCGGTTGCTTATGATTTAGATATCCTATTTAAGACTCCTTTGAGTGCTCCAAGGTCACAAAGATTTATGTCTAAGTTTCCTTCTAAGAGTTTAATGGTTTTAGCTCTTATGTTTAGACCTTTTTATCCAATTGAGTAAATTTTTGTAAATGGTGTGAGTAGAGGTCCAACTTCATTATCCTGCATGTAGATACCTTGTTGTCCCAGCATCATAAGGCCATCCTCTCTCCCACTGAATGTTCTTAAAACCCTAACATCAATTGACCATAAATGTGAGAGTTTATTTGTGGACTCTGGGTTCTTTTCCATTGATCAATATGTTTCTCCTATGTCAGCACAACACAGACTTGATTGCTTTGTAGTGGGTTTTGAAATTGGGAAGTGTCTTCCAACCAAGAATAACCTTCTTTTTCAAGATTATTTTGGCTATTTGGGATCTCTTGCATTTCCATATGAATTTTAGAACCAATTTAGAACAAATTTGTCAATATCTTCTGTAAAGATAACTCAGAATTTATCGGAAATTACACCATATCTATAGATCAGTTTCTAAGAGTAGTCCCATCTTGACAGTGTAAAGTCTTCCAATTCATGATCATGGGTATTTTTTAATTTATTAGATCCCCTCTAATTTTTTTTATAGTTTCAGCATATAAGTCATGTAGTTCTGTTAAATTTGTTCCCAAGTATTTTATTCTTTTCGAAGTCACTGAAAATAAAATTATTTTCTTAATTTCAACTTTGGATTAATCATAGCTAGTGTATAGAAACACAAGTGATTTTCATATGTTAATCCTGAAACCTACCTGAACCTCTATTTTTGTGTGTGTGGGGTTGGGGGATTCCTTAGGATCTTCCTTATACAAATTCTTGAATTTTGCCAATAGCAATAATTTTATTTCTTTTTCCAATCTGGATGACTTCTTTTTTTCTTACCTAATTAATCTGTCTGGAACTTCCAATATGATGTTGAATAACAAGAGTGGACATCCTTGTCTTGTTCTTGATCTGAAGGGGGAACTTTCCATCTTTTACCATTAAGTATAGCGCTAGCTGTTTGGGGTTTTATTAGATGGCTTTATCAGGTTGAGGAAATTGCCTTTTATTTCCAGCTTGCTGAATGTTTATTTTCATGGAAGTGTGCCTGAATTTTGTCAAATGCTTATCCTGAATTTTCTGTGATGATTGTGTGCTTTCCCCCCTATATGCTATTACTATGACCTACTATACTGATGTTCATATGTTGAACAGCCCTTGCCTTCCTGGATTAAATTCTAGTTGGTCATGATGTATAATCCCGTTCATATGTTGATACACTTTTTTCCCTAGAATCCTTCTTCCTGAGATTAGCGGTTTTTCTTGAACCATCTCTTTTTGGCTCAAAGAAAACAAATGGCTTCAAGCCTTCGGTCCATTTCTAGAGTTTGGAAGGTGGATCTACTTGTGTAGGTTTTCTTGTTTTTATGGAGGAGAGAATTTTGGAAGTCTTTCCTCTTCCATTTTTGCTGGTCATCCCTAACCTATTCTTACTGCACGGGATGAAAAGGTGCTGGGGATCCAAGTGATGATAGGAATTAACCCTTCCCCAGAACATGGGGAGTGTCCCACAGATCCATGAGACTTACAAGACCACCAAGTGTTCTTCTCTCCCCTAACGTAGACCAATGTGCAGGTTAGGAGATACTGTCCAAGCCAGCCTGTTCTAATCAGATAGATGGCTGGACTAGATGACCTTCATGGTTCCTGTGGGCAGAGACTCTGACCTGAATGTGTGTCTCCTTGCAGGTCAGCCTCACCCTGCAAGAAATAATCAGTGGCGTGAATGCCTCAGATCCAGACCTGTGTTTCCAGGCCACCCAGGCAGCCAGGTACTGCCAAACAGACATCTATGGTTTACAAATTCCTAGCTAGAAATGAGCTCCAGTGGCCTATTTGGTTTCGTGGCACTGGCCAAATGCCCACATGATATAAGAGGCGAGTCCATTCAAAAGCAAGACTAAATTGTTTCTCTACACTGTCCTTGAGAACAACTTAAGATATGCAAGTGTTGTCAGAGATGAATTGCTTAATTTAAATTGGCCTCTATAGGAATCTCCGCTCATAGATAATACCTAAAGGGAAAAATGTTGCTTTGTCACTGCAAAGTCCTATAGGTTGAACTTTAGAATATTAAGGAGCTCTGGCCCAGATGTTAGTCTCATTTGATAGCTAGGAATGCCAGGAATGTTTATAAAGGAGATTCTTAATATCGGCCTCACATGACTTATCATATATACATACACACACACACACACATATATACATACATACATATATATATATATCCCCCCCCCTCTTTTCATTGCAAAGGAAAATGCTGTCCCAAGAAAAGAACCCTCCTCTAAAATTGATTGTTGAAGCAGGGCTCATCCCCAGGCTGGTGGAGTTCCTGAAGTTGTCGCCTCACCCCTGCTTGCAGTTTGAGGCAGCCTGGGCTCTGACCAACATCGCTTCTGGGACTTCAGAGCATACTCAAGCTGTTGTGGAAGGTGGGGCCATCCCACCTTTGGTTGAGCTCCTGTCTTCCCCCCACATGACTGTGTGCGAACAGGCGGTGTGGGCTCTTGGTAATATCGCAGGTGAGACTCTCTCCTCAGGGTGGGGAGGAAACCAGTGGGCAGCCATCTGGCATGCTATGGGAGTTCTTTGGGCAGCATAAAGATTTGATATTCTCAGTGTACGTATCTAGAAACGCTGGGAAGAGTACGGCAGGCTTTTCCAAAATCCAGAGTTAGGTTCAGAGTCTGACTCTGAATTAAAGTGATGACCAGTGCAACCAGATAATGCAGTGTGTACCGAAGCTATGGGCTGCCTGGTGACATCTGTCAATACTGGGGTCCTACAGCCTCAGGTCTTAATGGCTTCATGAACCAAAGATAATTCTTTGACCTGTGCTGTACTTAGGACAGACCCTTGCATCACCCAGGAGCCTGAAGGAATGCTACCTCCGGCGAAAGTTGCCAAGGGAACAGACCAGAAAAGTGTTTGCTTAACGTGGGGTAAAGGTCTGTCCTGTAAAGACAACCCTACTATGGCCTTGTGAATTTGGGGCTTGATGCTGTATTCCCTACGTGGTTCAGGAAAGCATAAAATGAAGAGTTAGTGCTGTAGGTTTGGAAGCTCCAGGATTCCTGGCTGAAATAAATACTAAGCTCCTGGGGGCATATGAACTCAATTGGGCCCCTCAGGATTTTGATAAATTATGATCAACCAAATATTAGCAGTTTCGAGTTCAGAGAATCAACAACCCACCATGACTGAGTCAGCAGAAACAAACAGTATGATTAGACCTCCAAGGACTTCAGATACTGGGATTAGCAAACACAGAATATAAAATAAGTCTGCTTGTTAAATGCTTGCAGAAAGGAAGCACCTATTACAGAGACTTTGTCCCTCGTTTTGCTTGGTTCAATAAAGAACAGGCAAAATTGGGTGGTTTAAAGTAACCTATGCCTTGCCTTGGTGGTTGAAGAATTAAAGATTTTTTATTTATTTGACAGATAGAGATCACAAGTAGGCAGAGAGAAAGAGGGGAGGAAGCAGGCTCCCTCTACAGAGAACCTGATGTGGGGCTTGATCCCAGGACCCTGGGAACATGACCTGAGCCAAAGGCAGACGCTTTAACCCACTGAGCCACCCAGGCTCCCCAATGGTTGAAGAATTAAAAATGGAGACTGCTAAGGTCTCAAATCAGTTTTCTCACCTGAGAAGCAGACAGCAGGTAGCTAGCATTGACCCACCTCTTAGGCTAGATTCTGAGCTGCATTTGGAAGATTCCACCCCATGCCAAAGTCTCCTGGAAAGACGATTTGGCCTGCAATAGCCTTCATCTTCCTGAGATCTGTGTTGTGAAGTGCCACCAGCATTTAGAGTCTCAAGAGCACTTCCTGGGCCCATTGGTTGACTCCTTCATGTGTCCACAGACTGCTGCTGTGTGGTGTCTGCTCTTCACCTCTGGCCTATTTACCTAAAGGACATGATGGAGACCCAGGATCTAGTTCATGGCTATGCTATGTACTTGTCTAGCCCGGGGATGTGTTTTGGCTTCTCACCCTTTACACAGGGTTTTAGAAAATTAGTCACTTAGCTCAGGATTCTTTTTGCTCCCTATTTGAAGATCACATTCTTTAAAAAAAATTTTTTTTAAAGATTTTATTTGAGAGAAAGAGAGTGAGCAAGTGAGAGACCATGAGCAGGGTAAAGGGCAGAGGTAGAAGCAGACTCCCTGCTGAGCTGGGAGCCTGAGGTGAGGCTAAATCCAGGGACTCTATCCTGGGACTCCAGGATCATATCCTGAGCTGAAGGCAGGCACTTAACGGACTGAGCCACCCAGGTGTCCCCTGAATGTCACATTTTTATCTATTTGTAGGTGACGGCCCAGAATTCAGAGACCTTGTTATCTCGAGCAATGCCATTCCATATCTGCTGGCCCTCGTTTCATCAACCATACCAGTAAGTATCTTTAAAGTAGAAAAACTAACTAGGTAACAAGTTTCTGAAATTGGAGTACTTTCAAATCAATGCTAGGTCATGAGGTTGCTGCCTTGCCCCTTAGGACAGCAGTTAGAAGTAAGGCCTAGGACTGAATATCACATTGGGCAGAGATGGATTCTCATTTGGCCCCAAGGGCCTATAGTGCTAATTTTTCTTCAGGGGACATTGGAAGAGGTCCATTAATGTTTTTCTAATCTTTCAATCCTGCAAAAGTAGGTGACTAAGCTCTCCATTCAAGGGGCACAGACAAGAGTTAATGGGTCACTAGTTCTGCTCCTAGGTACTGGGTCTAGGTTCGAACCTTAGAGTCCAAGTTGATTGATGTGGCAACAACAGGGAACCCCCTTGGATGAATGTTGGTTCTAGATTTTCCCCAAACAAAAATGAAGGTAAGGTAGCTTCTAAAATCCCAGGGAATACCCATCCCTCAAGGCGGGAGATAACCTGACATGGTGGGACCAGTAAGAGGCTGGGATTACCAGGGAATTTGCAAAGAGAGATCAGAGCAAGATGACAAGTGGGGTGAAGGTCTTAGACATCCACTTGCTGGCAGAGGCAAGCAGGAACTGAAGTGATCTGATATTTGGGAAGACCCTTCTGGCTACTGGTAAAATGAGATCAGAGGGAGTTGGGATGCTGCCATACTGGACACGGGGGATAGGAAGAAGGGAGAATGCCCTCTGGTTTCAGGTTAGGTTGTTCTCCTGGAGAAATGGGGAAGATGGAGGGAAAAAGGAATCAGCGTTAGTTAAACATATCAAGTTGAAGTGAGTAAGAGGCACCACTGCAGCAATGTCAGGTGGATGGATAATGCAGGTCCAGATGACTATGCGTGCATCCACCATCCAGCTGGGCAGGATCAACTAGAGCAGGGCCAGCTGCTTGTTTTTGTAAATAAAGTTTTATTGGAACACAGCCATTGCCATTTATTTAGACCCATGCTGCCTGTGGCTTTTGTAATGTTACAAGGGCGGAGAGGACTAGTTGCAACAGAGATCCTATGGCCCATAAAGCTGGATGTGTTTATTCTCTGACCTCCTGCAAAAAAAGTTTGCCAACCCCTGACCTAGAGTGGAGCCTGGGACCAAGTCTCGAGGGCTCTGACAATCAGAAGTCAGAGTCTGCCCAAATGACTGAGAAGTTTGGCAAGAGAAATGCAGGTTTGGTGTCCTAGGTGTCATGAAGAGCTTTTCCAAGAGGGGTATTAAAGATGGCTGAGAGGGGCAGTAACTCTAGGACTGAAAGAACACTGTTGGATTTGGTGGCTTGGAAGAAGCTGATTTCATCACTCAATGCAAAGAAGTAGGGGCAGAAATCAGACTTGAAAGGGTGGAAGAACAAATGGAAGCTGCAAGGTAGACAGTGAATAGAGATGATCCTTGACACTAGACTCTGGAAAAACAGAAGCAGGATGATGGCTCGAGAGGTGGAGGGTCCCAGAGTGTGGGAAGGGTGGGAGGGGTGGGAGAGAAGTGATCATGGGGATATAATCTTCAAATGCAAAAGTGGGATCCAGATGAGGGGTGGGAGAGAAGTGATCATGGGGATATAATCTTCAAGGGCAAAAGTGGGATCCAGATGCGGGGTAGGAGGACTGACCCTGCAACAAAGATCAGGAATGTGGTTACCACATGTCAGTAGAGTGACTGACCAATGGACAGACCAAGTAACTTCTGTTTCATCTTTGTTTCGTCAATGAGAAATGAATTAGGTCATCAATTGGGTCAAGGCAGGGAGGAACTTTTTTGAAGAATAAAAGGAAACCTCCACCTAACATTTGAGTATGAAACTTAAACCTCATTCTCGGTCTTCCTAGCATGCATCTCTATTGAGAACAGATTCTGCATGAAGCTCAAACGCTTTGCTTCATGCTGGTCGATAGTATTGATCAGGGATGGCAAGGACATAAGCCACTGGCATTTTTCCTCCTTTGCACCCGATGCTGGAAGCGGTCTCCTTGTTACAGATCACGTTTCTGCGGAACATCACGTGGACCTTGTCCAACTTGTGCCGAAACAAGAACCCTTACCCTTCCGTGAAAGCCGTGAAGCAGATGTTGCCTGTCCTGTCCCACCTCCTGCAGCACCAAGACAGCGAAGTTCTCTCAGACACCTGCTGGGCCCTGTCCTACCTCACTGATGGCTCCAACGAGCGCATCAGCCAAGTGGTCAACACGGGGGTCCTGCCCAGGCTGGTCCAGCTCATGAGCAGCTCAGAGCTCAATGTCTTGGTAAATGTCCTCAGTCCTGTCTGTCTCTGTCTGGGCCTTCACAGGAGATTGTGTGAGTCATACTCCTTGAACCAGGGCCTCTCCCAGCCCTGGTCTTCCACAGTCGGGTCTCATACTTTAGAACAAAGCTTGTTGTCTACATTTCCCAGGTCTCTGCTACTCTCTAGCCAAAGACTTGAATCTGTTTTGACCCAATGTCCTAGTGGATGTTAAAAACTTACTCTGTCTTCATCTGATAACTAGCAAATCTAGACAGGCACCAAATTAAAATAATCCCTCTACCCAGTAAACTATTCTTTTGTGTCTTTCCTTCTAAGGGTCTGTGCATATGGATGTTAACAAGTTGGCTAATACGGTGTGTGTGTGTGTGTGTGTGTGTGTGTGTGCGCGCGCGCGCACGCATGTGCACACACATGTGTATTAACATAAAGCTCATTGTAACATTTGAATTTCTTTTTTTTTTTAAAGATTTTATTTATTTATTTGAGAGAGAGACAGTGAGAGAGAGTATGAGCGAGGAGAAGGTCAGAGAGAGAAGCGGACTCCCCGCGGAGCCGGGAGCCCGATGCGGGACTCGATCCCGGGACTCCAGGATCATGACCTGAGCCGAAGGCAGTCGTCCAACCAACTGAGCCACCCAGGCGTCCCAACATTTGAATTTCTTACTCAAGTATTAAAAAAAATTCCCTCTTATCCTTTCCCCAGATTATTAGTCTACTTCAGTATAGGTAAAATGAAACAAGGAAACCAACATCAAGTATGTGTCCCTTACATAATACGCTTCTTGAAGATAGGCCTTGAAATGTGAGTGGCCCTTTTGATTTTTGTGGCTAACGTTGCATATTTATGCAGCCTTAGTGATCATCTATGCCTAGATTTGCATAGTATTCCTTGGATGTCAAGGTTAGTCTGAGGATAGTCTAGGGGAGAAGGAGGGTATAGGAATATCTATAAGAAGCTGCTTGTCCTGGGGGGTATAGAACTCATTTGGAGCTGTCCTGCCGAGGTTGTGATTGGCCCGTAGCACTACTTCAGCTCTTGCGAAAATAGCAGATACCCAGCATAAAAGGCTAGGAAAACTCTAGAACCATCTGCATGGGGGCAGCCACTACGGTGCACGCGAACCAAAAACAATGCACAGTCAGCCCTCAGGGGATGGGTGTCTTGAGCCCAATTGCAGACTCATCCTGGGGACCTTTGGAGTTGAGAGGGAGTTTGTGAATACATTAAAAAAAAGCCATTGGGATCTCATTAGCTCCAATTAAATATACAACAGAAACTTGACACTGGTGCTAAAGACAAACTCTGTAGAAGTTATCACATTATAAAACCTGTAATCAATTTAGCGATTTTTTTTTTTTCCCACCATAAGGATACGAAAAGGGGCAGCATTATTTCTTAATAAAGGCATCCCTTGACCTCTATCTCACGTGAGCTGGAACTATTGAGAGGCTAGCAAGTACCTTTAAATTATGCAAATGGCCATGGATGTGCTGAATTAACAGGGATCAAGAATTTAATCGTTATTCCTGGGTTTCCAGAGCGCCATGAATCTAGCATGAGGAATACTTGGGAATGCGCTGAGCCTGGCGTGATTGTCCCCTTCTGTTCCCAGAAATTTGCAACGCTTGGTTATACTTGTAGCCTTGTTCTTCCAGACCCCCTCCCTCCGCACCATGGGGAATATCGTCACGGGAACAGATCACCAGACCCAGGTGGCCATCGACGCGGGCATGCTGAACGTGCTGCCCCAGCTCCTGATGCACCCCAAGTCCTCCATCCAGAAGGAGGCAGCTTGGGCCTTGAGCAACGTGGCCGCAGGGCCTTACCAGCACATCCAGCGGCTGATTGCTTGCGGCATGCTTCCTCCCTTGGTGGCTCTACTAAAAAATGTGAGTGGTGCCCTCCGTGTCCACAACAAAAGGCTATTTTCCAATCAGCCCCGCGTTGAACTCCTTCAGGAATTCAGAGAGAGGCTAAGAAGCAAATCAATTGAGATCCCAACAGAGCGAGGAAACCTTAGTCTCCTAACTTGCCCTGGAAAAAGCAAGAGGCACCCCGTTTGGGATAACCCATAGAAGATTTAGGAGACTAAATAGGCATTGTTCCATGGAAGGTGATCCCCACAGCTCTAACAGTCAGGAAAATCTCGAGCTGGTAAACAGTTGGCTTATCTTTAGTGTTAAAAGAATGTACCATCCATTCTACCTGCCAAAGGGTGGGGGGTGTTTTGTTTTAGGAGGAAAAACCTATCAGGTTATGATGATATGATACACTGAAGAAAGTGGCCTTTTCAGCGTAAAAAAATCACATCGATTAGAGTGGGGATAGACACTGAAAATCCAGATACAATGTGCAAATACAGTAAGGCTTCCTTCTTCCTCCTGATTCCCACTCCCCTTCCCTGGGACAACTTCTATGTGTCACCATTTCTTTGGGTCACCTCTGAATGGATGAGCTCTGTTTAAATCATCTACACATGACACCAGCCAGGGGTGGTTCAGTCTTATAGGGAGCAGGGAGGCCAGTGGACTAGGGTGGGAAGGAGAAGCTGCTGGTGGGACTCCTGCACTCAGGTTGGATGCTGGGTTCCCAGCTGTCCCACTCAAATCAGGGGTTCGACCCAATGCCTCAGATGCTTCCTATCCTGTGTGCGTCCATGAGTCTGTACGTATTCTAATCAGAAGATCCAGTCACATGTCAAGGAGGACTCTTATTTCAAACTGCCTTTTGAACCACAACTGGCTTGGAGCCGTATGGTGTTTTGGTTATCGATGTTTTTGTTTTTGTGTTTTTAAGCCAAAGTCACAGTTTTTCCCCAGCCATAAAATGGGAATAACTCCTTCTGCCTGGGGATAGAAGGTTCTACAATAAATGACTCCCATATGTCTGGGCAAAGTGTTTCTTATAAATGCAAGGGATACATTGAGTGATGTTTCAGTGGCCTTCGTCTGTCACCTCTGGGCTGGCTCAGTCCCTGAGATCGCTTCTGTGTACTCAGCTTTGTAACTAGGGAACTTCCCATCCATGGTTTTTCCGTGACAGAAAGACCAGAAATGTTGACCTAGGTCACTATAACCTAAAATTCCAAGCATAATGCCTATTTTTCCCATAACCCGACCTAAGGAAGTGAGTCTATTTCAAACTTAGAACCTTCCTCTAAGGCCCCATGGGAGTCTGCCTGCCTGCTTCTGGGCTTCTCAAAGATGCTGTCTTCTGCTCAGGAACTAGAGGCAGGTTGCTGAGGTGGTCCATGTAAATTGCACAGACAGTCCTGGCTGTCCCCAGCCTACCTACAAATTGAACTAAGTTAGCATCACTGTATTTAAGTTCCTTAGGACCTATAAAGACTCTAAATGTTCTCTTTCGGCAGGGAGAATTTAAAGTCCAGAAAGAGGCTGTTTGGACCGTGGCTAACTTCACAACTGGAGGCACCATAGACCAGTTGATCCAGCTTGTCCACTCTGGCGTCCTGGAACCACTGGTGAATCTGCTTACCATCCAAGACACCAAAATTGTTAAAATCATCCTTGATGTTCTCTCTTTTATCCTCCAGGTGAGCTGTTCTAAGCAGGTCGGTTTTTAAATAGCAGTCTCCAAATTTAAGGCATTTAGTTTGGTTCTTAAAACTCACATGTGGATTCTCTTTCCACTCCTTCATGCCCCCCTCCTAGCCAAATATCCTATGGGTAACCTAAACAAGAGATTTTTCAAAGAAGGTCCCTCTTCATTTTTCAAAGGGGTGACTGTGTGCCCAGCATCGTTTCAGATGCTCAGCATACAACAGAACAACATCCTCGCTCTGATTGAGCCTATGTATTAATGGAGAGGGAACCAGACACAAGAGTTGAGAGTTTAGCGGCTAAAAGGGCCGTCGCTGATGGCTCAGAGTGGGGAGAGAATGGTGATCCCTCATACGCAGTCAGCAGGAGAAATTTGTCTTAGGAAGAGCATTTATGCTAAGCCCTGAGAAGAGTGAAGTGAGAGAGTCTTGTGGATATCTGGGGAAGAGCACTCAAGGATGAGTGGGAGGGAGTGGATAGAAGGTGGTAGGTTAGGCTCCGAGCATCCAGATAACATAAGGTGTAGGAGAACTCCAGCTTACTCCAAGTGAAATGGAGAAACCAATCAAAGCTTCAAAGCAGGAGAAAGCAGTTCGTGAACCACATGGCTGGCTCTTTTAGAAGGCGAAAACAGGATACGCTCAAAAGAGCAGCTAAAAGTTAGCAGGAATAGATCTTGAAACTGACTAGAAAGACTTGGATTAGAGATCTAGAAGAGTTTTTTTTTTTTTTTTTTCGACAGAAAGCCTATGTTCATGAACCGTGTGTCAGTTCTATATTGCTGCATAATTGATTACTCCCTGGTGGTCTAGAACAATTATTTATTATCTCACCTAGTTTCTGGGGTTAGGAATCTGGGGGCAGCTCAGCTGGATGGTTCTGGCTCAGTGTCTCTTATGAGGTTCGGGGTGTCATCTGGGGCTGCAATCTCATCTGAAGACTTGATGGAGGCTGGAGGGTCATCTTCCAGCATGGCTCCCTCACATGCCTGGAAAGTCATCGTCCCTACATGGACCTCTTCATAGGGCCCTTTGTGTGTCTTCACATCATAGCGGCTGGCTTCCTCTGGAACAAGTGATCTAGGAAAGCAAGGTGGATGCCCCAGTGGCTTTTATGACCCAGCCTTGGAAGTCATTTCAACAACATCCAATTGGTTACACAGATCAGCCCCACTCAACATCAGAGGAAACTATACAAGGGTGTTCAGTACCAGGAGGCAGGGAGCATCTGAGGCCATCTTGAAGGCTGGCTATATTCATCTGTTTAAGGTCCTTTTATATGCAACTAAGCTGTTGGAAAAATTTCAAAGTAACACCAGGGGACTCCTTTTAAAAGCTCACTTTAAGCATCCTTTTCATGTAACTGTCTTGGAAAGAACTGACCGGAGTCCAGAACGGATCTGAAACTGCACCCAATTAGACACTAAGACTGAGCAAATCACACAGATGAAGAGGAGACACTTGGCCCACCCGCAGACAAGGTTGGACATAACGACATAACACGTTTGTGAAAGCACACTTGTGAGCTGTAGAAATTTAACTTCATCTGTTTCATTTGAACTAAATGTTTGGGATTTTTTTCCTTGGGAGAGTCTGGGAAAACCACATCTGGTAGACCAGCAAGAGGCACTGAAATAGCAGGTGAGGAGGGTGAGGTAGGAGAGAGTCTCAAATGTGCAGCAGAGTGTAGATGAAGTTCTTTGAAGTGACTTTGGGGCCATTTGCTGTGGTGTCAACATCCAGACTCCTTCTCCAGAGCTCTGACTGCCCTTGGTCATCCCACACTCTCCAGCATTCTTTCTAAGGCTAACCTAGCACATTTGTTCTGCCTCAGTTTCTTTTTTCAGAGCCAAAAACCTCATTTTGGACCTGCGGCCAGGACTAGAGTATGTCAGGATTTAGACACACAGTGCAAACTCTGATCAGGTAGACAGTGTGGCCTAAATCATGTTTAATTTGAACCGCAAGAGGTTTTCTTCCTCATGAAATAGAGAGCAGAGTCCTTCAAGAGTTGCCACCAAAGCCTTTTCTTTATTTCTCTTCAATTCCGCCAAATAGGCTGTTGAGCTGAATTACTGCCTCTTCTAATATGCGACGTATATTCCTTCATGTCTTTGTCTTTGTCCCTCCTTGTTTGGGGAATGCCATGATTATCCTATGGTTGACCCTGGCACAGCCCTGTTCATCAAGAATGTGTGTTACTTTCATTTGGGTGCCTGTGCCTGGGTGGTTCAGTGGGTTAAGCCTCTGCCTTCAGCTCAGGTCATGATCCCAGGGTCCTGGGATTGAGCCCCGCATCGGGCTCTCTGCTCAGCAGGGAGCCTGCTTCCCCCTTCTCTCTCTGCCTACCTGTGATCCCTCTCTCTCTGTGTCAAATAAATAAATCTTTTTTTTTTTAAAGAATGTATGTTCCTTTCCAAGCCTTTTGTGCACATCTTCTGTAACTTAAACCACCAATCATCTACTATATTCTGCTTTCTGTACTGCAACAATTACTTACCTTTCTGCCCCAAGAATGTGAGTTATGAAAAGGCCTTTTCTAAATCACATCTTGATCTCTAGTTTTGTAGGCCTTGCCCAGGGCACATGTACAAATGTTTGAGTGAAGGAATAGCACCAGATGATAAGTCCAATGATCTGCATTGGATTAAATCCACTCATATTGTTTCTAGGGACTTGGTTATTTGCCGTGGTGTTACTAAGCATCCCCTCAGTCTTACCTCTCAAGGCTTTCCAGTGAGGGCAGGGCCAGACACCTGCATTTAAATAGCATTACTTGAACATCTTTTCAAACTGTATTTTAAACAATTACCATTAATTAGAAGGGATATATCTATTAAACAGTAATAACAATGTATTTACAGAGGGCAGCATACTTGGCAAAAACTGTATTTTGTGCAATTAATATAAACCTAAATACATATACTATAAATATCTAAAAGGGGAGAAAGATCCTGAAATAGGTTTTTTTTGTTTGTTTGTTTTTAAGAGAGGGGGAGAGAGAACAGGGGAAGAGGGAGAGGGAGAATCTTAAGTAGGCTCCATGCCCAGCATGGAGTCCAACATGGGGCTCGATCTCACAACCCTGAGATCATGACCTGGGCCAAAATCCAGAGTTGGATACTTAACTGAGTCAGCCAGGTGTCCCAATCCTGCCATCTTCATGAGGGCACAGTAAAACTGTGGCTGCCATTCTGGAACAGGAGCCTTTGGTCTGACTCTACAGTGGTGAAGCTCCCCTCTGAAGGGATTCTGCCCAGAGTTTTGCTTTTCTTTATATGCCCACAGGCAGCAGAGCAGCTTTCAGAGAAGGAAAACCTGTGTCTTCTGATTGAAGAAATGGGTGGCATTGATAAAATTGAGGCTTTGCAACTTCACGAGAACCCGCAGGTTGCCCTGATGGCTTCGAACATTATTGAGAACCATTTTTCTGAGGTAAGTGACTTCAGAGGGGAAAGGAGTGCCCACACCTCCTGCACGCCACCTTCGCGGGTGATGACCGGGCAGGTGCCCGTTCTGCTCTTTGAGGTGGGCGACCAAACACGGCTTCTCTTGTGACTTAGCTCTGAGTTTCTCCCCCATCCGTGTTGAATGGGCTGCCTTTGAATGGCAGCTTCCTGGCTCCTGGAAGACCATTCTAGGCCCATAAAAGCTTGTCCTGTTGTCTCTGATTTAGGATTTTATTCTCTTTTTTACCCCCCTACTTGCTTCTTTTGATGGGGACGGACAGATGGATGGAGGAAGGAAGGGGTTATGATGCTGAGGTTTTTTTTTTTTTTTCCTTTGTTGAGAAATGAAACTAAAGCAGGCCCAGCTTTTGAAAAGCATTTTGCTACTTAACACATTTTGTCTCTTCCCAGAAGATGGGGTTTGGGATAAACTGTACACGGGGCTTCTAACTTCTCTGCGGAAGCAGGGAATGATGACCAGAGAGCATTAGACACTTCTTTAAACCACTTTTTATTTTAACGTGCAACATAAAAGTTTACCATTTTAACCACTTTTGAGTGCACAGTTCAGGGTCCTTGAGTACTTTCCCATTGCTAGGTAGACCTCACCAGCATCATCTCTAAATTCTCCCATCTTTGCAAAATGAAGCTCTGTTCCCATTAAATACTAATGCCATCCTTCCTCTCCCCACCCCCACCCCCTGGCAACCACCATTTAACTTCTGTCTCTGTGAATTTGACTACTCAAAGTACCTCACATAAGTAGAATCCTATGGTATTTGTTCTTTTGGGATTAGTTCATTTTACTCAGCACAATGCCCACAAGGTTCATCCATGTTGCAACGTGTGCCAGAATTTCCTTTATATTTTAGGTTGAGTAATATGCCTTTGTGTGGATATGACATTGTTTATCCATTCATCATAGATACTCACTTGGACTGTTCTTTTGACCATTGTGAATAATGTTGCTATGAAAATGGTTATACAAATATCTGTTTGAATTCCTGCTTTCAGTTCCTTTGGGTGTATATACAGAAATGGAATTGTTGGGTCGCAGGATAGTTCTATTTTTAATTTTTGAGGAACCACAATACAGTTACCCATAGTGAATGCACCATTTTACATTCTCATCAGCAATGCGGGAGGGTTCCCAGTTTTCAACGTCCTTGCCAATACTTGCCTTTTTTTTTTTTTCCCTTTTCTTAATCATAGCCATCCTCATGGGTGTGAAGTGGTATCTCATTGTGGTTTTGAGTTACATTTGTATTAGATATTTTTCATAGGAAGACGGTAAGCTCAAAGTTAAGTGGCCAGGAGGCTGGGGTTTTATAAAGTAGCACCCCATTAGGCATCAAACTTGAATCAGCAAAATCCGGAGCCATACAATAAATAGGACCATATTGGTGGTGAGTTGCCTATACTGGTTTGGGACCAAGAGGATGCTCTCTAAGCAGAGAGGACCCAGAACAGCAGTTAGCAGCTTCTGGGTTAAGGCTCCTACGAACACCTTGGAATTAGAAGACCTATCTCTTAAAGGAGGTTCGGATCTCTAGGACTCCTCCAATGGCCCCAGGCTAAAGACTTCTGATTTGGAAGTAACAGCTCCATATGCTGTGTCCTTAATCACCATAAGGGCACTGTTCTGTGCATCAAAACTGCACTTACAAATAAGCCAGACAAGAATACAAATACTGAGTGTTTTCACTTACATCAGAGATCTAGAAGGGTCCAACTCAGACAGACCTCCAGCAGAATGGTGGGTGCCAGGAGCTGGTGGAGAGAAGGAAAGGGGGAGCTAGTATTTAATAGGCACAGAACTTCTGTAGATGGATGGTGGTAATTGCCCAGCAATGTGGACATACTTAATGCCACTGAGCCAATGGTTAGAGATGGCAAGTTTCTGGTATGTATGTTTTACCACACACACAAACTCCCATCGAAGATCCAGCCTGAGAAATATTTCTGTGCTCCTCTCCTCTGAGGGAGACTTGAGGCCGATTTGGAGAAAACTGCTAATCCACGGAAGATATTAAGGAGTCAACAGTGCAGCAGTAGTATGCTGAGAGCGTGCAGGTATAATAGTGTCTCTTCTTCCCTGAAGGGAGAAGAAAGTGGCGCAGTATTACCAGCCCTGGATCAAGATCATCAATTCTTAAATGGCTTAACAAAAAAATACCAAGGCCCCCTGATTCCTAAACCAAGGAGCAAACCCTAACAGGGAACTTAAGAACCTTCTGTGTCTTGGCATGGCACAGGTGTAAAGCGTTTTAAACTAAAACTTAATAAAATTCCTAAATTCCTAATTCCTAAACTGCTTATGTCTTTTTTTTTTAAAGATTTTATTTATTTGACAGAGAGAGATCACAAGTAGACAGAGAGGCAAGCAGAGAGAGAAAGGAGGAAGCAGGCTCCCTGCTGAGCAGAGAGCCCGATGCGGGACTCGATCCCAGGACCCTGAGATCATGACCTGAGCCGAAGGCAGCGGCTTAACCCACTGAGCCACCCAGGCGCCCCTAAACTGCTTATGTCTTAAAGTCACATGGGATTCTTTTCCTAAGAATGTGTGGTTTAGTGGTTACTTTTAAGGATATTAAAGCAAGACCCTGAAAACAGTAGAATGGTCTCCAGCTAGTTAGACAAATTTTGGCTTTGTAGGCTTGGTTTAAACCACCATTCTTATATTTCTTTCCCCTTTCCATTGTCATATAATGCCTGCTAATACAGAACATTCTTCAGGGAAAGCTGTGTAGATGATAGTCAAAAGGAGAGTGAGAAAAGGATGGGAAGGACATAGGAAAATGATCCTAGGCAGTGTTGTGATGGATGTGGGATATACTTTAAGGAGGATTGGACTTGATCCACCTCTACACTCAAATAATACAAATTAAGTTCTTTTGTGGTGCTGAAGAATCACACCAAAATGTCATGCCCAAATCAGGTCTTTGCTGGTCCCAGACAAGTGAGGAGGAAAGCTGGGTGGGAATCCATCTAAAATACTGCTGGAAGAACATTCACGTTCTCACAAACCTCTCATGGAATGGTGAGAACATATCTAGGATTTAGTGGACATGAGATCTTCTGATAGGTATCCTCATCAACTTCTGGGGTGATCATGCTCGCTGCCCAGAGCTGTGCTGGTGGGATGGGATCCTTGGTGTTTTGCTCTTCCACATGGAAATAGAGAGGACCCGGGAGACTCCTTTTCAACTCCCTCTTTCATTCATCAGTTCGGGACATCCTAGCTTGGTACATCTCCAACCAAGCAGAATCCCGCTCGACAAGGACTTTGATTCTTAGACCCAGGGACTGAGCAAGAAGAAACAAATTGTTGGCAAGTGTTCATTTACTCCAGCAGCAGGACCTTATGCTCTGTGGAGTAGACCTTCTCAGTGGTTACCTGTCTTCTGCTTCTCCAAGGCTTCCCTTTGGTCCTGTCTGCTCCCCCATACTCTTTTTTTTTTCTTTTAATTTTATTTATCCATTTATTAGAGAGCACATGCACATGAGTGGAATGGGAGGAGCAGCGGGAAAGGGACAAGCAGACTCTGCTGATTGCAGAGCCTGATGTAGGACTCAATCCCAAAAAGCCCCTGCTCTTCTATACTCTTATGACAAATTTTTTTTGTTTAAGTAGCCAGAAACAGTTTCTGTTGCTTGCAACTGAAGAATTTTAACTGATAAACATGGATGAGAAACTAAATTGTAACTAGTTATTTAAATGGAAAATTAAATGCGGGGCTCGATTCCAGGACCCTGAGATCATGACCTGAGCTGAAGGCAGAGGCTTTAACCCACTGAGCCACCCAGGCGCCCTGATCCTATACAAATTTTTTAAAAATTAAAAACAAAACTAAGAATGGAAAAAAATAATTTTCACACAACTGTTCTGGATTGATTATTTTTAAGTAATCTCAATGCCCAAGGTGAAGTTTGAACTCCTGACCCCGAGATCAAGAGTCGCATGCCCTACAGAATGAGCCAGCCAGCTGTCCCATCAACACAACTGTATTTATGTTTGTGTTTTTCCCTTCCAGTTTGAGTCCATGTATACATTTTTTCTTTTATCTGATCGAGATCCGATTCTTTTTCAACATTTTAAATGCCACCTTCTCCCCCCACCCCCATCAGAAGACTGAAGTTGAGGGGAAGGCAGAAGGTGAGGTGCTTTACAAAAATAACTTGAGAAAAAAAGTTTGAAACCCTGTTGAGGTTAATCATTGCCCAAATGGCTGACCTTGTTGACTCAAAATACTATTAGCCTTTTTCTCGCCTCCCAGTCAACTATTTTTACAAAAATTGCATAACAAAGGAGCATTTGTAGTTGCAGGATACTGATACCAACTTGTCTAGCAAGGTTTTTAAAAAAGGAACTATCTGCCTATCCAAGGCTTAGGTGCAAAGAGTTGGTGTTAGTCACCTTCTGGCTGGCTGCCTATGAGCTTGGACTCAGAGTTGGGATGACTGGCAGAGCAACAGAAAGAAGGGAGTAACTGGCCCAATGTCAGCTTTATGATGTAAAAGCTGAGCTGGAACAAATGACTCTTGCATTTATCTAAAGCTTGTCATGTACCATGGAAGAGAAGCGATTCTCCTGTCTACCCTGCAATCCACAATTTACCTGTCGCCTATCTTCCTGAAACATGGGGTGACCATGTTTAATGACAACAGAACATGATATTTTAGGCATAGTAGCAAAAATAGCCAGATGTGAAGTTCTGGGCTGTGGGGTCTGGTCCTGGCTCTTTTTCTAAATAGTTGAAGCCGGGGCAAGTCCTATAATTTCTCTGTTCCTTAATGCTTCGCCTGTCAATTCTTTACATTCCTTTGGGCTTTCAGTTTTTATCTGCAAAATAGGGAGCTTGGGTTTAGTAAATTACTAGTTGTATAATGTCTCCATATATTTTCTGATGTGCAAGTCATAACCTTGAAAAGGTAAAGTGTGGCAGAAATGGTTATCAGTCTCCAATGAAAGAAAGTGGAGCTCACAATGTTACTCAATATGTCTTGCATCTTTTATTAAGTGGTAGAGCAGAGACTCAGGTACAAACCCTGATGTATTATCTGTTATAGAACAAATTTCCCTAAAACTTAACAGCTTAAAAAAAAACCCTATTTTTTATGGTCACACATTTTTTTGTGGGTCAAGGATCTGGAGACCGCTTGGCTGCTGGTTCTGGCTCAAAGTCTCAAGAGAGTGCATTCAAACTTCTCCTAGAACCGCATTTCATCTGGAAGCTTAACTGGGGGAGGATGTGCTTCAAAATTCACTTACATGGTAGGTAGTAGGTTTCAGTTTGTCCGAGGCTGTTGGCTGGAGACTTCAGTTCTCCATCAGACAGGCCTTCCATAGGACAAGCTAGTTTCTCCTAGAGCAAGTGATCTAAGAGTGCGTACATGGGAGAGACTGGTCAAGATAGAAGCCACAGTCCTTTTTAAGATAATCTCAGAAGGTGATATACTATCACATCTACCATATGCTGCAAGTTACACAGACTGACCCTGGTAGAATGTGGGCTACACAAGAAAGTGGAGACTAGGAAACAGGATCATTGGGAGCCCCCTTAGAGGCTGACTACCCCACTCTGCCACTCTACCATGTGTTCACATTTTATTTATTTATTTAAAAAGATTTTATTTATTTATTTGACAGAGACACAGCGAGAGAGGGAACACAAGCAGGGGGAGTGGGAGAGGGAGAAGCAGGCTTCCCGCTGAGCAGGGAGCGGAATGCAGGGCTAAATCCCAGGACCCTGGGATCATGACCTGAGCCGAAGGCAGATGCTTAATAACTGAGCCACCCCGGTGCCCCTGTGTTCACATTTTAAGAGACTTCATTCTGATGATAGCCTAGGGTCAGTGAAGTCTCTGCAAAGAAAAAGAAGAAGCAAAGAACCAAATGGAAATTTTAGAACTAAAAAATATAACAGAGGGACACCTGGGTGGCTCAGTGGGTTAGGCCACTGCCTTTGGCTCAGGTCATGGTCTCAGGATCCTGGGATCAAGCCCCGCATCAGGCTCTCTGCTCAGCAGGGAGCCTGCTCCTCCTGCCTCTCTCTCTTCCTGCCTGCCTCACTGCCTACTTGTGATCTCTCTCTCTCTGTCAAATAAATAAAATCTTAAAAAAAATAACAGAAATGTAAAATTTACTAGATGGACTCAATAGCAAAATGGAGCAGACAGGAAAGAATTAATGAACTTGAAGATAGACCAATAGAAGCAATTAAACCTCTAGATCCAACTACCAACCTACAGAAAATACAGAAGACAGGGAAAAATGTTAAATTACACCTCAGAGATGCAACTGGCAAAATTCAGACTGTAAGAAACTCTGCAAGACCATTCTATTTCCTCATTGAATAAATTCCAGTGAATAAAATCACACATGAAGGAAACTTAGAGACTTAAAAGACTATTGACCACCACCAGAATATGTGGCTTATTAGCTCTGTTCTGGTTGTAACAAATGTAAAATAAAACACATGACATTTAGGAGACAACTGGAAACTTGAACATTGAATGGAGGTTTGATATTAAAGAAGTATTAATTTTTTAGGTTGAATAATCATGTTAAGGTTATGTTTATAAAGAAGTCCTTATCTTTCAAAGGTATGTACTGAGTGATTACAGATGGAATGATGTTTGAAATTTGTTTCAAAGTACAGGATAAGGAAAATGGAAGAGGGAGAGATATATAGGGTAGGACTGGCAATTCAATAATGGCTTCAGGGGCTGGTGATGGGACCATGGGGGGTGCAGGTATTATGCCATTTTTTTTTTCCCCTGTGAACATAGGAATTTCCCAATAATTAAAAAAAAAAAATTAAAAGCCATTATGTCCTTTTACTCCACAAAGCTGATCATCTGACCCTTCCCTACCCTGATAGTAAATTGAAAGATTGTTTCCTCATTTGGGTAGAAAAAAGATCTCTGTAATAGAATACATTGGGCAATGTTAAAAGCAGATTCATGCTGAATGCAGGGGGATTAAGTAAATTGTTTAGGGAATGGTGAACCCCTACTTACCCCACACCCTACTGGATAAATGGAATGCTACCAGGCAGGTGTATATCTTCCACACAGTATCCTAGAAGATCTTTCTCAGGGAAATGTGACCCTCCCAAGAGGAAAGACCTAAAGACACTGACATTGTGAGTTCCACAAGGAGACAACCCAACTAGATTACCCCAGGGTCTCACCACTTCTGATCAGCTTTTTAGTACCTCACTTAAATAAATAGATCAAGAACCACCAGACATTTGAGGAAGCCTTCTGACATAAAAGAGACAAAAACAAATAGAGCTGGTAGGGGATTTGAAAGAAAAGCCATGCAAAGGAAAGAAAATTAAACAAAAAACAATACTAGCATACTCAAGAGATAAGGTATTTCTTCCATGAAGCAAAAATAAGTTGCTATTTTTAGAAGTCCAAGATCAAAAAGGACTCTTGGAAATTAAAAATGATAGTAGGAATGAACAATGCAACAGTAGGGTGGGATGATGAAGTTGAGGAAATTTCCCATAAAGTAGAGCAAAATGACAAAGATAAAAATACAGAAAAGATGAGGTTATATAAATACTGAAGTCTAGGGGCGTCTGGCTGGCTCAGTTGTTAAGCAGCTGCCTTCGGCTCAGGTCATGATCTCAGGGTCCTGGGATGGAGACCACATCTGGCTCCCTGCTCAGCAGGAGGCCTGCTTCTCCCTCTCCCACTCCCCTTGCTTGTGTTCCCTCTCTCTCTGTGTCCCTCTCTGTCAAATAAATAAAATCTTTAAAAAAAACCTGAAGTCTAAGAGATGCAAAATCTCAATAGAGGCATTCCAGAAGTAGAGAATAAAAAAAAATAAAGGATAGACAATTATTAGAGAAATAATATTTTCCAAAGCAGAAGTAGACCTTTCCAAATTTAAAGGTTTCAGTGAGTAGCCCAGAAAAATGGGTCGAAATTAACCTTTGCCAAAGCACATCGTTGTAAAATTTCAAAACTCTGGTAAAAGATCCTATAGATTTCCAGAGAGTAAAGACAAATCATGTACAAAGGTCAAGAATCAGAATGCATTTCTTCTTACCCACCCAGTTAAATCTTGTATCACTCTTTAGGATACTCAGTCAACTAATCTATTCATGGGAGAATCCTAATGGGAACACACAGATGTGTATATATAAAAAATCTGAACCAGTTATCCAGAAAAATTAACCTAGGCCCCCATTCTTAAGTATGTATGATCAGGCACAAGAAGAAAACCATGATAAAAGAGAAAGGCCAAGGTGAATAAAACAATTATTCCCAGGAAAAACAGATATAAATCAAGAGATGCTAGGGAAATTACTCTCTGTATTTTCAACAGATTTGAGAAGATAGGGACTGCAGGCATTAAACAAGAAGAGGCAATGAAACAGGAACCAGAAACCATCTCAGATTAATTATCAGGACAAAATTCAAAGTAAGGGTTTGAAGGTAAACATAAGGAAAGATGGAACAAAGAGATATAAAAGTTGGGAAAAAAATGAGAGAGGATCAATGCAGGAGACCCACCATCTGAATAACTGGAGTTCCAAAATAAGTAAAATAAAAAATAAAAAATTGAGAAAACATAGGGAAAGACATATCAAACAAGTTATAAAAAAATTTATCAAAACTGAAATACTCTCTAGGTTGAAGGAATTTCTAAGTTGAAGGACTCACTTGGAATGCAAAACTGAATAGATGAGAAAAAGATGAATATCTACAGTCAATGTTGTGAAATTTCAGACCACCAAGAATAAATAGAAAATCCAATAAATTTCCAAGAAGAAACAATGTTATGTACAAAAGAATGAGAATGAGACTAACATCAGATTTCTCTCTGGAGACACTGAATGGTAGGATATAGTGGAAAAAAGCCTTGAAAGTTCTTTTTTTTTTTTTTTTTTGATGATTTTATTTATTTGAGAGTGAGAGTAAGAGTTGGGGGAGAACTCCCTACTCAACCAATGTGGGGCTTGATCCCAGGACCCTGGGATCATGACTTGAGCCAAAGGCAGATGCTTAACTGACTGAGCTACCTAGACACTCCAAAGCCTTGAAAGTTCTGAGGGAAAATTACTTACTACTAAGAATTCTCTAGTCATATAAGGCATAGTAGTATTTTCAGATAAGAACTCAGGAGGGTTACCTTTCAAGTTATTTTCTAAGTAAGCTACTTGAGAATATACACCATCAAAAAAGGGTGAAAACAATCCTCCCCACCCCGCCCCGCACCATCACTAAAAAGAAAAACACAAGATAAAAAGTAGAATCAACTCAGAAGTCCATTGAAATGCAATCCCAGAATAATAGTTCTACAGTGAAGCTAGAAAGTGTTTTTTTCCTTATTAGAACTGAAAGGCAGCTCCAATCAGAATGTTTTCAATGAGAGGAATGAAATAGACCGGAGTAACAGAATGACCAAGAAGCCAGATCATGTTAATGACTTGATGAAGAAAACCTACATCTCTTCCATCAATAAGAAGAAAGTAAGGCAATTAGAAATAAAAGCTAAAAAATTATGTAAGAAACTTAAGGCCAAACAGGAAGCAAACCAAAATGTGGTGTGATTTTAATCTTGATTCTGTAACAATTAACTCGTGGAACCAGCAGATAAAACAGGGAAGTCAACTCTGCTTGCAGAAGAGAATGTGAATGTTGTCATCCTTGACGTTGTCAGAGTTTACCTGATAAATATGGAGGTGGGAGTATAGAGGACAAGTATAAGAGAAGGGAGGGGTATTGATATCTTCATCTAACGTGGAGGAGATCTTGAATTACAGGCTGATCAAACACGAGCTCAAAAAAATTTTAAAGTACAAATAGAAGAAGCAAAAATACAAAGCAAGTACCGAAATGGAATCAGGAGGAGGGAACTCCTTATCTTCCACAATGGGGAGTCAGATAATGTCTTAAATTAAATCAAGAAATACCAGTGTAGGGGCGCCTGGGTGGCTCAGTGGACTAAAGCCTCTACCTTTGGCTCAGAGCATGAGAGAGCCTGTTTCCCCCTCTCTCTGCCTGCCTCTATGGCTACTTGTGATCTCCCTCTGTCAAATAAATAAATAAAATCTTAAAAAAAAAGAAATACCAGTGTATTATATATATTATCATTATATTTTATGTATTTTAATATATTTATTATATATTTAATACTATATTTATATATTATGTAAATATATAAATATATATAGAAATATATATATTATTATTGGTGAGAATATTACATATCTAGTAATATATGTATAGAAAAAACATTCTGGGAGACTATTTACCAAATTGCTAATCTCTGGCTAGCAGAGGGGAGTCCCATTTCTATTATTGCTAGTGTTTTAATAATAATTAAAAATAGAAAACCTCAAAGACATTAGAATTGTGTAATCTTATGGTGTATTGCATGAATATGAATTTGAGTCCTGAATTCCTGAAGCATAACTCCATACAATGAAAGTCTGATAAATGACTTGGGAGTTACCAGTAATAAAAAGGCATTTCAGTGTGTGAGTTTCTCTTCTCTAAAGTAAACACCCTTTCACTCAGTTTGGGTGAATCATAAATGGCAAAAGATTCCATGTGTCTGATTTGCTTGTCTTTGAGAAATGTGATTGTTTAGAAAACACTTAAAGTTGGTTTTTTTTTTGGTGGGGGTAGGGAAGTGGGAGAATCATAACATTTAACAGTTATTAAAACTTATGGGAACTTTTTTATTTATGAAGTTCTGGTTACTACCTATACATTCAGCTGAATAAATTTATGAAGGAGAGTCTTCTCTGGGAGGCGGCGGTTTAAATACAAACACCTCTAGATTAAGAACAATTATTTAAATGCCACTTTTACAAAGGGTTTTCACAGATAACATCTTCCATACCAGTAATTCTTATAAAAATAGCATAATGTTGGTATTATATCTATTTTATAGAGAAAGAAATTGAAGCTCAGAAATGTAAGGAAATCACCCATGATCACATAACCAGCAAAGAGGGGAGTATTTAATCCCATTCTGCTGATGCCAGATCTACTCACAGTTGTATCCCTAATGTGGGGATCACTGGGGGATTAATTGTTCTGGGTTTACCCTGGTTCTTATATGCCTTGGGTTCTTAGACCTCTGTGCATTTTAAGGAAAGGAAACTCTGGTGATTGTTAAAGATTTTGTGACATGTCTCTAGTCTTGAGGAAAGGTAGGGAAGGAAGTGTTTGGGTCATCAAGATATCAGAATCCAAAGGAGGCTTGGAAGTGATTTTTTTTTTTTTTTTTCTGGTTGGGGGACACTCCACCATCACTGGTTGGAAGGTGAAGACGCAGGTACAGATGTGGGAGACTTGAAAATGATTTTTTTATGGGACTTCTCTAGACGGATTTCCAAGGAGAATACCTACCCTAATAACCAGGTATACTATAGACAGGACCTTTCTTTCTCTTTGCCTGTGGCCATAAATCTGGCTTCCCAACTACAGGTACCCTTCTATCAAAACTCTAGGAACGTTCTAAGTTGAGTGACCAAGGGTCAAGTTGGGAACTCTTTCTTTTGAACCTGCAGTCCAATTCTTCCCAATGAGAGAACTAGCTCTTTGTCAAAAACAAAAAACAAAAACAAAACAAAAAAAACGTAGTGCTACCCCAATACTGTATTTCAGGCACTGACAAGTTCATAGCTTGCCTAAGTCATGCACTGTTGGCACCAGTCCCCCAATAACCCGTTTCCCTCCTGCTTAAATTGGAATTACTCTGCAAAGGATTGCATTCAGATTGTGGAAACTACTTTAGGGGAAGGATGCATTAGGTAATGGATGGGTTCCATAAAACATCTCTAATGATTCTTAGCTCTACCCTTTTTCGAAGGAAGGCATTCTCCTAAGACCAGCCCATTATTATCAAAGTATTCCATTCAGATGCAATATAGTTTATTTGAGATAACAATATTCAAGAGTCTTAATTTTCATCAATGAGTAGGGAATCCAACCATAATCCGAATGCAATGTAGTAAGTACAGTTTTTCTCCTTTGCAGCTAGTGCTTTGCTTAGAATAAAACTGTATTCCCATATGGTTCCAAAGACTTTGACTTATTAGAGAGAGGCATGGTAGTCCTGTCCTGGGCTTAGTTAAGACATCACAGACTTTGCTCGCTGAGCAAACTGCAATGTCTAAATTGATTATACCTCTAAGTGACAACCTAAAATGAAAACTCACAGCAGAAATAGATGTGGCTTGTTGAGAAAGCTGTTCAAGTCTTTGAAAAAGCAAGTTTTGGGGCTGCCTTATGAGAAAAAAGTTACCAGCCATACATCCTGAATATCAAATTTAAATTGGTAATGCTCCTGAATGGATCACAGCTCATTTTTGGAAACGCTTTAGAAACTTGAAGCTTAAGACATGTGCAAATCTTTTTCTATGTGCATCCAGGTGAAGCGGCCAAACCCTTCCTCTTGTCCCCTAAAGGTAAGCCTTTAGTGTGCTCTTCTGTCTTATTTATACATTATTTGCTTATGTGGTGGTTTCCACTACCAGACATGAGCCACAAAATTCAGGGCCATACCTTATTGACCTTTTAAAATTCTTTGCCAGGGCGCCTGGGTGGCTCAGTGGGTTAAAGCCTCTGCCTTTGGCTCAGGTCATGATCCCAGGGTCCTGGGATCGAGGCCCGTATCGGGCTCTCTACTCAGTGGGGAGCCTGCTTCCCTTCCTCTCTCTCTGCCTGCCTCTCTGCCTACTAGTGATCTCTGTCAAATAAATAAATTTTAAAAAATAAATAAAATTCTTTGCCAAACAGCTTGATTCAATAATGGACAAAGGACTTAAATAGGCATTTTTTCCAAAGACCTACACATGGCCAACACGCACATGATGATAAATGTCATTAGTCATGGGGGAAATGCATTATCAAAACCATAATGAGATACTGCTTCATGGCCACTAGGAAGGATGGCTACTGTCAAAAACCAGAAATGATGAGGAGGATGTGGAGAAATTGAAACCCTTGTGTACTGTTGGTAGGAATATAAAATGATGTGACCATTATGGAAACCAGTGCAATGAGTCCTCAAAAAATAAAAATAGAATTATCATAGGATCTCGCAATTCCACTTTTGGGTATCTACCCCAGAATCGAAAGCAGGGTCTTGAAGAGAGATTTGTATACCCATGTTCTCAACAGTATTTTTCACAATAGCTAAAACATGGAAGCAACCCAGATGTCCATCAACAGCAGATGAATGGATTAGCAAAGTGTGGTCTTTCCAGACATTGGAATATTACGGTCTTAAAAGGGGAGAAAATTCTAACATCTGCTACAAAGTGGATTAATCTTTTTTTTTTTAAGATTTATTTATTTGACAGAGATAGCAAGAGAGGGAACACAGCAGTGGGAGTGGGAGAGGGAGAAGCAGGCTTCCTGCCAAGCAGGGAGCTGGATGGAGGCGGGGGTCGATCCCAGGATCCTGGGATCATGCCTAAGCTGAAGGTAGACACTTAACAACTGAGTCACCCAGGCGCCCCCAACATGGATTAATCTTAAGGATATTATGTTCAGTGAAACAGGCCAGTTAGAAAAAGACAAAATATCATATGATTCCACTTATATGAGGTCTCTGGGATAGTCAGATTCACAGAGACAGAAAGCAGAATGGTGATTGCCAGGGGCTGGGGGAAGGAGACAGTGGAACATTGTTAAATGTGTACAGAGTTTGTTTTACATGATGAAATGAGTTCTGGAGATGGGCAATGGTGAAGCACAACATTCTGAATGTATTTAATCCCACTGGCTTTACACTTAAAGGTAGTTAAGATGGCAAATTTTATATTATGCATATTTTGCCATAATAAAAAAACTGGGGCAGGGCGCCTGGGTGGCTCAGTGGGTTAAAGCCTCTGCCTTCGGCTCAGGTCATGATCCCAGGGTCCTGGGATCGAGCCCCGCATCGGGCTCTCTCCTCAGCGGGAAGCCTGCTTCTCCCTCTCTCTCTCTGCCTGCCTCTCTGCCTACTTGTGATTTCTGTCTGTCAAATAAATAAATAAAATCTTTAAAATAAATAAATAAATAAATAAATAAATAAATAAACTGGGGGAAAAAAAACCTGATAGCTCATATCCAAACTACATAACGAATGCCTATAAATCAGTAAGAAAGACAGAGAATCCCATAGAAAAATGGAGAAAAAACCCCAAAATATTGCATGTGCTCTTGGCTAAAGGGATTCCGAATAGCTGAAGTAATACCCTATTAATAATCAGAAAAGGTGGGGCACCTGGGTGGTTCAGTGGGTTAAGCCTCTGCCTTTGACTCAGGTCGTGAACTCAGGGTCCTGGGATCGAGCCCAGCGTTGGGTTCCCTGCTCGGTGGGGAGCCTGCTTCCCCCTCTCCCTCTGCCTGCCTCTCTGCCTACTTGTGAACTCTCTCTGTCAAATAAATAAATAAAATCTTTTAAAAAATAATAGTCAGAAAAGGCAATTTAATATAATGCTCATATTAGTCAAAATGCAGTTTAACATAGTGTTTACATTAGCCCCAAAGTGGGACCTTCAAATGTCTATGAACGGATGAATTGACGTATAGTTATACTATGCAAACAATAAAAACAGGCAATAAAAGAATACTATGCAAACAATAAAAATAGGTGAACTATAGCCACAACACAATAATATGGATGAATCTCAGAAACATAATGTTGAGTTAGAAAAAATCAGTAGCAAAATAGTCCAAACTGTATGGATCCATTTACAGAAAGTTCAAAAACAGGCAAAAGAGATACTTAATTGATAAAACTATGAATAAAAGCGAAGAAATTTGAATAAGAGGAGAATGGATCCCCGCGGAGGAGGCTGGGAAAGATTGTGATTGGGAGGATGATTGTAGGGGTTTTCTGGGATCTGGAGATGTTCTGTTTCTTTACCTCCTGGTGACTACATAGGAGTTTCACTTTTCCTTACATGTGTTAAATTTCAGAACAAAAATGTTTCTAATACCAAAAAAAAAAAAAAAATTCCTTGCACATTGCCAGACACACTGAAGTTTCCTGATAAATGTTTGCTCATATTCTACCATATAATAAAGAGGGAAAGTGAACTTATGTTATAAATCTGTGCATACAAATGACAAAACCAGTTTCCTGGTGAGGAAAAAATGGGCATCAGCAACCTATTCTGTGGCCTAAGCCCCACCTTCCCCTCCCTCCAGGGAGATCCTAGGCAGACAGAGGGTTGATGCAGTCTAGAGAGATGGACAGATGGACAGAGCATCTACTTTAAGCACGTGGACAGTGCTATGGACAGGCACTGAAGAAAGGATGAACTTGGATTGGAAATAGCTATCCTTGAAAATCTTTATCATGTTCACTTAGCAGGAACGGAAGCTAATAATTATAGAAGCATCCCTCCCTCACACACACCAGAACCCCAAATTAACTTAATTTGTTTATATGAATGCCTTTAAATAATGAGGTACACAGCTCCCGCCCCTTTCTTGGTACTAGGGGAATCTTTGTCACATTCATCTGCACTTGTTTCTATTTTTGCACAATCAGGGTAAGATTAGAGCCTTGCCGGAGCTCCACAGAAAGATGAGTTTGATTCAAACACTGTGCAGAATGCAGAGAGCAATGATTTGATGACTGGTTCAGTAGGACTGGAGAATTGGGTCACCTCCTTGCCAGCACAAACCCTGGTTAATATTTGTCACAGATGGGCACTTACTACAACTCTTCTTCTTCTTCTTTTTTTTTTTTTTTTTTTTTATAATTAGCATGACTGTGTGTGATTCATGAATTTTCTGGTGAATTCTTTCAGCCTTTCCTCCTGTTAGGATTCCTCTGTCTTCACATTAGAGTCAGCATGTGCTTGGGGAATCAAAAACTGAACTCTCTAAATTCCTGGTATCAGTTAAATCATAGCAAATGTTAGTCTGCTGCCCCTCCTTCCCCGATTGTGTTCGTGAGGCACACATTAGCCATGTGGGGGGTTGTTCAGTTCTCTTCCTATTAGGGAGAAAGCCCTCCTGTGTGTAGTTTGGACAGGAGGCAGTACCTAGTTCTCACTACAAAAGTCAAAGTGGCTTTATCTTCCCCTCTTGTTGTCCCCTGGCAGCCAGGGCTTCGGGATCTGGTATAGACTCAGCCTATTGGGAACTCCTTCGAGTGCTTACAATATTGAGATGTACGGACAGATGGCATTAAGTCCTAGGGGAGCAAGGGTCACGTCCTGGCCATACTGTTTCTCATTAAGAAAAAAATCTTTGGGGCGCCTGGGTGGCTCAGAGGGTTAAGCCTCTGCCTTCTGCTCAAGTCATGATCCCAGGGTCCTGGGATTGAGCCCCGCATCAGGCTCTCTCCTTGGTGGGGAGCCTGCTTCCTCCTCTCTCTCTCTCTCTGCCTGCCTCTCTGCCTACTTGTGATCTCTCTCTGTCGAATAAATAAATAAAATCTTAAAAGAAAAAATCTTCTCCTTGGCTGTTCAGGTGTTTTGATCATTGCCCATATTCTATTGTGAAATCTAGCAAGGATTCTATAACCTCTCCCCGTGACCTTGCCACCCCAGAAACTCTTCTAATATATCTCATTTTTGCTTAAATTACCTAAAACTGTTTTTGACATTCTGGCCAAAGTATCTTTGTTTTGGATTTTGCACATCACTTCTCTCTTCCTAAAGTTGGGGTGATACGAAAGTGCCTTTCACAGTGGCTCTCACATGCAAACCCGTATCAGAATCACCCGGAGGGTTTGTTCAACCGTGAATTGTTGGGTCTACCTTCTGAGTTTCTAATGCAGTGAGTATGGGATGCTGCCTGAGAATCTGCATTTCTGACAGCCCCCTGCTGCTGCTGCTGCTGCTGCTCTGTGGGCCACAGTTTTGAGAACCATTGGCTTAGAATACAGGAGCATTTCCTCTAGCCCTGTCCAAAAACTAGCAACAATTTTTTAGCCAATACACAATGATTCAGAGAGTTACTTGGGATTTCCTTTGGTTTGTTGATTTCCTTGGTTATTGTTGCTTATATATTACAGATGAGATGCAACAAACTTAGAGAATACTTATTTTTCCAGATCAATAGAATCGAGATTCTGCGGGAGTAGTAGACCAGAAGCCTGAGCATCAACTTTGTTTATTTACAATAAAAATGTCATGTCTGAAAAAATGAGTTGAGAGTTGCTTATATTCTCAGCAGTGTCTTGATTATTTTTATTAGGATAATCAATTGTTTAAAACACTGCTCATCTAAGTGTCTACTCTGTAGACAAAACTACATTTTTTAATGTATAAAAGTAGTTCAATCATTTCTCATTTCCACTATGGCCTTATCTGTTTCTGAACATTGACTGTGAGGTTCAACTATGATCTCTCTCTTTTTTTTTTAAGATTTTATTTATTTGAAAGAGAGCAGGAGCAGGGTTTGGGGTTAGGGGCAGAGGGAGAAGGAGAAGCAGACTCCACACTGAGCGGGAAGCCCAATGTGGGGCTCTATCCCAGGCCCCAATCCCAGGGCCTGATCCCCGGACCCGGAGAACATGACCTGAGTCGAAGGCAGAGGCTTACTTGACTGAGCCACCCAGGTGCCCCACAACTAGGATCTTTAAAGGAATTATTTTTTCTAGAATTGTCCCTAATTACTTGGCTGCATACATTTGAAGAAATAATCTAAATCTCAAATAATTCCACAGTCATAAAATACAACCACTTACCTATTAGGATGGCCAGAAGGGAAGACAGTGACAACCAAATGCTGGCAAGGATGTAGAGAAACATTGCTGGTAGAAAAGTAAAATGCTGGGGCATCTGGGTGGCTCAGTGGGTTAAGTGCCTTTGGCTCAGGTTGCCATCCCAGGTCCTGGGATTGAACCTTGCCTCAGGCTTCCTTTCCCTCTCCCTCTACCTGCCACTCCCCCTGCTTGGTGGCACTCTCTGTCAAACAAACGAATAAATAAATAAAGAAATAAAATCCTTTAAAAAAAAGTAAAGTAAAATGCTACAGCCACTTGGAAAAAGTTTGGCAGTTTCTTAGAATACTAATCGTGTAATTCCCATATAACACAGCAATTGTACTCTAAGGCTGTTATTCCAGAGAAATTAAAACTTACTAAGTTCTCAGAAATGCCTGCACATGAATGTTCATAGCTGTTTATTTATAGTAACCAAAAACTGTGGAGTTAGCCAGCTGTCCTCCAACGGGTGAATGGTTAAAAGGTGATACATCCACATCGTGGAATACTACTTAGTAATAAAAAGGAACAAACTATAGAAGCAGGTTACAATTTGGATGAGTCTCCTGGGGAATTATGCTATGTGAGAAGAACCCATTCTAGAAGACTATATTGTATACGACTACATCGATGTAACATTTTTGAATTGGCCACATTTTAAGAATGGAGGGTAGATTAGTTGCCAGGTGTTGGTGGTGGGACAAAAGGACATGAGGATGAGGAGGGTGTGCTGTTGGTGTGTTCAGTAGCTTGTGGTGGTGAATTCTTGAACCCACACAGATATTAAAAATGTATAGAACTTCATACACTTACACAGAAGTCCAAGTAAGATGGGGAAAATATGAATGTCATTGGATTGTATTGATGTCAATATCCTGGTTGTGATATTGCACTATAATTTTGTAAAATGTTACCATGGGGGAAACTGGAGACAGTGCACAAGGGATCTCTCTGTGTTATTTCTTATAACTGCATGTGAATCTATAATGCTGTCAATAAACATTTTAATCAAAAAAGACCCTACTGGGGTTCCTAGATGGCTCAGTCAGTTAAGCATCCAACTCTTGATTTTGGCTCAGGTTGTGATCTCAGGGTTGAACCATCTCAGAGATGGAACCCCATGTGGGCTCTGTGCTGAGTGTGGCATCTGCTTAAGATTCTCTCTCTCCTCTCCCTTTGCCCCTTCCCCCTGCTCATGCATGTGCACTCTCTCTCAAATAAACAAAACAAAAAGATCCTATCAAAGATAATAAGCTCTATTAATGATAAAAATATAGTAAGACTTGCATATTGGTAATTAAAAAAAAAGATTTATTTATTTTTAAAATTTTATTAAATAAATTTTTACGATAAATTATATTAAATAAATTTTATTAAATATATTTTACAATAAAATTTTATTTTATTAAAAATTTTTTTATTTACTTGACAGAGAATACAACTAGGCAGAGAGGCAGGCAGAGAGAGAAGGGGGAAGCAGGCTCCCTGCTGAGCAGAGAGCCCAATGCGGGGCTCGATCCCAGGACCCCAAGATCATGACCTGAGCCGAAGGCAGAGGCTTAACCCACTGAGCCACCCAGGCGCCCTGGATATTGGTAACATTAAGCTCAGTATATAATTAAAGGCTACCCGGCATAGAAGGATAGATAAATGTGTTAGCTAATCACAATTTTGTATATCTGATTGTTTTAAAAACTTAATGTGTGGGTGAAAAGCAAATGAGGCTCAGATCCTGGATCTAGGAAAGATCTTAAAGGCTGGTCTGTTCGAGCCCCTGGCCATAGGTACTAGCTCATGCATAGCAGTGTACTCCCGAAAGGTGCTTGGTGTAGCCACCAGGGAATCTCTGCACAATATTCCTGATTTCCCTAGGGTAATATCACTAGTAGGTTTGGAGGAAAGACTAGCATATGCATTTTACATGTACTAATAAGAATTACCATTCACCAAGGGTCTGCTTGGTGAGAGGCACTATTATCTCCATTGTATGGATGAGCAAACTGAGGCGTGGCGACTTTAATACACTTACTCTGCCACCATTTGGTAACACGGTGGGGCCAGACTGTGAGTGTATGTGGGCCATAGCCACCCTCTTTTCAGGATGCATACCCACTGCCTTCCAAAGGGGTTTCTGCTGTGTTGGCTCCTGAACATACACATATGGGATACTCCCAGTGTGATTTGCTTGATCATTTCCTTCAGACTGAGAGTTCTTAATCTAGGGGCTATGGTTCTTTACAGGATCCACAAATTGGTTTTAGGAGATCGTGAGTCCACTGAAATTGGATGTAAATTTGGTGCCTATTTGCACATATGAATTCTTCTGGGCAAAGGACCCAGATGATGGTTGTTTCCATCAGATTCCCTGAAGAGGTTTGGGACTCAAAAGATGGGTTGAGAAGCACTGCAGTTAGATGCAAAGAGAGATTTTTACCCTCCCCGCTCCCCAAAAGTGTTTCAAATGCCCAATAACACTGACAAAGGCGAGTGATACATCTGTGGGAGAAATAAAATTAGCTACCAAATCCTACACAGAAAGCGGGGTCCAATTGTTCTTTCGTAAAGTCACTGCAAAGAGGATGGGTCCAATTGTTCTTTCGTAAAGTCACTGCAAAGAGGATGGGTCCAATTGTTCTTTCGTAAAGTCACTGCAAAGAGGATACTTGAAGATACTCACCAAATTTCATCTCTGTCTCAGCAGAATTGTTAAACACTTCCCATCTACTTGTTCTAGATATCTTTAGAAAATAGCATTTTTGATAAATTTGATAAATGATGAAAGGATATCAAAGTACCTTAAGCTCAGGATAAGGGCTAGTCCACAGGCTTAGCACAAAATTGTGGCTGATGAATTTTATGTGGGCCAATTCCTTTTTTTTTTTTTTAAAGATTTTATTTATTTATTTGACAGAGAGAAATCACAAGTAGGCAGAGAGGCAGGCAGAGAGAGAGGAGGAAGCAGGCTCCCTGCCGAGCAGAGAGCCCGATGCGGGGCTCGATCCCAGGACTCTGAGATCATGACCTGAGCCGAAGGCAGCGGCTTGACCCACTGAGCCACCCAGGCGCCCCTGGGCCAATTCCTTTTATCATCTTTATCAACTTTTTAAGATTTATGAGAGAGAGAGCGAGAGAGTGCATGTGTGTACGGGCATGCATGGGGCAGCAGGTGGAAGGGCGGGGGGAGAGTGGGGTGGTGGGTAGAGGAAGGGAGAGAGAATGAATCTCAAGCAGACTCCTGGCTGAGTACAGAGCCTGTGTAGGGCTTGATTCCAGGACCATGAGATCAGGGTCTGGGCTGAAATCAAGAGTCGGATGCTTAACCCACGGACCCACGTGGGCGCCCCTCTTTTTTTTTCTTCCAACTTTTCGTTTGAGTCAGGTGTGCATATAGAAGATCCAGCAGCTACAACGTTACTGCTCTTGAACTGAAATCTGTGGTGGAAAATACATTCATTCTCATGCCTCTGCACAAGTCCTTCCCTCTGCCTACAAGGCCCTTGTCCAGCGAACTTGAACACTGCCTTTAAGTCCTGGCTGGAGGTCTTCTATGACTCTTCTGAGTTCTTCCCATCTTTTTCCTCTCAGGCAGAATGGTCTTGTCATTTATGTTTAACCCTCAGTACACACCAAAGTCACTGTGTCCTCGTCAGTGGTCCTGTGTCTGTTTCATCCGGGCCACTAAGGCTCTGAAATGCTATACCTGGGCCTTATTTATTTTGTAATCCTTGTCCCTAGCCACATAGTAGGTGGCTAGAGTTTGCTGATGAATAAAACATGAGCTTCCATTTAGGAAGGCCCTCCCAGTGCAGCTGCGTTGAAAGACACCGTTCACCGTTTTGGTGTACCTAGTTAAATGACAGCAACAATTACTTGTTAATGAGTAAATGAAATGCCTTTCGGTGACCTTCAGAAATGACTTCCTGACTCAGGTGTTGAGGAACCAATCAGGAAAAGGAAGGCCCAGACATCTAGGCGGGTAAGAAAACAACGAGGTTAAGAAGTGAAAGGATTTTAGATCAGGAACAGCTAGGGATCAGAACAGGGGCCAGCACTCAGCTAAGCAAAGAGAGAGAGGGTTAGCCGGTTGAGAGAGAAGGGACTTCTAGAATATGAGAATGAAGAGAAGGGGCAGATACTGGGGGGACTGAAAGTAGAATGGGGGTCACTTGGGAGCAGGGATTAGCGACTCTAAACGGATTTTTTCAGACCCCAGGGACTCACTCTTAGCGACAGTCACCTACAGAGGGTAACCAGATTCTGGGTCTGCTGCTCTGTTTCTTAAACATAACTTGCATTCTTGAATATTTCACTAGAATTACTGAAAGTCTGAGCTGCAAGGGGCCATAGAAATGATCTGGGTGTGTCTTTTTTTTTTTTTTTTTTTTAAGGATTTAATTATTTATTTGAGAGAAAGAGAGAGCAGGGAGGAGCAGAGGCAGAGAGAGAGAATCTCAAGCAGGTTCCATGCCCCGGGATGTGAGGCTTGACCTCACAACCCCAAGATCATGACCTGAGCTGAAATCAAGAGTCAGCCACCCCAGTGATTGAGCCACCCAGGGGCATGTCTTTTATTTGACTGACTGAAGCTCAGAGGCAGCTTTGAATCCAGCCTGGGAGACACGGGGCTTACTGGGTTCAGCCTGAGACAGGGAAGCACGTCTAGGCAGAGGGCTCTATTCTGAAGACTGCGACCCCAGAAAAGGTCCCTGACTGCAGGGGGTGGCTGCAATGGCTCCAGAGCCTGGTTTTCTTAAGATACAAACCAAATAAAGGCTTTCAGAGAATTAAGTTGTTGGTCAAAAACAACTTTGGTAAACAAGCCCAGCTTTTTCCTCTTTATTAACATAGTATTTCCTCTCCATTACAGGTTAACAAAGAGAGGAGTTTGTTTGCTGGAGAAAGCCTAACGAGCTTTTAGTTCTACCCTGCAACTCTGGGAAGAGGGGAAATGTTAACGTTTAGTTCAACTGTGCAAGTCTGGGAGGGGTAAATGTAAGAAGAAGGCCATAAAGCTGCCTTTTTTGTTGGTTTGAATTGTATGCAGATTGGATAATAACAAACATCTACCTCTCTCTCTGTACCATCTTGTTTACCTTGTCCATTTATGGCACTTCCAGCCATTCTGGAAACTCTGTCACTGGTCAATAGACCGCACTAGTTTCACAGAACAAACCTAGGGGACTTTGTGTCTTTGAGATGTCTCCATTGAAATTGCATTCTCGAAAAGCCATTTACTTAAAAAAAAAAAAGTGCTGCATGACTATTTGTGCAAGGTGTTTGGTGTAGTAACTGGCCACTGGTTCACCTAATCCTCTTTTCAATAGCTATCAGGGACCCCAAAGGCTTGAGAGACACCTGGAAAATCAATTCCGCCCGCATCTGCAGACCCGTTCCCCTGGAGAATGTGGAGAAGACCAAGGGCGACGGTTCACGGGCCCAAACGGGGCCTCCACCCTCGCTTCCCCTTCCGCCGGCCTCCAGGGCGTGCTCCGCTCTCAAGCCCGGATCTCCTTCGCCCGGGTCGAGGCGGGAGGACGCAGGAAGCCACGACCACAGGTTCCAGACCCCGCGCGCCCAGAGCGGGGCCCCCAACGGAGCCCCGCGGCGCGCCCCGCCCCGCCCCGCCGTGTCCGCGGCCGCGCGCACGCACGCAGGCGCGGGGGTGCACGGCGCGGGTACGCGCAGGGCCGGGCCGGCACGGCGGCGGGAGCGCGCGCGGCTCCGGGAGGCGGCGGCGGCGGCGGCGGCGGCGGAAGCAGCGAGGGCGGCGGGCGTCCGGCTCTGAGGTGGTGGTGGTGGTAGTGGTGGTGGCTGCGGAGGCGGCGGCTCGGGACTGGGCTCGGCTGGGAGCGGGAGAGGGTCGGGGGCGCCGGGTCGAGGGCCGATTCCCCGGCTCGACCATCCTCCTGCCGCCCGGACGCCTGGGCCGCGGAGTTTGTGTCCCGGCTCGGACCCCGGCGCCCAGCCCGGAGCCGTAACCTTGAGGCGGCGGCGGCGGGGCCGGGCCGGGCCGGGCCGGGGGGCGGCGGCGCTGGATCCGCGGCTGCCCGATCGTTGGCGGGAGATGTCGAACCCCGGGACGCGCAGGAACGGCTCCAGCATCAAGATCCGTCTGACAGGTACGGCCGGCGGGAGGCCCACCCGCCTCTCCCCCAGCCCCCCGCACGGCTCGGCGCCCGCTGGCGCCCCGCACGGCCCCCCAGCAGCCCCGGAATTTCCCGCAGAGCGCCCCGATAGAGTGGCCCTCCCCCACACCGGCCGTTGTCCCAGGACCTCGTCACCCCCCTCGGCGAGTGCCCCTCGCTCCTGGCTCCCGGCCCCGCCCCCTCGCTGTTCCCGGCCCCGCCCCCTCGCTTCTCACCCCCCACCGCACCCCCCCCGCCCTCTGGCTTCCCTCCTTCTCCTCCCACCTGCCCCGTCGCGTCCCCCCTCCTAGCCCCCTTCCCGTTTCCCCCCGCCCCCCTGTCCTGGTCGCTCCCCTTCCTCTCCCCGCCTTGTCCCCTCGTTTCTCCCCTCGTGGCCCCGCCCCCCGCTGCTCAGCCCCCTTCCTCCCCCTGGCTTTCTTCCCTCTTCCCTCACCTGCCTCCTCGCTTTCCCTCCTGGCCCCGCCCCTTGCCCTCGGTCCCGCCCCTCGCTTCTCACCACCTTCCCATCCTCTCTCGCCTCCCGGTCTCTCCTCCGCCGTGCCCCCGCGCTTCTCCCTCCAGTCCCCCGCTTCTTACCCCCTCCCCATACTCTCGCCCTTCCTCTCTCTACCTACTCCCCAACTTGCCCCCTGGCTTCTCCCCTCCCGGCCCCGCCCCTTTATTCTCCCTTGGCCGGGCTCCTTCACTTTCCCCCTGGGCCCCGCCCCTCATTTTCCACTTAGTCCCGCCCTCGCTTATCTCGCGGCCCCGCCCCCCTGCTTCTGTCTCGCTGCCTCCACCCTTTCCTTCAGCCTCGAATTCCTCAGTCCTGTCGTGTCGCTGCTCCCGGTCCTGTTCTCCTCACTTCCCCCCTGGTCCAGACCTCTTCAGTCTAGTCCACTTCCTTTCTGCCTAAGGCCAGGCCACTATCTTGCTCCCGATCGTGCTTCTTCAGTTCTTTTCTGCATTGCACTTTACCAGCCCCGCCCCTCTCCCCGCAACCTCCTTGAGCCCTAAGTAGGGCTGAGGGTCCCCCCGTCCTCCACTGGAGGCTTTGGCAGCAGCACGAAGGCAGACTCCTTGATTCGCTCTCACCGAGTCTTCAGAGAAGTGCCCGTGTCTGCTAGGAGGGTCGGTAGTGCCACCTTCAAGGGGGGGGGGGTGCGGAGCTCTGCTGAGGGCCGGCGGCGCGGGGTTTGGGGAGTGTGGTCGCCAGCTGCCTGGTGGAGGCGCCTCTCGCTAGCCGCCCGCGAGATCTGCCCCTTCGCGGGCTGCTCGGGGCTGCGGTGCTGCGGCCTCTCTCCCAGGTTAAACCCTACCTGAGGCCCGGTCGTGCGCTCCTGCCCGGGGACTTGCCGACCTCCAGTATTTCCAGCTCGGGAGAGGAAATGAAAAGTTGAGGCCGATTCCTGTCAGGAGGCTTTCCCTTGGATTTCTCTGTTCCGTGGCCAGTCTGGTCAGAGTCCGGTCAGATCCTTTCCAAGAGCGAATGAGCATTTTGGACACTTGATGGCAGATGCGTGGCCCTAATTCGTCGGTAAAAATCCAGTAAAACAGCAATGGGTGATTGGTTTCAAACTAAAGTTTCCTTTGAAAGTACGTAGTTGTTGCATGATTTATTTTTTTCAAAGGGGTTTTATATATATGGATAGATAGATATAGATACAGATATATGTATAGTTATATATATGGGGTTGTTTTGTTTTGTTTTGTTTGGTATAAAGATGTCAGGTTAGGTTACAATAAGATAATGTGATCAGATAATGATTTGGACCCAAATCCAGAGCCTGGTTTTGTGAAGTAAGCGCCATGTATCCCAGGGATCTTTGCTTCTGGAGGAACATAATCCTTTATTCCAGGGCTAGTAGGAAACAGCTTCTCACCATGTAGATACATATATAACATTGTTATTTTTATGGTTACATGAAAGCCCTGTTTTTGACTTTGTAATCCTTGTAAAACTTTAATTACTGGCAACTTTAATTTGATTTCCATTTACAGTGCAATCTATAATTGACATCAGATTGGTTTCATTTTTCTTGTTAAAAGCAGGAGTAACTGATTTCATGAATTCTGGTAGAAATGTGACTAATGTTTCAGAAGGAATAGGTTCTAATTACAATGTTTGTGTCAGGTGTGTATAGTTCATCAAACCTTGTTGGCTGGTGTGGGCCTATCCCTGGTGAAAGGGAAGGCTTGGTTTGTCCTCCCAAATAATTTTTTGGGTTCAGAAATTTAGATGCTGAAGATACAGAAATGTTTCAATAGCATTTGCTATTGAAGGATCAGGTGATGAGGGTTATTTCCAAAGCCCCCTTTCCCTTCACCCCTGTTGGTGTTATTGAGGGTCTGGGGTGATCTGTGAGTGTGGTCCTCCCTGCAACAGACTTGAGTTTAGCGGTGATTGCAGACCCATATGACCCACGTGTGTTGTCTGTTGAATGTTAATTGACACGCTGTTATGTTAATTAGGATGCTGGAATCCTATTTCGTTGTAGATGGAATAGGTTTTGGCCTCATTTTTAAGGTTGTCAGGAGTTTGAAATCTCTCCACTTCTGGCATGTTGGGGTAGCCATCTTTTCAAAAGTCGAGTACTCTTGCTACAGGTTTCAGAGTTTATTACTGTGTGTCATATTTGGAAAAAAAAAATTGTTTTTAAACCGAGGGATATTCTAACCTGTCAGTGATAGCACACAGGGCATGATTCAAGGCAACGTGTGAAGACATTGGAGTATAAAAGAGTCTTTAGAACTTTGGGGTCTACAGTTGTATTTGGTGATGGGTAGAGGATTGGATTTAAAATGAAGGAATGTGATTTTGATCAGACCTACCATAAACTGCATGATATGGAACAAATTATGTAACCTTGCTGGGTCTCCGTTTCCTCATATAAAATGAGATTCCAACTTTATTATAACATTCTTTGATTCTCTTTCTCATTTTGGCTACCTACTTATTCCAAATTACGTTGGGTATTTAGGCTTTCTGTTAGTCTCAATACTGATTTTCAGAAATTTGCATTAAAACACAGCACTTGGGTGCCTGGGTGGCTCAGTGGGTTAAGCCTCTGCCTTCGGCTCAGGTCACGGTCTCAGGGTCCTGGGATCCAGGCCCACAGTGGGCTCTCTGCTAGGCGGGGAGCCTGCTTCCCTATCTCTCTCTGCCTGCTTCTCTGCCTACTTGTGATTTCTCTGTCAAATAAATAAATAAAAATAAAATAAAATAAAACACAGCACTTGTGTTTGATTTAGGTGAAGCATTCATTTTGTGTATTGATTAGGATATATTTTTTTCTTCCTGTGGAACCCTTTCTGTTTTTGCAAACTATTGGGTGGTATATGGAACTGCTTTGGAAGCCTGGCCTATGCGGTAAAATGAATATTTGACTCTTTATATTTAAAAGAAGTTAACTGTGATGAATGTCTTTGTGGTATTAACAGGGAAATAGTTTTTAAATAGTTTCAGTAGGTTTGGGGCATAATATGTGCAAAATCAAGTTATCTTAACATTATCTTGCAGACATTTTGAGTTCACTAGCAAATCAAACACTTTGGAAACATTATTATTTTAAATTCAAGCAGGATTTGCAAAATCTTTCTTCTTATGTGGTACGCAAATGAGTCCCAGATATGTTATTTAGGCCACTTTGGGTAAAAGAGTGGAATTCTGAGCTTTAAGGTTTCCGCAGTGCTCTTCAGGCAAATTTCATTTTATTCTAATGTTAACCAGTTAGTTGAAATGGCAAATGCCTATAAACTTTTTTTATTTTTGCGTTTTTATGCCTTGAGATACTCTCAAATCTCCTTGTGTTTTTATAGCTTTTGGAGCGTGACTGTGTATTGTGAAAAGAAAAATTCTAATTCCAAGTAGAGGGGGGAGGAGACCTTCCTTGATAGCATGTGGAAACAGAGGCTGTTTTTTAAAGTTGTAGCACACGGAAAGTAAGGGAGACTTGGGTTTCGGTCATCCAGATGAGGCTACTTGGAGAGAAAAAGTTGTATTAATAGCTGTCAATAACTCTGATTTATCAGTAACAGGTGGCCTAATTGATTTGGACTAGTTCGGCTTCTCTGAAAGGTTAAGAAAGCTGTTAAGAGTGTTGCCTTTGTCAGGTTATGCCAGCAGGGAACTGGCTTATGTAAGGCAGGAAGAACTTTGGGTTTTAAAAACCATAACCAGGATAGGATGGAATAAGTCATTTGGTGTTTGGCCATGAGCTGCTCCTGAGTTTCTAGGACATTTTCCTCAGGGTCAGCCTCAAGTTTCTGAAGGTATAGTCAAGGCACTTTTCTGAGCTGAATTAGCCAAGGGTGTGGGATGGGCTAAATCAAGTAACTATGGCAAAACCTCAATTTACTCTAAAAGAAATCACATTCTGCCAAATATAGGTTGTATTACTGATTTTATTTGTGATTTGGTCACATTAAGGTGGTTTTTTCCGCCTCAAATCCATTTCTTTTTAAAGCTTCTTGATCCACCTAACTGACCTGAGCAATGAAATAAATGACTTTATACACTTTATTTTTATCCGTATCTTTATAGCAGTTGTAGTGAAAGCCAACTAGAATTTTTGCCTACAAGTCTAACTATTTGAGGTCAAAACTCCGGGTTTTGCAACCATGAAAGTGGTGTCTGAACTTTGAGTTATTCCTTCTCTTCTACAAATTTTCATTTTCTCTGTTTGGTCACATTGTCAGGTCCTAGTGTGGAATGCTGGGTGTCAGGAGGTTCTGGGACTGAGTCACTCGGGAAGAAATCTTTCCTCATGAATAAAAAAAGAAAGACTGACCCATAATATTTCAACATCAGCTCAGTGATCCACTTAACTAGACTGGCTGTTTTGTAACATGTTTGTGGGCACTGGTTAAAAGTTAAAATAGCTGAATTGTGCATTTTTATTGAGTGCCAAGAGCAAAAGGGAAGTTCAGGAACCTTCCAAAATAGATGAAATAATTTAGTATCTTGGCAGACTCTGAAATTCTGGTTGAGAAACCTTAACTTTTAGAATTCTTATTTGGATCACATTTTTGTAATTTCAAAACCGTTTTAGAGGTGAAATATTTTTAAGCAGAGAATTAAAACTATGTGGCCATTTATTTATTTATTTTTGTCCCTGAACAACTTAAGTGACTGGTTCACTTGTTGTTCTGTAAGTGGATTTTAGTGAGAGCCAGCCTCTAATTTAAATTGGCTTGTTGTCCTCTGCACGCTCCTTCTAGCTGACCACAGTCCCTAAGGCATGCTACTTAGAGATGAGCTGGAGAGCTCTGTTGAAAAACAAAACAAAAGCACCTAGCCATGTGGGCCAGGCATATTTTCTTTTCAAAATGTTCGAATTACTGTTGTGTCTATAGATGTAATTTCATCCATTTGGATATTTAAACTAAGTGGAATGTAGTTTCCATACTTCTGGATTAAAGGAAAAAAAAGCCTTTTATTGTTTTAAAACAAGGCGTAAATAACATACAATCAATGCATCTGGCGCTGCCCCCACCTGATTCCAGCTGTGTCCACCTCCCTCGCAGCTGAAAGGGATTCTAATTGGCTGAGGAAGGTCGGCAACATTGTGTATCACTGAGCATGAACCTATTATACTGGCTGCTGGGTGATGCCATTTCAGATGTTTTAAGCTCCTGAGTCCAACTTGGAGGTTGCTTTCAGGACTCTGGAAGAGAACCTTGTGAAGCTGCGGGTTGTAGACGGTAGCCTACTTTTTCTTTGTATGTTGGGCAGTCGCTAAATTCTCTAAAGGCCGTGGTGCTTTCTTGTGCCTTAAACCCTGGGTTGGGAGTCAGAAGGTCTGAATTTGATTTCTAGCTCACAAAAGTGCCACAGTGGGGAAAGGAGGTGGGTGGAATTATGATCTTTTAGAGACTTGGTTTGCCTGGGATGCGAGATACCTGCCTTTTCATGTCGCACAGGGACTAGATGTGCATTAAATATTTTAATGAATAGCTATGAATTATTTGTAGAGTAGCCGAGTGTAAATACAGAGTCATAGGTTCCTGTTATTTCTAGTTCCTAAATAATTATGTAAATGCTAAAGCTAATGGTATATTTGACATTGAAGAAAATCTATAAAACCTGGGGTGCCTGGGTGGCTCAGTGGGTTAAGCCGCTGCCTTCGGCTCAGGTCATGATCCCAGGGTCCTGGGATCGAGCCCCGCATCTGGCTCTCTGCTCAGCAGGGAGCCTGCTTCCCTTCCTCTCTCTCTGCCTGCCTCTCTGCCTACTTGTGATCTCTCTGTCAAATAAATAAATAAAATCTTAAAAAAAAATCTATAAAACCTATTGATGGACATGAAAAATGCACTCAAGAACAAACTGTTAAATTCTTTGTGCATTCAGAAAGTTCCTTAGAGAAATAGTGTTAGAAGCCAAAGCCAGCATCATCTTTAATTGTGAATCCTTGGAAGCATTCCCATTAAAGTCAGGAACAATACAGGGATGTACACTGTCAAAATTGTTATTAATTAGAAAAAGACATCAGAAAGCAAAATTGCTATTATTTGCAAGTGATATGGTTTTGTAGCTTTAGAAATCTGAAAGAGTCAGCTGATACATAATTGTAAATAATTAAAAAAACTTTAGTTGGATAGGAAATTTCTCCATGGAAAAAGAAAATGGATAAAAACTAATATGCAAAGACGAACTAGGAAAAACAATTTGCAATCTATGTGAAAATGAAAGTCTAGCTTCCTTACTGTATAAAGAGCTTTCAAAATCAACTAGGAGTAGGCCAATAACCTGTTTGCAAAGAATACAGACAATTCATAGGAAAGGAAAAAAAAAATGAATTTCCAACATGCAAAAAGATGCCCAGTCCTACATACCGAACAATATACCAGTTAAAACTAGGAGTGCAGCTGTTTTTCATTTAGCAGATTAGCAAAGACCAGAGAGTTTGGAAATACATTAGGGATGACAAAGGTGTGGAAAAGGAGAAACTCTTTTACACTGTTGGCTGGGAAATGTAAACTGACATAATAGAGTAAGGATGGCAGTTTGGTGCTATCAGATAATAAGTGTATATGCCCTTGATCGAACAGTTCTGCCTCTAGGAATTTTTTTCCCAGATCCAGTCACACATTTGTGTAAAGTCCTAATATGCAGCCAGGGCCTGGGTGGCTCAGTCAGAAGAGCATGAGATTTTTTGATCTGGGGGTTGTGAGTTCGAGCCCCACCCACATTGGGTGGAGAGATTATTTAAAAATGAATAAGTAAATAAACTTAAAAAAAAAAGTCTTAACATGCAAACTTATTGCAGCATTGTTTGAGATTATGAAAGACTGGAAACAACCTAAGTGTGCATCAGTAGGGCACTAGTTAAAGAAATTACATTATATCCCCAGGGATGTGTAGCTGTTTAAGAGAATAAAACAGTGCTTTATTTATTTTTAGATTTTTAAAAAATTATTTAAGAGCTAGAGAGAGCATGAACAGGGTAAAGGGAGAAGCAGACTTTCCACTAAGCGGGGAGTCTGACGCAGGACTCGATCCGGGATCTTGGGATCATGACTTGAGCCAGAGGCAGACGCTCAACTGACTGAGCCACCCAGATAGTGCTTTATATGATGTGGAACATTTTCTTTTTTTTTTTTTCTTTTTTTTTTTTTTTTTTTTTTAAGATTTTATTTATTTATTTGACAGAGAGAGATCACAAGTAGACAGAGAGGCAGGCAGAGAGAGAGAGAGGGAAGCAGGCTCCCTGCTGAGCAGAGAGCCCGATGCGGGACTCGATCCCAGGACCCTGAGATCATGACCTGAGCCGAAGGCAGCGGCTTAACCCACTGAGCCACCCAGGCGCCCTGATGTGGAACATTTTCTAGGATACGTTGTTGAGAGTGGGGAAAAAAGATTCAAAACCGTGAATATTGTACATATTGTGTGAGTAATAAAAAATAAAAGGAAATTTATATAGATCTATTTGTATAGAACATTACAACAAGGATACCTCTGAGAATACTGATTGTGATTTTCTCTGGGAGGGAGAACCAGGGCATGAAGATCCAGGCAAGAGGGACATCTTTTCCCTGTTTTCCTCTTTGTATTGTTTGGTCTCCTCCCCCTTCCTGCTTGAGAATAGATTGCTTTTCAACAATTACAGATGTTAAAATCAAAAAAGAATCTACAGCTCTTAAGAATTTCTTAGAACAACAAGTACGTTAATTGCCAATAGTAATTGTTTTTGTATGTAGGTGTTCTGAAAATTCAAAATGATTTTTTTTTTTAAGATTTTATTTATTCGACAGAGAGAGACACAGCAAGAGAGGGAACACAAGCAGGGGGAGTGGGAGAGGGGGAAGCACACTTCCGCCTGAGCAGGGAGCCAGAAGCTGGGCTCAATCCTTGGACCCTGAGATCATGACCTGAGCCAAAGGCAGACCCTTAACAACTGAGCCACCCAGGAGCCCGCGCCCCCCCCCCCCCCCGCCAAAAATATATTTTAAAAGGCTTAAATGGCATCTAAAGGCATATATCCATGTTTATGTGCATTTCTTCACAAGAAGATTCCTGGGTTTTGGAGAGTAAAAAATATTCTGCATACTTTGTAGATCTCAACAAACTTATTTTCCCAGAGGATATGTTTGTTCTGATAACACCTCCCACCCAAAATTTTTCCAGCATAATACTAAGTAAGCCCAAATGATTCTTTCCAGATTCAGAAATCGGGTCCTCCTGAAGCCCCTTTCTATAGTGAGTCCTTGAAAGACTGGGGTCGTGGTTCTGAATAATAGTGCTGGTTTATATCCTTTATGTGGAATGTCATTTGGGGTTATCTCTGACCTGATTTTAGAAAATAACCTCACGGGGTGCCTGGGTGGCTCAGTGGGTTAAAGCCTCTGCCTTCGGCTCAGGTCATGATCCCAGGGTCCTGGGAGCCTGCTTCCTCCTCTCTCTCTCTGCCTGCCTCTCTGCCTACTTGTGATCTCTGTCTATCAAATAAATAAATAAAATTGTTAAAAAAAAAAAAAGAAAATAACCTCATCCCTAAAGTGGAAGTGAAAATGCTAATTTGCATAAGTCAGGAACAATAACTTGGTATTTTCCCTAAGTATTCATAATCAGTATGTTTGCTTTAAACTTTTTTAAAGGGCTTCTTTTTTATTTTTTTTTGAAGAGCCACCCAGGCGCCCATTTAAAGGGCTCCTTTACTAATTTTAGCTGTGCCTAAAAAAGGAATCTCTGACTCTATAAAGGTAGTAAAGTTGTAACCACCTGTAATTCATTGCCGTTTTGTTCTCCTAGGTCTTTGAGGTTAAAAATTCTAAGTTTTACTGAATAGCATTTCTCCATATATTACCTACAAATGATGGATTTGAGGATTGCTCAATGTCTGCTCATCTGAACAGGGCTAGTAATGCCTTCTCTCTGTGTGTCCTCATTCTCCTGTTTCCTCACGGGAGCCAAGCTATCAAACCAAGCTCCAAGAGGGTTGGGTGTTTTGTTTTGTTTTGTATGTGTTTTATTTCTAGGTTAAAAAAAAGCATGCAACTTGTTTTACTCTTTAAAAACACATTTTACAGGACAGAAAAGGATAGTTTCCCTTGTCCTAAATAGATAATCATCCCATGTGCTGTTACAGAAATACTTGGAAGCACACTTAATCCAGCTATAATGAATTCATACTTTACAATAATCAATAGTTATGTGTAGGAAAAGGCCTACATGTCCTCATGGGACATTGATTTAACTTTTCTTAGCCTTTTTTCCCTTCTTGATTGTGCAAGGTTGAAAAGGTGGCATTCTCTTCCCAAATGTGTCTTAGAGACACCATAAGCTTAACATGTCCCAAATGGTCGTCCTGGTTTCCTCCTCCCCAGAAGCCTTCCTCTCTCCAGTCATCCGTGCTTTGTTAGATCTACTCAGTTGCTCAAACCAAAAACCAAGACCTGTTGTCGTTTTTCATACCTAACTTTTGACTCTGCCACCATAGTCCATCTGGAATGTGTCTTCTCTTTATGCCTGTTGTCTCCATCCTAGTTCAAGCTGTGACCATCTCTTGCTTGGACAGCAGCTTCGTGCCCTGTTTGATTTAAATGTCATTGCAACGAAACCCTCCTGCTACAGTATCAATTATTTCTCTCTTTCAAAGATGCTAAAAGATTAATTATAAAAGTTCTCATTCTGGCTTATTTGAAAGCGGGAGCTGGAAAGAGGTTTGCCAGCATTGCCCTTTCTCCTGGCTAATGCTTCTCTGCTTCTGTGTTCACTGCTTCTAGCTGCAGCTCCAAGAGCACTGGAGAGAATGACCAGTTGTCTTGGTCAGGGTATGTAGAGCTTCTCCTGGTCTAATGATTTAGGGACAGCTGATGACAAGTTCAATTGTATGCAACCATGGAGGGAAGTCAGGAAGCCAAACTGAAGATAAGAGTTTAGAATGGGAAATTCAGTCTTCATGGTTCAGAACACGTTACATTCCCTTGTACAGGAATACAACAGTGGTTGCCTTTGGATAACTCCCGATTTTGTCCTCCTCATCACACCACACTCATTCCCCAAGATGCTCTGATCCTAGTCTCCCCTATCTTAGTAATTGATATCATCAACCAGGTAGGGTATTCCTTGAATTTTACCCTGCCTCCTTTCTTCAGCCAATTTCACATTTTTGCTTCTGTCTTGTATTTATAATACCATACGTCATGATATTTTTATTTAAAAAAAAAAAAACCAGGATGCTTTCAGATGTAAATAGTAGAAAACCTAGCTTAAATTGGTTCCATAGGAAGCATTTTATTCAGTAAGTTAACTGAAAAGTCCAAAAGTAGTTAATAGCATGAGAAGAATCCAGTTTTGCTTTGGTTCTCAGTGCTATGACCTAAGAACCATTCTTGGCTATCTCTTTTTTTCTTATGATCAAAAGATGGCTATTAGAAGCTCCCATGGCTATTTGCTTCTAGGTTTAACCAGCAGAAATGTTTAAAGTCCACTTTCCCAACAGCTCATTGCTAGAATGGAAGTCCTAGAGTTGAATCCCTTTGTTGGGTTGGCCTGATTTGGGTCATGTGTTCATTTGTGAACCGACCACTGTGGCAAGGATGATGGGATGTGCTGGTTGGACAAAAAGGATCCATCTTGGAATCTAGTAATGGTGTTAGTCCCACCCAACATTTGGGACATTTTGATGGAAGAGAAAAATGGATGCTAGGAGGGCAACCAACAAATAACTAGACAATACCATTAAAAAAAATTTATGATGCTAGCTTTGTGTATGCTGAGTGTGAGGATGATAAAGCTGCCATTTAATGAACTTAGAAAAAAGAAATATGCCCTCTTTGTAGTAGTGTGAAGCAAAAGATGCATTTTTGTAAAAATGCCAGATATTTTTCCTGAGAGTTAGGAATGGTAGCTTTATATATAAACTTACCCCAACAAATATCATTGCTGATTTGTATTATAGAATGTTTCTGAATTGTTGTGTAGTATTATTTTATTGGGGATTATTTCAATACTAAGATTTTAAACAAACCAGTGCAGATTCTAGAAATTAAAAAAAAATATTTTATTTATTTGACTGAGAGAGATCACAAGTAGGCAGAGAGGCAGGTAGAGGGGGGGGGTGAAGCAGGCTCCCTGCTGAGCAGAGAGCCTGATGCGGGCTTGATTCCAGGACCCTGAGGCCATGACCTGAGCCGGAGGCAGAAGCTTAACCCACTGAGCCACCCAGGCGCCCCAGATTCTAGAAATTCTCAAGTCATTTCTCTGGAGATGGTAGGGTATTTTTGAGAGGGGAAAGTGCATATTAGTTGTTTGTAAGTTGAATTTAGGAGGAATAGGAAGAAATTTTTAACCAAGTGTATAATTTTTTTGGTGATTACCAACCCTTCTTTTATAATGAAAGCTTTGGATTAATACTCATTTTTGATATTTGGAGCTCTGTGTTTTCTTTGCTATTTTCCTAAAAAAAACAGCAAAGGGGGCTTAAAGATGCTTGGCTGAGCTTTGAACCCATCTTCCAAGAAGAATGGTTGGCTCTCTCATACCTCCAAGGTCTTTCCTCTGGAGTCAGCCAGGTGGGGTGGTTTAGGAGCTGGGCTGGAGCCAGCCTGTGCCTTTAGACGAGTGACCTCATCTCTTAGTTTTCTCAGCTAAAAAAAAGGGGATGGGTTGGGACATAGTTGGAGACACTTCAGTTTGTGTGTATTAAATGAAATAATCCACATGCAATGTCTGGTCTGTAGTAAGTGTTCAATGTGTGTTAGCTAATGTTAATGTTATATTTCAGTGACTCTAAGATGACTTTGAAAGTCACACCATTGTTTTATGTACCACTAAAAAAGAAACACCAGTAATTACACTACACTGTGATTCATTTGAAGATTTCAGAGATGTTAAAATCAGAAAAAATGTCTTAGAAACAATGATACATGGTATTATGGCTGCCTTTGACTTGGGAGTCCTGGCAATTGTTTGCATACCCACAAATTAATGCCATCTGTCTTTAGTTTAAACATAATGCAGTGTGACCTGAAGTTTCTTTTTTTTTTTTTTTCTCCTTAACTTATGTTGGTGTTGGTCTCCTGTACTGCAGTATTGGCAATTTAATAATTACTAATTCATTCTGTAGATTTAATAATGGATTATACCAGACCCATGCTGGGCTTGGAAACTTTGATAATTTGCTTTTCTTCAGCAACTTAGAAATAAAATTGAGTCATGTTTTTGGAGATGGTTAATATCGGTTGGGTCAAGCTATTTGAGATGAAAAGTAGGTGAAACGATAGTACCCAGAACCTTTTACAGCACCCAGGTTGTTGGCGGAAAGCCTGTTTAGGAAAATGCCTTTGATAGACCCAAACACATTCAGTGGGAAGACATAATATTGATACTTGAAAGCAGTGCATGGTATTTGATTTTCCACTAAAATTTATATGTGGAAGTATACTGTAGAGCTTGAGTGATAGTCACAGGCTGTTTAAGAACCAACTTGTGCAGTAAAAAGTCACCATGTAATATGCTAAGCTGGAATTTAGAGTAAAATCCGTAAGGATAGCACGTAGCCTCGATAGCATTCTGTTTCTGTTGGAGCCTGAAACTTCAGGTGTTGTGATGGGAGTGGTGTAAGCCTGTTTGGGCTCTTTTTTTTGACCTGTTTTTGATATTAAGATTGAAATGAATTATGGAAGTCTTTTTGGAGACTTGACCTACGTGTTTACTTATTGCATTATTTATGGCTGGCTTCATCACCTGAATGTCAGCGGATTCCACTTTTGTTTAAGACAACTACAGGAGGCGAGCAGAAGTGCCGTTTACCTTGTCATAAGCCCCAGAGGCTGTCCTCTGGCACATGAAGCATTTAAATATTATTTGAGAGTGTTGATTATGATTTTGGAAAAGACTGGCTCTGTGCATTCCATATTTTCATGCGTTCTGAGATAGCAGCACTGTTTTCTTTTTGGAAACCTGGGTTTGGTTGCTGTATTGTGCATAGGGTTCAGCCTAGCAGTAGGAAAAAAATACATTTTTATTTCAGAAAAGGAGTTTTACTTTGGGAAATGGTACCTATGTTGAAGTAACAGAAATATGATTTCCAGAAGGAAACTGTTTATTAACGTAAGCAATTATCACCTGCTCAGTAGCATTGTTTATGTTTAGAATCAACAGAAGCCAGTCAAGATCTCTCACAAGGCTTTACGAAAGGATACGATGATGTCAGTGTTACTCCAGGTGTTTAATTTCAGGCAGTATGAGTCAAGGATTTGGGGTTTCTTATATTAGAATAGATGGAACTTTATTCAGAAAAAACAACCCAGCTCATTAATTTGAAGTGTGTACATCACAGCCCAAAAATTTCAGTGAGAGTTTTTAAATAGATGATATATGCATATGATATAAAAGGGTATTCATCAAAAATAAGTCTCCTATCCTCCCTGTCCCCTTACTAGTTTCTCTTGTATTCTTCCAAAGGTTCTCTGCTCCTTTCCTTTTCTCCCGCTCTTCGATGCAGGTGCTAGGTTAGGATGTGCACTGTTGAGTATCTCGCTTTTCCACATAATATAGGAATTGCTCTATTTTCATACACCCACAGCTGCCTCTGTAGCAGAAACCTCTCTGTTCTTCAGAAGCCTTGTGGTTAGTGGGACCACAAGACTAGTTCTGGCTGGTGAACCGTAAGATGTGATTTGTCCCACGGTGAGGCTGAAGCAGTAGAAGCCTTCAGCTCTTCCGTGGGGCACTGGGAACTGTGTGGCATATGGTGGAGCCTTTATCAGCCTGGGTCCCTGAATGATTATGTGGAGCAGAGTCCCCCTTTCAGCCCTGGCCCCCGCCCCACCCCCTTCCACTCCCCGGACAATGACCCAGCCTATGGTGGATGTGTAATGAGAACAGGGAATAAACGTGTTATGTTAATTTGTTTGTGCATCATATCAACATCTCCTGATTGAGGTTGCCTTTTCTTTTTAACAGCTGTGAAATGCTACTAAACGTAACACCAAATAAACCCAGTTCGGATTATCTGATAGTTTAGGGACAGAAGGGTATCTCATTAAAGAAGAATCATTTTAAGGAAATAGCAGAGAAATACATTGTCCCCCAGTGTGTTATGTAGCATATCTATTTTTTTGAAGGAATATATATCTGTTGAAAAATATAAGGGAGAAATAAGCTCTGTATTATTTTAGTGACACTTCATTCCTTAACATTATAGTTCATCATTTTTGCATTTGAATTTGATATTAATTTTCTAGTCAGATTATTTCTAAAGGAGGGTAAGCACCAAAGCCAATTCACTGCCTTACTCAGGATTGAGCACAATACTTGAAGAGCGTTAAGGATGAGAGGAATGTCACAAAAATAGTCTCTACCGGGAACTTAACAGTACAGTAGGGAGTGAGACAGTCACTAGAAACAGTTGAGCATTAAAAAAAATTTTTTTTTCCTTAAAGGTGCCAGGTTGAAAAGAGAGCTCCTTGTGGGCTACAGAGGTCTACAGAGCTGCTGGGGAGGCCGAATTTGAAGTAGCTCTGGAAAGATCTGCATGGGGAGTGGGGCCATGGGGGCTAGCACATGCAAAGACGGAATGGGGCAAGAGTGTGGCCAGACAGAGGATCCAGGCTTCAGTTTTAGAGGCCTGCCGTGTAGGAAGGGGCCCTTTTGTGTCCAGAGGACAACACAGGGTCCAGTAAACGGAGTAGTATAGTGGCTAAGAGCCAGCTGGAGGCCCGTGTTCCAGTTCTAGTTTTGCCACTTTCTAGCTGTGGAAAGTGCTAGAAAAAGGGTACGCAGGGTAAGTGCTTAGAGGAGGTCGGTTGTGATGCCTCCCGTGGATGTGTGGCTACTGTGGGAGGGGAACTTGGTAACAGTGACTCAAGGGGCTAAATTCGGCTCCTTCACAAAGTAGTTAGTGTTGTGTGTGACTGTGTTTATGCAAATGATCGGCTTTCTAGGGGCTTTTATAAGGAATCCTTTGTTGGGGCCAAGTGTAGACTTAATGGTCTACAAAGTTTCTTTTAACAAACATTTATTGAAAAACTACTAAGTGCTAGGTTGTCTGGCAAGCACCACCCTGGACATCAGGAAGGGGATGGAGACCAGATGAAGGAAAATATTTGTTATTTACCCAATCTGTGCATTGTTACAAAGTTAACATCAGATTCCCTATTTGGCCCTAGAAAAACCCTTCCAATCAGAAGGGATAAGAAGTGTCTATAAAGTAAGCGGAGTGACATAAGTACTAAATGACGTTGGACACCTGAGAAAATGCCACGGGAAGTCTGCCTTAGCCCTTCCCCTGATGTACTCGCTTTAATATCTTGCTGGTTTATTGCAACATGCTTTCTTAAGACCTTCTTAGAAGTTCTAATTGGAGCCCAGCTCTGGCTCCTCCAATATGAATGACAAGTTGGTCTTTGTGTAGTGATTTCGCACCCCTCCCCCCCACCTTTTTCTGGACTCCGGGACTACTCCCATTTACAGTCGGGTACCGTTCAGAATCTTTTTGTGGGGAAAGTAGGTCAGACGTAAAGTGCACTCAGACGTAAAGGCAATCACTCGAGTTGGGGAGGCAGGTCCCGTGGAAGGTCCAGTCTCTTTCCCCCTCCCTTAGCTCTGCCCTGGATCGCAGACGCTGGGGTTGTACAACCTTCACAGCCAGTCTGGAGTCTTTCCAAAGAGTTTCTAGAATGAGAGTCTGCCAAATGCTAAGCTTTAATGTTGAGACGTTACTCTTTGGGGTGCCCCTTCTGCCCTTCGACTCTTTATGGGAAACTAGGTCAGCTATCCAGACTACATACTATGCTATCCTAAGGTGAACACTATGGTTGATGGTGAGTTTAAGATACACCTGACCTGGGTTTCCTGTCCAGCTTTGCTGCTCAGGATTGTGGTCACTATAGGCAATCATAATGAAGATATTTGTCAGTTCTCAAGGCTTTTATTATCACCAGGGAGGCACTATGCTAGGCACATTTCCTGAGTTATCCTCTCAATAAACTTACAAAGTAGGTACTATTCCTGTCTCCATTTGGGAGACTGTGGAGTTGGTCCACCCAGTTCCACCACATACCAGTGTCTTTGGACAAATCATGCATTTTGGCTTTAAGCCTCAGACAATACCTACCTCATAAGGTTGTTGCAAGGAAATGAATGAAGTAACTCAGCACCCAGCTGTTTCCCCACATTTGGTCAAGGTCAACCTCCCCTGGGGGTTCCCTGAGTATCTTGTAAGTGGATTGAAGTTAACGTTTAGGAAGTTACTTTGCTTCTTATTTTTTAAGTTAGTGTAAACATTGTTTCTGAATCTAGTTCTTTTCTTTTTTTGTCTCCAAATTAAAATCATCATTAAACATCATTCAGTTAGGAGCTCTCTTTTTCAATCGACTTTTCCGCATCAGAGGTTGTTTATGGAGGGGGGAAATGACACTAGCATTATTGTGACAAAGATAAGTGACAATATAAAAAGGAAAGTGAATATTCTCAAATATCCACCTCCTCTTGCCAATTTAATATTTATTTTTTATTGCTATTTCTGACTTGGCCTACATTCCTATTTATTATTTACTAAAAATCAGAGTAAACTGTGTCCTATTATTATGTATCACATATATATCACTGAAACATTAATTACAGTTCCACTAATAAATAAATACAGTTGACCCTTGAACAACATGGGTTTAAACTGCATGGGTCCACTTACAGATTTTTTAAAAAATAATTACAGTGTACTGTAAAATGTATTTTCTCTTATGGTTTTCTTAATTTTTCTCTAGCTTTATTGCAAGAATATAGTACATAATACTAGAACCTTATAAAATATGTGTTAGTTGACTGTTTATGTTATCAGTAAGCCTTCCAGTCAACAGTAGGCTGTTCGTAGTAATGTTTTGGGGTGAGACAGAAGTTATACATGAGTTTTCTGGGCTCTCTGTTTTGTTCCATTGATCTATGTGTCTGTTTTTGTGCCAGTACCATACTGTCTTGATGATGACAGCTTTGTAATAGAGCTTGAAGTCTGGAATTGTGATGCCACCAACTTTGGCTTTCTTTTTCAATATTCCTCTGGCTTTTTCTTTTTTTTCTTTTCTTTTTTTTTTTTTAAAGATTTTATTTATTTATTTGTCAGAGAGAGTACACACAAGCAGGCAGAGAGGCAGGCAGAAAGAGAGGAGGAAGCAGGCTCCCTGCCAAGCAAGGAGCCCGATGTGGGACTCGATCCCAGGACCCCAGGATCATGACCTGAGCTGAAGGCAGCGGCTTAACCCACTGAGCCACCCAGGCGTCCCTTCTCTGGCTTTTTCTTTTCTTTTCTTTTTCTTTTTTTTTTTTTAAGATTTTATTTATTTATTTGACAGAGATCACAAGTAGACGGAGAGGAAGGCAGAGAGAGAGAGAGAGAGAGAGAGGGAAGCAGGCTTCCTGCTGAGCAGAGAGCCCGATGTGGGACTCGATCCCAGGACCCTGAGATCATGACCCGAGCCAAAGGCAGCGGCTTAACCCACTGAGCCACCCAGGCGCCCTGGCTTTTTCAATATTCCTCTGGCTATTCGAGGTCTTTTCTGGTTCCATATAAATTTTAGGATTATTTGTTCCATTTCTTTGAAAAAAAATGGATGGGATTTTGATAGGGATTGCATTAAACGTATAGATTGTTTTAGGTAGCATAGACATTTTCGCAATATTTGTTCTTCCAATCCTTGAGCATGGAACATTTTTCCATTTCTTTGTGTCTTCCTCAATTTCTTTCATAAGTACTTTATAGTTTTCTAAGTATAGATTCTTTGCCTCTTTGGTTAGGATATTCCTAGGTATCTTATGGTTTTGGGTGCATGTATGCAGGCTTTCAACCTCACAGGAATAATGGGTTAGTTCCCCTACCCCCTGAGCTCCCTGTTGTCAACTGTATAATATTGGTGACTTCTAAAATTTTAAACTTTCTTTTTTTCCCTTTTTTTAATGAAGTATAATTGACACACAGTATTACCTTAGTTTCAGGTATACAACACAGTGATTCGACAACTCTCTCCATTATGCTCTGCTCCCCACGAGTGCCATTGACTATATTCCTTAGGCCATACTTTTATCCTCCTGACTCACTCATGCCTGTACCTCCCACTCCCTCTCACCCATTTTCCCCCACCCTCACCCCCTTCTCTTTGACAACCATCAGTTTGTAAAAGTTTGAACATTCTTCAGGCTCTCCCTGTGATATTTTTCTCTTTGGTTTGGTCCCCAGGCCTCCTCACCACCCACTCTCTGTGAAGGAATTTTATATTCTATTTGATAGTGTCATGAGGCTGGTTGTCACTTTCGGATAGAGCAATCTGTGGTTCCACGTAATCCAGCGTGTGAACCCATGAACCAAGTGAGGAGAGAATTTGCTAGTATAGACAATTGTTGGGTCCTGGAGGCATTTTGAACAGTACCCAAATATAACACCAGTGGCTGTCCAGAAGACTCAAGAGAAATGATGTGAAATTATGATTATGTAAAAAGAAATACAGCTGGTGTCTGTGTGACTGAGTCTTGTCTTTTTGATAGTGAAGGGCTAAGGACTTTAACGTTTCACCAAAAATACTGAAAAAACGAGTCAATGTAGCTCTTTCTTTGTGTCTTGACAGTATCCAGGCGGCTACCAAGATGGCCGCTTGTCAGAAACATGGTCAGTTAGTGGAGCTGTTCCCCACCGGCTCTCTGATTTCCACAGGGAGTAAGTGCTCTGGGGAGCCCATTGGAACAATAGTTTCCCCTGAAGTCTGAGGAGCTTGTTCTTGGGTGTGGTGCTTCCCTCCACAACTGTATAATTGCCAGACTGCAATGATTTTATCTCTCAGCAATGTTCCAGAAGGTTTTAGTGAAAATATAAAACTGCCTGCCTGCCTCTCAAACGGAGTTTGAAAAGAGGTCTCTTGGGCAAGGACGGACTAAGTCTTCTAAGTGGTCTGTGATCCAAAGTATTTCCTGGGCTGCATGTTTATCAAGGCTGAGCTTTACTTCCAAACTAAGCTTAAGAAGAATCTGGGAATGTTTCCCAGCTGATTGGGGGTGGGGAGAAGAGGAAGATGCTAGCCTGAAAGAACAGAGAAATTTCACTCTCGTTTTTATCTTTTACAGTTATCTGCTGAAATCTGGCTATAGATATGGCTTGCAAAATAGAACCTTTCTGGAGTACAAAGTAGGATGGGCTGTTAAATGTTAATTTTTATTTTATTTCACTTTATTTTTGAGAGAGAGACAGAGAGAGAGAGAAAGGGGCAGAGGGAGAAGGAGAGAGAGAATCCTCAAGCAGACTCCCAGCTAGGTGTGGAGCCTGACGAAGGGCTCGATCCCAGGACCCAAAGATCATGACCTGAGTGGAAAATAAGAGTCGGGCGCTTAACCTCCTGAGCCACCCAGGCGCCCTGTTGAATGTTAATTTGAAAATCATATATAATATTTTAATTTTATTTGCAGAGTGGAACATTGGGAAGATGAGCTTTTATTTATTTATTTATTTTTAAAAAGATTTTATTTATTTATTTGACAGAGAGAAAGATCACAAGTAGGCAGAGATGCAGGCAGAGAGAGAGGAGGAAGCAGGCTCCCTGCTGAGCAGAGAACCCGACCTGGGGCTCGATCCTAGGACCCTGGGATCATGACCGAAGCCGCACGCAGAGGCTTTAACCCACTGAGCCACCCAGGAGCCCTGAAGATCAGCTTTTAAATGGATCAGACTTAGTCTTCAAGGTGAAAAAAAAAAAATGCAGACAAAAGCACTATCTCCCTTTTAATTGCCATTAATCTCAAGCGACCCCAGTGTTTTTGCTGTGACTCTTACCTCAGTTCAAGGTCTCAATTGACACATTTGGGAAGAATGAGGTGTTGGGGAAATAGTAGTGCTAAGTAGATGGTTTTTCCTTCCTGTCTGACTCAGTGTTAGAGAACTCTTTTCAGACAATATGTTGATTTTAATACTTCGGTGCTGGGTTTATGTCATTACAGACCTTCTGGTATATCGAGTAGTTCCTTGCTCTCTTAGTAGAAATCTTCTCAAGAAAACCTCTCTCCCTTATGTCACTGTTTCTTTCCCTAAAAGTTTTTGTAGTCACTACTCTTTTTTTGGAGAATTCAGATGTTGGTGGTACCAGAGGAAAATTTCTTTGGCCTGAATAATGCCAGCTTCACTTCCCTCAATGATGACACATTCACATGTATTTTAAATTTGTTGTTTTCCCCCCTCATTGCGCTGCTGTGCATATGGGTTCCCTAGCTGGAGAGGCTGGTATTGGTGGTGAAAGACTTCGATCTAAATTTAGATTCTTTTCAGAGGTTTCATAGAATACTTCCTTAAATTAAGTCCCAGACCGCAAAAGCAGCTGCTATGTGGGGCTTCCAGGTTTGGTGGTGGTTTTTTTTTTTTTTTTTCCCTCTTCTCTAAATAAAGAAGATGGGGCAGGAAGGGACTGGCTGTCACTCCCAGCTGCTTGGTGTGGGTGGGGATGTTGAGGGGGAGTGTGTAGGTGGGGAGGTGGTTCTGCCTTTGTCGCCAGAATCACTGGCAGCTTCTGTAAGGAAATGAAGGAGAAAGGGACAAGGTTTGATGGTAGCCTGACAAAAACGGAAAATAGTTGCCAGTCCACAGAACTCTGGCTAAAACAAGCACTTTGTTTTGGATTGTGTTGTAGGCTGTAGGTAGCAGTGGATAATGATGGGACTTTCTTTTGTCTGACACCTGTAAATTTGCCTGGAAACTTAGAAGCCATGAGTCAAACCAGTACAGCCAATTTTCATGGAGAGTGATACAGTTGGAAGTTCTTCAGAGGCCCGAGAAAGAGTGGCAAGTGGGATGTTGAGGGCAGTCATGGGTGTGTTCCACAGTCTCCCTGTCTTTTTGGAACACATGTTTTCACATCCTTTCCACATGATCTCCCTTACCTGTCCGTGCCCACAGGCCCCAGACTAGAGAGCTAGATCTCAGGTGGGCAGAGGAGAAGCCGGGGAGCCTGGGCACTGCCTGCTGGGGCAGCGTACTCAGATGGCTTCCAGCTCTGTTGTGGAAACGTCACACTGTTCATATGCTCTTATGTTTGCGAATGGTGTGATTATATTCTAAATCAGTATTCTAGTACCTTCCATCGTTAAGACAAGCACTCGTAGACTGTCATTCCCACCCGGGGCTTCTCCCCCAGCATGCATCAACCATCTTCCCATGAGCGTATTTTCATTATATAACCACCCCTTTATCTCAGTATTTCCTCTTTTAGAAAGGTCAATTTGGGGTTGTTTTTTGATTGGGAGGGGTGGTGCGGTGGGGGGAAGTATCTGTATATGGCATGGCACAGCATGTAGACTGTGTAAGATGGATTATTTTAAAAAGGAAGTCTTTTCACACCTGCCCCTAGCCTTGAAATTCTCTTCCCCAGAGACAGTCCAGTGGTACCACTTTCTTGTTTATTTTTGCAAAGATGTGTTAGATAAAAATGCTTATACTTCCTTTCCCTATCCTCCTTTCTGAAGGGGAGCATAGACTCAGTTCTGTACCTTGCCTTTTTCACCCATTAATAAGCTTCCATATATATATATGGAAGTTTATATGTGTGTGTGTGTGTGTGTATGAATATGTGTGTATACATATATATATATGAATATATACGTATATATATATTCTTTTTTTACTAAGATTTTATTTACTTATTTAGAGAGAGTGAGCATGTGTGCATGAGCAGGGGTGGGGCTGGGGGGGAGGAGGGGCAGAGGACAAGGAAGAGAGAGAATCCCAAGCAGACTCTGCACTGAGCAAGGAGCCGGACGTGGGGCTCAGTCTTAGGACCCTGAGATCATGACCTGAGCTGAAATCGAGTTGGGTGCTTAACCGACTGAGCCACCCAGGTGCCCTCCTGCCTTCTTTTTTTTTAAGTCGAGGTAAAAGTTGGAGCACTGGGTGGCTCAGTTGGTTAAGTGTCTGCCTTCAGCTCAGGTCATGATCCCAGGGTCGTGGGATTGAGCCCCACATGGGGCTCCCTGCTCAATAGGGAGCCTGTTCTCTCTCTCCCTCTGCTGCTCCCCCTGCTTGTGCTTTCTCTCTGGCTCTCTCTCTCTCAAAGAAATAAATACAATCTTAAAAAAAATAGATCGAGGTAAAAGTTAATTGGCTTTAGTATATTTCCAATGTTGTGTAACCATTGTCACTATCAAATTCTAGAAGTTTTCATCATCCCAAAAAGAAATCCAGTACCCACTCGGCCATCACTCTCCATCTCCCCAACACTAGTCCTGACAACCGTTGATCTGCTTTTCATTTCAATGAATCTGCTTCTTCTGGGCATTTCATAAGAATGCAGTCCTACAACATATGCCCCCCCCCTTTTTTTCATATGGCCCTTTTTGTTGTCTGGCTCCTTTCACTTGGCATAACGTTTTCAAGGTTCTTTCATGTTGTGCATGTATCATGACTTCACTCCTTTTTATGGCTGAATAATATCCCATTGTATGGATGGACCATATTTATCCATCAGTTGATGGGACAATTGGATTTTTCCCACTTTTGGGCTATTAGGAGTAACACTGCTATGTGCAGATTTTTGTGTGAACATGTTTTCAGTGCTCTTGGATATATACCTGAGAGTAGAAATGCTAGGTCATATGGAATTCTATGTTTAAATATTAAGGAACTGCTAAACTGTTTTCCACAGTGGCTGCACCATTTTACCATTCTACCAGCAGTGTATGAGGGTTCCAGTTTTTCCACATCCTAGCCAATGCTTATTTTTTTTCTTTCCTTTCCTTTTCCTTTCTCTTCTTTTTTAGGGTTACTATTATAGCCATCCTAGAGGACATGAGGTGTTATCTTATTGTGGTTTTGATTTGTATTTCCCTAATGGCTAAAGATGTTGAGGATCTTTTCATGTGCTTATTGGCCATTTTTATATCTTCTTTAGAGAAACATCTACCAGTTGGGTTGTTTGTCTTTTTGTCTTGAGTTCTAAGAGTTTTTAAAGTACATTATGGGTACTAGACCCTTATTAGGTATATGATTCCCAAATATCTTCTTCCAATCTATAGGTTGTCTTTTCACTCTCCTAGTGTCCTTAGATGCACAATTTTTAAAAAATTTGATAAAGTCATTTATGTATTTTTTTTGTTGTTGTTGTTAGTGCTTTTGGTGTCATTTAAGAAACTACTGGCTAATCCAAAGCAATGAAAAATTTACCCCTATGTTTCCTCAAGAGTTTCATAGTTTTTGCTCTTACATATAGGTCCTTCATTCATTTTGAATTAATCTTTATGTACATTGTGAGACAGGGATCCAAATGTATCCTTTTGCAAGTGGGTATCTAGTTGTTCCAGCACCATTTGTTGAAAGGACTATTTGTTGAGAACCCCTATTGTTTGAACTTGGCACCATATTAAAATCATTTGACCATGAATATATTGCTTTATTTCTGGATTTGTATTCTGTTGATCTAGAATATCTCTCTTAATGCCAATTCCACACTGTATTATTAACTATTGCTTCATAGTAAGTTGAAATAGGAAGTGTAAGTTTTCTATCTTTGTTCTTTTTCTAGATTGTTTTGACTTTTTAGTGTTTCTTGAAATTCCATATGAATTTTAGGATGAGCTTGTCCATTTCTGTAAAAGGCACTTGGGGGTTTAATAGAAATTGCTTTGGGTCCATAGATCAATTTGGGGATTGTTGCCATCTTGGTGTTACTGAATATTACAATCCATGAACAGGGATAGCTACTTACTTAGGTCTTTTATAATTCTTGTAACAATGTATTATAGTTTTCAGTGTATAAATCTTATACTTCTTTGGTTAAATTTATTTGTAAGTATTTTGGTTTTTTGATAAGGTAAAGTGGAATTACCTCCTTTATTTTTGGATTGTTCATTGCTGGTGTATGAACATACAACTGATTTTAGTATGCTGATCTTATATTCTGCAGTTTGGCAAAGCTCATGTATTAACTTCCATAGTTTTTGTGTGGATTCTTTAGGGTTTTCTGTAGCTAGGATTATGTCGTGTGTGTGTGTGTGTGTGTGTGTGTGTGTTTTCATTTCCAGTGTGGATGTTTTTTGTCTGGCAAGAGCAGACGTTCTAATCTTAGTCCTGTTATTAGGGGGAAACTATTCAGTCTTTCATCAATATGATGTTAGCTGTGGGTTTTTCACAGATGCCCTTTATCTAGTTGAGGGAGTTCCCTTCTGTTCCTAGTTTGTTGAGTGGTTTTTGTTTTTTGTTTATCATGAACCAATATTGGAATTTGTCAGATGCTTTTTCTGCATTAATTCAAATAATATTGCAGTTTTAATCTATTACTATATTACATTAAATGATTTTTTAAAATTATTGTGCTACCCTTGCATTTCTGGGATATAAAACCCACTTGGTCCTGGTATGGAATCCTTTTAATACCCTATCGTATTCAATTTGCTAGTATTTCACTGAGGATTATTTGCATTTATATTCACAAGAGATATTGGTCTGTGATGTCTTTGTCTGACCTTGGTATAAGGATGATATAGGCCTCACAGAATGAATTAGGAAGTAGTTTGTCCTCTTCTGTTTTTGAAAGAATTTATGAAGGCTTGGGTTAATTTTTATTTAAATGTTTAGTGGAACTCACCACTGAAGCCATCTGCTCCTGGGACTTTTTTTGGGGAGATGTGTTTTGATTATGGAATCTTTACATGTTCTAGGTTTTTTCAGGTTTGCTGTTTCTTTTCTAGTCCTTTTTGGTGGTTTCTGTGTTTTTAAGAATTTCTGCATTTCATCTAGGTTACCTGATTTGCTGGTGTACAGTGGTTCATAGTGTTTTCTTATCCTTTTAATTTCTGGAGATCAGTAGGACTGACCTCACTTTAATTTCTTTCTTTCTTTCTTTCTTTCTTTCTTTCTTTCTTTCTTCTTTCTTTCTCTTTCTTTCTTTCTTTCTTTTTAAAAAAGATTTATGTATTTATTTATTTGACAGAGATCACAAGTAGTCAGAGAGGCAGACAGAGAGAGGGGGAGAAGCAGGCTCTTCGCCCAGCAGAGAGCCCGATGCCGGGCTCAATCCCAGGACCCTGAGATCATGACCTGAGCTGAAGGCAGAGGCTTAACCCGCTGAGCCACCCAGGCGCCCCTTCACTTTAATTTCTTATTTTTAATTATTTGAACAGTCTTTTCCCTTGGTCAGTCTGTCTAAATGTTTGTTGCTTTGTTGATCTCTTCAAAGAACCAACTTTTGGTTTGGAGGGTTTTTTTGGTTGTTGTTTTGTTTTGTTTTCTACTTCACTTATTTCTGCTCTGATCTTTATTTATCATTCTGCCTGCTTTGGGTTTAGTTTGCTCTTTTTCTAGTTCCTTTAGTTGGACAGTTAGGTTATTAATTTGAGACCCTCCTCTTTCAATGTAGGTATTTACAGCTATCAGTTTCCCTCTTTGCACTGCTTTTGTTGCATCTCATACATTTTGATATGTCATATCTTTATTTTCACTTATCTCAAAGTATTTTCTATTTGTAATTTGTAATTTTTTCTTGACCCACTAAGTTGTTTTGTTGTTGTTTGTTTGTTAGTTTTAGCGCTTGTGTGAGTGTGGGGTTGGGGGTGGCAGAGGGAGGAAGAGAATATGAAGCAGGCTCCATGCCCAGCACGGAGCCCCATCTGGGGCTTGATCTCATGATCCTGAGATGTTGACCTGAGCCAAAATCAGATGTTTAACCAAATGAACCACCGAGGTGCCCTATTGACCCACTAGTTTTTAAAGGTATATTGTTTAACTTCAACATATTTGTGAATTCTGGATTCCCTTCTGTTACTGATTTCCAATTTCATCTCACTGTGGTTGGAGGAGATACTTTGAATTATTGCAGTCTCTTAAAATTTTTTTTAAAGATTTTATTTATTTATTTGACAGGGAGAGAGATCACAAGTAGGCAGAGAGGCAGGCGGTGGGGGGGTCGGGGGGAAGCAGGCTCCCTACTGAGCAGAGAGCCCAATGCAGGGCTCGATCCCAGGACCCTGAGATCATGACCTAAGCTGAAGGCAGGAGCTTAACCCACTGAGCCACCCAGGCGCCCTAGTCTCTTAAAAATTTTTTTATGGCCTAATGTACAGTTAATACTGGAGAATGTTTCATATGCACTTGGGAAAAATATGTTTTCTGTTGTGATTGTTCTGTGTATCTGTTAGGTCTGGTTGGTTTGTAGTGTTAAGTCTTCTGTTTCCTTGTTAATCTTCTGGTTAATTGTTCTATCTGTTATTGAAAGTGGGGTGTTGATGTCTCCAAATATTATTGTGGAACTTTCTCCCTTCAATTCTCTCAGTTTTTCCTTTATATAGTTGGGGCTCCATTGTTAGGTGCCTATATATTTATAATTGTTATATCTTCCTTGTGAATTGATTCTTTTATTATTATATAAGGTCTGTCTTTGTTCCTTGTAACAAGTTTTGTCTTAAAATCTGTTTGTCTGTTGTTAATATGGCCAGTCCTGTTGTTATCTCTGGTTACTATTAGTGTGGAATATCTTTTTCTATCTGTTTGTTTTCAACCTATTTGTGTATTTAAATCTAAAATGAGTCTTTTGTAGACAGCATATAGTTAGATCATGTTTTGTTATCCATTTTGTTCATCTCTTTTATTTTTATTTTATTATTTTTAAAGATTTTATTTATTTATTTGTCAGAGAGAGAGAGAGAGAGAGAGAGAGAGAGCGAGCACTGGTAGACGGAGGCAGAGGGAGAAGCAGGCTCCCTGCTGAGCAAGGAGCCTGATGTGGGACTCGATCCCAGGATGCTGGGATCATGACCTGAGCTGAAGGCAGCCACTTAACCAACTGAGCCACCCAGGCGTCCCTCATCTCTACCTTTTAATTGAAGAGTTTGACTTTTAAATTTATGTATTTGTTGATAAAGGCTTCTACCAATAGCCCTGGAGCTTTTACATTTGTGTTACTTAAGCATTTACATTAAGGAGTATATAAACAGATATAGCTTTGGTGCTGTTGTTGGGTCCATAGTGAAGAAAATAAGTTGCTAATTATTATCACCAGCAGGAAAAAAAAGGACTTCTGCCATTTTGCTATTTGTTTTCTATATGTCTTCTGTCCCTTTTTTGGTTATTGTGTTCCTCCATCATTGCCTTATTTATGCTAAATCACCAGAACCTCTTTGATGGACACATGTCTATAGTCTTGCACTTTTACGCATGATGCTGCAGTGAATATCCTTGAATGTCTGTCATTTTACACATCTGTCCGCGCATCTGTGGATAAATTTCTACATGGAAATTCAGCTGCTGCTGGAATGATGCTGACAGAAATAGGGACACAGGCAAAAAGTCAAGATCTTCCCTTTTCTTCCCTGTCTCTCACCCTCTCTCTAGGACTTCCCATTGGCAGATGTGAACGGAGCCAGCCAGCTTGGGGTCAGGGAGCACCAGCCCCAGTTTTACAGGATATGGTATAGCAGAGTAGGGAAGAGGAGAGAAGATGGGTAAATAATTGCATATAAGAAATCATCATAGTCTCTTAATATCTTATTTCCAAAAGTGCAGACTGATTTTCAACTTCTTAAAATTAAGTGAAATTAACTTCTTAATATAGGTTAGCAGAAATTAATCTCTTCACATCACCAATTTGTTAATCTTGTAGATTCTGAATTCCATCCATGGTTCTTTTTTAAAAATTTTTAAAATTTTTACAATTAAAAAAAAAAAAGACTATTCATTTGAGACAGAGAACATGAGCAGGGGGAGAGATGGAGAGGGAGAAGCAGACTCCCCCTGCCTCCACCACCACCACCAAAGGCAGGAGCCTGACTTGGGACTTCATCGCAGGACTCTGGGACCATGACCCGAGCTGAAGGCAGATGCTCAACCATCTGAGCTACCTAGGCACCCTCCATTCATGGTTCTTACTAACCCTCTCTCTTGACAAGCTGTGTGTATTACTTTAGGCTTAGAGTTGTATCTTTAGTGACAGAATTGAAAAATGGCCCTGCAAAGTGATGCACGTCTAATGGACGATACTACTGGGTCTTTTTCAAATATTGGTTGAGCGGGAATGTTGTCTGTTTCTGCATGTTTATTGGACAGTGTATTTCAAGTCTTAGCCAAATCTTACCTTCCTTTTCCACATGGTTCCTATTGTTCTGCCATTATCAAATAATATGCCTGAAAGGAAGTGACTTACTGCATGTTTTGGCATCAATAGAACAGTAGAAATATCTCTTGGAAGTGGAAAAGTTTCACCTGGTGGGCATAGTCTAGAGTGACTGTATTTCTTGTTTCTGCTGTCCTGGCACCATCAATAATAGTATCCTTTCTGGGGGCACCTGGGTGGCTCAGTAGGTTAAAGCCTCTGCTTTTGGCTCAGGTCATGATCCCAGGGTCCTGGGATCGAGCCCCACATCAGGCTCTCTGCTCAGCGGGGAGTCTGCTTCCTGCACTCTCTCTCTCTGCCTGCCTCTCTGCCTACTTGTGATCTGTCTGTCAAATAAATAAATAAAATCTTTAAAAAAAATAGTATCCTTTCTGGGGCGCCTGGGTGGCTCAGTGGGCTAAGCCTCTGCGTTCGGCTCAGGTCATGATCTCAGGGTCCTGGGATCAAGCCCTACATCAGGCTCTCTGCTCAGCAGGGAGCCTGCTTCCCCCTCTCTCTCTCTGCCTGCCTCTCTACCTGCTTGTGATCTCTGTCAAATAAATAGATAAGAATCTTAAAAAAAAAAGAAAGAACGTTAAATGGTAACTTTTTTTGGGTTTAAAAAGAAATAATAGTATCCTTTCTTTTTCTAAAATATGCCTTGGTTTAGATACGAAGCTTACCCATCTGACTGATGTTTAAGCCATCTTCTCTGGTCTAGTTCTATTCTTAGAAATTCTAAAACTTAACCTTTGTGATGTTAGCTGTTATCACTATGTGGGCAAGTAATGCAGAGAGAGGCTAAAGTCTGGGGTTGAGGATAAAAGAAGGGCCCGTGACTGAAGGCATATGTAGCTATGTAGTCCTAACACATAAGGATCTTCATTGAACATGTGCACTGTCACGTGATGTGCGTGCGTCCTTCCAGACATGTGCACGTCACCTAGAAAGATGTTTTTCTCTTTTAGATGTTGTTATACTTTATTAAAGGCATGATTCTTGGGGTGCCTGAGTGGCTTAGTGGGTTAGAGCCTGTGCCTTCGACTCAGGTCATGATCTCAGGGTCCTGGGATGGAGCCCTGCATCGGGCTCTCTGCTCAGCGGGGAGCCTGCTTCCCCCACCACATCTCTCTGCCTGCCTCTCTGCCTACTTGTGATCTCTGTGTGTCAAATAAATAAATAAATAAAACCTTAAAAAAAAAAAAAAAGCATGATTCTTTCCAAGATGACAGATCCTATTAATCTTTTAAAAATCGAAAGCCTTGAGTGCAAGGGCGTAACAGGGAATGCCTGGTATGGACCAGTTGTTGAGACTCCACACACAACAATGGCCAAGTGTTTTTTAGGTTGCGACTGGGGTGTGAGTTTCGCTGTAGTTTGATTAGCTCTGTTCTGTTAGTGCCTTTCACATACTTTAAAGGGATGGTCCTAAAACTCAAGAGTTTGGAGATGTCTGTTATAAATGATTTTTTTTTTTTTTTTTTAAGAATGACTTTTGAAAGTGTTCTCTGATAGGCAAATTAGACTAACAACCTCACTTTTCCTCCTTGTCACACTTTTGGTATATTTGTCATGTATTTTCTGGGCCACGGGTAGATAAGTGCAAATAACTTTGCTTTTGAGGTGAACAGTCAGATGTCTCACTACCCTGGTGGTATTCGTAATACTCAAAAGAACAAGTGACATTTCATTAAGAGGAACCCCTTTTCTCTATCACTACCATTTGGTGCCACTTTGGAATTGGCTTTGGGAAGGCTGGAACCAGTTTAATATTGTTTGCTTCCTAATACTGTATGCTCCTTGGCACAGGCAGCCCTGCAAATGGAACAAGATCATTTCCAGCAAGGACTGTTGGAGGTCGTGTGTACCCAGGTTTCTCTGTATCCGAGAATAGTTGTCTTCCTGTTGTTGTGTTAGATGCAAGGGATTTCCCGGAACTTTTAATGAGTGTGGATTATCAGGAATCAGCCAAGCCCCCATTGGAAAGATCTCAGTGTAGGTTTTATATTTTTAAAAGCGAGGGGTGCCTGGCTGGCTCAGTCAGTAGAGCATATGACTCTAGATCTCGGATTGTCAGTTTGAGCCCCCTGTTGGGTGGAGAGATTACTTAAAAATAAAATCTTAAAACAACAATAACAAAAGAATGCATTCTTTGAGATGTTCCTGCTGGTGAGGGTGCCTCATGGTGGTGGAATTGTCACTGTGTCAGGTGTCCTCTCTCTCTACAGATGGCATGAGAGAGCTCCTCGTGTGTTTGATCTGCAGGTGGTGTGGGCACTGAGTTGCCTTTTTTGAGTCTTATTTCTTTTGGTGACGCAGGAGTGTACCTTTCCCCAAAACTTATCATAGAATCTCCAGTTTCTTAGTTTCATTTGGTTAATAATTACAAGTATGTGGATTTCTTCCTACTGTTTTCCACATTTACTTATATCCAATACAGGAAAAACACAAGAGGAATATTTCATCTTCACTGCAGCAATGAGCAGGCAACTCAAAAAACGCAAAGAGCTTCTTAGCTTTGATTTAGTGCATAAATCACTTGAGGAAAACCAATAGAAGGAAGATGAGAGCTGGAGAAGGCCGTGGGATTCTTCAAGCGAGAGCTGGCCACCTGTCTGATTTGCCTGCCATTACCTCGCTGCTTGCTATCATGGTGACCAGAGTTTAGGCTTTTTCTTTGTGATTCATGTGACCTTGTGTATTTACCAAATACTTCAAATAATTTTCAAAAAAATTTCATTGTTCATTTCCACAGGGTGCACATTCAGACCATAAAAGGACCTACTGAGATACATGTTAAAATTCTACAAGTGATAGTGTCTGTTAATGATAGATTTTTAGATTTCGATTTACAGGGATTTAGAGTAGTTTAATGATAGGCTAAATTTTTCTAGATCTTTGATATTATCCAGGTTGCTTCCTCAGGTTGGTCTATCATGATAGACTTCACCTTAGTAGTCATAATGGAGCAACTACTTCTTGAGATAGCTTTTTTCTGTACAGTGGAGGATACCAAGTAAAAGAAGGGAGTTTTTCAGATGTAGTCTCTGCTTTCTAGAATCTTACATTGGGAGGAGAAGAATTGGGAGGAAAACCAGTAGACTGTAGTACATGCTCCATTGGAGGCAAACAGAATTGCAGGAATATGGGGGCGGGCAGAGTCCGTCATGCCATCTAGATGGGCTTGAGGAAGGTCTGTGGGGGGTGTGGTATTTGAGCTCTGCCATTTGTGTTACTGGATGGAAATAGGCAGACGCGTGATGGGTTCAGAGGACATTTAAAATAATGGAAAAGGCTTGAGTGAAGGGTTAGGAGGGGAACTGCGCATGGCATTTTTCGGAGGAGGAAGGGGGATGATACGGGGTTCTGGGTACTGGGATCACAGTCTTAGTGGGAGAAGCTATAGTAGAAGATGAAGTATTTATTGGAGCCCATCTGTTTGGTAAATATCCTCTTGCCATCTATATATCAATTTTGATACCAATATAATATTGCCATTTACATACCAATTTTGATACCACTGTCACAATGCTGGAAATGTAATTAATATATGATCATAATTTAAAACTCTGCCATGAGACAGAAATCAAGAAGCAGTATATATGGTGGTTGAGAACATAGATTTTGACAGTGGATGGCTTGGGTTCAAATTCTGAATAGCTAGCTGTGTGACCTCGGGCAAGTTACTTGTCTCTCTGATGCCTCACTTTCCTTGCGTATCACGTGGGGTTAGTAATAGTACTTACACGTTTATTGCAATGATGAAATGGCTAATAAGGTGAAGTATTTACAACAGTGCCTGGCATATAGTACCGTGGTATAGGAGCATTAGTAATTATTATTAGTTGTAATAGTAGTACTTACAATTTGATTTTTTTTTCTCTGAGAAAAATTGGATTGGTGTTTCTGTAGATTATATATACTTGGTGTAAATTTGCATGAGTGAAATTGTAGTATCCCAGGGCTATGAATGCATGCAGAGTCTCACAGAATTTTCATTGGAATAAAAAATGCTTTCAGAGGACTTTTGTGCTTTGCATTATAGCTGTCCGGTTTTATTGACTGCTTCCTGGGCCATAGCTGACCCTGGAAGGTTGGGTGGTTGTGTGTGTGTGTGCGTGCGTGTGTGTGTGTGTGTGTGTGTGTGTGTGTGAGATGGGATATTATAGGTGAGAATGAGTTCTTTTATATCAGTCAGTGTCTTAGTTACAAGTAACAGAAACGGACTTCGGGGGGAAAAAAAAAAGAAATGGTCTTCGGCTAACATGAGCCATAAGAGAGATGGTCTTCGGCTAACATGAGCCATAAGAGAATTTATGGAAGGTTGTCGGGAACTCATAGAATGGCTAGAAGGCTAGGTACCAAACTTGAGAAAAGACAAAAACTAAGGCAGTTTGGGTGGCCAGGAGGCACAACAGCCGTGTCCCAGGCTAGTGGCCTGGTCTGGGTGAACGTAGTGTCGCCGTCACTGAGATTGGGGACGCCTGCCTTCCAACTGTTCCTGGTCTGCATGCGTAAATGCCTTGTTGGAATCGCAGAAAGATTGGAGATGGTTAAAGCGGCTGCCTGTAGGGATCAGAATACCTTGCGGAACAGCCGTGTCAGGGAATGCCTTGTGGCCCTTTAAACATTTTGTGGAACGATATTTAATGACATGGAAACGGTTCACATGTTTTATTAGGCGAAAAAGGCAGGTAGCGAAACTGTATGGGTTGAATCATTATATTTAAAAATTGGATGAAGGAGCTACTATTATTATTCCCACTGGACAGACGGGCATAGAACTATTTATTGCCTAGTTTGCCCCTGGTCACTCGGCCAGTAAGTAGAAGAGGCAGGACTTGAAGCTGTGGCTCTAGAACCAGCCCTTAGCCACTCCGTGGCTCTCTCTCTGACACACACAGAAAGGCTCCCTATGAAAACAGGAGAAGAGATTATAACTAGGTGGTGAGATTATGGGCGCTTCTATTACTTATCTGATTTCTCCGACAAGCATATGTTATTTCTAGAGTGACCCAGATGATGAAGTTACTGTAAAAATGGAAAGCTTTGGAATTCTTTTCTTCCAGTTGAAAAGTTGTGTCCAGAGGTATCCACTGCGAATTTTTTTTTTTTTAATGTAACAAGAAATCCCAATAATCACCTCCATTAATAGATGAATTTCCTCTGAACTTGTACATGCTGTGGCAGTGTTATATTTACCATTAACTGGACAAGTGATTGCCAGCATCAAAACCAGAAAATGTTACTGGGATTTGAAACTCCGTGGTTGCTGCATTTTCAGGATTACATCAAAGCATTGATAAAATAGTTTGTGTTTTAAATGGAAGATTTAAATCTGTGAAGCTTTTTAAGATTTGTGTTTGTCACGTCTTGGCATGAGTTTCTCGTTTGTAGTCTAGTTATGAAAAGATTCTGGTTTCCATATGTATATTTAAAATACTCTGAGTCATGGATCCAAATGAGTAATAGACATTATATCTGTATCAGATTTTTGCTTTGTCATACCTCCACACGAAGCCAGTGCATTTCTTTTAGTACTTCCAGTGGTAAACACATTGAACTGGCAAAATGGCATTCAATTTAAATATTCTTCCTGGTGTTTTAGAATTAATTTTCACCAATGACTGCATTGGAATGAAAATGCATGTTTGATTTTACAGGACGCTTAGGAAAAGGGTCCACGTGTGACTGCACACGGGTGTGTTTGTATCTGGTGCTGTGAGGGGTGTTTGCACATTGACTGTGAGATATACCATCGTGGGCACTCTTAGTAGAGGTGAAATGCTATAAATTAAACAATAACAGAGCTTTCCTTTTTTTCGTTGTTTCTTAAGTAGGCTGCACGTGCCTAGCTAGCGTGAAGCCCAACGCAGGGCTTGAACTCACAACCCTGAGATCAAGACCTGAATGCAAATCAGGTGGCTGATCTGCCCAGGTCCCCTGTCAGAGCTTTCTTATCATCTGTCATTTTTATTTATGCTCTTGCAAGAGTTACTTATTTAAGTAGAGATTTTTGGCTTGTATTATTCTTGTGCATTATAATGGAAAAGTAAAAGCAAGATAGACGAAATAATTCCTAAAATATCCTCATATTCAGTGTCCGTCTCTCATGAATCAGCTGTTTGACTAGAATCAAAAATATTTGTGTATTTCCACATACTGTGTCATAAATAACGTTGACAGTGCACTTTGTTTTAGAAAAGTGGGCCATTCTTAGCTCTGTGAGGTTATTATTATTTTTTTTTATTTGACAGAGATCACAAGTAGGCAGAGAGGCAGGCAGAGTCGGGGGGAAGCAGGCTCCCTGCTGAGCAGAGAGCCCAACGGGGTTCGATCCCAGGACCCTGAGATCATGACCTGAGCTGAAGGCAGAGGCCCAACCCACTGAGCCACCCAGGCGCCCGCTCTGTGAGTTTTTAAAAACCACTGTATTGAGGGGTGCCTCCGTGGCTCAGTGGGGCTCAGATCATGATCTCAGGGTCCTGGGATCGAGCCCCACATCAGGCTTTCTGCTCAACAGGGAGCCTGCTTCCCCTTCCCCCTCTGCCCCTCTCTCTGCCTACTTGTGATTTCTCTCTCTGTCAAATAAATAAATCTTAAAAAAAAAAAAACCCACTGTATTGAAATACAATTTACACACCATGCAATTCACCCATTTAAATATAAAATTCAGTGGTTTTTGGTATATTACGTTATTAATTTTTATTGTAAAATGCATATATAACAATTTACCATTTTAACCATTTTTAAGTATACAGTTCAGTAGCATTAATTCCATTCATAATGCAGTTGTAACTGTCACCACTGGGTATCTCCAACACTGTTTTTTAAAATCACCCCAAACAGAAGTTCCGTAACCATTAAGTAACGACTGCTCATTTCCCCCTTCCCCAGCCTCCTGGTAGCCTCTCATCTACTTTTTTTTTTTTTTTTAAAGATTTTATTTATTTATTTGACAGAGAGAGATCACAAGTAGATGGAGAGGCAGGCAGAGAGAGAGAGAGAGGGAAGCAGGATCTCTGCCGAGCAGAGAACCCGATGCGGGACTCGATCCCAGGACCCTGAGATCATGACCTGAGCTGAAGGCAGAGGCTTAACCCACTGAGCCACCCAGGCGCCCTCTCATCTACTTTTTTAATGAATTTGCCTGGTTTCGTTGTTTCATAAAGGTGGAATCATATAGTATCTGTCTTTTTGTGTCTGGCTTCTTTCAACATAGCATAATGTTTTCAAGGTTCGTTCATGTTGTGGTGTGTGTCAATTTCTTTCCGTGTTATGACTGAATATTGCTTTATTGCATGGATACACTATAATATGTTTATCCGTTAATCAGTTGATGGGCACCTGGGCTCTTTCCACCTTCTGGCTGTTGTGAATAATACTGTGATGAACATGGATACACAAGCATGTATTTGAGCCCCACTTTCAGTTCCTTCAGTGTATACCTAGGAGTGGAATTGCTGGCTCATGTGGTCATTTTTTTTTTTTTTTTAATCTGACAGGCAGAGATCACAAGCAGACAGAGAGGCAGGCAGAGAGAGAGAGGGAAGCAGGCTCCCTGCTGAGCAGAGAGCCCGATGCGGGACTCGATCCCAGGACCCTGAGATCATGACCTGAGCCGAAGGCAGCGGCTTACCCCACTGAGCCACCCAGGCGCCCCTCATGTGGTCATTTTTTGATTACCTTTTTGTTGTCTTTCTAAGTTTTAACGCTGATACTTCTGATCTCCACACACGTATAAGCAATGATTACTAAATCCTGACCTGTCACTGGCTGATTATAAGATACATCTTGTTTGCAGAGAGGTTAAGACGCAGGCCTTAGGGGCACCTGGGTGGCTCAGTGGATTAAGCCTCTGCCTTCGGCTCAGGTCATGATCTCAGGGTCCTGGGATCGAGCCCCATATCGGGCTCTCTGCTCGGCGGGGAGCCTGCTTCCTGGTCTCCCTCTGCCTGCCTCTCTGCCTTACTTGTGATCTCTGTCAAATAAATAAATAAAAATCTTTAAAAAAAAAAAAAGACGCAGGCCTTAGAGTTGATGAAATATTGTATTTTGATATTTCATAAAGCTGGATACCCTTAAGAAGTGGTGGGTCAGCATGCCTCTAGTAGAAGATTTTCATCTGAATATATTCTTAAAAATCATTTGTAAAAAAAATACGAGTTCTCTTTTATAAAGGACTACATCTTGTTTGTACAGTATTTGGGGCAAAACCCAGGAAAATATGAAGGAAAAAAATAACCTGCCTAGTTTCTCTTTCAGAAATATTGCTATTAATCTTTCACTCTGATTTTCTCAATTACTTTTCCAGGCACACATGTTTTAGCTTAATTCTTCATCTTTAGGATCCCTGACAAAAAGTTATATATATTCAATTTTGAGGCTACGGTAATACTTGCTATAGAAAGTGAAAGCTGTCTGCTCGTTGATCCCCTCCCGCCTGCTCTTGCCCCATTAACCCATAAGATAATTTGGTATATGAGTTAGAAATCGGAACCTACAGATTTTGTTCTATGCCTATATCAACATTTATTACCATCATTTTATTGTCCTTGTATTCCCTTGTCATGGGGTCATACTAACATTTTCTAATTTGTTTTTCAAATTAGATACAGATCTACTCTATGCGTAAGGAGAGCTAACGATGTCATTTTATTTCATCCTTAATTAAAATTTTTGTTCTTAAAAATTGAATACCTGCATATGGTAATAAATAAAATAGCCAAGTAATATGGAAGAGATTAGGTTGAAAAACTGACCATACCTCTTCCTGCTTCTCTTCACGCCCCTGAGTTTCTATCTTTAGTTCCTTTGGTAACTCCAGATAATACAAATATACTTCTCTGTGTTTACTTAATTTTGCAGAACAGTGTGACTCTGCTGTGAGAACTTCCAGGTTTGCCTAGATTCTGTTAGGAAGTAGCTGGCATCTGAGTTCTGATTTTCCATCACTGTCCCCTACCCACTTTTGTTTATACGTATCACGTCTACTTGTCAGACCAGCACATAGTCCCTGCTCCGTTACTGAATTTCTGCCTGACCCGTTTTTCCCTACTCCTTGTTTTTTTCCACCAACAAATCCAGGAATGTACTCGCTCCACCCCCTGCCACCATATCACGTGCCTTTGTTATAATATTGATATGGCCGTAGTAGGTAAATTCTCTTCAAAACTCCTACGAGACAGATGTATGGGATGTTAATGCTATGTACAAAGGACAGAAAAATATTGAGAAGATCCCATTAAAATGTTAGTGCGATTTTAGAATAAGAGCTAAAAATGTCAAGTTCCCGTTTATAGAAAATCATATTTTGCCTGTAGTTTATGCAGAGTATAGATTTAAATGGGATCAAAATTCATAATCCTAATATGCTCCTATAAAAGGAGCTAGCTTATGATTCCCTGTCTTTTTAATTTCAAATACACACCATAAGATATGTATTTTTATTCCCCTTCACCCTCCCTGGTATCATATTAAAATCGTCCTTAAGCTTGTCTAGACATGGGAAGGCAAACTAAGAAAAATGAAGTTACTGTATATTTTTGTATATATTATTTTCCCTCTTCACGTAAGATTAAAATGCTTGGATCTTTAGATGTGGAATTCCCACTTGTATTACAAAAATTGATTGCACATCAGACAATAAATATATCTATTGTGTTTCAGGTTGAGATTTAATTGTGCATGTCTCCTGTAGTGTATTAATTTGTATGTTTAAACCTCCACTCATATATGAGCCAGGAACACAGTATCTCAGCTTTTAAATCAGCGGAATTGGCATGTTAGCATTGCTGGAACATTCTTACCACTACTCCCCCCCCCCCCCCCCCCCCCCCCCCCCGGCCAACCCTTCTTCCTCACCAATTTCTTTAAGACTTAATAGTAGCATTGCTCCTTATCAAGAATCAGGTTCATAGGGGTGCTTGGGTGACCCAGTCAGTTAGGCAGCCAACTCTGGATTTTGGCTCAGGTCATGATCTCAGGGTCCTGGGATCAAGCCCCATGTTGGGCTTCATGCTTAGTGGGGAGTCTGCTTGAGGATTCTCTCTCTCTTTTCCTCTGCCCCTCCCCTGCTCATGCTCTCTCTCTCTCTCTCAAATCTTAAAGAATCATGTTCATAGGTAACTTTTCAGAAGATTGATTGAACTGAGCTCTAAAATGAAAATAAATGGCAGGAAAATTTGAGTGTGGTTAAAAATTGGATACCTCTTCATCTAATTATTTTTAAAAAATCACTTTACTAAGTTAAGGGTTCTTTTGCCTGCCAGATTTATGTGTGGCCTTTAATTTTTTGGATTTGGGTTTAAGATTTGATGAGTATCATCTTGTATCTCTCTTTGACTCTGAGTATTCTTGTTGCTTTATAAGTCTGTCTGCATTTCTTCTCCAGTCCAAATCCTGTGATCTTCCTTGTCTATGAGTTCAGTCGCAGTTTGATCACTGATAGAATGTGTCTAGTAGTAACTTATCAGCTGTTACCAAGAGCTAATGATTGTCATTCTAACAAAGATACAAACCTCATTCAAATAAATGTGACTCTTTTCATGCATCACCTGGGAAGATTGGATATATATTTCTGTAATGTTTGGCTCAGAACTTGCAGCTGCATTTTAATTTTTATTTATTTATTTATTTTTTAAAGATTTTATTTATTTATTTGAGAGAGATCACAAGTAGGCAGAGAGAGAGTGGGAAGCAGGCTCCCTGCTGAGCAGAGAGCGCGATTCGGGGCTCGATCCCAGGACCCCGGGATCATGACCTGAGACGAAGGCAGAGGCTTTAACCCACTGAGCCACTCAGGCACCCTGCAAATGCATTTTTAAATTGAGATGCTGGTTGCTCTCTTCCTTTCTTACTAGACACAGTACAACATCTTTCCAGCACTAAATTCATAGATATCCCGGCATCTGGCCTGTTGTTAACCTCAGCGTTTTTAAGTGAACAGTTGAGTAAGTTAACCTTAAAAATAAATCTGTTATTTGTTTTACCAGCAAAAATAGTTTTATTTGATAATAACAGAACTGCAGTTCAGGACAAGCAAGTGATGATAAAACCATAGGCAAGTCCAGCAAAAGGACAAGAATGTTATTTTATGGAGAAGAATGAGGAAGTTGAGAGAGGTTGTTTTGGACAAAAGTCCAGTGGAGAAAAGCAAGCGTTCAGAGTGATGAGGGTTTCTCATTGGCTGAGTTGGTCCGTTTCTTGTAGGGGATGCGATGTCTATTTCAGTATCGGGGTCTGTAATTGAGGATTCTTTCCTGTTGAGGATTCTTCTAGTAGAGGTCCGTAATTGACCTTGAGTTGTATGTCTCTACCTTCCAACCTCCCCTCCTGGTAACCTGAGTCCACTTTAGCTGGGTTTCCCTTTATTAATTTTCATAAGTATTTATAAGCTTCAGTTATTAATAATAATTCTAGACCAGTTTAAAAAACAAGGCAGAGACTCTTGGTTTCAAGCATTGTTCGTGTCAGCCCCTCAGAAACCACTCTGGTTCAGTTGTTAGAGCTCACGTTTTCACCGTGTACCTTTTCCACTTTGGTGTTAGTTAGCCCACATGCCAGAAGAGCTCTAAACGTCATAAAAACACAGTCTGTTGATCACACTGAAGAGATTACCCTGACGGTTTTAAGAGCAAATCAATCTTATTGTATATATTTAGAAAGAGTATAACATGTTGGCATTGTTTAAGGGTAAAAATGTTCATAGAGTGGTATCTCTATGCTGTTCATCCCACCCTTGTGACAATGTTTTGGTTCAGTACTTTTCTAAATAATTTTTTTTTAAGATTTTATTTATTTATTTGTCAGAGATCACAAGCAGGCAGAGAGGGAGGCAGAGAGAGAAAGGGGGAAGCAGGCTCCCCTCTGAGCAGAGAGCCCGATGCGGAGCTCGATCCCAGGACCCTGGGATCATGACCCGAGCTAAAGGCAGAGGCTTTAACCCACTGAGCCACCCAGGCGCCCCTTTTCTAAATAATTTTTAAGCTGATGGTTAATAGAAGAAAAAATAACCTATGGATGCAGATACCAATTAAGTTGGTAAACAGCGGGTAGGTACAGTCTCAAAAACCTATACGTTTATTAGCTTTATTAAGATCTAATTCATATACCATAAAATTTACCCTTTTAAAAGCATACAATTCAGTGGCTTTTAGTGTATTCACATACTAATGTAACCAACACCAATCTCATATTAGAACAAGTTTTTCTTAAGCTTTTATTTTAATCAATCTGTGCTCCTCATGACAAGTGCGCTTCTGAATCCCCATCCCTGATTTAACCCATCTACCCCCCCCCGCCCCCCGTAACCATCAGCTCTTTATAGTATAGAGTCTGTTTCTTGGTTTGTCTCTTTTTTCCCCCTTTGCTCATTTGTTTCTTAAATTCCACATATGAGTGAAATCATAGGATATTTGTCTTTCTCTGACTAACTTACCTCCCATAGCGTTATACTCTCTAGGTCCATCCACATTGTTGCAAATGGCAAGAAAAAATACAGAATGTTTCACAAATGTGTGTGTCATCCTTGTGCAGGGCCCATGCTAATCTTGTCTGTACTCTTCCAATTTTATTTACTTCCTTACTTGCTTATTTATTTGGAGTGCAGATGCATGATGGGGGAGAGGGAGAGAGAGAATCTTAAGCAGGCTCCACACCCAGTGTGAACCCCACTTCGGGCTTGATCTCATGAGCTTGAAATCATGAGCTGGAATTGAGAGTTGGATGCTTAACTGTTGGAGCCATCCAGGTGCCCCAGTATCGTTCCGCCTGTAGTATATGTGCTGCCGAAGTGAGCAGGAACATTTTCATTACACTAAAAAGAAACCCTGTACCCATTAGCAGCATTCCCCATACCCCTATCTCAAACCCCTGTCTATATGGACATCATCTATTCTGGACATTTCATAGCAATGGAATCATACAACATGTGGGTTTTTCTTTTACTTAGTGTAATGTTTGCAGGGTTCATCCATGTTGTCGTATGTATTAGCACCCCATTCCTTTTTATTGGTGAATAATATTCCATCATATGGGGATACTGTATTTTGTTCATTTATCAGTTGATGGACATTTGAATTATTTCACTTGGGGGCTGTTGTAAATAATGCCGCTGGTGAAAATTCACGCATGAATTTTTGTAATATACCTAAGTGGAGAATTTCTGGGTCATGCACTACTCTGTGTTCAACATTTTGATGAACCGCTAAACTATTTTCCAAGGGGGCGGAACCATTTTTCAGTCCTACGAGTAAAGCCTAAGTGTTCTGATTTCTCCACATCCTCACCAGTACTTGATATTGTCATTTTATTTCAATCATCCTAATGGGTGAGAAGTAGCATCTAACTGTGGTTTTGATCTGCATTTCTCTAAGGACTAATGATGTTGAGAATCTTTTCATGTACTTCCCATTTGTATATTTCCTTTTGAGAAAAATCTCTTTAAATCTTTGGCCCATTTTTAAATTGATTGCCTTTTTATTACTTGTTTTTAGGAGTTTTAAACACATTTTTATTGAAATGTACAATGTTCTATTAGTTTTCAGTGTATAATAATTCAGTAATTCTGTACATTACTCATTGCTCACTACAATATTATTGACTATATTCTCTTGTGTACTTTTCATCTCTGTGACTTTGTGTTATTACTAGAAGTTCACACATCTTAATCCGCTTTATCTTTTTAAAAAAATTCTCTTTATCTATACATAGATATAAAGATATCTATATCTTTTATCCCTGTAGATAAAAGGGACTGTAGGACTTTTTAATATATTTTGTATACAAGTCCCCTATCAGATATTTTCCAATAGGTTTGGAGTGTTCTGTGGACTCTTTTTACTTCATAGTGGCCTCTGAAACACAAAACTTTTATTTTGATCAGGTACAATTTCTGTATTCTTCGTCACTTATGCTTTTGGCATCATATCTAAGTAACCATTACCAAACCCAAAACCAGAAAGACTCCACCTCTATATTCTTTCTGTAAGAGTTCTCTAGTTTTAACTCTTGCGTTAACTTTGCATGACCTGTTTTGCATTAATTATGTACATAGTGAGGTCAGACTCCAAGTTTGGTCCTTTGTGTGTGGCTATTCAGTTGTCCTGGCACCATTTGTTGAAATGACTGTTCTCTCATTATTGAGAGATCTCCATTATTATGAGCCTCCAGTCCTATTTCATTGACCTATGTATGTCCAGCCTTATGCCAGTCCCACACCATCTTGATTACCATAGCTTGGTAGTAAGTTTTGAAATCGGTTTAAGTGTGAATCTCCGTCTTTGTTCTTTTTCTCACAAGATTGTTTGGGCTTCTGGGTCCATTGAATTTCCATACAAATTTTAGGACCAGATTGTCCATTTAGGCCAAAAAAACCTCCCCACCACCACCAACAACAAAAAACAACCCCCCCAAAACCCCAAACCTCAAAAAACCAAAACCCAGCTGGAATTTGGAAAGGGATGGCATTGGGTAGATGCCATCTTATTTTAAGTAGTCTACCAAGTCTTTACTATTGATTGCATTCAACTTCTGGAACAGGTCTCAGTTCTTGGGAGTATGCGTTGAAGATTCGTATCTTGGTGGATGAATCAATGCACATCTGAAACTAGATTATTTGGAGAAACACAGAACTGGCACGATCTATAAATTGAAGTCCTTCCTTCGTTTTGTTATTGAAAATGTATGTGTGGCATCGTCTGGTCAGCGTTTTGGCTTTGCAGATTTTTTTTCAGAACTCTTTCAACCAGTGTTTTGAAATCAGTGAACATGTAATAACATGAAGACAAGGAGAATCTGTGAGAACTCGGGTTCTTCAGGATGTTAGCTGTATATTAGGATGGTGTGAAAGGCATTGGTAGTTTTAGCAGGGGGTAAATGATGTTGTGGCTGCTTCTCTACCCCCCCCCCCCCCCCCGCCACCACTGCCCCCATCTTGAGGATGGAATTGTCTTAGAAAACAGGAAAGCCCTTTCTAAGAAATTGAGGGTTTTTCCTGTCAGGTCAGTCCAACAGTGTTCCCTTGCTATGCAGAAGGCGCAGAGCTAGCTGCCGCAGGGGGCAGAAATTAGAGGAAGACCTCCTTGGACTCTCTGATCAGCCTCCAGATAGATAGAGCAGTCTTCCTGCTTCCTTCCTGCCTCTTCCCATTCCTTCTCATTTCGACTCCAGTGCCAGAGTTTATAGCTTCCTTAAAAAAAGCCTATCTGATCATGTTTGGCTGTTGTCCACAGGGTAAAGTCTGAATTCCTGAGCAGTTGCAGGTGAGACTTTCTAGTCTGGCCTTCCCTCTTTCTCCTCCTCCTAAACCAAACATCCCTTAGAAGCACACCCTTGGCCCTGAATGCATCGTGCCTCTCCATCATGTCCACGTTCCTTGTCTGTGGAGAGTGACCTCCCCCATCTTCCTACAGCAGAGTCTGCACAACCTTATTTGTATTCTTTGTGTCCTTGTCTTTGCTGCTGCCAGAAGTGAGAGGCAGAGACTCAGGTCACCTCTCTTCAGGGGCACGGAGCCTGGCCAAAACAATTCTTTTTTTTTTTTTTTTTTTAAAGATTTTTAAAATTTATTTGACAGAGAGAGATCCCAAGTGGGCAAAGAGGCAGGCAGAGAGAGAGAGGAGGAAGCAGGTTCCCTGCCAAGCAGAGAGCCCCATGCGGGACTCGATCCCAGGACCCTAAGATCATGACCTGAGCCGAAGAAAGAGGCTTAACCCACTGAGCCACCCAGGTGCCCCAAAACAATTCTTAAATGCTATTGTAAATGAATGAGGTAGAGTACCTGCTCAAAGGACCTGATCATCTAATGAGCTGGGAAGATGTTCAAAGGGCTGAAAATCCGTAAGACATGACTGGATGGAGAACCAACCGTGTATTGTGAGGCTGAACTCTGCAGTTGCTCTGGACCAGGCACGGTGCAAATACAAATCTGTCCAGGTTTACTCCACCACGGAGCTTAGTGTTTTCGTGCACTTTCTAGGCTTACTGTGGTGTTTTCTGTGGCTATCCCTCGTTCGGTAAAGCTCCTGGCAGAGTATCTGTGTGATTAGGGGGCTGATGTGTGGTGACACAGGACAGAAATATGCATCAATTAGTGGTGAAAGTGGTGAATACATCAACTAGTGGACTGTCCTGTGTTGTTGGCCCGGTCATGTCCTAACAGATTTTTAAAAACTATTCCCTCTGTGTCTTGAGACCACCTGGCACTCTGTGTTTGCTTATTATCTAGCTTTGGTGCACGTGTTCATAGACGGGCTCCTTCTAGTGCATCTGCCCTTTGTAATGACCATAAGATGTTCATCTGGGACTAGATAGTATAGTTTCTCTGTCCCCACCTCAGTTTCTTTACTTTACCAAAAATAGGGTAATTATTTGTTACAGTTCAGACTTGAGGATCAGCTTTAACTCCCAAGGGGAAGAGGGTAGGTTATTTCATTTATTCTTATAGTAAATTTAGCTTTTATTGTATAATGACTTTATAAAATTTCACTGGTAAACTTTTTTGTGTTTTGATCTATGTCCATTTTACATAGAGTCATCTTAGGACGGTAGCCGTGAAAATTGTACTAGTGGCTAACTCACTCGAGTTTTGTCCAAAGAGACCTTTACTTCATCTTGGTTCTTAAAAGGTACTTTTTTGCCGGGTAGAGAGTTCTGGGTTAGCAGTTATTTTCTTGAAGATGTTCTGTGGTCTTCTGACTTCCCCTGTCGCTTTTGAGAAGTCCATTGTCAGTACTCGGAAATGAGCAATCGTTCCTTTTTTGTGGCCACGTCTAAGATTTTTCTTTTTGTCTTTCGTTTCCTGCAGTGTCACCGTGATACACCCCGAAGTGTGTTCCTTTTATTTATTCTGCTTGGGCTTTCTGATTTTATGGGTTGATGTTTCTCATCACTTCTTGAAAATTTCCCAGCCAGGATCTTTCTCGTTGTTTCCCCTTCCTCTCTTAACTCTCCTCTCTCTGAGTTTCTAATGTTGAGTTTCCCATTATAACTGTTTATTTTGCCCTTTTACTAATTTCTTAAGGTATAAAGTTGGATTTTTCATGTGCCTCTTTTCTAGCAAAAGTTTGTGTATGTAACATTTTTTGGATAACCGTCATGACCTCTGGTTATTTTAAAAGGTATAAATTCGGTTTTTGTGTTTTTAGTCACAAGAAGCTAGCTAATGGAGATTTGCTTTTTCAGAATTCCTATTTTATTCTGTTTTATTCAGTCTGATTGGAAACATAGCCTATTAAATAGCTTGAGTTGAAAATTTCAAGCCAGATTGGTTGGGACACTCTTTGGACATTGAGACACACAACAGAAGATACTTTAAACATTGTTATAGTTTTTCTTAGTGACTTAGGTTTGTTACTGGTGTTTGAGAAATTGTAGAAGTGCAGCTAAAATTAGAGGTAGTGGGTATTGATTTCTTCATCTTAATGTGTTTACCTGTGGTGGGTCCTCTGCCCACTTTTACAGTATGGGTCTCAAGTCCCAGAAAGTGACTAAATCTTAGTTTTCAGATATGACCCCACTGCCCTTTACATTAGAAAAATGTAAAAGAGAAACGGTTTCTAAATTTCCTTCTAAGGACTGCTTTAGCTGAATTCCACAGATTTTTGATATGTTAATTTAAGATTTTTTTTTCAATTCTGAATGTTCTTTAATCTCTGTTAAGATGTTCGCTTTCACCCGTGAATTACTGACAAGTGTGGTGTTTGTTCTCCACGTGTTTGGTGAGTTTCCTGTTATCTTTTTGCATTGCTTTGTAGCTGAATTCTGTTATGATCAGAGAACGTAATTATACAAGTTCAGTTCTTTTCCATTTGTAATAATTTTTTTTTTTTGTAATAATTTTTTTGATGGAGTTTCCATGTGTGATGAGAAGGATGTGTCTACCGCTGTGCTTGTGTGGCGTGTTGGCGAAGCGTCAGTTTGATACAGTTGGTTGATGGCACTCGGTCCTTTCTGTCTACCAGTTCTATCGATTCCTGGGGGAAGTGCCGAAGTCTCCAGATGTAATTTTGGATTTTTTTCTATTTTTCTTTTCAATTCTCTCAGTTTTTGCTGCCCTGTGTTTTTGAAGCTCTGTTGTGAGATGTGTACACATTGAGGATTGTTATGTCTTCTTGGCAAATTAACCGTTTTCTCATTATGGAATGGCCCTCTTTATCCCCTTTGGTTTTCTTTGTTCTGAAGTTCACTTTGTTGAATATTAATGGAGCCATGCTAGCTTTTTTAACCATCAGTGTTCGCATGGCGTTATCTGTGTTTTCCCCCAGGTGAGTGGCAATTTTCCCCGTCTTTTGTATGCTGTGTAGTTTTGAATTATATCCTGAACATTTTGAATGTTTTGTTATGAGGCTCTACATCTTGTTCAAATCCTGTGTTGAATGTGGATATGTTTGTTTTAGCAGACATCGACCTAGCTGGGTTCCGGGTGTGTGTTCCAAACGGCCTTCTGTGGGTCGTGGTTTTGGTGTCAGTTCTGTGTTCATAACTTTTGCAATGTTATTTGTCTCTGACTTTGCCACTGGTGGCTGCCTGGAGCTTGGCCAGTGGTCTGCCCTGTAGTTCAGGTGGACCGGACGTGTGTATTTGAAAGTTATCACTAGTTGTCCAGAATCAAGGCTTGAGATTTTCTTGGTCACCCAGCTCATACGAAGCTGGTCTTAGTCTCAGTTCCTACCCACAACATGTTGCCTTTCGAGGGCTAGCCCCCTCTGAGGTACCCTTTGCCAGGACTTGACAGTTAACATTTCCTAGCCGTCATCCCCCAGAGTCTTTGCAGATGACTGCAGGGCAAAAAGCCGTTGGACTGCTTCGTTCTCTCCGGGTCAAGTACCGACTTGAATCTTGGTTCTGTCCATCCTCACTACCATGTTAGCTACTTGAGGCTTTTAGGAAGATGCTTTTCATATTTCCCTCAGCTTTTATGGTTTCCAGCAGACCAGCTGACCTCATCTGCCATTACCAGAGGCTGGAAATACTGACGATTTTTAGTATTTTCCGCTTTGTGAGTTAGAGGTGGTTATGGATTGCGTTTTGACCCTCCTGTATTCATACGTGAAAGTCTCCACACCCCTGTCCCTCAGAACATGGGATCATTGCAGAAGCACTTAGTTGAGATGAAGTCCTTAAGTTGGTGTTCTTATCGAATGGGGAAATTTGGATGCAGACGAGCAGAAAGGGAGGGCACCTGACGAAACACCTGGTCAGTCCTCCAAGAACAGCGGAGAGTGGTAGTAAACCAGAAGAGGGACATGCAGCAGATTCACAGCCCTCGAAGGGACCATCCCTGCTGGCACCTTGATCTCAGATTTCTAGTTTCCAGAAAGGTGAGACATTTTCTGTGGCTTAAGGCCAGCCAGTACCTAGTACTTTGTGATGGCAGCTCTAGCAGACCGATGAAGAGATGTTCGTTTCTCTTAAGTTGAGATCTTTTAGGTCCTGAAGTTTAACTTGAAGTACCTGGCCCATTGCCTGTACATGGTAGGTAGGCACTTGAGAAGTATTTATCGTTCTTTCTACTATAATGGAATGTTTATGTTCCTGAAAACCCTTGCGTTCTGCAAATCATGCACTAAAAATAGTGTCTTATAAGAGAAAAGTAAGCTTGTGGCAGAGCTCTCAAAATCTATGCGGCTTGGTCTACTAGCAAAAGCGGTAATTGGTACCCCGGGCGACTGATTACCTGGACCGCTTCGGTGAACATCTCAGTGTGGCTGGACGTTGCTAAAATGGATACTAAAAGTGGACAAGAACAGCAAAGTGGAAATTCTAGCCATGCTTGCGTTGGTGCATGGATAGTGGGTGTTGAGTGAGGCTCCAACCCCCGGTGGGGCTGCCATTGCAAAGGGCACTGACGGGAGCCAGTGCTACAACCCAGCTGAGAGAGACCCTGGCCTGGCCATGACCGCACCCATCCGGGGAGTGAGGCCCGGGTGCAGGCTTCCTTTCGCTACTTGCTTCAAATGCAGCTTCTTGCTAAGGCCAAGTTAGGTGAGGGCTTGTTTTTATCTTGCCTGAGATCTCACATAATTCCATTCCCTCCACTTCTTTGCTTTGGAAACTCAACAGATGAATCAGCAAGACTTCCATGCTGTGATGATGTCATTCCCGCTTACCAATCAAACATGAGCTCATCAGTGTTACAGAAACTCCCAGCAGAGCAGATGGTATTTGAATTGAATTGAATTCTCCTTTGTAGTCTTCAAATTCTCCTGTGCATCTGCTTCTGTTAACATGACTTAAAAGACACAGATTTAGTCAGAGCTGTATTTTAAAAAGTAGTTGTGGAGTTATTTAAAAATCGGTAGGAGTATTGCCCTCAACTAACTTGTTCAGTTTTAACATTCTCAATTAATGGGAGATAATCTCTTTACGATCTATAAAGCTGTTCATTGTCCCTACAAAAGGGGTTATTTATGAATTTTTAAGGTTTTTTTTTTATTTTTTACTTATTGTAATTTAATTATTATTCCTTCACTATTTTATTTAACTGAATGTGTGTGCCCAAAGAAGATGGGGTTCCAACAACTGGTGGGGAATCCTGCAAGCTTCCCACCTAACTTACTTTTTAAACCTTTGGGTGAATTTTTATTTTGGTCCCGTTTGTATTTCTAGTGTTTTTAAATCTGCTTTCCTGGAATACTTAAGGTTACTTTCAGGTAACTGTTACTGGATTTTAATTTGGAGCTATTATACGTATATTTTCAAATAACGTTTTTCAGTTATTTTTAATTTTGTGCATGAACATCAACTGGCTTATTAATGACAGAATTTGACTTTTGTTACCTGTTATTTTTTTTCTAAGATTTATTTATTAGAGAGAGAGAGAAAAAGAGAACTCATGGGGGGGGAGGGGTAGCGGGAGAGGGAGAGAAAGTCTTAAGCAGACTCCTCGCTGAATGCGGAGCCCAACTCGGGACTCGATCTCAGGGTCCTGAAATCAACGGCTGAGCCGAATCCAAGAGTCAGACACTTAACTGTGCCACCCATGTGCCCCTGCTGTTATTTTTGAAAATTCAGATTAATGTATTGCAATGTAGACAGACTATCAAAACTTTAATACTTAGACTGCAAAACTTTTTTAGCACATTATCCATAATCCATTCATAATTCAAAAAATTGGCTCATATCAATTTAACTTGGGGTTGTATACTTGGCTTTTTTTGTTAAAAAATACAGAAGAGTGTACAGCATACTTCGGAGTAGATTGTTTTAAATGAAGAAAATGTCTTCAACATGGGGAGAAAAGAAATCAAACTCTTGAGCTTGGCATGAAATGATTTTTGCATGAGAATTTTAAGAAGGAGAATGCCTCAAAATTTAGGTGCTTTTCTGTAGGGCTCTGGCAATTTGGTAATAATTTAATGTCATTATAGGGTGTTTGCTTTGTTGTATTTTATTGAATTTGGGGGGGGGGAGTAAATTCCAGGGCGGTCTTTGTTTTCGAAACACAATACATCTTTGTGGTGGTAGTACTGTCCGTATTCTCTCCTAATTGCTGTAGTCAGAGCTGAAAACAGAGAGGAGATTGGCTTTGCAGGGAGAGGAAAGGAAATTTGACAGTTACTGAGAATGCCAAGACTGAAGGCAGCTTTAAATTTGATTAATTCGTAATTCATTTTTGGAAATGTTGTCTGAGTAAAGGGATTTCCCGAATTGCCAAATCTTGTAACTCTGGAAGTAGGAAGGAGCAGAGAGTAACAAGCTCATGTTTTTAGTCTGTAGCTAACATTTCCTATTCACCTTTTTTGAGCAGCAGATTATTGGAACGCCGTGTTTGGTCTCCCTTTTCTTCCTTCTCCTCTTGTTCTTTCCTACGCCGGTGCCCACCCGGGCCTCCCACCAGGATGTCCCATGGGTGGAGCACAAGTGGCGATGGGAGTGAAACCATCTGGGAAGGCTCTGTGGATAGTATCTGAGGTGTGGGTAATACCAGCCCTCACAGTAGAATGAGGCCTACACCGTTGAGTCCCATTATTCCTGGTTAACTGTGTTCTGGGGAGTACCCAGGAGCACTGAGTTAGTGACTCCTAACCCTTTGCTCCTAAGGAAGACAGAATTTAGTTCCTGTGACCCACCGGTCACATTTTCGTCCTCTGAGCAGTAGTGTGTTTCATGTGTGCTCCTGTGCAAAGACACTGTATCTAGTATGTATGAATAATCAATAATAAGGGATAGTAATGCTGATTCATTAGCATGTGACTTGTGGCTAACAGTGCTCTAAGTCAGGCCTGAATGAAGCCAGTCTAATTACATGTATTTTTTTCCACGAGGCACATCATTGAGCTCAGGAACACCAGGTAGCCCTTCAACACTAGGGGCTATTTTAAATAGCATAGTCACCAACAAAAAGCACAAAAATATGGAAAAGCCGTCGCTAAATAGACTGCAAAAAAGGATACTCGTTTGTAGCATGAGTGTTGAAACAAGAAGGCAAAATGTCACCTCATTCAGCCACAGCTAGGAGTGTGTGCACTGGGATACTCAAATTTTTTTCTTTGCACATGTCTGTGAATGACCAGGAAGTGCCGATGTATTGATTTTAAGGTTACAAGTAAAGTTTTTTTCAAAGATTTTCTTATTTATTTATTTGAGCACAAGAGAGGGAGTGAGCACGGCGGGGTGGCGAGGAGGGGAGGAGCAGAGGGAGAAGGAGAGGGAGACTCTCAAGCAGACGCCCACTTAGCGTGGATCCTGACTCGGACCTCGATCTCAGGACCCTGAGATCCTGCCCTGAGCCAAAAATCAAGAGTCAGATGCCCAACCAACTAAGCCACCCCGGTGCCCTGCAAGTGAATTTTTTTTTTTTTTTTTTAAAGCCAACGCTCCTCCCAGCATGGGGCTCAGACTCACCATCTTGAATTAGAGAGTCACCTGCTTTACTAACTGACCCGGCCAGGCGCCCCAGTAAACTTTACCAAGTTCCACAAATTCACAAAGAATTCATGGCTAACGAGGACCAACTGTGCTTGCATGGCTAGGATTGGGTCGTGACCCCACCATGCAATACATGTGTTGGTATCTTAAGCAAGTTAACCTCTCTGTGTCTTTTTTCATATTTGTAAATTGGGGATAAATATTATCTGCATCAGAAGTTAGTGAATTTAAATGAATAAAGTTGCTGTCATATTGCCACGTATACAGTAATCCTTGATAATTCGTGGTGTGTAATAATTAGTAAGACAAGTTAATACTGATAGCAAACTCTCTTTATTTACCTTTATACTCTTTATACTCTCTTTATGTACCTATTCTGATGCTCACGATAACCCTGAAAAATAGTAACTCTCATCTCTGTGGTACCGAAGAGAAAAATGGGGACCCAGAGAGGTTAAGTAGTTTGCTCCATGTTATTCATCTGTTAAATAGCTGAGCTGCAATTTGAGCCCAGGACATGATCTTTTTAAGTGAAGAGATTATATATGGCATCAGGTCCCTAGTGATCCAGCCGGGATCTGTACATCTGGGTGAAGGGCGGAGGTGGTCAGGCAAAGAGGACTGCGTTGGAAGGGCCAGAGCTTATGCCTCCTGCCCAGAGAGGGAGAAATCAGGGCAAGACAGAGCCCAGAGTGATCCACATAACAGGTCTTGAGCTGCAGAGGCATAGAATTATGACAAAGATGGGAGCAGAGGCCAAGGGATGCTTTAAAGAAGGGGCCTTAGCTAGGCGTCAGTTGGCATGAGGACCTGGGCAGCAAACACTTATATCTGAGGGAGGTGACAAATTGGAGACTCTTGGGTCGCTGTTGTGGCTGTCTGGAACTGGACTTGTAAAGAATAGCACGTACAATTGCTTCTCTGTACATATTTCTGATGTCCCTAGGTACTTAGTCTGTACGAAAGTGAGCACTTGGGGAAAGCTCTTTGTTTCTCAAGGGCTCCAAATGACTGGCTTAAGAGGTATTTTCCTCAGTCTTCTTCCAGAGATGGGTCCTTTTTGGGGATGGTTTTGGAGAGAGGCTTTCCCATAGTCACACAGTTTGTGTTTGTAGGGGGAGTGAATTGGGAACCATCCCAGTTCTCAGAGCCCTAAATGGTCTGTCTGGTGCTTTGGCAAGTAAAGGCCTCCCAGTGGTGGTTTCCACCCTCCCCTCTGACAGTGACATAGAGATTTTTCTGAGCCAAGGCTGAGCAGAGTGTTCTGAATGCCCAGACTCTGAGAGACACGTGGAAGTTTTCTATCATTTTCTACTTGTCATCTGCAAATGTGTTTCAGTAGACGACAACAAGGCGATTGAGCAGAATGCTTCATGGTGTTCTTGGGGAATCCTTGTTTCTTACATCTGGCTCAAGTTTGGTGGATACGCATTGTATCGATTTCGAATCGCATTTGTATTTAGCGTCCGTATAAATAAATGAATAAGCAGTCAAAAGCCAGGGTGGTATTTTGGGGATATGTTTCTCTTCACGGATCCCGAAGAAGCTTGTCCACTGAGGTTATGATGTTTATACAGTCAGTACTGTTGTATATTTGGAACAGGGGCCTGTACCCTTCTTCCGAAAGGCCCAGAGAATAAATATTTTCTGCTTTGTGAACCATATGGTCTTTGTCACAAGTCTTCAGCTCTGCCATTGTAGCCGCAGACACTGAGTGAACAGATGAGTGTGGCCATGTTCCATGTAAACTTTAATCACAAAAACAGGGCAGGAGGCCCATTTACAGACTTTGGCCCATGGGCTGTCGTTAGCCAATCCCCGGTTCAGAGCAAAGCTCTTACTTTAAGACCTTCATAATTCCTTTGTAGGGTTAAACCCTAGCAGAATTTTGTGTGTGCAGCATTTTATTTATTTTGATTTTGATTTTGTGTGTGTGTGTGTGTGTGTGTGTGTGTGCAACATTTTAAAATTAGCGTTGTCACCTTGGGCAGTGAAAGTAACATCTCTTAATGAATTTTGCTCTAAGAAAAAGATTCTGATACTAACATACTCATTTGTCAGGTTTTTTCTTAAGTAGGCGCCACGCTAGTGTAGAGCCCAGTGCAGGGCTGGAACTCAAAACTGTGAGATCAAGACGTGAGGTGGGATCAAGAGTCTGACAGTTAACCGACTTAGCCACCCAAATGCCCCACCAAGATGTTAGGTTTATTTTTTTATTTTATTTTATTTTTTAAGATTTTATTTATTTATTTGATAGAGAGAGAGAGATCACAAATAGGCAGAGAGGCAGGCAGAGAGAGGGGGGAAGCAAGCTCCCCGCCAAGCAAAGAGCCCAACGTGGGGCTCGATCCCAGATCCCCAAGATCATGACCTGAGCCAAAGGCAGAGGCCCAACCCACTGAGCCACCCAGGCGCCCCAGATATTAAGTTTATTGAGCATTTTTTATAGGTGATAGGAAAAGGAAAATTGAAATTAAATACCAGGAACTGTAACAGCTTACTCACAGTTCACTAGTTTTTCTTTTGTTTCAAATTGTACATTTAATGATAAACTCTGAGGGTATTTACTATCTCAGGACAGAAGGCAGAGGTTGCTAATTAATTTTTCCCCTAAAATGCAGTGTATTCTCTCTCCCCTTTTCCGTCTTTCCCTTTCCTACCTGTCCCATGTGTTGGGTTAGAGAAGCCTTAGATTTACGTGGGAAGAGGAGACCAGGGTGGGGAGTGGTGTGTTAGTCCCGACAGCAAGCGGGGATAGCTAGCTGTAAGCTTCGGGAAAGGGGGGACACGCTGAGCGCTCTCCAGCCCTGAGCAGGTGTTTGACCGCAGTGGTTGGTTCATCACGGCTGGGGAGTAGAAGATCCATTTTGTAAGAGCTTTGTTTTAATGCCCACTCCTCAAAAAACACCTGAGGTAACACCCAGAACCCCACGCCACCTGCTCTTGGCCACAGAGGGGTCATGTGTTCGTGTGCAGATTTTTCTACTGGGAAAAATTCTACACGTTCAAGAAGCATCAACTGTTGTCCACCTGGTTTCCACACACCTTTCTAAACTGACTGTAATTTATGTTCGTGAAAATCTTTTTTTTTGTAGTTACCAGTCTTTGTAAATTCATGTTTGTTTTTCTTCTCAGGAAATAAGCTCTTTTCTTTCAAATCACATCCTAGGGGGTGCCTGGGTGGCTCAGTGGGTTAAGGCCTCTGCCTTCGACTCAGATCGTGATCCCGGGGTCCTGGGATCGAGCCCCGCATCGGGCTCTCTGCTCGGCTGGGAGCCTGCCTCCCCTCCACCCCCCGCCTGCCTCTCTGCCTACTTGTGATCTCTGTCTGTCAAATAGAGAAGTAAAATCTTTAAAAAATAAAATAAATCACATCCTAGGACAGCCAGTGTCCTTTAAGCATTTGTGATCATATAATACGAGGAATGAGCCCCATCCGACCACATGCACACAATCTATTTGGAGATTTAAGTTGGGCAAAAAACAGTAGTGTGGTAAAAAGATCCATGTAGGTGGGTTTACAAAAAAGTTAACCCAAAATCATTACAGGTGAGTCACGGGCTGAAGCCGTAGACTTCTGTTGTCAGTGTTAAGTGTCAAATTGTTCAGGGGATCTGTGCCAGTTCACTTTCCAATGTAACTTCTGCGAATAGCGTAGAATTTTGGAAGGTTTTGAAGACAAAAAACCCCAACTAATTGTATTTTAAAGATTCACTGTGTTATCAGTGTCCAGACCCTCCCTTCGAAGTGTAAGCGTTTGGCCCGTGGATCCTGGGATACGCCTCCCTCCCTCCGCCTGCCCCACCTGACTTCGTCTTGATAAAGCCGACCCCGCTTTGGGAATACAACCTGAGCCTTCCCACAATAGCATTGTTTCTCTGAATTCCGGTAGTCTGTCTGTAGAGCTCGCTTGGAAGTTTGAGTCCATATGGCAGTGTCTGTGGAGCAAGATGTTAGTCTTGGATTTACTTCTGCCATGGGTCTACTTTTCATGAGTTTAAAATCTGTTTGGAGACTTAAATAAGTAATGGGAACTTAAAAATGGGACTTCAGGGGCACCTGGGTGGCCAGTCGGTTAAGCGTTTGCCTTTGGCTCAGGTCAAGGTCATGATTTCTTGAGTCCTGGGATTGACCCCTGCCACCCCTCCACCCCTGCTCTCTCTCTCTGTCTCAAATAAATACATTAAATATATATATATATAAAAAAAAAACAACCCAAACCTGTGACTTGACAGGGCAGTACAGGATAGGGGATGGCCGATGGAGGGAGACTTGAACTAGGCTGAGAAGCACAGATCGGGATGATGAAAAGGAGGAAGAGGCGCTGGTAGGGGGACCCCAGCATAGGAGTTGGGGGGGTGGGATGGGAATGCGTGAGCCAAGTGACCAGAGAGGAAGGGTTGGTGAGTGATAGGACTGGAAAGTGAGCGGGACAGGATTCTGGAAAGTTCGAAGTGCTAGCTGCTAGCAGTTTGTACTTTTTCTCCTTCTCTCTCTATTTTTGGGCGGAGGGGTGTGGGGCAGGGAGAAATTTATATGTCACTTTGGAAGTGGGATTAAGCTCTGAGGTTTATGTGTAGAGCACTTTACATAATGAAGAGTGTTCTATTCACTTATCCAACAAATAATTATTTCATGATTAAAATGAATTAGAGAAAAGAGATGCCAGAGCCTATTGTAATAATCCAGACACGAGACAAGAGTGGCCTGCAATTGAGCAGTGGGCTGGGACTGCAAAGAATGGATTTAAGATACTACAAAAGACGAATTGATACGACTTGTTGAGTAATTGAATGTGGGTTGGCAGAAGTGAACGGCTCTGCGCTGTTGTTTAGTTTTCTGGTTGATGCATTTTGTTTCTTGAGTTAAACGGTAAACTCTTTGGGGAGCAGACTACATCTTCTACTCCTTTTGTCGTAGGTGGCCATTATCTTTTTATTCCCGTTAAAGAATTTATGTAACACCTGTTATTCTCCACAGCGTGCGTGACATTTTAAACAGTGGCCTGTAACTCACTAACAAGATAAAGCTAAGGCTGAAGGGTTTGTCTTATGAAAAATCAGTATCGCTTAGTCTTCACACTGCTATTCTATTTTATATTTTAATTGGGATATAATGATCATACCATAAATTTTACCCTTTCAAGAGTACAATTCACTGTTTTTAGGTTGCTCACAGAGTTGCACAATCATAACCAGCTAATTTCAGGGTAATTTCATCACCCCCAAAGCAAACCCCACCTATGTTGACAATCAGGCCCCATTTACTTTGCCCTCAGTCCGCAGAGCCACTAAACACTTACTTATCACAGTTTCTAAAGGCTGGAAAGTCCAAGATCAAGGTGTTGGCAGGCTCATGGCTTGGTGAGAACAGCTTCCTGGTTCATAGATGGCATCTTCTCACTATTTCCTCACATGGCTGAAGGAGTATGGGATCTCTCTGGGATTCCCCCGACTCCTTTTTTAAAGATTTTATTTGATTAAGAGAGAGAGTGGGAGGAGGACCAGAGGGAGAGGGACCGGACGTGGGGCTTGATCCCATGATGCTGAGATCCTGACCTGAGCTGAGATCAGGAGTTGGCAAGTGTGGAGCAGTAGGAACTTTCATTCATTGCTGCTGGGAGTGTAACATGGTACATCCACTTTGGAAGATCGTCTAGCAGTTTCTTCTAACACCAAACACTCTCACCATATGATCCAGTCATTCTGCTCCTTGCTGTTGAACCAAAGAGGTTGAGAACTTTCGTCCACACAAAAACTTGGCGCACATGTTTCTAGCAGCTCTGTTCCTGGTGGCTAAAACTTGGAAGTGACTGTGATACATCCAGGCAATGGAATACTATTCACTACTAAAAAGAAAGGAGCTATCAAATTGTGAAAAGGCACGGAGGAACCGTGTATGCTCGTTACTCAGTGAAAGAAGTCGATCTGAAAAAGCTGTATACTGTATGATCCCAGCTATATGACATTCTGAAAAAGACGAAATTGTGGGAAAGAAGATCAGTGGTGGCCAGGAGTTTGCAGGGAGGGAGAGATAAATAGGAAACACACAGGAATTTTAGGACAGTGGAACTTTTCTGTACGCCATGACAATGGTGGATACATGTCATTATACATTTGTCAAAACCCACAGAGTGTACACTAAGAATGAACCCTGATGTAAAATGGGGACTTTGGGTGACAGTGATGTGTCAGCATTGGTTCATCAGTTGAAACCAATACAGCAGTCTGGTGGGGGATGTGGATAGTGGGAGGAGTGTGTGTGTGTGTGTTTGTGTGGGGGGTGTGGGGGCAGGGAGGATATGGGAAATCTCTGTACTTTCCACTCAGTTTTGCTGTGAACCTAAAACTGCTCTAAAAATAAAGTCTCCTTCCAAAATACAATTCAAGATAGTGTAGTTTTATGTGTCAAAGACAGGAAGTACTTCAGAAGTTCAGAGAAAGGAGAAATCACTGTCAGTTTCAGGGAAAGGGATAGGTTTCAGGGAAAGGTAACAGGGATAAGGGATAATATTTCAGCTATAACCCAAGAATGGATAGAATTTCAGTCATCGGATAGTGGTTCAGTGTGTGTACCCTTGGGCAAGTAGTCCCTCAGACCCTTCGTTTCTTCAGAGGGTTTGCGGAAGGATTATAGGAGATAACACAGGTGAAGTGCTTGGGACAGAGGCTAGCATAAAATAGGAAGTAGGATTCTTCAACAAGTACTGTATTTTTAAAAAAATATTTTATTTATTTGACACAAAGAGAGAAAGAGAGAGAAAGCACAAGCAGCGGGATTAGGACGGGGAGAAGCAGTTTCCCAGCTGAGCAGGGAGCCTGACGCAGGACTCGATTCCAGGACCCTGGGATCATGACCTGAGCCAAAGGCAGGCGCTTAACCAGCTGAGCCCCCCAGGTGCCCCAGTGAGTACTGACTAAGCCCCATCTGTGTGTGAACTACAGTTGAGCCCACCTTCTGGCTCAAGAAACATTGGTTAGATATCATAGAGGACAGCATGTAGAATGAAGAAAGACCTACAGGTTTTAAAAAAAAAAATTGCTATGTTGTCTAGAAGCAGTTAAATGAACCACAGTTGGGTGAGAAAGTTGGCGAAGTAGATCAGGAGAAACAGTATTTTGTGTTTTGAATTCCAAAGAAAGCAATTTGTAGGCAGTAGAGACCCTTCAGGCATTATGAAAAAGGATTCTGATAATGCTTTAAGAATAATTGGGTTTGAATCAACAGAGGAAGCAGGGATTTAATTGGGAGGCTATTCCAACAATTTTGAAATCACCATAGCAGTTTAGGTGGTTTGCTTAATGGGCAGGTTACTTACTTGTCACTCTGAAATGTACCTGATCAACATTAGAAAAGCAAATAGCGGAAGTTTTCTTTCCCCCTTCCCCTAGTTTAAAATAATGGCAGTCCTCCCAAGCTTTGTTTGAGACCAATTTAATGTTTCCAGGCAAACCACCACTGTGTTAACAATGTCTTTGACATTGGCCCGGGGAAGTGAAACATCTTTCCTTTTGATACAAATGGAAAAGTATAAGATGCTAGGAGTTTGTTCATCTACCTGATAGGGTTTGTTCTCTCTCTTTCTCTCTCATCTCTATTGAGATATAATTCACATACTATAAAGTTCACCTATTTAAGTGTTTCATTCAATGGATTTTAGTATATTCACAGAGTTGTGCAGTTGTCACAACAGTCCATTGTAGAACATTCTCACCACCCCGATAAGAAACCCTATTACTCCTTAGCTGTCATCCCCACCTTCCCTATGCAACCACTCATCTACGGGAAAAGAAATTTAAAAACCATTCCCTTTAAAGTAGCATAAAGAAATTAGCAAGAAATTCAACAATAGAAGCGCAGGACTTGTATGCTGAAAACTACAAGACGTTGTTGAAAGGAACCGAAGAATACCTAAGTAAACGGAAAGATGTCCTGTGTTTATAAACCAGAAGACTTAGGATGACAGTGCTCCCCAGATTCTTCGACAGATGCCGCATAGGACCCGTCTCGCCAAATCCCAAGAGGCTTTATTTGCAGAATTTGACAAGCTGATTATAAAATTCATATGGAAATGCAAGGGATCTAGGATAACCAAAACAGTCTTGAAAAACTAGGACAGAACTAGAAACACTTCCCAACTTCCAAACATTCTCTACTGAGCGATGGTAATCAAGATGGAATGTTACCCACGATAAGGACAGACAGACACACGTAGGTCAGTGGAACGGGACTGAGTCTGGAAATCCGTACATTTACAGTGGACTGATTCTTGACGGTGATGTCAAGACCATTAGATGGGAAAGAAGGGTTTTCAGCAAATGGTGCTGGGATGCTGGAACAGATGATAAAGGTGGTAAGGAGGCGGAGAAATTGGAACCTTTATGCGCAGCTGGCAGGCACGAAAAGTTGTGCGACCACTTTGGAAAACAATTTGGCTGTTCTGCAGAACGTTGAACATAGAGTTACTCTGTGACTCCACAGTGCTCCTCCTACATATAGACCCAAGAAAATCGAACATGTAGGTCTGCATAAAACCTTGTTAGACGAATATGCCTTAGCAGCATCACTCACGGCAACCCAGACAACTCCTGAAATGTGGTAATAACTGAAATGTTCGTTATCTGATGACCAGATAAGCAGAAGACGCTATGTCCATATAGCTGAATATTATCTGATCCCCAGAATGAGTGAAAGCACTGATACGTGCTGCAGCATGATGAAATGTTGAGCATTATGCCGAATGAAAGCAACCAATCAGAAAACATCACATATGGGGCGCCTGGGGGACTCGGTCCGTGGAGCTTGCCACTCTTGATCTCAGGGTTGTGAGTTCAAGCCCCATGTTGGGTGTGGAGCCTACCTAAAAAATAAAATGTTACATATGGTTGATTCCATTTATACAACATGTCCAGCATAGGCAAATCAAAAGAGACAGCAGATCAGTGGTTGCTGGGGGCTGGGAAAAATGGGGGTCAGGAGTGGCTACTCACAGGTACAAGGCTTCTTTGGCGGATGGTTAAAATGTGGTGAAGTTAAATGGTTGTGGTTGTACAACTGAGTATACTAAAACCCAGTGAATTGTATTCACAGTTTACCAGTTTCATGGTTTGCGAATTCTCTCTTAACCGGGTGGTGTATTTTAAAATGAGCGCTCACTGAGATATGACTACTTTGCAATTTTTTTTTCCATTTTCTAGTTAGAAGCAAGAGTTCCCTTTTTATTGTAAGTCATGTTTGTTTGCCTTTTTTTTTTTTTTTTTTAAATACAGGTTTCTCTAGAGTGTTCTGGCTTCCTTGTGTTGTATGTCAATTTGTCACCATAATTATACCTTTTTAGAACACGCTGCATCAGAGTCTAGTGCCGTGTAGAGCTGGGCCTTCACGGTCAGACAGACTCCAAATTTTCCTCCTACAGGCTCTGTGGTCTAGGGCAAATAACCGAAGCTCACCTAACCTTGGCTTCCTTATCCGCTATGAATACTAGGTAGAGAATAATCTGTAAAGCGCTATTAATAATGTTTGGCACAGAGTAAGCTCACTAAATATCAGAAATTGTTGTTGTTAGTTTTATAGTTAATAATTATTAAATCTACCCCTAGATGTGTGTCCACACCAGGGAAATTGCTTCCTACAAAACCAAACCTAGAAACTTTTTAATTTTTTTTAAACCTGGAAACTTCTTTAAAAAATTAATGTCATCCTATTTATTTCCCCTCTGTTTTAAAAAGATAAACAGATAGAAAAGCACCAGTAATAGTTTTGATGGTCCCCTGTCTGTTAAAAGGGTAGTCTCAAAAGTTCTTTTAATCCAATATTCTCCATATACTATGAGATTATCCTCCAGATTTTTAAAAAAGATTTTATTTATTAATTTAATATTTTATTTATTTATTTGACGGACAGAAATCACAAGTAGGCAGAGAGGCAGGCAGAGAGAGGGGGTTAGGGTTAGGGTTAACCCTAACCCTGGGATCACGACCCGAACCTAAGGCGGAGGCTTTAACCCACTGAGCCACCCAGGTGCCCCTATTCTCCAGATGTTAAATGAATTACTGGTTTCTTTCATATTTTCCTTCTTTCCTCTCCTGTGTCTATTGTCTTTTTCTTTTTCTCTTTTTTTCTGGGACCTATGAGATTTATTTTTTTAAAAGCAATCTTTAATTGAATACATCCTTCTTCTGGAAGAACGCACATGTCAGGCTAAGGCCCCCTAGTCTGCCAATTCCCAGCCTGCGGGTCTCCCCGTATCACCCTCAGGTTACCATGATTTACTTTTTGTTCATGTTCATTGTGAGTTGGTGGGGGCTGTTGTCTACATGGTCAGTCAGCGATCCACGCAATAGGGGTTCTGCTGATCCACTGTCTCACAGAGGCATGGAGATCTCTTAGCAGCTCTTCTGTACTTTGGCTCCGAAGTGACACACACCATAGTCACATGGTCCCAGCCAACTCCAGAGAGCGGAGAAGTGTGGCCTTCCCTCCTTCATGAGGGAGAGGAGGACTGGATGTGGAGAGCGTTAGGGATGTCTACCACAGGCTGTCATTTTCTTTATTTATGATTTCTGGTTTTGATGTCAGTTGTAGGGAATTATAAGGTGGGCATTATTTGTACCTTGAAATCTCGACAGAATCTTCCCGTAAAACCATCTGGGCTTGATGCCTTGTTTTTGTGGGTAGATTCTCAATGACCGTTTCAACTAACTATGGTTAATGGTCGGGGTTTTACTGCTTTGGGGCCCAGTTTTGCAAACTTCCATGTACCTAGAAATGTTCCATCTTAGCCATTGGTGTGAAGTCATTCCTGTGGTGGGTGTACTGTTGTGATTTGTAACATTTATTCTTCTAGTTTTATCTCCTCCTTTTGTCTTTGCTGGGGTTATGTATGCTTTCTTTTTTGTTAAGCTTGCTTTAAAAAGATTTGTTTTTTTTTTTTTTTTAAGATTTGTTTATTTATTTATTTTAAAGATTTTGATTATTTATTTGACAAAGCGAGATCACAAGTAGGCAGAGAGGCAGGCAGAGAGAGAAAGGAGGAAGCAGGCTCCCCGCCAAGCAGAGAGCCCGATGCGGGACTCGAGCCCAGGACCCCGAGACCACGACCCGAGCTGAAGGCAGAGGCCCAACCCACTGAGCCACCCAGGCGCCCCAAGATTTGTTCATTTAAAAAAAACTAATGATTTAGAAGAACTGGCTTCTGGTTTTTTGGCAAATCTCCTGGTTTTTTTTTTTTTTTTTTTTAATTAATGTGTGCTGTTACCTTTATTAATCCTTTTTGCTGCCTTTGGATTATTTACCTTTTTTGACTTGGAAGCTTAGTTCATATATTTTCTGTCTTTCTAGGTTTTTAATGAATGAAGTTAAGCCTATTATATTTTAATATATAGTACTTTTGTTTTCATTTGATTGTAAATAGGTTCTCATTTCCACTTTGACCTCAATGACTATTTAAACATAGGTTTTAAGTTTTCCAGATGTGCAGGGGCACCTGGGTAGCTCAGTCAGTTAAGCAACTGCCTTTGGCTCAGGTCATGATCCTGTCCCTGGTGGTCTAGTGGTTAGGATTCGGCGCTCTCAGGTCATGATCCTGGAATCCCAGGCTTGAGTCCCGCATCAGGCTCCCTGCTCAGTGGGGAGTCTGCTTCTCCCTCTGACCCTCCCCCCTGCCATGCTCTCTCTCTCAAATAAATAAATAAAATCTTTAAAAAATTTTTTTCCAGATGTACAGATTTGTTTAAGCTGTGTATTTGGTATGGATGTTTTATTACATTTAAGTGAATGAATGTGGACTGTTTATCAACTTGGGAAATTTCATTTTCCTTTGTAACTTAGAAAACAGTCTGCTTTTCTAAATTCCATGTGTGTTTGAAAAGAACGTGTGTTCTCTGTTTTAGGAGGAAAACAATTTTATCAAGTTTATTTTCTCTTTCCTGATGTGACTTTCTGCAAATGTTTAGTGATTCTTAGTATCTTTGCAGCTGGGGTTTCCTGCTTCTCAGTCAAGGCGCAAGAGGGATGGAGGGATGAGGGAGCGGTGTGCTGCAGAAGAGGCTGCTCCTCTTTGCACTGGCTGAGCTCCAAACCTGAGTCCCCCGTTCCCTGCCGGCACACTGTCCTGTGTCCCAGAGCCACGTGTTGCACTCCTGTAGCTGGCTCTGGGCCGCTGGCTCCCATGGGACGGTGTGCACGCCTGACGAGGAGCCTGATGGTGTGCACCCCCATCCCCCCATGGCTCGTCGTATACCAGCTCCCACCCTCGTGGCCTCGCCTGAGATGCTATGGTGTTGGGGCCGCCTTCTGTGATCACAGTTGCCCGCATGTGGCTGCGTCCTCTGTTTACAGTTCAGGGTTCCCTCCTTTTCTTGTTTGTTCTCCATCTTCTAGAGGTTCCTTTAATTTGTGAGCAGAGCTATGTGTCTGTGTGTCTGAACTATTCTATTTCATCTTTCCTGTTGGTTTTGGAGGAAGGGGCAGATAGTGTGTCTTGTGTCTTGTCAGTCTGGAAACCTAATAACACATAAGTTTTATTCAAGTTGCAAGTGTGGTGGTGGGACTCTTTCACTTTCCTTTTTTTTTTTTTTTTTGAGCATTTTCTGACGTCTGTCACTACAAGGTACTCACCTTGTATATTACGTATCCTAGTCCTAGAAGCATATATTTCTCCATGGAGCAGTTTATTCTTTTAATAGACGATGATATTAGAAATGTGACTTTTTTCCAATTAAATATACTGATTATCTTCTCATGTCATTGTGTATTCTTGTACAGCATTAAGACTTTTTTCTTTAAAAATAGCCTTTATTGAAATATAGTATCAATATAATAACATGCTCTCTAATTTTAAGTGTATAGTTCAGTGAATTGTAACAATTGTATGGCACTCACATAACCACCATGCAAGTGAAGATCTATAACCTTTCCATCATTCCAGAAAGTTCCCGATGACCTTTTGTAGCCAGTTTCCCCACCGAGTTCCTGGGCCCACTCACCCAGTGATTGGCTTTTTATACTGATTAATTTTGCCTATTCTAAAGTTTCATATACATGCAGTCATATAGCATGTACTCTTAAGTTTTATTTGTTTTTTTAAGATTTTATTTATTTATCTGAGACGGAGCACGAACAGGGGCAGAAGGAGAGGGATTCAAGTGGGGCTTGATCCCAGGACATGACCTGAGCTGGAGGGAGATGCTTAATGGACTGAGCCAGGCAGGCACCCTACTCTTAGGTATTTCTTAATGCTTCTAAAATTTATCCATATTTTGTTTGTATCAGCAATTCATGCTTTTTTATGACTATACCACCATTTGTCCATTCACTTGTGGATGGATATTGGGTTATCATTTTTAGCTATTATGAATAAAGTTGTTGTCAGCTTTCATGCACACATATTTTTGTGGCTGTTGTGTTTTCATTTGGATAAGAATCTAGGAGTGGAGTTGCTAAGTCATGGGGTACGTGTCTACTAAACAATTCTCCAAAGTGGCTGTTCTGATTTATGCTTCCACCAGCGACATGTGAGAGTTGTTCCTCCACGTCCTCATCGGCACGTAGTCTTGTCCGTCGTTTTAGTTTTAGCTGTTTTAGTGGGTGTGTAGTGACACCTGACTGCAGTTTCCCTGTGCGTGTCACTGATCATTAGTGATGCTGACTGTGTTTCATGTGTTTACCAGCCGTTTGATGTCTTCTTCAGCGCAGTGTCCCAGTTTTCTTTGTCCGGTTTTAAGTTGGGGTGTTTTTCTATTCATGCATTGTAAGAGTTCTTTATATATATTCTGCATACAAATCTTTTGTCAGATATATATATATATTATGAAGATTTTTTCCCCGACTGGGGGAAAGTGCCTTTTATTTTCTTAGTGGTACCTAATGTTTAAGTCTGTGCTCCATTTCAAGTCCGTTTTTGTGTATGATGTGAGACAAAAGTTATAAGCTAGTTTATTTTTACCCTAAGGATATCCCATTTATTCCAACTAGATATCCCATTTTCTAAATGGGAAAATACTATTCTCCCCCCCCCCCCCCATTATCTTGGCACTTTTGATGCAGATCAATTGATCTCAGACCTTTGGGTCTATATTTGGATTTTCTATTCTGTTCCATGATTTTTATGATTGATTTATAAATATTTAAGTGTATGCCTCACTGAATTCTCACAAACTAAACACAGGTGTCGTCAGCACCCAGATCAGGAGATAGTCTGGCCAGTTCCCCGGATGCCTTTCTCGTGATCCCTTCCCATCCCTACCTTGTCCCCCGTTAAAGGTTAATCACACTTCAGTAGTATATCTTAGTTCTGTCTGGTTTTGTGCTTTGTATAAATGGAGTTGCAAAACGTAGATTGTATCTTTCATTCAATATCATCTCAATTTATGAGATTCCTTCCTAATTTTGTGTGTAGTTGTAGGTTGGTTCACTCACTGCTCTATAATATTCCGTTTTGTGACTATTGCAACTTCTTTATTCATTGTACTATTGATGGGTGTCTCATTGGTTTTTGGCCTTTGACTTTCGCCAACTGCTGTTATAACCATTCTATGTGGTGAACATATGTATATGTGTGCATTTCTGTTGATTATGTGCCTAAGGGTGGACTTGCTGGGTTATTATTATTATTATTATTATTATTATTATTATTTTGAGAGAGAGAGAAAGAGTGGGGTGGGGACAAGGACAGAGGGAGAGAGAGAATCATAAGCAGGTTCCACACTCAGTGTGGAGCCCGATGTGGGGCTCAATCTCACGACCCTAAGATCACGACCTGAGTGAGCCAAAAACAAGAGTCAGGACACTTAACTGAGCCTCCCAGCTGCCCCTGATTTTTTTTTTTTTTTTTTAAATTTAAATGATCTTTTGAATCCAGTGTTGGCCACATTGATTTGAAATTTTTAATGTTGTAACAGATTGTTTTCTTCTTCATACTCAGTTGTCGTAACGAAGGAGCATAATTCAGTGAACTCAGTGGTTTTCATTCATGACTGGCTTAAGTCCTTGTCTCCATCATTGACTTCTCTGGGTCACTTGGAGCAAGTTGCTCAATCTCCCGAGCGTCTATTTTTCTCAACTAAATTGAGCATAATGATTTTGTCCTGACTTATACTGTGATGCAAATAATGATGAGCTAAGTAATTATAAAAGATTTTATGATAAAATCGTGCAAAATAATAGCCTTAAATACTTCAGAGCTTTAGAACTTGGTGCTATAAAATGATAAATAGAAAAGAAATGATAAGGGGCTTTGTTCTAGAAGATCATGGGTTTTTTTATAACCTTGCATGGGGATACTGGCATGTGTTCCCCTGCTTACTTTTCGGTTTTCTGTTGACCTTTCTATGCATCAAATTAATAAAGCCTCATCTGTCAGCTTAGTAACTGAAGGAGAGAAAATGCTCAAAGAACTTTCTCCTGCTATTATTTGTTAATTATTACTTTTTTCCTCCTTGCCTGTTTGTTTTATGTCTGTTCCAATGACCAGGTTATAGACTAATTTGCTTACTTCTAGCTTTCTTTCCTTTAAATCCCTCAATTTCTCTCACTCTCAGTGGTTATCACCTTGTTTAAAATGACTTCATCAGAAGGACACAGCCCAGGTAGGTGGGGATGTTTGGAAGCCTGCAGGTTTCTCCTCCAATTAGCCCTGGATTATCACCTATTAACAGAGTTCATTCCTGTCCTTCTAGGGTGACGATCAGATATCATTTACTCAATGACAAGCTTTTTGGGGTTAAAATTCATTTCCTTCCTGACAAAGTTGAGTTTTATTTTATACTGTACAACCTTAGGAAGAACGCTTGAGAAGTTAGTTTTAAGCAATTGCTGTTAAACAAAAAAACAAGTATCTTAATTTACTTTTCTTTAATGTCAAACCCTGAGGAAACAAACTGACAGCAAGCCCCAGATTTTTAAATTTTGTTTTGTTTTGTGCTTCATGGAACCTTCAGCGTTAGAACAGGGCTCCACCTGGCATGGGGTGATCCCCAAACATCTGTTAAGAGGTTAAATGGATTCACCTCTCAGAAGTAGCAGCTTTTATGTACTAGCCTGACTCAGGGTGCGGGGTGGTGAAGTCATATGATCTCTTAAGGCCTTAGCTTTCTCATCAGGAAAATGAATATAATGAAAAAATAACTACTCCATGGAATTGTGTTGAGTAAACGCAGTCGTGCATGTCAGATACTTAATATAGTGCGCATTACCTGGTAGAGCATTCAGTAAATTTCAGCTGCTGTCTTTACACTAAAGGGACTTAGATTGTATTTCTTAAAGTTTCGCAAAGCAGTGACAAAGTTTCCTCATCTCCCAAACTATCCCCCTGGATTCCATGAATAGGTTTCATCGGATGTTTTTGGTCAGATGGTTGCCTGGGATATAGTCCGCTTGCCAGAGTGGTTTGGGAAGGTCACATTGCATAGTGCTCCTTGATTGCCAGTAATTAAGTCACCACGAGCTTTGCAGGAGCTGAGACGGTAGACGCAGGGGGCTCAGGTGTTGGAGTTCATCAGTGTCATTGTGTATGGTGTTTGACATGAGGACATTTGAAAGGAAAAACAAACTTGTGTAGAGAGACATCATTGATAATTACCTGAACTGATTACTTTTGGAGTAGAACCTTCACTATTGAGATAAAACGGTCTCTAGTAACAACCTGGGTTTTCCTGTGTTCTAAGACACCTGTGTAGTCCCCTGACCATTGATGCCTTGGGTCCACTCTCCTGGTTGAAAAATGTTCCATTTGGCTGATTTAAGACAGAAACATGGTCTGGAGGTAGAAAAGGCTTTAGATGAGATGCAGTTGTCTAGCCTGTGATGCTTGGGAAGAACTCAAACAGAAGCGAGCGTAGCTTTGGAAATTGCTCCCCGTGAGGCTGGCTCGGGTCATTCTTCCCATGGGAAGGAGTCCTCCTCCAGTCCGTCCCGCAGGGGCAAATCCAGGTGTCCCAAAAAGCAACACTTTACAATTAAAATTTAAAAATTAAATATGTTCTGTATCTTCTTGGAATGCAGTGGCCTAACCAGTCCCTGAAGACCATCCCTTAAGATGTAAAAATCACTTTGTTCGTTAATGAGGGCTTTTGTTCAAATGAAAATTTCCAAACGCCCTCTCCGTTTTTATAACTGGTTTTTTGACATATACTTAATTTCTCCCTTGTTGAAATATTACATCTAGCTTGAAATTTCAGGGGAATATGTTTTCCCTTAGTGTCAGCCAGATGTCCCTAATGATACCTCAAGAAACAGCATGAACTTGTTCCAAAGAGCCCCAGGGCGCGGGACCCCCCCCTACCGGGTCTCCTTCATTTAGCCGTTCCTTCAAGCATTTCCAACACTTCCTGAGAATTTCACTTATGCCAGGCCCTGTGCTCCATGGCAGGGATGTCATGATTCAGGAAGATCGTCGTCTCTGCCTTCTTGGTGTTCATGTTCTAGTGATGAGTTCAGGGGAAAATAAAAAGGTTATTACAAGGGGCGCCAGGGTGGTGTAGTCGGTTAAGTGTCTGGCTCTTGATTTTGGCTCGGGTCGTGACCTCAGGCAGGTGAGATCGAGTCCCACGTTGGGCTCTGTGTGGAACCCGCTTAAGATTTTCTCTGTCCCTCCCCGCTTACATTCTCGCTCTCTCTCTCTCCAAAAAAAAGAAGAAGAAGAAGAAGAAGAAAAGGTTATTACCCAATTCATTTATTCAGCAAGCATTTTAAAAGTAACCTCTGTGTGCCAGGCACCACACCAAGTTCCCGAGACAGTGGTGAATATAAAAGACACAGTTCCTTGTTCCAGTGGACCCTCTGGTAAGGGAGGAACAGAGTCGAAGCAGCAGACAAGGAGAGGATTTAATTTGTTTTTTTTTAAAGATTTTATTTATTTATTTGACAGAGACCACTAGTAGGCAGAGCAAGAGGCAGAGGGAGAGGGAGAAGCAGGCTCCTCATGGAGCAGGGAGCCTGACATGGGGCTCGATCCCAGGACTCTGGGATCATGACCTGAGCTGAAGGCAGAGGCTTAACCCACTGAGCCACCCAGGCGCCCCGTGGGAGAGGATTTAATTTTAAAGTGGTAATGGCCATGCCGTTGCTGTGATAGCGTCACGTGGGATGGGCTGGAACGTGGAGGGGTGGCTGCTGCATCTTTCTGAATCTTCATAATTTCACCAAGAAAGTGGGGGGGGGCGGAAATGACACCTGCCTTGTCTGTCCACTTGCCAAATCCTGTGAGGAAGAGGTAGAGATACCGTACATAAAAGGGCTTCAGAGGCTCTAAAGTCACGTGAGTGGTGTTGCTGTTGGTGGGGGGACCCAGGGTGGCAGGCAGAGGAGCAGGCCAGCCCCCTCGGTAATTCGCTGTCACTTATCCCCAACATAGGAAATTCTGGCATGTGATTAGTAAATCATGGGATGTAAGAGACATGATGTATCCAAAGTAGAGGGGGACCTGAGAGTTGGAGTCAAAGCAACCAGGCAGTGGTCTACGCTGAGAGAAGTAGACTTCGTTTTCTGTTCATCGTTGTGTCCTCAGAAGCTCATTCAGAACTGGCGTCTCTGGATGGGGTGGGATTTTAGGCTGCGCTAAATTACAGTTTATCATTTTACCTCCTAGAGTGTACAAGATCACACTATTATTCTAGCGGGAGAAATCATAATTCCTTTAACCGAACCAGATTCAGTATGGCCCTAAATGGTTTTAACACAAAAGGGAGGCAAGGTTGTCTTTGCTGATGCCATTGAGACTTTCTCCACTTTATGAGGTAATCACATTCCACTGGAATGAGCCTTTAATTAAAACATCGCTAGTTTTGTAAATATGAACAAAGATCCGTCTTTTTGAGATGTGAGCAGAATTCTTCCAGTCAAAAGCAGCCCAGCACCAGCACGTTAGAAAAACGAGGGCCGGGAGCTGGTGGATAATGTTTGAGGCCAAAGAGATGAGGTAGATTGTCGGGGTTAGAGCATGACAGGACTGGAGTTTTGCAATGGGAAGCCAGTGTGGAAGGAGGCAGGAGATTTAAATTTTGAAAAGGTTACTAGGTGATGGCTGATGTTGGGGACTTGAACAAGGGTGGAGATGGTGAGAAGTCAAGAGATGAGAGAGAGATGGAGAAGTAAATGCATGACACATAGATTTCTGGCTTGTGCAACTGATGGGTGTAGCTGCTGATGTCTGAAGTAATGGATCCTGGGAGAGGACCAGCTTTTTAGGCAGAGTGGGAAGATTTCAGCTTTAGTTTTGGATTAGTTTTGGACATCTGAGCTTGACGTGAGAGCCTTTGAGACATTGAAACTATGGGAAAGAAAAAAGAAGTTGAAGGAGGCAACATCTGCAGATCCATTTGAAGGGAGTTGGAAAAGATGGCTGCTTTTAAATTAATGCAAGAAAATCAATAGCTTTCCTATATCCAAATGACAGAAAATGCAGTGAAAGGAACACTCACATTCACAATATTACCAAAAATCACTGAAGCATAAACCCAATTAAAAATGTGGGAAACTTTTATGAAATACTTTAAAACCTCACTTGAGAGCATTAAAGAATTTAATAAATGGATCAATGTACTACATTCAAGAATGTGAGTACTCAGTATTGTAAAGAGATAAGTCCCCTCAAATTTATTAAGTAATTTTTTTTACTTGCTCAAAATGATTCGAAAGTTCAATGGGAATAATAAGCATGTGAAAGTAGTCAGGAGAATCTTAAGGAGAGTTAATGACGAGATTCCAGGGTCATGAATTTTTTACTTACACATTTCCAAGTTTTCATTTTTTGTAAGTATTACTTTTATAATTATAGAAACAAAACAGCAAGAGTTATAATAAATTATGATCTAGCCACAAAGGAGACCAAAGAGAGACAAAATGTGTGTGTGTGTGTGTGTGTGTGTGTGTCCATCCCTTGGGAAGGAAAGGCATAAAGATTATAATGAAGAGAAAATATTACTACTGACTATATAGAAATAAAAAGGATTATCAGGGGATACTGTAAACACCTCTATGCCAACAAATTGATAACCAAAGTGAAATTGACAGACTTCTAGAAAGACACAAGCTACCAAAGTTGATTCAAGAAGAAATGAAAAATCTGAGTAGACATGTAAAAAGTGAAAAGATTGGATTAGTAATTGAAAACACTTTCCACAAGGTAAAGCTCAGGCCTATATGGCTTCCTGGCAAATTCTACTAAATGTTATAGAAAAATGAATACCATTTCTTCACTTAAAAAAAGAACTAAGAGTGAACACTTCTCAACCTATTTTATGAAGTTAGTATCACTCTGGTTAAAAAAAACTATAGACCAATATCCATTATGAATATAGACAAAAAAATTTTGATAAATTACGAACAAACTGAATACAGCACGTAAAAGGATTATGTGCCATAACCAAGTAGAATTTATCTCCGAGGGGCGCCTAGGTGGCTCAGTGGGTTAAGCCTCTGCCTTAGGCTCGGGTCGTGGTCTTGGGTCCTGGGATCGAGCCCCGCGTCAGGCTCTCTGCTCAGCGGGGAATCTGCTTCCCCCCGCCCTGCCTGCCTCTCTGCCTGCTTGTGGTCTCCATCTGTCAAATAAATAAATTTTTAAAAAATTTTTAAAAATAAAATCTTTAAGAATTTATCTCTGAATGCAGGGTTGGTTTACCACCTGAGAATCAATGTACTGTATCATACCAATGGTTACAAGACAAACACTAAATGACCATCTTAGTGAAGCAGAAAAAGTATTTGACAAAAGCTAATGGCACTTCTTGATAAAAACACTCAACAAACTAGGAACAGAAGGAAACTTCCCAAGCCAAATATAGGGCATCTACGAAAACCCCCCAGCTAACATCATACTCAGTGGTTGAAAGTCTGAATGCTTTCCCCCTAAGGTCAGGACCAAGATGAGTACCCGCCCCTGCTATTCAGTCTCGTATTGGAGGTAGTGGGCAGTTAGGAGAAATTTTTAAAAAGCGTCCAGGTTGGAAAGGAAGAAATAAAACTATCTGCAGATGGTATGATCTTTATACAGAAAATTCAAAATAATCGAGTATTAGAGCTAATAAATGAGTTCAGCAAAGTTATAAGATACAAGTTGAATGTACAAAAACCAGCTGTATTTCTGTACACTAGAATCATCTGCTGTATTTCTGTACACTAGAATCATCTGAAAATGTAATTAAGGAAACAATTCCAATTGCAATAGTACCCAAAAGATTAAAATACTTAGGGAGGGTGCCTGGGTGGCTCAGTTGGTTAAGCATCTGCCTTCGGCTCAGGTCATGATCTCAGGATCCTGGGATCGAGCCCCCTGTCAGGCTCCCTGCTCCATGAGGAGCCTGCTTCTCCCTCTCCCTCTGCCTCTCTTGCTCTGCCTACTTGTGGTCTCTCTGTCAAATAAATAAACAAAATCTTTAAAAAACACCATCAAGAAGGTGAAAACCCCCAGAATGGGAGAATATTTGCAAATCCTATATCTGATAAGGTTAGCTTCTCTATAGAAATCTATATATTTAGAATAAAGAATTCTGACAGAAAAAGGCAAATCACCCAATTAAAAAATGGGCAAAAAAGTTTAAATAGAAATTTCTCCAAAGAAGATTTACCCATAGCTAATAAGCACAAGAAAAGATGCTCCAAGTCATGAGTCATCAGAGAAGTGCAAATTAAAACCACAGAGATGAAGAACCACAGAGACAGACAATAACAAGTATTAGGGTGTGGAGAAATCGGAGCCATCAGATGCTGCTGGTGGGACGATGAAATAGTGCCAGTGCCATGGGGAACAGCCGGGCACTTGCTCAAAATGTTAGACGTAATGCCTCAGAGATTCCCAACAAGAAAAATAAAATCTAGGTCTGCATCACAGCTCGTATGGGATCACTCCCAATAGCCAGAAATTGGAAACAACCCAGCTGTCTCTGAGCTGATGAATGGATAAAGAAAATGCAGTCTGTCTGTACAATAGGGTATCACTCAGTTACGGAGGGGAACGAAGTACTGATTCACGCTGCAACATGGGTGAACTTTAAAAACACGCGCAGTGGAAGAAGCCGGTCACAAAATGCCACATACGGTGTGATTGCTTCTGTGAACTGTCCAGAAAGCAACTCCACGGAAACATACAGTAGATTAGAGGTCGGCTAGGAGGAGGGTGAGGAGTCATAGCTAATGGGTATGGAATCTCTTCCGGGGGATGAGGAAAATGTTCTAAAATCGATTGTGGGGCTTGTGCAACCTGTGAATATACAAAAACCCATTGAATTATATGCTTTAGATGAATTGTATAGTATGTGAATTATCTCTCATAAAGCTGTGATGTAGAAGTATGCCGAGTGAAAAGTTGACGGAGCAGTATGTATGAATATACATAAAAATGATATGTTCATAGCAAAGCACTGTATTCTTAAAAACTGGCAAAATTTGTGGAGCGCTGGAAAAGTGACATTGGTGTGTTTTCCCTTGCGGTGGTAGCTTTAATCATGGAACAGCTGGCAACAAATTTTTTTCACAGTAATTGATGCCGCCTTGTCGTTTAAAATAATGATAACAGCATTTATTGTATTCTCTCTATTGCCAACATTGTGCTAAATTTTTTTAGAATTTATTTATTTATTTGAGCGAGCGAGAGAGAGAGAGAGAGAGAGAGAGAAGGAGGGGCAGAGGGAGAAGGGAGAGAGAATCTCTCGCCAGGCTCGATCTCCCGACCGAGATGATGACCTGAGCTGAAACCAAGAGTCGGACGCTTAACTGAGCTACCCATGCGCCCCTGTGCTAATTTCTTTTTTTTTTTTTAAGATTTTATTTATTTATTTAACAGACAGAGATCACAAGTAGGCAGAGAGGCAGGCAGAGAGAGAGGGGGAAGCAGGCTCCCCGCCGAGCAGAGAGCCCGATGTGGGGCTCGATCCCAGGACCCCAAGCACCCCATTGTGCTAAATTCTTAATACGCATTTTTTTCGTTTATATTTCACAACACTTGATGGTGGTCTCATATTTTCCATCAGTCTCCCTTGCTTTCTATTATCTAGCATTTGCGAAATTGTGTTATTTCTCCGAATGTCCAAAATGCAGTTCCTTTTGTTGCTGTCAGCAGGAGCTGTAAAGTAAATATTGTAGGTCTTTTTTTTTTTAATTAATTAATTAATTTATTTATTTGACAGAGAGCGAGATCACAAGCAGGCAGAGAGGCAGGCAGAGAGAGAGGAGAAAGCAGGCTCCCTGCTGAGCAGAGAGCCCGATGTGGGGCTCGATCCCAGGACCCCAAGATCATGACCTGAGCTGAAGGCAGCGGCTTAACCCACTGAGCCACCCAGGTGCCCCAATATTGTAGGTCTTAATTTGAATTGGCGTTCATGTGATTCTGTGCAGTTCTAAGAGCATATTGATAAATTTATCTCTGTATGTTTAACATTTAAAGTTTAAATTAAAACATCTTATATTTGTTACAGTTGATTTCCAATTGGAGGAGAAAATATTTTCTAGTTACTTGTCAGGTTTTTTTGTTTAGCATAGTACTAAACTTGAAAGATAATCACTGGCAAAGATAAGTTCTAGATTTTTTTTCCCCATTGCAAATGTAGACTTATGTCTCAGTCATTTGCGCTGCTCTAACAAAATACCGTAGAAGACATGGCTTAAACGACATGTATTTCTGGTTCTAGAGGATAGAAAAGCCTAAAATCAAGGCGCTGGCGGATGTGGGTCTTGTGGCATTGAGACAGCCACCATCTTGCTGCGTCCTCTCATGGAGAGGAGAGCGAGAGCAAGCTCTGGGGGCTCTTCTTGTTGGGGCACTAATCCCACCATGAGAGCCCCACCCTGATGACCTCACCTAAACCTGAGCATCTCCTAAAGGTCACACTTCCAAACACCGTCACATTGGGCTTAGGGCTCTGACATGAATTGGGGGCCATTTCGGGGTTGGGGCAACACAACCCAGTCCTGGTGGGCGTGATGGTGGTGAACAACTTTTCACTGATGGTGGTGAACATCTTTTCCATAAAGGCTAACCCTAGATTTCTGTTTTGTTTTCAGTATTATGTGCCAAGAACCTTGCAAAGAAAGACTTCTTCAGTAAGTACACACATGCTTTTGCTCTCTTAACCATATTAATATTCCTCACACGTTTTTGCAATGTCAACTTTTAAAAAACTCCTGGGTTTATTCCCCGGAAGAGTTCTGCCCTTTGCCGAATAGATTCATCATTTGACCAGCTTCATTTCCAAGTTGACTACAATGTAGAGGCTCCTTAGCTGCGAGGCACGGAGTTAATAACTCATACCAGAAAAACGGTCTCTCTCATTCCCTGTTCCGGCCGCACCCTGTTTTCTGTCTTTCCACCCATCAATACGTTGCTTTCTGCTGGATGAAGTGTTCTCAGCTCAAATACACACGAGACATTTGTTCTATAAAATAGCTGGGTTTGAGTCAAATTGTTAGTCAAATTTTAGAAATTAAATCACATTTTGAAAGCCTCATGATGAAAGGAAGTATTAAAAAAAAAAGTAAAAGTGCAAAAGATAGAATGGTGATCCTTTTCTGCAGGAAGAAATTACCCCTTAACTTAAAAAAATTCAATAGAGTAGGTGCCTGCAGCATGAAATTTTTCACTCTTTCTGATTCTCACAAGAGCGCTGCTCAACTCTTACGTGGTATTATTCACATTTTAAACTTAGGCTTACGGGCTTTATTTAAGTAGCTGGGAAGCCCGGGAGTAGTGGCCCCCATCCAGGTGTATCTTTAAAGCCCCAGCCTGTGCCACCTCTCGGATCGTGTAAATCCATGTGATTCACAAGCCAGCCTTTAGGAACCTTCCTGATTAAGACTTGGTGAACACTTGTGTCCATAGATAAACTAGACAAAGATCAATAAACAAGATTTCTAGATTATTTTTTAGAGAATTTAAATACAATTAATTACAGACCCCTTTTCTTCCAGCTAATTAGCCCGCTTGGTGATCATCGGAAATGAAATTTTGCATTTAAACCTTTTTTTTTTTTTTAATCATTTTCTAGCCTCTAAAAATCTGAGAGTGCTGTCATACTGAGTTGCCTTTCTTAGGAAGCTAACTAGCAAGAACTTATTTTGCTCATCAAACTGACCCTAAATTAGAGAGTAAAATGCAGCAGGGTAATCTTCACCAAATTAGATGATCTTGAAGCTTTCTGTAGCCTGTAAGACCGTGTTCTGTGTCCCATGGATGGATCTGTAGTCTCATCTAGGTGTGGCTGTCCCCTCTCCTCTAGGACTCCCCGACCCCTTTGCAAAGATTGTGGTGGACGGATCTGGGCAGTGCCACTCAACGGACACTGTGAAAAACACGTTGGACCCCAAATGGAACCAGCACTACGATCTGTGAGTCAAATATTGTATAAGCCGTTTGGGGAGCCCCAGGAAAGTAGGTATCTAGCTTTTAAGAGAAGCATTTAATAATAAAGATAAAAATGATTTACTAATTTCTTACTGGATGGCCAAATGGATACATACTGCCTAATTTTAGAATCCATATACCTGGAAGTTCTTGTGTTTGACATTTTCATGGATTTTTATGGTTTGCTTCCGTAACTGTGGTTTTCAAACTTTTCTATCTCCTGGCCATGTTAACAGGAAAAATAGGGGCCATGGTTCAGATCCTCTGTATACTGTGTGTGTTTTGTTTTGTTTTGTTGTTGTTTATCTTTTCCAGTGAAAGTCTAAACTTGGTTGTAGAGCTTTATTTATTTTTTAAAAGATTTTATTTATTTATTTTTTTGAAAGAGAACGAGAGAGATCATGAGCAGGGGAGAAGGGTAGAGGGAAAACCAGGCTCCCTCCGAGCAGGGAGCCCAAGGCAAGCCTTGATCCCTGGACCCTGGGATCATGACCTGAGCCAAAGGCAGACATTATTAATTAATTAGTGTATTATTTTGGGCACGTCTGACTGGCTGAGTCTGTGGAGCATGGAACTAGGGATTGTGAATTCAAGCCCCACACTGGGTGTAGAGATTATTTACAAATAAAATCTTTTTAAAAATGCGTTATTATTCATATTTATTATGCAAACGTGTTATCTATATTTCCATCTTTTAAAATCCCACTTCTTAGTACAAGTAGATTTTCTACAAGAGAAAATATCGTTTGGTATGGTTGAATGTCTCTCAGCCTATGCAACCATCAGAGAATTTCTTACCTTCGTTCCTAAGATGGATTGCACTTTGAAAACCACTGTTTTATATCCACCTACGTTTTCATGTCCCTGCTGAGAAAATTTCATCGAAGGAGTGTGGAGTGATTCTTGGTTTTGTATGATACGGATTGCACTGAGTTTGGGTGGAATGTTTAGGAACTGGATTCCAAGACTCATTGCAGTTACACTCAAGAATCCCAAGTGGCTTGGAGAGTGGTGGTCGCTCCTTGTCCTGAAAGCTGCCCTCTGTGGTTGATTTGCACGGGCAGCAGCTGGGGTGTAATGTCTGTGTTAGGGCTCTGTAGTTTGCCTCGGGTGGATCTTTGGGTTTTTAAGGCCCCTTGGTGCAGACTGGTATTCTGCAGTGAAGCCTAATTGGTGGGAATTTATGAATCCTGTGGTTGTCCTTTGGAGCTGTGCAAATACAGCGAGTCTCTGTCCTCGGATTATTGTTACGATGTAGTTATGTCCATTTGCTTCTTCTATAACTGGCTGGAGGCCTCTTCCCAGACCATCGATGTGAGTCGGTATGTATTTATTGAGTGCCCGTTAGATCTGGACCAGAGGGCCCCCATCGTGTTCAAGGGGCTCTTTTGTACCAACAAGTCAATCAGGTGATATCTCAGTGGGCTCTCCTAACTCAGAAAGACAATTAAACCGGAGTTTGCACGTTTTCAGGTATGTCGGCAAAACGGATTCCATAACCATCAGCGTGTGGAACCACAAGAAAATCCACAAGAAGCAGGGGGCTGGCTTTCTGGGCTGCGTGCGGCTGCTCTCCAACGCCATCAGCCGATTAAAAGATACCGGATGTAAGAACCAAATGCTTTTCTGCCTCTCCATACAACCGAAGAAGGCTTATGAGGCATCTTTTTTTTTTTCTTTCTTTTGAATACTGAAATACACAATTCCTGCCTTCCTCCCTAGTTAACATTTCCCTGGGTTAAGTTTTGAATTGTTTGTTTGCAGACCAGCGTTTGGATCTATGCAAACTAAACCCCTCAGATACTGATGCAGTTCGTGGCCAAATAGTGGGTAAGAACTTTCTCATCTGTATAAAGAGATGCTTTTACAGACTTTCACATTCGGCGCTTCCTCACCGAGAAAGCACACGCAGGCACTGACAGTGGTGACAGATGTCAAAGGACAGGCCACATCCGGGGCCATCTTTTCAGCACTAAAAACGTTCATCTTGTGTGGTTTTCTTATTTTATCTAATTCCCTTCATCCCGTCATCCCAAGTTGAGGACCATGACTAGGCTCCCAAAAGATTTCAGGGTAGAATTTCAAATACCATTTGAAGCACCTCATTCATGGACGATTAATTTGTCAGTGTCTCTTGCAAGGGCACATGATAAGAAAAGTGGCCACACATGTGAGGGCCAAGAACTGGTTTCTTCAGGAAGACCTACTGTGTGTGTGTGTGTACAAAGCAAGGATGACTTCGGAAGACGTCTGCGTGATAGGGATTTTATAGAGTTAGGACTGAACTGTGGAGGAGGGAGAAAAATGAGATACGCTAAAGTTACAGGTGTTGACAAGAGGTATCCTGTTGGAGGCGCTTTCCCTGTCAGGTGGCTTGTTCTGTTACCCACCTCATTTTATTAGCGTTTTAGGGTAATTCCCACGTGGACTGTGTGCATTGCAAGGAGGTGGAGAAAACCCAGCAGTTCAGCAGCATACCCGAGTGAGTTAGGACCCCAAATCTTTTGGGCACTGTCTTTGAAGAGACATGACTCACAATAAATGAACAGGTGGTTACACATCCTGAAAACTGTCATAATGAGAAAGTTCTCACTTAATGCTTTTCCGTTTGTGATTTCTTTTTCTCCGTGGAGTGGTGTGCCAGGGGGAAAAATGAATACCTAGAAGCAACGTTATACGTGTCTTTGTTGTCACAGTAGGGATAGAGGATAAATATTTAAATTCATCTAGACTTTGCAGATACTGGAAGCGCTCTCTGTGTCATTAAAGATCTTCCTTAAAAATGAGGTAACTTAGAGGAAGCGACTATTGTGAATCTGTTATCTTTTATGGGGTGGGTGAAAACGCAGCACCCCCTTCTCCGCATTTCCCAGGACTGTTCCAAGCAGCTCGCGGAGTCAGTGCTTCATACTGGAGAGCCTGGCAGTAGATACGTTTCTGTGTGTACACGTGCCTCGCTTTGTGTAGTAATAGCGTACGGAAGTCACACATTCGCAGTGGCTCACTGTGTGACAGTTGTATGAAATGCCGCTGATTTCTAATGCAACACGTTCTTCTCTGTTTTAGTCAGTTTACAGACACGAGACAGGATAGGCACTGGAGGCTCCGTGGTGGACTGCAGGGGACTGTTAGAGAACGAAGGGTACGTATCCCCGTGGCCGTGCCCGCGTGCATCTCTGCTGCCCTGGGCTCTCTTGGTCCCTGACTGTAGCCTTCACGCCTGGGTGCTGAACACGCGGCATGCAGGAAAGGACTTTGGGTTACAGGCCGGGTTTCCCTGTTTATAAAGGAAGCTGTACAGATGAGTGGGGCCGTGCCCACAAGATTCCTCGGGACCCATTTCAAAGAGGTTTTCACTGGCCAGAGATGGGAGTTTGAGCATCAGTAAGAAATATAACTACAACAGATGGGAACACATCAAATATATTAAAAACTCTAGACAGGACACTGAGCAAAAAAAGCTGTGAAACGCTTAAAAAAAAGACAAAACAAAACTTTAAAAACTCTTTGGTCACTGTCCTAGTTTTGTGATGCCCAGTGCCTTCATGGAGCTGGGCAGCAATCATTAATAGTTGCTAAAATACCACCAAAGAGAGGTAATCTGACATTAACGCAGCTCTTGGAAATCCAGTCGGAGGAATGAGCCGTCCCACCCTGTGGGAGGGCACTGAGCAGTGTCCAGAGGGGGCGCTTGGTAGAGCGTGGGGGACCGCTCCATCTTGGACAGCTGTATCACAAGAGGAATAAATAAAAAGGAAGAGAATCTACAAATTAATAATAAAAGAGATTTAAGAGCCCTAACTACTAAATGCAGTGTGGGGACCTCTGTTAGATCCTGATTAATGAGCCCACTGACTAGAGAAATTTGGACACTGGTGTTTGATGATATTAAAAAAAATCAATGCCCTTTTTTTCGTTTGTGATCATGGAAGAAGTCCTTATCTTCTCGAGATTATATGCTGAAATATTTAAGGATGAAACGGAAACACGCTGGGATTGGTTTCAGGATAATCTAGCAGAGAGGAGAGAAGTAGAGGAGTAGTTGGGAGCTGGCCGTTGTCGTAGCTGGATGTTGAGTTCGGGGGGCTAGCGGGGGTGGGCTGTGGAGGCAGTCTCTCAATTTGTGCATGTTTGAAAGTTTTCAGTGTAAGATGCTTCTAAAAACTACTTGTGAGGGGAGTAGCCTATTAAGGTAAATTGTCTGCAGAATTGTTCAGGAGGTAGAGATGTATGCTCGAGAGTACTTTAAGTCAGTGCAGTGCTTTACATAACCGCGAGTTCTATTATACAGTAAAGTAACGAGGGAAATGGAGTATTTGGATTTGATTTTAAAGCCAGAAACATGAAATCTCATTCCACGAGCTCCTTAGAGTGCAAGGTCGGTTTCTCAGTCGTTCAGCTCTCCCTGCGCCTGCATCCTGCACATGGCCTCGGTCGTGCTTCCCGCAGGGCTCCCCTTGGCTGCTTGTGGCTCACGAAGAAGTCTGTCTGTTTAAACAGGACAGAACGAATTTCCCACAGCTGGGCGCTGGGCGCATCTCTGTGGAGGGAAAGCCCAGTAACAGGTGTGGGGGCTCCGCGGTCAGTTTTTAGGTGCTTGTCTCGGGCTGGGGGCCCCATGTGCGCTGTGCCCCCTCTCCTTTCTAGAACCGTGTATGAAGACTCGGGGCCCGGGAGGCCACTCAGCTGCTTCATGGAGGAGCCGGCCCCTTACACAGACAGCACCGCTGCTGCTGCGGGGGGAGGGGACTGCAGGTTCGTGGAGTCCCCAAGTCAAGATCAGAGACTCCAGGCGCAGCGACTCCGAAATCCCGAGGTCCGGGGGTCTCTCCAGACGCCTCAGAACCGACCCCACGGCCACCAGTCACCAGAACTGCCCGAAGGCTATGGTGAGAGAATCCGCCCCGCCATCCCCCTTAGTAGCTGCCGTGGCTCCTTTTGTTGTGACTCGTCTGTGCCCTGACTGCCCACGTTGGCAGAGCCGGGCCATATGACGGCTGTGTCAGAATAAAGACAAGTAAAAAAGGTGGTGATAAATCGTGAATGTGTCAGCAACTGCTCTACTCTCCCAGTTTAGCAATCGTGTGAACGTTTTAGGCAAATGAAGACCAAAAAAAAAAAAAAAAAAAGCAAGATGATGCGTGGGCTGGATGGGTACGTGTAGCACACAGTGGCCTGAGTGTGGGAAGGCCCGCGCCGGGTACGAGGGAAAGGGCGCATCTGCCCGCCCCAGAGCGGAGAACCCAGGGAAGGAGGCATGTAATGGAGATGTGCAGATAGTAGCAGACGTGAGAGTGGCTGTTGATGACTGGGCTCAGGCGGAGGGCAATGCCAAGGTGGCTATGCGTCCTGTGCTTTGCGGGCTGTGGCCGGGGAAGGGGAGCACCGCTTCGGCAGGTGGGCGTGGGGTGAGCCCCCCAGACAGTACGCGCAGGGCTTGTGACATAAGCAGGGCCAGCGGAAGGTCACCGCTGCCCCGAGTCTCTGTGATTCAAAAGAAAACCAAGAGGAGGCTTAAGCTCTGTGCCGTGAAGATGCTTTGACAACTGTCCTTGGAATTGACCCTAACTGCCCCCTCTGGTTTCTCGTGCAGAACAAAGAACAACGGTGCAGGGCCAAGTTTACTTTCTGCACACACAGACTGGAGTCAGCACGTGGCACGACCCCAGGATACCAAGGTGGGTTTTCTAGAATGGGCACGGTCAGAGCCCTTTCTCCAGTAGTTTCGGGGGGACTCCCCCCGTCTCCCCACCGGCCCTCTGCTGGATGATAGCAGCCCTTGGGCTGGAAGAAGTGTGGCAGTGCTGAGAGGAGGAGTCACAGGGTTTGGAGGCAGGCGCTCTGGGTTGGAGTCCCAGCTCTGTTGCCCCCTTCGGACTCCTCTCGGTAACCGGGTCACTGCTGTGGTCACAAAAGTGGGTCCCTGAGAGAGCAGGATCTTGAAATCAGATCACGTAACTGGAAAGACCCTCGCCCCTAGATGAAATCAAATGTGCTCTTGCTTGAAAATCCAATGAGCCCTTCAAGGTGTGTTGCTCTCATTTTCAACAAAAAATAAGCAATGGATGAATGATAGGATATCCAGGGTTTGCTTCAGATAATTGGGGCTGGGGTGGGGGGTGGGGTTAGCGAGTAGCGGCGTGTTTGAAACAGGTGGATGATGAGTTGGTAATGGTCGGAGTGGGTTATTCGTTAATGGTCTCTCTCTACTGTTGTATGGGGTGAAAATTTTCCATAAGAAAACATTACAGAGGAAATATAAAGACTCTATTACCCTTTCTCTCTTCTACTTTACTGTCCCTATTGCCTCAGTCCCTTGGGGACCATTCCTGGGGGAGATGAAGCTTTTCTATACGAATTCCTTCTACAAGGCCATACATCTGAGCCCAGGTCAGAGAGACCCCCACCCTTCCCCCATCCCATAATGGAGTTAAGTTTCTTTTTTTTTTTTTTCCTTTGTTTTGCTTTCTTTTTCGAAATTTGTTTTGTTTTAGAATAGCATTACTACCTAATAACATTTTTAGTAATGCTCCTTTCCTTTCTATTCATAATTCGTTTCTTCTGAGAACAAGCTTCCTGTTGCTGACTTTCTGAGTCTCTGTTGAATTTAAGATTCAGGATCTATAATTAGAATGGAAATATTACCTGCAAATGAATGAGGTGTCCCTTTAGTACCCACTGTACTAATTAGACAAGCAACCTGGTCACTGATGTTGTGCCCCCGCCCCCCCGTGACAGGACTGTACTGCAGTCACTAACCATGGGGCTGGGATCAGAAACGCTTGCGGAACGGAGCCCACTGAAGCCCGGGAATGCCGCTGCCGGGCACACCTGCTTAGAACTGAGAGATTTCGAAGGCATGTTAATATGTCCCCTTGAGCTTTAAACTTGGGCTTCTGGGAGCTTTTCAGTGGAGACACCTCTGTGACCTTGGAGCATTTAATTTAGCTTGTAAATTCCGAGTTTTCCGCCAGCAGTCAGCTACTTCCTGCTACTTGGCCCTCTTAAGTGTAAGAAATGCTCTTCCCTGGGTGGACCAGGTTCCCCATCACGGCTACAGGCTCTGAGGGCTCCGTTTTTGTCTCTCGGGTGTCGCTGCCACTGGCAGCACACAGGCCTGGACTCGGTGGGAGTTTGGCGTAAGTAGCAACATGACTGCCCCCTTTTAGTGGAACGGAGCCACGGCCATGTCGATCGGGGTCTCCTGTGGCACCTCTCGCTGAAGTTTCGGTCTTCCGCCCCCACACACAGATGGACAAACCTCTCTGTTATCTTCCATTTTGGTAGAGACCTTAACAGTGTGAATTGTGATGAACTTGGACCACTGCCACCAGGTTGGGAAGTCCGAAGTACGGTTTCGGGGAGAATATATTTTGTAGATCATAATAACCGAACAACCCAGTTTACAGACCCAAGATTACATCACATCATGAAGTAAGACTTTTCATAAAATCTTTGTTGACTTCTTACATTTATAATTTCATGTTTTCTACTAATAATTCTCTTCTCTACTGCATTGTTAGTGGAGAGTAAGCGTAAGTAAAATACAATAAATCGTTGTCGACAAGCGCATGATTCAGACTCTCAGGTGAGCTGCGAGCTGTATCGTGGCCACCTTTCCTTGCCGCAGCCTCAATAAAACTCACTGAGAGGGCAGTCTGTACTCAGTACAGCTCCGTTCTCGAAGCTTCCACACGCGGCTCTCCAAGGGAGTGCGTGGCCCTTAGAACGAGGGACAGCGAAAGGAAACTTCTCCTTAGCGCTCGCTCGTCACCACCTGGAAGGGCTGCTGCAGCCTGAAATGCTCCTCATCGGAGCCTTTTCCTGTGCCCGTCATTCCCGGACAGCTTGGAACTGGGAGTTACCTTGGATCCCATGTTCAGGGTCCCGGGTTTGTTGTGTCCTCCAGAACGTAAGAGACCACGTAGCTCTTCTCGTTGACAGCTGCCCTTGGGGACAAAACCTGGACAAGGCAAATGCCACCCCATCACTTCCCTAGTCCTAGTCCTTGATTTTACTGGAATTTTATGAGTGGGCTTAGAAATAACATGGTTATGTTAGAAGAGAGAACATTTTTTCTCAAAGTTCTGTGTAATGACTCCCGGTTGCTCGGTGCGGGGGGCATTCCTTACGGCTCCCTTGGCCTCTACTTGTGGAGTGACCTTGATGCTTCTCTTCTTCTCAAGTCACCAGTGCCAGCTAAAGGAGCCCAGCCAGCCGCTGCCATTGCCTAGCGAGGGCTCTGTGGAAGACGAGGAGCTTCCCGCTCAGAGATATGAAAGAGATTTAGTCCAGAAGCTGAAGGTCCTCAGACACGAACTTTCACTGCAGCAACCCCAGGCAGGTCACTGCCGCATCGAAGTATCCAGAGAAGAAATATTTGAGGTATGGAATTCAGTGCGACCGGCAGTGAGGCATAGACTGTTCGACCCTGTAAACAGACAGTGAGTTCTTCTTTCTCTGTGGCATTTCAGGTCTTGATTTTTTTTAAAAGATTTTATTTATTTGAGAGAGAAAGAGACAGAGATCGAGCAGAAGCAGGGAAGAGAGAGAGAAGCAGGCTCTCCGCTGAGCAGGGAGCCCCATGTGGGGCTCGATCCCAGGACCCTGGGATCACGACCCGAGCCAAAGGCAGACACTTCACCCACTGAGCTCCCCCGACCCCGGCACCCCTTCCAGTCTTGATTTTATTACTCACCGAATTGCGGGGCTTTTTCGGGACCAATGGGTACAGAGAGACTGTTTTCTCCTTTGGTAGGAGTTGAAAAGCTCAAGAGCTTCTGAAGTGAAAATAAAGAGGTTTATATGGAAACCAGTACTAAGTATTACTGTCAGTGCCCTCATGTGCTCTGTGATGACGTATTCCCGCAGTCTGCACGGTTTCTTCAGAACTAGTCATCCCTTCTACTGCCTTGCACGGAGTTTCACCCAATGGCTTCGCCTCCCCAGAGCAGCTTAGTGTCCAGGTGGCCACCATATTTTTAACGTGTTTTCTGGAAACGGGAAGATGAGGTGGTTCCTGAAAAGGGTTTTGTCCTTCATGCAGCTGTCTGGTGGGGTTCAAGGCCACTAAACAGGCAGGACCCTCTTGCAGACAGGACCCTTTTCTCAAGGAAGGTGATCGGAAGGTCAAATGTCAGCGATGTGCGGGCCATATCCTGCCTGCCAGGGGAATCACAGGCAGAAGCGATCAGAAGAAACTGAAGAAGAACTGAACTCAGGTGCCCCCGGGCTGCAGCGGCTGGGTGGGGGGTGGGATGGAAGGGGCACAGAGGGCGAGGTCCGGCCGGTAGGGAGCCCAGTGGCGTCTTCGGGGTGATGGGCACTGAGGAGGTGCCCGGGGCCACACTTGACGCCTGTGCACAGCCAGTGTTGGGCGAATGGACGGATCAGCCAGAATGGCCATTGAGCCGTCGTACATGGTTGCTGGGGAGAGAAAATCACCGAATTACTGACATGTTGCTGCCAGCGCATGTCCACTCAGCATCCTCGTTCCCTCTTGGGATGTTGAAGCTTGAATTACATTAAATTTAAAGTATGAAAAGATTCTCAAGTGCCTTATCATTGAAAATATCTGCATTTAGCTAGTTCCACTCAAAATACTGAATCTGGGGGAAGGCTGGGCTGGCCACCTGTTCTCTGTGTTTTGGGTAAGCTACTGTGTGTGTCTTACTTAAATCTTTTTTTTTTTTTTTTCCTTTTTTGACTCTGGAAATCCGGTGATTCTTCACCTCAGTATAAAAACAGGCTCAGAATTCATTTACTGTTCAGATTCTCTAGGGACATCTTCATTTTGGTTAAAATACAGAAGTTGGGATGCCTGGGTGGCTCAGTTGGTTGAGCATCTGCCTTAGGCTCAGGTCATGATGCCAGGGTCCTGGGATCGAGTCCCGCGTTGGGCTCCCTGCTCTGCGGGGAGTCAGCTTTTCCCTCTGTCTGCTGCTCCCCCTACTTATGCTCTCTCTCTCTGTCAAATGAATAAATCAAGTCTTTCTTACAAATATGTAAGTTGTTCTTAGTATGGCCGCGTTGAAATTAATTTGGAGAACATGGGCTCTAGTGAGGATGTATGTTTGCTCTTGAGCCTTCAGTAATTGTGCTGAAAATGGGGGTGTGTGTGTCCTTTTGGTGTGGCGTCACCAGGCACAGGCTGCCTTGTTCCTGAGGGAGACTCAGGGAGATCAGGTGACAGGAGCCACTGCATACAGGACACCAGAGACACCAAATCAACACTCTGAATGGAACCAGCTCAGACTTGGGTTTAAATGCACGTGCACCCTGGTTGGGGCTCCATCACCAACAACCTGTCACCTTCCGTAACTGTAAATACCACCCGTTCTTCTCTCTGACACTGTCATTTTGCTGAGCAGGAGTCTTACCGTCAGATCATGAAGATGCGGCCAAAGGATCTGAAGAAGCGGCTGATGGTGAAATTCCGGGGAGAGGAAGGTCTGGATTATGGCGGAGTGGCGAGGTGAGGAGCTGGGGCGGCCCCACTTGCTGCTGCACGGGGCTCAGCGCCCCCGGGACAGGAGGTTTTCCAGAGTTGCTTGTCCTGGGGCAGTCAGGACCTCTGCATGGCCTTCAGCGCTCCTGGGATCGAGGCTGTGTCACAGCCACCAGAACGCACATCTCCTTTGCCCTGAATTTACTTCTTGGAAAGACAGATTTCAGCTTTTCAGCGCCCCCTCCCCACCCCCGCGTCATCCGGGAGCTCCAAACCTGAAACACGAGGGACATGCTTTTGAAATCAGTCCGGGAGCGAGGCAGTTAGACTTGCTTTTCCCGGGAGAGGACTGTGGGGCACTGGTGTCAGAGGAACTCTGCAGAATGATGCGATGGTCAGAATCATTCATGCAAGTGATCTTAAAAATAGAAGAATGAAAAGCTGCTATTTCCCATCCTATGTCTTTACGCCTTTGAGACAACTGCCTTTTTTGCGCTTTTAACTCTCTCTCCTACTGGGTAATTTTATGTCACTAAACTGGCCGAGTTCAGACATTCACGACGTGTGGTCCTAGACGCAGATGGGCTGGGTAATGCCTGTGCTGAGGGCCCAGTTTAACACTCTCACTTCCTGGTTTATGCTGTCTTCATTTGGAGATTTTCTTTCGTTGACTTTGTAGCTCAGAATAATGTGTTTTCTTCCTTTTTTTAAAGGAACACAAGTAGTGGGAACAGCAGGCAGAGATAGAGGGAAAAGCAGGCTCCCCACTGAGCAGGGAGCCCGATGCGGGACTCGATCCCAGGACCCTGGCATCATGACCTGAGCCAAAGGCAGAGGCTTACCTGACTGAGCCTCCCAGGTGTCCCCAAGAAAATAATTTTCATTCAGACCTTTGAAGGCATTGCTGTCCTGTCTTTCAGCACCCGTTGTCACCGATGACAACCTGATTTTAGTCCCTCCTTTGCCAGAAGTAATTTAGGCCCATCCGGGACCACCCATCATCCAGAGTGTACTGCCTTTTTTCTTTTTTTCTCCCCTCTTCCCGTCCTTACTTCCTGCTGCCACGTCATCCACCATCATCACTCCCTTCTCCTCTTCCGTTTGTTGCACTTGTCTGGCAAAACCTTGACTCTGAACAATCCCATCTGGGGGCTGCCGAGCCTCTGCTGAGCGGGGGCGGGTGGCCGGAGGACGATGCCGTCCACACCGCTGGCCTCTCCCCACCTTGGGGACGCCAGACCTTTGCCGGACACTGTATCCCCTTCCTGTCTGTGCTTTAAGGAGGCACTAAAGGCAAACAGAGCAAAGTAGAAAGAAAAACAAGGAGGAATTCCAGGAGCAACTGCTCCGCCCTGGGTCACTGACCCCTTCTCTGTTCCCCTTGCAGCAGAGCCCTCGCAAGGGTAGTGACCATTCCCGGCCCCGCCTCCACATCTCTCGCTTCCTCTCCAACCCCCTCTCCCCCTCCACGGCACACCTTTCTGCCCTCTGAAGCCCCTTGTGTCAAGGTCTCCCCTGGCCTGCATCTCCGCAGACCCCGCGGTGCCTCCGCAGCCTTCACCTCCCCTGGTCTGTCAGCAGCACCTGGTGTCGTTGGTCCCTCCCTGTCCTCAAAGCTCTTTTTCCACTGGGTTCTGGGCCACCTCTCTCTCTTCATTTGCCTCCTGGCAGTCCCCTGTCGGTCCTCACCCCGGAGCATTGGCAGCCCCCAGCTTGGTCCTGGGGTTGCCCGAGTGTGCCCCGGGGTCTGTCTCTGCGCCTATACCCCACTGTACCCCACTGCTCAGTCCCCTCAGCACCGCACCTGTTTGCCCTGGGCTCTTAGGGATTTGTAAAGCCTCCTGAGCCTAATGGTCCCAAATCTCTGGTGGCCCCCCTCATACTAGCTTCCTGTTTCTCCTTCCTCCGTGCCCAGCCCGCCCCCAGCCACTCCCTGGTCACCTCCCAGAGCCCATCCACCTGTAGTCTGTCCTCAGCAAAGAACCCTGCCCAGACCACCCGAGGCCCCTCTGGCTCCCCAGCTCTCCGCTTGGGCTCCTGTCCTCACTCCTGAATGCGTGGTGGCTGCTCCCCTTGGCCACCCCGCCCCGCCGTGTCCCACTGTCCTGCACAGGCCACCAACAGCTTTCTGGAGGCTCTGCCGGTCCTCCCCTGGCCCCAGGCTCCCAGCCAACCCCCCCCCCCCAGGTGCCCCCAGGCCTGCCCCACGGCCTCCCCCCTCTGGCTGCCGCGCTCTCTCCATGGCCCGCCTCAGGCCTTTGCCCAGAGTGTCCCAAGGTGTCACATAGCTTGTTCCCTCCGTTCTCTGGGGTCTGCTCACAGGGTAACCCCCCCCACCCCAGCAGAGTCCTTCCCCAGCCCTGAGATCCCCGTGTTCCCCCGGCCTGCGCGGCCCATGTGCTCGGGGGCTGTTCTGTTCTCGACGGGTCCGCCGAAGCCGCGGCTTTTTCCTGCTCGTGGTTTCCTCTCCTCCCTTTCCTTGCTCCGCTCTTGCTGACGGGCCCCTTACTCCGAGCTGGACTCTACTTACGCGAACCGAAGTGGGGGCTCGGAATGGTCTAGTTATTTTTACCTGTTCATCTCTGAGTTGCTTTATTGCCATATACTTGACACACAACGTGACCTTCGTTTCCGACGTGCAGCTCGGTGTTCCGTAAACACTTGGGCTCGGCTCACCACGAGTGCGGCCGCCACCTGTCACTGTACAGCGAGCGCTCCCCACGCCACTGACCGTGACCTGAGGCTGCGCCTCTCCTCCCCGTGATGGCCTCATTCCCTCACCTCCCACCCCCCTTCACCATTTCGTGCCCCACCCTGGCCCCTCATCTCCGGCAACCGTGCATCCGTTCCCCGTCTTTACGGGTCTGTTTCTGCTTTGTTCGTTTGCTTTGCTGTATTTTTTGGATTCCACATGTAAGTGAAATCACATGGTATCTGTGTCTGTCTGACTGAGTTCACTCAGCATCATACCCTCTGGGTCCGTCCATGTGGTCGCGAGATCCCATCCTTTTTTCGGATTCACATCCCCTCGTGTACGTCCCTCACCGTTTTCCCCGTTCGTCTGTTCGTGGACACTGAGGTTGCTTCTGTATCTTGGCTCTTGTAAATAATGCCGCCACAATAATGCTATTGTAAACAAGCAGAGGAGCGCGTAAGACTTTGAATTAGTGTCTTCATTTTCTTTGGATAAATACCCAGTAGTGGAATTACTGGATCACATGGTGTTCCTATCTTTAATTTTTGGAGGAACCTCTGTACTGTTGTCCCCAGCGGCACTGTCTGGCACGTTTTTATTTTCTTGTGGTATCGTAACATACTCATTTATGGATTCCAGGGTAACAAAATATAAAATGAGAACATTCACTTCTAATCTGCCATCTGTGATGGAGTCTTCACAGGACTGACTCTTCAAGAACACCCCTATAATGTGTGCTCTTGTGAAGACTGTCTTTACTCATTACCCATTAATGTTAAGACTCTACCTTAGGCACTAGGGATACGACAGAGAACACAGTGATGTGTCCTCTGCCCCCTTCACCCCTCCCAAGTCCCCATCCAAAGGCGTTCTCAATCTCATGAGGTACAGACATTAATGAAAGAATTACATAAGTAATTCTAAAACTCCAGCTCTGGTAGCGGCTACCGAAGAGGTCGTGCTCCTGTGAAGATGTGTCTTGGGAAGTCGGGACAGGATGTCACATGCTCCCCACTTTAGGGCAGATTCTCAGCCCTACAGCAGCTACCCCAAGAGAAATTATGTTCTGATACACATTATAAGTGGCTTCATTTGGTTTCTGGGTAGAGCTGGGATTTTTTTTTTTTTCAGGAGCCAAAAGACTTGAAAAGCAAGGAGTAACGATCTGCCCCTTGGCCCTGGATGGAATCAGTCCTCCACCTTCTTCCCACTGCCGGTCTCTCCCTCCTCCCACCCTCTTGCCAAGTCCGACTGGGAGAAAGGCTGCAGAAAGGCATGCATTCGCCTGGCATGAGCTCACATTGGCACCAGCTCTCCAGGGGAAACATTTTTCCTTTCAAGACCATCCCAAGGTTCTTCTTGAACTTGATCTTGATTCTAGAAACCATGTTTCTTTTGGCACTATAACTTCTGTTTGCCTTTGATAACACAAATTCTGTCTCCAGCTAAGAGGATTAGGCTTTCTGTCCTCCTTCATAGCGGAGAATCTTCCTAGTTACACGTTCTTATCTGCCCCAACAATTTAAACCAGACTACTTGCATTTTCTCCATTTCCTTTATAGTCTCGGAAATTTGGTGTCCTGAACTGTTCCAACCTACCGTCGTTCCTTTGCATGTCTGGTCCTGCCTATTCCCAGGCACACGTGTGAATAGCTCGGTTTCGTGTGCTAGGAGTTCTCTTCCTTCCACGTGTCCCGTTTTTATCAAGTCTTCCACACGGAGAGGTCTTTGGGGAGCCCCCCTTGGTTGACACGGTGCTCCAGTGGGGAGAGCGGTGAGCCCTGGCTTTCCTGCTTCCTGTTGGGTCTTGCATTATTTCATCTCTCAGATCCTTCCTCATGTCTGTAGGGGTCAGATCTATCTAGAGAGCTTTAGAGAGATTTAAATCCCACGTATGTGTGCCTGCAGTCATTATCTGGTTGATGAGAATCAGTCCACACTGAACTTCCCCAGTGTTTGGTTCTGAACCATTTCCTGTACTGTTAAAAAACCATTTTGCCTGCCAAGTTCTCTCTCTCCTTACCACTTCCTTAACATACCTAATACGCCTCCCTGCCTCCGTGCGGGACTCGGTCAGAGTGTTTGCTTGTATTTTAATCACATCCTGTCTAGACAGTTGCGGGTCCTTGGCTTTGGAAAATGACTCTTCTCAAACCCAAACTCTGAAACTTGGGGATGAATCCAGGTCTTATAGTTGGAGAATTCTGCCTTTCTAGTAAAGAATTTTGTAACATTTGGAGTCTCACTGCTTCTGGCACTTCCTTTCTGTTCTTTTGAGTTTGATACATAATTTTGTTGTGGTCTGATTTTTTTTGTGTACTCTCCCAGTTTTCTTGAATTATTTGCACGTGTGCTCATCCTTTCATAATCGTTCTCGATTCTCTGCCTTTTCTATTTGACAGAGTAAGAAATTCCAGAATAAAACCTGGGTCTGTTTATCTTAATGAAATTTATTCATTTGAGAGGAGTTTTGAATAAAGAAGAAAAGGGTCTTTGTAAGAAGTGGCACAGGTGCTTGGGTACGGTTTTCCCCGTATGTTCCCCAGATTCCTCCGGATTCTACTGAGAGTGCTTGTTTTGTTTATTTCTGATTTGGGGCCTTTTTATAATGAAATGATTGGAATATATAGGAATTCTAAAAGTAATTTATTCTTAAATATCCCAGATTTTAGAACTCTTAGTATTAATCTCATTAAGTATTAAGCTTGTTTTTTAAATTATAAAAGCAGTAAATGTTGGGGTGCCTGGGTGGCTCAGCCGGTTAAACGTCTGACTCTTGATTTTGGCTCAGGTCATGATCTCAGGGTCTGAAGATCAAGCCCTGGGTCAGGCTCCATGCTAGGCGTGGAACCTGCTTAGGATTCGCTCTCTCCCTCTGTCCTTTCCCTGCTCATGAGTGCACATGCTCTCTCAAAAAAATAAATGTTTATAGCAAAAGATAAGAATTCAGCAAAACAGAAGATTATGAAGGGCAAAAAAGTCATTCTTAATCCATCTCCCCAGACTGTGAAATATCTTCTCCTTGCTTAAATGTTGATAACATGTTACAGTTGGAAATTGAAGAACTTTCTAGAAAGAAGCAAAAGAAGACTGCAAATGCCCCAGAATGTTAATTCTCAAGTTAACTACTGTCTGTGTAAATCATCCCCCTCTTTCTCTTTGCTCTGTGTAGACAGCTTTCCTGTTTTGTGTGTATGTGCGCACGCGCACACTCTTTTTTAAATAAAACTAGGATCTCGGTCTTTCTTACGGTCCTTACGGTCCTTACGGAAGGTCTGTTACTACCACAGCATGAGCGTCATCACCCGAGATGTGTGTCTCTGCACAGTAGCTGAGAGAATTTTAGCGGAGGTACAGGAAGGCTGACCAGGTAGCTGTCGAGAGGACTGCCGGCGGGAGGCAGTCCTGACTCAGGTCAGCGCGGGTCTTCCTCAGCTTCCGACCTGTGCGGGGTCAGGGCCAGAAAAGCCATCATCTCTCATTCAGCCAGAAGCGAGTTGTTCCTTCCCAGTCTGTGCGGGGCCCCTTCTCTCAGAGCAGGGTATCCCCACCAGTGGGGCCTTCCAGGGCACAGGGCACCGGTCCGTCTGGTAAGACCGAAGACCGGACGTTCCTGCATGTATAAAATGCCTGTCATGTTCTTGTCTCTAGGGAGTGGCTTTACTTACTGTGCCATGAAATGTTGAATCCGTATTACGGACTCTTCCAATATTCTACGGACAACATTTACATGTTGCAAATCAACCCAGATTCCTCAATCAACCCCGTAAGTATTCATGAGCGAAGAAGGGGCAAATTGGAACATTTTTTAAAATGGATTTCCAGGTTTGGTCTCTATCCTTGGTCTGTTCGTTCTGGACTTGCTCGGAGTCTGTGGTAAATAGCCAAAGGCCGAGTGGGAACCGGATTAAGGGGAATGATTTCTCTCCCAGGCCTGGGATCACGGGGTATGTTAATTTCAAAGACAGCAAGAGTGAAACTGAACTGCTCGGACTACTCAGAGCCCTTTATCGCCAGTTGAGGGAACCGAGGTAGGAGGATTTGCTGACCATGTCATTCTGAGACCTGGGCTATGAAATCCGTCTTCTCCCAGTCAAAATTAGAATTTTCCCTAATTGGCCTTTTTGGCCACAAGTGTGGACACTCTTAGCGGCTCATTTGAGAGGAAGACGGGAGCACGGAGTGAGGGACTGGACTGAGGTTGGATAGCCGGCGTGTGGAGGGCTCTCCCTGTGGGGCCGTGTCCCGTGGTCACTGCTGCTGAGCCCACGGCCCTGAGGCAGTCTGGGACCAGCTCTACTCTACATTCAAATGTGACAGAGCCCAAATGGAAATGAGGTTTTGATGAATTCTGACTATAATTCCAACTGAAAGCAGAGATGTGTGTTTCCCCATTAAAAACCAGAAGAGCTCTAGTTTTAGAATGCTTCACGTGCAGAGAATTTTCCTTTATGTTCCTTTTTCATTTTGTCTTCCTTCTTCGGATTTTTTCTCTTCTGCTTTCTCCAGGGACTCGGGAGGGATTGCCCTCTGCTCTCTTTCTGGTAGCACAGTGGGAAGGAGGAGAGGGGCCGGCTTCCCCAGGCGCCCTGCACTTAGAAGGGCCTGTGCTTGGTTTGATTCTGCCGTTGCCAGTGTTGAAATTCTTAATTTCTGAGTAAGGGGTTCTGCATTTTCCTTCTACACCGAGTGCCACAAATGATGTCGCAATCCTGAGGAGGTGTTTGAACTAAGGGCCTTTCAAATGCTCAGATGATTTCTACAAAAGACATGCTCTGGGTTTTGACTATCTAACCAGCCTTCCTTTCTCTGTTGGTGAGCATAGCCCGTGAGTAACCGAGTCCGTGTTCGGTCGTGATGGGACAATTCATTCTCTGGAGAAGCTTGGAGAAAGCCCAAAGCTCGAAGTTCCCACTTTGGCCGGGCCTTTCTTTGATGACTTCGTGTTCTCTGGTGCCTCCTACAGGACCATCTATCTTACTTCCATTTTGTGGGCCGGATCATGGGTCTCGCTGTGTTCCACGGACACTACATCAACGGGGGCTTCACGGTTCCCTTCTATAAGCAGCTCCTGGGGAAGCCCATCCAGCTCTCGGATTTGGAGTCGGTGGATCCAGAATTACATAAGAGCTTAGTGTGGATTCTGTAAGTACAGCCTTACCGTTCAAACAATGGCAAATTCGTGCACAGCCACCGTCTCGTACGCCAGATACATTCATTGTGTGCGTGTGTGTGATTGTTTTTGAGGGATGGGTGTGAAGTTAGCAAAAGAAAATGCTCTTTCACAACCAGATGCATAAAAGTAGATCAAATAAGAAATACTCAGTTGACTTAACATTCTTCATGATGTTTGGCCGGTTTCACATCATAGACTAATTTCTTTTGTTGTCTTGTCAAATTTTTTTTTTTTAAGATTTTATTTGACAGAGAGAGAGATCACAAGTAGGCAGAGAGGCAGGCAGAGGGAGTGGGGGGAAGCAGGCTCCCTGCTAAGCAGAGAGCCTTATGAGGGCCTCGATCCCAAGACCCTGGGAATCACGACCTGGGCCAAAGGCAGAGGCATAACCCACTGAGCTACCCAGACACCCCTGTCTCCTCAAATTCTTAAGGATCACACATGTTAGTCCCCGGGCATGACAGATGGGCGGGTGGTTTGCTTTTGACTCTTTTATGGGGATGGAAAGTCAAAAACAAAATTAGTATCAAAGTACCTTATGTCAAAGTATTTGATACAAGAAAAAGATCAAGAAAAACTCCATTTAGTCATCTTTGTTTCAGAAGTCTCCTAAAACGCTTTTGAAAGCAGTCAGCCCCGATCCATGGGGACACGGTCCTTGGGAGGGAGCCGAGTCCACAGGAGCAAGAGATCCAGCCTCTGGCAGGGGGAGGATGTGCCAAGGAGCTGAACTCAGTTGTGTCCTGTGCTCTGTTGGCTCCACTTCGAGTGTCCCCACTGGGAACGGGCAGTCTGCGAGGGGCGGGGCCTCCAGCCCACGGGAGAGCTTTCATTCTGTGTTGCCAGAAGTGTGGCAGGGGCAGGAGTCTGTTTGAACTCTCAAGTGCTACTTTGTGTGAGTGGCTGCTTTAAAGGGGGGATGGTCTCGTCTAAGTGTGTGTCCCTGCAGGTGGCTTTTCCTTGGACTCCGCTCTTTGTGAATCCCTCCTTTCTGTTCAGAGACTCAGGTGACAAAGCAATCAGGTCACCATGTCTTGTAAAACCACAGAATGGTAGTAGAGCTGCTGTCACCTTCCTGCGAAGGGGGAAGCCGAGAGTCAGGGGCACATGGACGTGGATCTGGGGTCCCCCGGCTCGTCCCAGTACCCGCACCCCTGCGCTGGCACAGGCTCTGTGTCTGCCCGCGGCTCCCTTCTTCTCCCCCTCCTGCAGCTCTGGGGTGGCAGGTGGTTAGTTCTGTCTGTCCATCCCCTGGATCGTCCCCGCTCATGCTCTGTTCTCTGCTGTGCTGTGGCAAAGGTCTGACCTCCGTCTTCTGTCCTAACTCTTACAGAGAGAACGATATCACCCCTGTGCTGGACCATACCTTCTGTGTGGAGCACAATGCCTTCGGGAGGATTCTCCAGCATGAACTGAAGCCCAATGGCCGAAACGTTCCTGTCACAGAGGAGAACAAGAAAGAATATGTCCGGTAATGTTCCAGAGAATGGTGGCGGCCACTGGGGCATCCGGGTGCCCAGGACCGTCCCAGGCACAGCTGGGTCCACATTTAGGAGGTCACAGCTCCTTCACTATTAGAGGCTTCCCTGTCCCTGTCAGCACGGGTGGCCAGAATCACAGTAATTGAACCGTCGGCTTCTGCAGTGCGGGCTCTGCGGGAGGAGCCCCGATGCCACCAGGCCTGACCTGTTGAAGGGGCAGTAATGACCCCCCCATCCCAAGTGGCAGAAGGGATTGCAAATGGCCTCCCGATTCTGGGTGTGAAGGTGGTGAGTGTAGGAGAGAAGTGGAGCCTGGAAGTTTCCTTGAGTTCAGTCTCGAGGAAGTCTGCTCTGTCGCGGTCCTACCTCTGACGGCAAAGAAATGACTAGTTGCCAACACTAGAAATCTGGAAGCCTGTGGGCACGTCGGACTGCCTGGGGGGCCTGACTGGTGTGTGGCTCTCATGACGTCCCCGAATCTTATTTTCAAATCTACTTTTATACGATGGCACTTGATATAACAGGTCAGGTCAATTCCGACTGCTATTTTTAGTAAAGCTTCGGAATGTGTCCAGGCCTGGGCTGACTTATTTTTAACCCAGTCCTACCAGCTGCTGGGGGGTTTCATGCCCCCTCCCCCCACACACCACTACCCAGGGGAGGCCTGGCGGCGGGGGGGTGAGGTTCAGCAGATGATGGCCAACCCTGCTACGGAGGGAGAAGTGTTCTCGTGCACCGTTTGGGATCACCTCCAACTTCTGGGAATTTGTCTTTCAGGTTGTACGTAAATTGGAGATTCATGAGGGGGATCGAAGCCCAGTTCTTAGCTCTTCAGAAAGGATTTAATGAACTCATTCCTCAACACTTACTAAAGCCCTTTGACCAGAAGGAACTGGAGGTGGGTGCTCACTGGGCTGAGCCAAGTCCACAATCAAGGTCGCGAGCGTGATCCCTATTTTCTTGTTTTACATGTGGCGGCAGAGTGAGGCTCACCTATTCCCCAGGAGGGCCGGGGTTCTCGGGGCTCCAGAATGACAGGGCTAGAGTGTCTGTCTGCTTGGCCGCAGCCAGTCCAGATCCTTCTCTGGACGTCGTGCCAGGTGTTCTGTGGCTTATCTTATTTTTCAGAATCTCTGTCAGTGGAGGTTCCTAACCCCCTCCTGTGTAGTCTCCTCGTATCGAGGAAGTTATCTCGCACATAACCAGGTTCCCCCAGCACATCAGCTTTCTGCTTTTGTTCTGGCTATTATTAGACTTGGAACAAAGTGTTATTGTCTCCCCTAATCACACTGTACGTGCTTGAACACAGCGGTTCCACCTCTGATGCCAAATGGCTCAGGGCTATGAAATCCTTCTGTCTTTCTATCCCCGGTGAGGCACCTCCCACCCTGGGGCAGACACACGTACGCATGGTCCTTCCGCTCCAGCCTTCGACCTCTGCTTGTCCCAGCCCCCGAGGTCCCTGGGATGAGGCCCCACTTTACAGCTCGTTCTTCCGTACCGACTCCTCGCCGCTGTGGTGCAGCACTGAGCTGTGGTTGTGAGAAAGCCCGAAGCTGGGGGTCCGAAAGCAGCCCACCGTGGCAGCATCGGGCACACCGCCGCTCTCCCTGCCTGTCCAAGTTCTGGGGCTCATTTATTCAGACGCAGTAAATTTCCTCCTCTCACGTCCTGGGAGCTGGAGCGGGGGCACATGTCGTGAGCCTGGTTTGTGCGTCCGAGGACTAACCTGCTGAACGCCCTCCCAGCTGATCATCGGCGGCCTGGATAAGATCGACGTGAGCGACTGGAAGTCCAACACTCGGCTGAAGCACTGCGGGGCCGACAGCAACATCGTCCGGTGGTTCTGGCAGGCGGTGGAGACCTTCGACGAGGAGAGGAGGGCCAGGCTCCTGCAGTTCGTGACAGGGTCCACCCGGGTCCCTCTCCAAGGCTTCAAGGCTTTGCAAGGTGACTGACGTGGAGGCGGGGCTCCTGGCCCCAAGCATCTCCCCCAGGATTCCAGAAACGTCTGCTAGGGACGTGTGTGGCCGTTGTTCCCTCAGAACAACTGTCTAGCATTGTGGAAGGGGCTACCCTTCCCCCTAGGGGCTATAGAGACCCTCTTTCCTGCATAAAAGGTGGGGGGCTCTGGTTACTCTTCCTTCTGCTGACTTCTGGGGCTCCAGGCTGTGTGAGCCTCTGCCCAAGAAAATACCTCTAACATGTAGGAGAGAATGTCAGCAAAACCCAGCTTCCTGCCAAACCCGCCTTTCCCAATATCCCTGCGGGGCCACGGGCTAGGGGAGGAGCGGGGTGTGGGGGGCAGTCTGCATCCGGGTGCTTGCTCGCAGTGGGGTCGGGTGAGACCTGAGCGAGGAAGGGCCCAATGGAACTAGTGCCTCCCCTTCCCTTACAGAATTGGTTGAGAGGGAGGGTAGGAAGAGCAGCAAGACTTTGAGGAAAGAGATCAGAGTTTGTAACGTGCACCATGGATTCATTTCTGAGTCTGATAGCGGTTGTCTCAATGCAGTCCTGAGCGTGGGGGAGAGAGGCCTGGCCTGAGTAGCAGGAGGTGGGCGTCTCTGGCTCCTGGGTCGGTCATTAACGCCAGGGGTCCTCCCTGGGACTCGGTTTTGTTCTCTGTGCAAAGGCACTGCCCAATAGACTCCACTGTTCAGTTTGGGTATCCGTCCTGTGTCTCATCCCTTCCGACGGTGATAAAAAAAAAAAAATTGACATATAGATTTTTGATAACCCTGAGAGCCAGAAAGGAAAAGGTATGGCATAATTGTATGTTTAGACCTAGTACGTGGAATTTTGCATATTAACAGTGATAGCAGATACACTTCACGTATAGAATACACCCTGTAGATGTCTCCATATTTCAAGGACTTCTCTGAGTGACAGAAGTTCCTTCCATTCCCTTGGGCTTTTGGCCCAGGTGTGATACCCCCATTTAAGTTGGTTCGTGGCCAGGGCACAGGAGAGTTTTAACCAGTCTTCGCTCTTGCTCTGTGATTTTTCTAGAATGTCTGGTGTAGGCCCCTGGATAGCCACTGTCAGCAGATGCTAAGCCACACAGAGGCTCATGCTGCCACATGAAGCCCATGACCTTGGGCAGCACAGCTGGCCCCGGCACTAGGCTGAGGGTGTGGTGGGCAGCGGGGCTAGGGCCGGGCCCTGCCTCTGATGTGCATTAACTAGAATGTTTTCTCGTAAGGCTCTACAGGCGCGGCAGGGCCCCGGCTCTTCACCATCCACCTCATCGACGCCAACACAGACAACCTCCCGAAGGCCCATACCTGGTAAGGCCCGTTCCCCGGGAGCCTGTCTCCACGGGTTGCTGCCCTTCGCGTGACTTGTCACAGCTCTTTTCTGGGATGGAGCGCTCCGCTTCCTTTATCAGCATCTCGGGACCACTGGCGATGGCCCCAGTGTCAGCCGGAAGGAGCACTCGGCAACGGGTCACAGGAGGGTTGTCAGAAGTCTGTCGTGAAACCATTTGTGTTGTGACATGGGATACGTGTTGGCTGGCGCTCCGGCAGGTCCAGTCTTGTCTTCATGTGCGTGAGCACACACGTCCCTCTCTGCAGGAAAACTAGTTTCTCTTTTAAATTTTTTTTATTTTAGTTTTTAGAGAGAGTGAGCGAGTACATGTGAGTGGTGGGGAGGGGCAGAGAAAGAGGGAGAATCTTAAACAGGCTCCATGTCCGTGTGACACGGGGCTGGGTCTCATGACCCTGAGATTGGGACCCGAGCTGAGATCAAGACTTGGGATGCTCAACCGACTGAGCCACCCAGGCACCCCGAAAACTCTATAGTTTCTATTTTTAAGACTTAATTAGAAATCGAGAGAGAGCAGGGGCAGGAGGAGGAAAAGAAGGAAAGAGAAACCCAGACTCTGCGGTGAGCTCAGAGTCGGATACGGGGCTTGATCCCATGACCCTGAGATCAGGACCTGAGCTGAAACTAAGCTGTTAACCAGACGCTTAACCGACTACGCCATCCATGTGCTCCGAAACTGTAGGTTTTCATCTGGAGTTACCCGTCTTCACTTCCTGGGACCCCATTTTCCTTCTGGGAACTTAGTCTGTGATGATGCATCTTGTGTACTAAACAGTGTTTCTTCCCCAGACTTTGAACTTAAATAGTATCTGTAGCAGATTACTTCCTTTGTGGTTTAAAAATCAAGTTACTTACATACGCTTTGTCATGAAGCCACGTGCCGAGAAGGCCAGCGTGTCTAGTTCAGGAGAGCCAGGTCCTGGTCCTCGGGAGGCACGGGGCACAACAGAAGCTTCCTGGGTGGGAGCCCAGGGCTGTGGCTTCCCATTTCCCGGGTCGCCTGCCCAGCACAGCCGGCACAGCAGCACCGTATCCGTGCTCAGCAGCTGCTCCCCTCCCCGTGGCCACGTCCTGGCCCGGTCCCCTGCTGGAGCACAACAGCCATGAGCGGTGTCCTCTGATGCTGAAGCCCCCCCGCCCAGACTGTCCCACCATTCACCCCAATTCTTTCTCAAAAAACCATCCTTACCTGTTTAACTCCTTATAATTTAGTCAGTCACTCTATGGCCTCTCAGTCAGAATTTTGTATTTCTTTTGTTAGGAGAGAATATCCTTCTTAAAGAGTTTTTTTTTTTTTTTTTTTTAACACAATAGTAGAAATGAGTTTCCCCAGGGAGATGTTGATTCATCTCCTCACTCATTTCTATTCATTTCATGTCAGTGTCCGGGATTTGCCATTTTATTAGTTTTGAGCTGAAGCTTGTTTTTGCAAGAAATACTCCAGACTGCTCCCCTTTCGTCTCATATCAAGTCACGGGGATCGGCTGGACGTGCGGTAGATGGTCGGGGTGACCTGTCAGCCGGTCTGGGTTGTGGGGCTCTCTGCAAAGGTGGTGTTTTGTACCAAGAAATAATTTTCCTCAAAGACAACAAACAAAACGAGCTGAGAGCTTTGTCCTCATATAACCAGGAAAAAGTAATTGAGTTAATTTTGGTTTTCAAGATTTTAGGGTCTGTGTTGCTGTGTATGCAATGAAAAATCTTTGCTTTCAGAGCAGAAGAGGACTGGAGAGGGGAGCAGAAAGCTTGCCTCTGCCTCCTCACCCATCGAGGCAAGGAGATGCTTATCCCCTTTTCTTGGCTCTGTCCATACACACACACACACACACACACACACACACACACACTCACTCACTCACTCACCACTCTCTGCTAGCTCAGGGGCACGAATGCTCCGCTCCCGCCTGTCCTTGAAGCAGGTCCTAGGTCCAGATCCCCCCAGCAGTGACTCTCCCGCTCTTCTGTCCTGTTCCAGCTTTAATCGGATTGACATTCCACCGTATGAATCCTACGAGAAGCTCTATGAGAAGCTGCTGACAGCAGTGGAGGAGACGTGTGGCTTTGCTGTGGAGTGAAGACCAACCAAAGGCAACAGATTCTAGCTCATGACCACCAGACCCAAAGCAAGCTTTCTGTGTGCCTCCTGCAGGGCTGGCTGAGGCCCAGGAACCCTAGATCACCGGAGGCAAAGAGTTGTCTCCCCTCCTTTTCATTGACGGAGCGAGGCGGGTGGGGGGGACTTTGGCCGGTGGCTCCCACCCATACTTTCCTCCTTTCTGACAGTACTCCCACCCCCTTCCATCACCCATCTAATAAATGCAGCCAGGTTTAGCACTGGGCTTCGGTCACACAGGCTATTCCGCTATGACTGGAACCCATACGGTGATGGGCTCACTGCCCTGTGGTCCCTAGAGGAAGACCGACCCACACATTCTGCAACCGAGCCTGGCTTACTGAGGGTTCGTACCTGGTGGCTCTACCAGCTATTCTGTGTCAAAATGATCCCGAGGGCCCTTTGCAAGTGCAGCAGCTCAAACTCCAATCTCATCCTCGCAGCTTGCTCCGGGTAGCAGATGAATTTCTAAGTGAAAGAGAACCGCGTGGTCGACGGGCAGTGCACCGCGGCGGGAAGCCTGCCGCAGAAGCGTGCTTCCCTTTTGGAAAGGTAAAGCGGCTGGGGCCGCCTCGGCTGCAGGCCCGGGGCAGGTTTCAGGGGATCCTGGCTGCAAAATTTGTTTTGCGTAGAGAAAAATGATCTTTCTTTTTAAGAGTCCCTTTGGCCACGTTATCTATCTAATTGGGGATATTTTTCCAGTGAAAATACCACATAACAGAGCTTATACGAGAACAGACCAAACCAGCCTCCACTCCACGCGGCCAGTCCCAGGCTGGGGCTCCCGCACCCCTGGGTGTCGGCTGAGTCACTGCATACTAACAAAGTCTCGCACAGAAGTTGCTAAGAGCTGAACTAACACAAGAGAAGCCTGTTGTTCTAGCTGCTGGCTGGGTGCAGACGCACCTCAAAGGGAGAGGGGGACCGGCTAACCTCACTGACTTAACCCCAGCCCCCCTGCCCGAGTCACTGTTTAAATGCAAACCTGACAGTAGAGGGGGGAGCACGGTTCCGCTCTGGCTCACTCCGGCCATCTTCTGAGCGTCAGAGGGCGACACAGCCGTCACTGCTCAGTCCCCTTGCCCAGACGTCTTCACGGGCTGCGCGAGGCCAGCGCAAGCCGAGGGTCTCACCGCACTTTGCAGTTTGCGCCGGCAGCCGCGGCAGTATTTTGACAAGGTGGTCTGAGTGGAGACGGACGGCGAAGGGCGGCGGCAGCCGGATGTCCTGTTGGGTTTTGTTACTGTTTCATTTTGGGGGCAAGTGTGCGGGAATCCACGAGCGAGACATTTCACTGTTGAAATTCTGCTGTTGGTCTGGGAGTCAGGCATCGGCATCCGGCTGTGGGTCCGAGAGGGGTCTGGGAGGAGTAGCTCTCTGTTACGGACGCCCTCGGACTGTGGCGGGTTTGGAGGCGCGCTTCCCCTTCTCATCTCGCTGTGGGTCCTCGGGCTGCCCCGACGCAGTCTGTGGCTCCCGAGGGCAGCTCTGGGCCCTCTTTGGATCAGAGGGTCTGCCTGGCATGGGTCACGGGTTGGGGGCCGGGGGTTCCCGGAGCTGTGGAGCGTGTACTCCGGGCTCCTTGGGAGAGATGTCCGTGTGTCTGTCAAACCCATTCAGGAAGTCCAGGCCTGGCGGGGGGCTTGGTCTTTGAGAAGTTCTGCCTTGCCCCAGCTGGGCTCATCTCGTGTCTCGTTTACCATGATCCTTGTGAGGGCGTCCCCGAAGCTGGCTCCCCCTGATGCCCTAGACCTCCCTCGGAATCTTCCTCTGGAAGAGTGAGCAAATGTCAACTCCAGACCTGCGCCCAGAGAGGCTTCCTCTCGAAGGTGAATCCCAACCGCGCGAGGAGGAGAGCTCCCCGAGCGAGCGGAGAGCACCTCCAGACTGAGGGGGGACGAAGCCCGGCTGCTTCTTTTGGTGTTGGTCAGACTCTGCAGGAATTAGTGAGGAGACGAGGGTCTAGTGGGAATGCTGGGTTTGGCTCCTTCCCGACGATCTTCCTGCTGTTGGGAGGAACGGGGGAACCATCCTGAGTGCACCTGCCGGCCCCGGACTGCTCACCTGTGTCTGGGCTCGGCTCCGCAGGCGTAGGCCCGAGTCTCTGCTTTTCTCCTTGCACGTGGGCCCCCCTCCTCAGCTGTGTGTTACCGTGAAGCCTGAAAGAGCAGAATGTTCCAGAGCCCTGGCTGACTCTCACCAAAGGGGCCTGTGTCAGTGGCACTGCCCTTCTAGAACCTTCACGATCAAGCGTGGATTGGGCCACCCAAAGAGTAGTGTGGCAGACAGTTGGTAAAAGCTCCCGGTCACTCCACTTTGGGTCCACGGGGACCCCATTTCCCACAAGCTCTCATTCGTCGCCCTCCACGGTAGTCCCCGCCTGCCCATCCCCCCCTCACCTCTTTGCCCAGATGCTTCAGGGGCCCAGCTTCCAGGCTTGTCCTCACCAGCGGTCTTCAGCCGACCCTCAGGGATGTAGCCAACCACCCGCTCTGCCAGTGCTGGAGGTAGGAAAAACAAAGGGGCTGCTTGGGGGACAGGAAGGACTGCTCTCTCCTGTGGGGGGACCTGCCCACCAGGTGGATTGTGTTCCCTAAGCTTGCTTGGCCGCGTGGTCCCAGTTCAGGTGAGGTGGTCCTCAGAGCTGATCGGGCAGGAAGGGCCTTCGGCAGAGGAGACGCCCCACCCCCCAGCCCCGTCCGCAGCCAGGTGTGGGCCACACGGCAGCCTTCCCGAAACATAGTATGAATTTTAAAAATTTGTTTATTTTTGTTTCTCAACCACTTTATAATGTATTTTTTAATTTATTTTGTAACGTCTTGTTTTTAAGTATTGCTGCTATCCTTGTTATTCTTCCCACTGTTTTTATTGCGGATTTATTTTGTGAAAATTGTACACTAATGTTCTGTTTTATGTCAAAATCAAAAGTATTTAAAGAAATACTAGTTCTATTTAATGTGGTTATGGAACCAGCTGGAAACACACAACCAACAGTGATTGTACAGCAGGCTGGACCCGGGAGGTCAGGTTCATTTTGTTACATATGCAATAAACTCACGACTTTACATTTTTTTGGCCTCTGATATTTTGGTGTGGAAATGAGATTTTTTAAAAAAATTTTTTTAATCCCACAAAAAAGAAAGCCCTCGTCCTCTTTCCTCTGCCATAGGCATTTAGCTGAAGGTTTGCCACTATGGTATTTTTTTTGGAAGAACCGACTCTTGACTTCATTGGCTTTCTCTGTTGTTTTCTGTTCTCGGTCTCTGCTTTAATACTGTTTTCTTCCTATTGGCAGCTTTCAGTTTTTTCTTTTCCTAGTTCCTTAAGGTAAAAGGTAGGTTTTTGATTTCAGAACTTTCTTCTTTTTCAATGTAAGTGTCTATTAGCTGCAAGTTTCCTTCTCAGCGCTTTTAGTTTTGATACGTCTCAAGACAGGTTCTACTTTCCCTTGTGATGATGTACTGCTCAACTTTTCACATACTCAGGAGGTCTCCCTTCTGTCCCTGATTTCTAGCTTCAGTCCACTGTGGGAAGAGCAAATATTTTGTGTGCTTTCAGTCTTTTTAAATTTTTTTTGAGACTTGATTCGTGGCCTTACAGAACGTGGTCTGTTGTGGAGAATGTTCCCTGTGCACTTGAGGAAAACGTGTATTTTGCTGCTGTTGGCAGGGACGTTGTCTGTCTGTTTTAGGTCCGAGTGGTCTGTAATGTTGTGCAAGTCCTCAGTTTCCCTCCTGATCTTCTACCTGGCTGTGCTGGCTTCCGGTGAGTGAGGGACTGCGGAGTCCTGTACTGTAGGGCTGTCCGCTTTGCCCTTCAGTTTTCCGGTGTTTGCTGTGGGTGTCTCTGGATTTACATTTGTTGTTGAATGTGTTGAGTTTCTTAAAATTGTAGGTGCATTTCTTTACTCACATTTGAGAAATTTTTGTCCATCACTTCAAATAAGTTCTCCCACTCCAAGCAGGTCTGCCCTCCTCCTGCGGCTCTTCCGCACCGTGTCTCGTGTGGCTGCGCTCCGGGGCTCTGGGCCGCCTGCCGGCTCACCTGTGCCGTGTTCCCCCGCCTGAGCTCCGGGCCAGGCGAGACAGACACCAGTCTCTCGGGAGCCCAGACAGCTCTGAGCACTGCAGATGAGTTCTGCTCTCCTCCTTCCAGCACAAGGTAGGGAACCAGGAACTGGGCTGCTTCCTCCAAACCGTGCATTATTGTGCTAGGAAGGGTCGAGGCAAAGGCAAGCAAAACTGCCACAAAACTACCTACCGTTGTGCCTGTGGCTTTTTCTTGACTGGGCATTCATCCGGGTGCTGTACATTTTTGTCTGATTTCCAGAGGTCCCGTGAAGTTCTTTTAGTCAAGTCAGGAGTTGTTTTTCCGTACGTATTTTCCATGTTTCCATGGGGGTAGTACAGGCCTGGAGCTTCCTAGTGGGACATCTTCAACTTCTGCCTTTTGATTAGAGAGTTTAATACATTTACATTTAGTAACTTGTAAGAAGGGACTTATTTTTTCCATTTTATTGTTTTCTCTGTGCCCTCCACTTCCTTATTGCCTTTTGTAGCTGATTTTTTTTTTTATAGCAACACATTTTGAATATTTTCTCGTGTCCTTTTGTATACGTTCTATAGATGCTCTCTTTGTGGTTGCCACAGGGATTACGCTTAACTTCCTGATGCTACCATAACCGAAATTAGGCCAGTCTGAATAGCATAGATACCCCTGCCCTTGTACAGCCCATTCTGTTGGTGCGGTCCCAGATCACATCTTTATACACTGTGTGCCCAGTAAGATAGAGCAGTTTGTTATGCATTTGCATTTGCCTACTCTATCCTGTAGAAAATAAGAAGTAGACTTCCAAACCAAAATTATAGTAATCTGAGCTTTTTATAACAGGCCATGTGTTTATATTTACTGGAGATTTTGATTTCTCCTCACAGCTTTGAGTGACTGTCTAGCAAGCATCCTTCCATTTCAAAGGGAAGGAATTCCTTTAGCGATCTTCGTAAAACGGTTCTGGTGGTAGCACACTGCCTCACTTTTGAAGAGGAATTTTGCTGGAATTCTGACCCTCTCTTATGTCTTTGGTCTAGTAAGTTTGCTGTCTGCTTTCTCAGTGATAATTTCTGTTCGTTTTTTTCAATGGGCCATACCTTTGCCTTGTCACTTTTTGTTGAAAACTGGACATTAGAATTTTATAAGGTAAATCTGGAAATCTGATGATCCTCTTTCCCCAGGGTGTTTATTTTTTCTTTTCAATTGTTGAGAGTATCTGTGATCAGCCTGAGGGGAAAGCTTTGAGGTCTTTCTTGAACTCATTTCTTTCCGTGAACATGAGGGTAGCTTTCTAAATTCCCCTGTTTACATGGTTTTTCTTTTTTTCTTTTTTAAACAACTCACATTTTTCATGGATCAGGACTCCTCCCACAGCTTCAGCTGGTCCTCCACTTGGGGTCCCACGGGCTGCAGTGTGTCCGTCATACTGCCTTCTCTCGAGGCCCAAGCAGGGAGGAATCCTAAACCAAGCTCCCTTGGGTTGCTGGCAAAATCTATGTCTTAAACGCCTTTGTGACTAAGAGTCCCAGCTTCTTCCTAGTTTTTGGGACAAGCCATCTTGAGACCATAGTGACTGTCCACACAGTTGCTTCTGAATGTCCTTTACCTTAAACATTTGGTTCCCAAAATAGGAAATGGGGGGGAATAAATAAAACAACAGGTGCTATTCCTTTAAATCCTCTGAAAGCCACATCAGCCAGTGGGGGATGCGACAACGGCTGCCCAGCTCTGTGTCTGCACGTCCTTGATCAAAAGCAGCCATCAGTGATCAGAACACAGAATCTCACAATTGGAGGACCAGGTCCTTACTGCTGACCCTGACCTTGGCAAGCTGCACCAGGAACCCAGGCTGCCTTGTGCCAGGAGTGAGGGGAGGGGAGCCATTACCACACTAAATGCTGAAATAGACTGCAATTCACAGTTTACCAGAACGTACCAGCCAAGCTCTCCCTTGGGACTTGCAAGCATTCGGATGGATTCTAGAGTTCCAGAATTGTTGAGTTTTCGTCTGAGTGGAGATGGATTCCTAGTGCTTCTGACTCTGCCAGCTTCCTTGACGTCACATGTTCATATTTGTCCTTAACTCCCACCCGTCAGTCCCTGGAACACAGCGTGTCCGTGGGCTCAGCACAGACACAGGCCACCCTGCAACAACTTCCTAAGTCTGCTCTTTCGAAACTTTCTAGTTTGTTGGTTGAGGGGAGAATGAAGGAACAAACACTGGCCTTCCCTTGGCAGGCGCTCGACAGCTCACTCGTCTGATCTGATAGTCAAACAGACGGACTGGGGGGCAAGATGGCATCCTTGAAAGCCACGACCTGGAGTGGAATCCTGGCTTTGTAACTTGACCTTGAACCTGTTACCTACCCTGTGCCTCAGTTTACTCTTTTGTAAAACGGAGAAAACAGCATCTTCTTGCCCAGGGCACTGGACCGTTTACATGTGTTCCACAGAGACATGCAGATGCTCCTTCCTAACGGCTCCCACTGTTCTATGTTCACGGAAACCGCACTTCCCACACGAGGGTCTTACCTTTCTGCGTCCTTGGCCCCAGGGTGTTGGGCTGCTGCTTCTCTCCCCGTCCGGCCAGCAGGTGTCCTGAGAAGCCGGGGCAGCAGCGGCCAGAGAACAGATGTTCGCGCCCCCGGGGAGCACAGGGCAGTCGGGCGAAGGTGTGGACGGCCCAAACCAGAGAACCATCCCTTGGTTGGGACCCTGGGCAAAGACACGGTGCTGGGTGTGACCCCCCGGGAGACGGAGGATGAGGAGGGGTTGGGAGGGTCTCGAGTCCGACTGCGGCTCCGGTTCGTGACTGTGTGACTCTGGGGGGGTGCGTACCTCTTGAGCTTCAGACGCAGCAACACAGAAGATGCTCAAGAGTGTTGACCGAAGAACTGGACAGAGTGACCCTGTGACGGAACAGCTTCCACTCGAGGACACGGAGGTCCAGGAGAGGCCCCTGCATGTGTGGTCCCTTGGTAAGGGCAGCCGTGAGTGAGTGAACACAGGAAAATCAGCCGGTTGTTCGCTTAGCGAAGTAGAGGGGCAGCCTAGCCTGACGGAAAAGACCCCGAGGGACGTCTGCCCGGTGCCTCCCTGGCTCCGCACCAGGCCCAGGAACCTGTATCTACACGGCCTCCTGCCCCAGACAGACGGAAGTCTCTCCCCGCCGCCCCCCATTCTTGATATGAAGACTTCGGATTTCTGTACAGGGTATGCAAGTGCTTTGTCGCTCACCTGTCGGCGGCCACCCTGGAGCCCTTCTCTGTTTCCAGCGTGGCCCGCACGTCCACGGCTTTCCGGGCCCTGGTGGCCTCTGAGCAGGGGGAGGGGGCAATGCCTGCACGGAGGAGGGGGCCGCACACAGGCTGGTCCAAGCACCTGCCCAAGACCTCCCCGTGCCCCTCTGACTGGGGGCTCTGTCCTCCTTTTGTCCCCTTCTTTCCGCTCACCACCCGCAGAGGAGCTGGTGGAAATGCCACCGCAGGGCCCCCCCTCTGTCCCCATGGGTGGCGGGGGGAGGCGGGCTGTGAGGCCAAATCCATCCCCTGGGGAGGCTCCGGGGACCTGCAGAGTCCCGTGGGCTGCGTGGAGCTGCTCTGGGAGCCGCCAGGGGCCAGGGATCAGCCTCCTGAGGGCTGAGTTGCCCCCGTCCTCCCGCCCCCCAACCCCCCGGAGGTGCGCTCAGCTCCCGCCGGGATCCCTGTCGTGACAGCAGCGTCCTCGGGGGGCTTCCACCTCAAGCATTTCACTGCTTGCAGGCTGGGTTCGAGATCAGGTTTCCCTGCTCACAGCCTCTGAACACTGCACGGGCTTTTAGTGAGGTAATTCGGGTACCTCGTGTGGGACCCTCCGGAACCCCCCCGCAACCCTCCCAGTTGTTCAAAGCAGCCGGACCCAAGCCAGGAGGGGCCTGCGAGGAGGGAGTTTTCCTGGGGGCACAGGGCGGATGAGGCCTTGGGCTACAGCGGGAGGCTGGGCGCAGCCGGCCAGGTACTGTCCCCCATGACTCATGGGCCATCAGGCAGGGCCGGGGCGTCCCAAGCTCCAGGAACTACCTCTGGCCCCGAGGGCCCTGCTGCTCCTGGGACAGGACTGTCCTTGTGCTGTGGGTGCCTGGGGAGTGCCCGCCAGCGGCTTTATGTCGTTGTGCTGGTCGTGGGGCGAAGTGGAGGCGCTGCTGCAGGGGACCTCAGCCGGGGACCAGCCACACAGATTGCTGTGGGAGATGGTGACAGGGTTAGACCTGATTTTTCATCACGAAGGGGCTGCTTTGAGCAGACAAGACCAGGAGGCCTCCTGGAGGAAAGGCGGTACCTTGGAGCAGCTGAGCTTCCTCAGAGTTTGGAGGCCTTGAAGGGACATGAATGGAAGCCAGACTGGGGGAAAAAAATCAAGAAAAATAAATCAATTCTGGAGGCCATTAATAGTGATGCAGAAAAGGGCGCCTGGGTGGCTCAGCGGGTTAAAGCCTCTGCCTTCGGCTCAGGTCATGATCCCAGAGTCCTGGGATCGAGCCCCACATCGGGCTCTCTGCTCGGCGGGAGCCTGCTTCCCCCTCTCTCTGCCTGCCTCTCTGCCTACTTGTATGTCTGTCAAATAAAATATTAGAAAAAAAATAATGATCCAGAAAGCTCCCATTCTTTGCTTGGGCTTCAAGGCAAGAGTTTCATGAGTGAACAAGCGAAGAGAAATGCCAACGTGGGGCACAACCGAGCCGACAGCTGCCGTATGAAAGCTCAGTCTTGGCGGGAGGGGGGCGGGGCGCTCAGAACACACGCGGCGCCGAGGACCTGCCACCACGTCTGTCTCCTCCCTCAGGAGCCAACAGAGGACTGAAGGGAGGCTGCCCATAGCCCCAGGAGACGCCCTGCATCAGCATTCTCCTCTCCAGGGAAGCAGGGAGCTGCTTCCAGAAGCAGGAGAAAGCTGGCGGAGAAGAGGGGGTCAGTGCGTGCAACAGAGCCAAGCAACAGACCAGCCGGGAGGGCACGTGGGGCGGGGAGTCGGGGTCAGTCCTGCCCCAGGGGAGACCGGCTGGCGTCACGGGGGGCATGGAGGGGGCGGTGGACTGGGTGGGAGGGCTCCGTCAGGAAGCAGAAAGCCCACAGAAGGCATGTCGCAAGGATTCTGAAGACTGACGGATGTGGCTCACTTAGATACTTTTAAAAAAAGTCTTGAGAAAAGACAAAACCAAATGTTGCTAGAACAGCAGGGAAAGAAATCACCAGAGCTCTTCTAAGTCCCATTTAAAATCCCCAGAGAACGATTCACTGCAGTCAAACGGCCATAGATACATACATGAAATCATTCTGCTGTACACCTTGAACTAATGCAATGTCCTAGGTCAACTGCATCTCAATAAAACTGGGAAAAAATAAAATTCCTATGCTTCCATAAAAAATTAAAAGTTTGGGGTGCCTGGGTGGCTCAGTTGATTTCTGACTCTTGATTTCGGCTCAGGTCATGATCTCAGGGTCGTGAGATCAAGCCCCGTGTCGGGCTCCACGCCGAGCATGGAGCCTCGTTAAGGTTCTCTTCTCTCCCTCTCCCTCTGCCCTTCACCCCCCTGCTTGTCATGCTCTAAAAAAATAGTTCGAGATCCTTTAAAAATCTATCAATAATAATTCACATCGGAAAGTTATAGGATCTCCCTGGTCTGAAAAATTGTTTTTTGTTAAGTGTAGTTGACACACAACGTTACGCTAGTTTCCGGTGTACAACGCAGGGACTCGACAGCGCCACACGTTATGCTCTGCTCCCCGCAAGCACAGCGGCCCCCGGTCACCACACGGCACTATCACGATACCAGTGACCGTACTCCCCGGGCTGTCCCTTGATCGCCACAACTTACTCCTTCCATAACTGGAAGTCTGTACCTCCCACTCCCCTTCACCCATTTTGCCCAAAACGTCCCACCCCCAGCATTTGAAAAAAATATTTAAAATAGGCTTGGTATTCACCTGATGGGGTTGGTGTAGTCTGACTCATTCTTGCGGCTCTACAGGAATCAGGTTCTGATCCCTGAGTCCGAGAACTCCTTTACTCTGAGGAAAAAAAAAATCAACTTACATTAACTCTTGATCCCATAAAGAGAGCTTGTGCTTCCCATAAAGAGAGCTTGTGCTGGGCACAGAACCTGGATGTTAAAATTCTCCCATTTTCTTTTATGATTCTCTTAAAAAGTTGCAGAAAATGGAAGGTAAGAGTTCCAGCAGAAACTGCATAGATGAAGAAATGAATCTCTACTGACATGCAATCGAGAATGAACTCCCCGTGTAAATAGAAAGGAGAATCTTTCTGAAACATGTTAAAAGTTCAGACACATATGTGAACAGCTGTAGCCTGGTCAAGAGACCAAAATTCTTCCGGAAACATCAGGAATCCTCAGTGGCTTTTTCAAGGCCATCTCATTGCCCATGACAGAAACACGGTAATTTAGGAAAAGAAAGTGCAGACTTTAGACAAAATTTACTCAGAAGGAATTAAAAGCTTAACATATGTCCCCAATATTTTGGGTGAAGCATCTGGCAGAGGCCCAAGAAGCCCAGCAGGGAATCCTCTGGAACGAGACTCTGAGGAAGAAGGAACTCGGAGCTGTGATCATACAGGAACCCAGGGTGTGACTGTGTCCCCCACAGGCTCAGGCCCTCGGAAGAAGGGACCCTCCACTGAATGTGTCCATCCTCCTGATGGATGGGCAGACCCAGACGCTCGGACGCTCACCCACCTAGAAGCATAGGCCAAGATGCAGGTCTTCCCCTCAGATTCTGTTACCCAGGACCAAGGGGTCCCAGAGACCGAGCCTGAGAGCACCTGTCCTTTTGAACATTCAGGAAAACAAGGATGCTGCCCTCCAGGAGTTCTCTCCTCCAGAGATCCTTGTTGGCCCAACACACATTCCACTAACAATAGAAATGTCTACACCAGATGCTGGGTCCCACCTCTGTCCACGCAGTCTGAGGCAGTGCTCTGCCTTCTACTGTGACAGCGGGACAATCCTGAACCTGACCTCGACAGCTTTGTCTCTACAGTAAAGTAACTGGGAGTCTTCTCTCGTTTAGCTTTACTGCTTTTAATTCGGAGATTAGACAGTGGGGTTCAAATGAGTATCCTGAAGAAATTATTCGTAATGATTAATAACTGAAGAATATTTGAATTTGAATCTTATAACTTAAGTGATTCTACTTCATTCTGTTTGTGGGTAGTGTTAATACAGCATTTTCATTGTTACTAAGGTCTGTTAAAATAATCCATAAATCAGTCATTTCTAAGATAATCTTGGTACCTTTTCTCTCAGTTTTATTGCCATTATTTACAATCTTCTGGGGCTTACTTTACAGTTACGTTGACGTAAGAGCAAATCTGGGTGGCTCAGTCGGTTAAGTGTCTGCCTTCAGCTCAGGTCATGATCCGAGGCTCCTAGGATCGAGTCCCGCATCAGGCGCCCTGCTCAGTGGGGAGTCTGCTTCTCCCTCTCCCTCGGCCCCTTCCCCTGCTCGTCTTTCTTGCTCACTCTCTCAAATAAATAAATAAAATCTTAAAAAAAAAAAAGAAAAAAAAAAGAGTGACTCTCCGGAGTAACTGTTTCCTTTTTTTTCTGTGTCTGGAGAGCGTGGGGATGGAGGACAGATTTTGATTGGTGTCAGGTCACTTACTATGGGACCTGTGCTCAGAGTACTGGAGGATTTCAAAGTTCATTTCTGTGAATTGAGGGCTGGATTTCGTCTAGTTTTTAAGACTGAAATATTTGTATAAATGAGTTTTCATTCAAAATTCTTTTATGTTTTGTAAATTATAATAAATTAAAACAGTTAAAGGAAAGGCCTAGACAGTGACGTCAGCCAAGAGGGTGGATGAGGACACTCCAGCCCTTACCCTACCCCCGCCCCACCGCCCCCAAGTGGATGACTCCGGACTGGCTTGAGTTAACCTTACAGGTGCTCTGGGAGTCCAACATCCACAGCCAGCAAGCAAATGCCCATCAGGAAAAAGCTACATTCACAATGATAGGACATTTCCAGGTATTTGCCCTTGCCCCACTCCCTCCCTGGTGGGGCACTGCATGGTTGGGGGAGGGGCAGCCAGGTCCCCTGTTCCCTTTTTTTACAAATGGGAGAGCAAAGCAGCCTGTCAGAGGCTGGGGGACTGGTCTTGGCGTCACCTGACTTGGAGCTCAGTCAAAAGCAGCAGGAGGCGTGGCCTGTGAAAACCAGCAGTGGCGGGGGGGGGGGGGGGCGCTCCAGATGAATGACTGAGGAACAACAGAACATCTGCAGCTCCAGAAGACGGTGACGCTCTCAGGAAAATGAAGACATTTAAAAGCAGCTATGTGGGCACTTAGGTAGCTCAGTTGGTTAAGTGACCGCCTTTGGCTCAGGTCATGATCCTGGAGTCCCGCAGCAGGCTCCCAGCTCCACTGGGAGTCTGCTTCTCCCTCTGACCTTCTCCCCTCTCATGCTCTCTCTCACTCAAATAAAGAAAGAAAATCTTTAAATAAATAAATAAATAAATAAATAAAAGCAGCTACTATCTGGGATGGGGGCTGGGGGAAGGATGCAAAAAGCCTACACAGAGGCCCAGGGAAAAGCCTGAGATCTCAACATTAAGCCTCCATGTTCGGCCAACCAGCAAAAGTCTTCCTCCACACGTAAAGGGTCGACAAAAACTGGGACATCTGGGGCGCCTGGGTGGCTCAGTGGGTTAAAGCCTCTGCCTTCAGCTCAGGTCATGATCCCAGGGTCCTGGGGTCGAGCCCCGCATCAGGCTCTCTGCTCAGTGGGGGGCCTGCTCCCTCCTCTCTCTCTGGCTTTTTTTTTTTTTAAGATTTTATTTATTTATTCGACAGAGATCACAAGTAGGCAGAGAGGCAGGCAGAGAGAGAGGTGGAGGCAGGCTCCCCGCTGAGCAGAGAGCCCGATGTGGGGCTCGACCCCAGGACCCTGGGATCATGACCTGAGCTGAAGGCAGAGGCTTAACCCACTAAGCCATCCAGGCACCCCAATAAATAAAATCTTAAAAAAAAAACCTGGGACATCTCTCAAATGCCCAATTTTCAGCAAAAGATCACAAGGCAGAAACAAGAAAAAATGGTAAGCGTACAGAAAATACTACAGGATATACACCAAAGCACATGAGAAAGGAACCAAAATGTCCCTACAGAAAAAAACAACTGAAATCAACTGACCCCAAAGGAAGGCAGTCATGGGAGGAAATGAGAAGGGAGAAGAGCTGAATGATAGAAAACAAATAAAATGGCAAAAGCAAGTCCTCTCCAATCAGTAATTGGTTCCAATGTAAACGATTCACACCTGACACGGTATAGACACTATCCAACATCATCTTACCTACAGAAGAACCTAAGAAAATACCAAAAAACTGTTAGGACTAAAAAAACAAATACATACCGCCTTCCTAAGGAGACTTGTGACATTTTTATCATATCAGTCCCCCATACAAGGGAACAATACTACTTACGTTAAGAACGTGTGGTCCAGGGGCACCTGGCTGGCTCAGTGATGGGGCGTGTAACTCCTGATCTCGGGGTCAGGAGTTTGAGTCCCATGCTGGGTACAGAGATGATTCACTTAACTTACATATGTACATAAGAAAGAAAATACGGTCTAGTGTAAAAATAATACTGTGTAGTGAGGTTAACGTACATAGAAGTAAAATGTGTAACATCAACAGCACTGAGGATGAGGGGTGAAATGGAAGTTACTATTAGGGATTCTGACATGGGTGATGGGGTATAATCACATTTGAACGTAGATGGTGATACGCTCGAGAGGAATACAGTAACTTTCGAAAATTCACTAAAAACAAGGCATACTTCCAGAAATACATAAAAAAATTTTATCCCTCTAGATTCATGAGGTGTAGGAGTCAAAATAGTCCTGAATTATATTTGGTGGTATTTTAAGATTTTTCATCTATTATCTATACACAATGTAGGTCCACTCATTAAATTTTGGAATTAAAAATAAGCTAAAGATAAGAACTATCTTACACTATTATATAGAATCCCATATAATTACTATTTATTTAGTATTTCCCAAACTTTTCTGTCTTTCAGACCAGGAAAATACACTTGACCAGAATCAGAAAACTGGTATATAGTAATTAATTTTTCAGTCTGCCAAAGATAACACTGAAAAAATGAATAACAATCACCCATATTACTAGCATTTTATTTAATAAGGACATTTTAATAGCAAAATGTTCCATGATAAAAGACTGTGATTTATCTTTACGAACCTCACTTTGGTGCATCGATTTTTCTCCTTTTTCTACTGATGGGCAAAACTTTCTGTACCCACTCAAAGAGGGTTCATAATCCAGTGTTTGCTATCCCTGGTTTTCTCCCTATTCTCCCCAACCCCCCCTCACTGGGTTCCTTCATTAACCAAGGGGGGCCCACGTGTCCATCAAAATCCTCATTTCCCGTCCTGCGGGACCCCCACCACCTTTGCAAGCTGTCTTCCTCTACACTTCCAGAGCGCCACCATTTCCTTGAGACTCAACTCACATCTTTTAGGTCCCACGATCTCTTCTGAAGCAAAGCCTTACAGAGAACCTTTAGTCAGTTCTGATTTTCAAGAAATGAAACTAAAGCCTCCTAGATTTTCAGACTTTTTTTCACCATGTTCGTTCAACAACTAAAATGGTTTTCCCCTGAAGAAAATTTATGCCAGCACTATCTTGAAAGAAATGTCTTTTCTTCCTGATAAGAAACAAACAAAAAAACTATCTGAACTTGAAGACGAATTCAGTGATATGGCAGGAAAGGGAATAAACAAACAGAAATCAGTTGTTTCTGTAGGTGAACAACGAACAACCCAAAGATAAAGTTAAGAAATGACTCCACTTGTAGTAGTATCAAGAAGAACAGAAATAAACTTTACCAGGAAAATGGAACACTTATACACTCAAAACTATAAAATTATAAAATGAAAAATTAAAGAAGACACAACATAAATGGAAAGACATTCTGGGTTCACGGATTGGGAGACTTAATATTGCTAAGATGTCCCTACTGTCCAAAAGGATCTACAGATTCTACGCAACCCCTACAAAAATCTAACAACACTTTTGCAAAATAAGAAAAATCCTCCCTAAAATTCATCTCAGGGACCCCCAATGAGCCAAAACAGTCTTGAAAAGAACAATGTTGGCAGCCTCACACTTCCTGATTTCAAAACACACAACAAAGCTACAGTCATAAACATAGCTTGGCACTGACATAAAGACAGACATATTTAAGGGGCACCTGGCTGGCTCAGTTGCAAAAGCATGTGACTTTTGATCTCAGGGTCATAAGTTCGAGCCCCACACTGGGTGCAGAGATTACTAAAAGAATGAATGAACGAATGAATATTTAAAAAAATAAGAGACATACATATAGACCAATGGAATAGAATAGAGAACCCATAAATAAACCCCCTCATATATGATCAAATTGACCATTCCATGGAGGATGGCACTTGGGAACAAATGGCCCTTGAAAAACTCGGATCCACATGCAAAAGAATGAGGTTGAGGGCGCCTGGGTGGCTCAGTTGGTTAAGCGACTGCCTTCAGCTCAGGTTATGATCCTGGAGTCCCGGGATCGAGTCCGGCATCAGGCTCCCAGCTCCACGGGGAGTCTGCTTCTCCCTCTGACCTTCTCCTCGCTCATGCTCTCTCTCACTGTCTCTCTCTTCTCTCAATTAAATAAATAAAATGTTAAAAAAAAAAAAAAGAATGAGGTTGAACCTCTCTACCTTATGGATCCAAGATTTAGTATATGTGCTGCCGAAGCGAGCACTGGATCCAAGATTTAAATGTAAGAACAAAAGTATAAAAGTCTGGGGCACCTGGGTGGCTCAGTGGGTTGAGCCTCTGCCTTCAGCTCAGGTCATGATCTTGGGGTCCTGGGATCGAGCCCCACATCGGGCTCTCTGCTCAGCAGGGAGCCTGCTTCCGCCCCTCTCTCTGCCTGCTCCTCTGCTTATGATTTCTTTTTGTAAAACAAACGAACAAAAAACCCCAAAACCCCCCAGAAGACTGAAAAACTATAAAAGTCTTAGAAAAAACATGGGGGGAAAACTTCGTGACATCCGGTTTTGCAATGATTCCTTGGATACAGCAACAAAGCACACAGGCAACGACAGAAAACTAGATAAACGGCTACATCCAAATTCAAAACTTAGCTGTGAAGTACTATCAACAGAATGCGAGGGCAGCCCACACAATGGGAGAAAGTAGGTGTAAATCCTGTACCTGTAAGAGATTAGTATCCAGAATACATAAAGAACTCCTCCAACATAAAAAAAAAAAAAAACCCAACAACCCATTGAAGAAATGGATAAAAGATGTGAATAACTGTTTCTCCAAAGAAGATACACAAGTGGTCCGTAAGCTCATGAAAGATGCTCGAAACCACTAATGACAAGGGAGATGCAAACCCAAACCCCGGTGAGACAGGTGCCACCCTACACCCCACTCGGGTAGTTGCTACAAGAAAGGAAACGAACGCTGACAAGGATGTAGAGAAATAAACCCACGTACGTACCAGTGGGCGGGGCGTAGAAGGTTCAGTGGCTGAGGGAAACCGCACGGCAGTCCTTCGAACAATTCCAAATAGAATTACCCTAGGACGCAGCAACTCCGCTTCTGTGCGTATCCCCAAAGGACCGAGCGCTGGGGGCCCAACCGGAATTTGTACGACCCTGTCCACGTGGCATTCGTCGCAATAACTGAAGCAACCGGTCGAGGGACGCAGATGACCAGGATGTGGTGTGGACGAAACACGGGATTGCTCAGCTTCCAGAAGGAACCGCGTCCACATGCTCTAACACAGATGCCCCTGGAGGGCGGATGCCGAGGGAAGGAAGCCAAGCACAGAAAGATACGTACGGTTCTACTTACCGGAAATGCCTGGAGTAGACCCATCCACAGGACAGAAAGCAGAAGAAGAAACTGCCAGGGGCAGGGGGCTCGTGTTTAAGGGAGGCAAAGCTTCCATTTGGGAAGATGAAGAAAGTTCTGGAGAAGGATGGTAGGGGTGGGGTGGGGTTACACAACCATGTACGCACTTAATGTCAGAGCCAGACACTTAGAAATGGTTCAAATGGTGAATCTTATGTATATTTTCCCATCATAAAAGTGTTGCCTGCTTCTCCTTCTCCCTCTACACCCTGACCCCTACTCATTCTCTTTCTCGCTTTGCTTTCTAATAAACAAAATCTTAGAAAAATACAAACAAAAACTTAAAAAGGTGACAGTCTAGTAACAGTCCTTACCTTGCTTGCAATGGTGTTTGGAGAATCAAGGGCACAAGCCATGTGTGGTTCCCACAAGCAGACCAGTTCTCTGGCTTCTCAGCTCCAGGTCCCCGGCCTTTCCACGTACCGATGGTGCGTAGAAGGTGCTGGAGCTGCCCTGAGGAATACTCTTCTGCCCTCGCTGCTCCAAGGCTGGTTCTCCTAGAAAGCGGGGGCAGCGCCGAAGGCACGGTGTGTGCAAGCCCAGCACAAGACCCGGCCCCTTGGTACACCAGCCTCCCTCCTCCAAACACTGACCACACATGTCCGCCACCAGTGTGCTCCACAGCTGACGCCCCTTCTCTGTGAAGCGGAGGGCCATCCCCTCAGGATGCAGGGATCCTCTACCTTCCAGGACTGGTGACCCGTGCAGTGGCCCCACCTTGGGGCCACCAGCTGCCATCGACCCTGACTCCCAGGCGCAGACGGGCCCCTCCACGGTCGCTTCTGCGTCTTCTGCATATCTGGTTACGCCTCTTGGACTGGACTTTGTGGGGACACTGCATGCGATCGGCCACAGGCTTCCCCCATGCTGGCCTGGGGTATCGGGGGACAACAAGGCTGGTAAAGGCAAGGCCTGGGAAGGGCTCCAAGTCCCGGCCCTGAAAGGGGCCCTGCCGGGCAGACCCTGGGTTGTGGGAAGGCCGTCCTCCTCCTCAGAGCAGACAGAGCTTCCCAGTGGAGTGAGCCCTTTTAAATTCAGAATCCTAATCCCATACACCATGGGCTCAGGAACTGCAACACCCCCCACACCCCCCTGCAGGCCAAGCTGGGGGCTGGGCAAGGCCTCCGTGCACAGAGGCCACCCAGCAGCAGCCCTGAGGTGGGGAGACTAAGCCAAAGGGACCAGACCCCGGGCATGGTTCATACTGTCAGAGTCAGGACCAGCCTTCTCTGTCACCATCACAAAAGCCACTGCGTGTGGGTTCCGACCCTGGAGTTCCAAGCTGAGACCCCTCCCAGGCGTCATTGGCTTGTCATCTCATCAGAGAGCCACCCTGAGCACAGCCCCTGCTGGCCCGGCAGGGGTCGGTCCCCGAGGGGCTGAGCGCACACCTCACAGAAACAAGCATTTTCACACACATAGGGGAGGACACAGCCTTTTATAAAATATTTATTCTAAAAAAAATCACACTGTACAAATTTAGATAGAACATTCTCAATGCTCGTATTTATAAAAATCTGAACAGAACAGACTGGAGTGAACAGACAAACTTTGTGGCTGTTTCCTTTTTAAATTAGGAAGGAAAAGCGTTTTTCCATGTATGATGATAGCGGACGTCCCGCAGGCGCCCGACAGGCAGCGGTGAGAGGCGGATCGGTCCCCGGGCCGCTGCCAGAGTGCGCGCTCCCGGCAGAAGTCACTTCCACCTGCGCGGGCAAGGCCGCCCACGGGCCGCAGAAGGCCCTGCTGAGCCGCGTCGGCCGCTCCGGGAGAACCCCGAGCCGGTTCCGTACAGCACAAGTTTGTGCTTCGAGAAAAGCCAGCACAATGTGTTCATAATTTCCTGTTTCTCTAACAAAGCGGGTTTTCTGTACACTCGTTACAAAGGTCTGTACAAAAGGACAAAGCTCCCAGGAGGTGTCGCTTCTGAGTTAAAAATGGACAATACGGAACTGTCTTCCGCGGCTCAAGCTGTACATTCACACAGAGGAAGGAACACAGTAAAAAAGAAAGAATTCACAAATTCCAGACCGGGTTAGCCTGGTTTCGTAAAAGGAGCAGCAGAAGCTCGGACGTTTCTGCTCTGCTCTGGCTGGAGGCCCAGCCCCCGTCCCGGGCGGGTGGTGTCCCCCACCCCCGGAGCTCCATGTTCCGCTCCCGCACTCGAGCTGTCAGGAGGGGTGGGGGGCGGGGGCGGCAGCCTGGCGACGCTGCAGACCTCGCAGCTGGTGCAGGGACAGGCAGATGAGAGCGAGCGGCCGGCGGGCGCGGGGCAGAGGCGCGTCACGATCCGGGCGAGCTCACAGCCACGGGTGCCAGGCGGGGTCCATGCGACACAGGTTGTCCAGGCTGTTGGCGGCGGCCACCAGCGTGTTCACTTTGCTCTCCCCGCCTTCAAACTGGGCCAGGTTGTGCAGGCGGGTCATGATGGCAGTGACCGCCTTCTGCACCAGGGAGACCAGCTGCTGACTGTCCATGTTCTCGGGCTGCCCCGCAGCCGAGAGCGGAGAGGAGGTGTCCTCCTGCGTTTTTTTATGCCAAGCGATGATCTCATCCCGAAGCACCGTTTTCAGGATGCCATCCACCTGAGCCGAGAGAGAAGGAGACGGCGCTGGTTTAACCGCGAGCAACGCGGAGGGGTGGCTTCCTAACAGGGCTGGGCCCGACCGCGGCAGGAGCCACGGTGCCCGGGGCCTTGCCAATGTGCCAGGGAAGCCGCCTGGGGTCGAGCAGTGGCCAAGAGGCCCAGCACTTTGATCTGGTCTGAGCAGGGCACACGTGTCCCACGACACCTGCTACTGTCACACCACTTCCTGGAGCCAAACGTCTGTGTCACTCCACACGACCCGTCAGGGCCTATTCCCAGCGCTGCAGCCAAGAGTGAACAGGACAGAAACACCAACAGCCCCTTGCCCTTAGGGGGCTTTGGTCCTAACAAAGAAATGCCCGCATGCCCTGTGGTGATGGGCATGTGCAGGGAACAGCAGGTGAGACAGCCTCGGAGGGGGTACTTGGCGGGGGGAGGGGCTGGTGACGAAGTCACATTTGGGCTGAGAAGGAAGGAATCAAGGACGAGAAGCATGTGGCTGTCACACGACCCCAGCACAGACTTGGGGTTCCAGCCCCAGCTCCACCACTCCTCGCCTGGGTGACTCTGGAAGTTACTTAGCCCTCTGCGCCTCAGTTTCCCCATTTACATACAAGGCATAGTAATAGAGCCTCCCAAACGTGTTTTTTAGAAGATTCCCATACAGAATGGTCTACATTTTAGCCAAATGAAAAGCATTCTCTTTTTTTAAACATTTAGGCTGTTAGGAAATTTGAGTCCAAAGTTTGGAAACAGCCCTCAATCCCTCCCATCTACACTGCACTGTCTACACAAAGAGTAGCGCATGGCATTATCCAGGTTGTAACAGGCCTTTGAGATATGGGGAGCCTTCTTTGTTCTTCTTAAAGTTTTAGAATAGATGCCATTCTATGACCTGCCCAATCACTGTTTCCAGAAGTGTAACATTTCTATCTACCTGAGGACTTCCTATTTCAAACCTTACGCTGCAGGTACGTGACTGTGAACTCACTGCATCAGAGCACAGACGTCTCCTCACGGAGAAATCCCAGGGCTATTTTTACTCCTGTTATAATCATGCTCTCCCCAAAAAGCACTCGCCCCTGATGGACATGTGCAACCGAGAAGGGAAAACCAGAAGACGTGTATAACGTAAAGTCTGTGTTCACAGTTAAGCATTCAGCTAATCATTTTAAAACCGTTCTGAGTCTGCACCTTTGGAAAGCAACTGGTATCTGAAGGCCTCTCAAGGCACAAACTGCTCATCAGTAGAAAAAAAGGAGGAAAAAAAAAAAGGTACAAATGGTTCCAGTTAGAAGAAAAATAACCTGCGTTCAGTCCCCAGTCGCAAGGAATTACTCCAGTGGTCAAGACAGGCTGGGATTTGAATACGAGAGCTGGATCTGAATCCCGGCCAGCCCTCCCCAGTGGTGTGAGCTCTGACAGTTGCTCGCCTTCCCTGCCCTTGCTCCCTGTCCATACGACCGCCCAGAGCAGCTGCTGAGAAGCCACCACGGCAACCAAAGGAGCCTCTGTCCTGTCACCATGTCACTGTGACAGAGCCACCCCACAGATTTCTGTGGCTGACACCATCCATCACGTCTCCCACCACTGGGTCTCAGGGTGTGCCTTGCCTGTCACAGTCCTTTAGGCCCTGTAGCCACGCGCAAGTCAAACAGGTGCCTGCAGACAACAATTCCGCCCTTTTATTTTTAGGTGATCTGTACACCCGGGGTGGGGCTTCAACTCACCACCGGAGATCAAGGGTCACACACTCTACTCACGGAGCCAGTCAGGCACCCCTCTTCTGCACTTTTGTAGCAGAAAGCGTTACAAAAATGTAGAATGGAAGACAGCTACGAAACCAAGTAAATGAAGCGCTGAGCAACACTAGTAGTTGAGAAAGTCCTCCAACAGAGGCTTCCAACTTCTCTGTGTAAAACTGCTCCCTCAACATCTCCATGCTATTAGGTAGCAAAAATTTTGAAACACTTTTAAGAACCCTGAATTGCGTGGCAACAGCAAGCCTTCTCCTTCCTTACCAGCAGACCAGCAGCCTGTAAGGCTGCAGTGGCCCGGTGGCCCCATGTGTGCTGTGTGGCCTACCTTGAAGTTGGGCTGGGCGAAGCAGCGGGCGACAGCGATCATAGAGGCCGTCAACGGGCCGGAGACGCCGATGGTGGTCAGAAATTCGGAAATGTTGGGGGTGAGGCGAAAAGGGACGGGCCGGTTGGCATCTAAGTCTCCAGTGGCATCGTTTATATCAAATCGGAAGTAGGCCACATTCAGCTTGCCGGTGTCCTAAACCCCAGAAGGAGACAGTCTCAGAACTCCCACAGCACAGCGCCCACATGGAAGGACAGGCCCTGCCCAGCAACACCCAATTACCTGAGCTATCTGTAACATCTCGGGGTTGAGTCGATTTAAATGCAAGACGAATTCTGCAAAGCCAATCAGTGCGAGCTGGATGGTGAACATCTTCCGGAAGGTCCAGTAGTCCGTGGCGTTGGGGAACGTGTGCAGAGCCCACTCTTTGAGCATGCTGCGTGGGACCATGTTACTCTGAACTTCTTTGAGGATGTCTCGAAGGACCTGAAATGGTAGATCACTCCACCATAGCTTCCCTCGACTTGTTTTCTCTAAAGGAAAACTCTCAAATTGTATTTTCGTACGTACTTGGCACCAACAGTGTGACTTCTGTTGACACACATACATATATGATGTCATTCAACTAAACACGGGGATGTCAGTTTCCCTCTCGGGCTCATGTCGTAAGCTTAGAGCAACAATAGAGCCACCTGAGTAAAAGTGTTAGCGGCACGATGTGTGATACCTGTCTTACCAAAAATTTAGGTAAAACCCGAATACTGCACCTTGTTAACTACAGAATATGCTGGAACAGTTAACAAAAAGAACAAATGTATAATTGGATACTGACACTTCATACCTGAGACTACTAAAGACGGAAGTGCCCTAAACTGCAGGAACCAGATTCTCAAGGCAGAGCAGATGTTACATAACACTTCACACTGAATTCTGTGGACACCACAAATTCAGAGACGGTCTCGATAAAAAAACTTTACTAGAGTGAATTTAGTTCTTGTTAGACCAAATGGTAAGGGCACAACATCTGTTCTGGGCTAAGTTCTACCCATGGGCTTTCAGTAGCTACTAGAATGCAGGCCCTAAGCAACAAAGAACCACATAGACCATCAAGAACACTAGCACAAATCATAAAAAACAAACTAAAAAACAAACAAAACCCCACACTTTTTTATAAACTTCGGAAAATTTTTTAAATTCTGGAAATTAAAGGCTTACAACCATCTGAGTAGCTTTTACTCAAGAAAGAGAGGGTGAATCCTAGTGACAGTGAGCTTTGGAACAGTTTAGTTATACTATTCCCATCCCCTTTTCTCCACTTTCACGTTGGCCTTGAAAACCAACAGCTTTGCACCCATGGCAGCTGGAGAAACCAGCAGCCTAAACAGCCACTGCAGTGGGTGAATGGGTTCAGTGAGCCCCCAAAACCTCATCTCCACAGAATTATCACTCTTCGTCTTGTCTGGCGGCTTCCTGAAAAAAGCCCCATTCACTGAGCTTGTCTGACTGAACTCAGAGTTCAGTCAGTGAGGAGCATCCATTTCAACTGAAGGGCATTTGCTGAAAACAATCCGTGACAACGGTTTAACACTGCAGATGCCCGAGACAGTGATAACAGCTGCAGCACAAAAGACTATGGCAAACAAGAGGAAGAGCTAGGGAATGAGATGACCAGACGAGACTTTGAAAAGCTTCAGTATATTCCTGAGAAACCTCAGAAAGTCCTATGCTCTCACATGTGGTGACTACATAAACAGAAGTGCAAGCTAAGGCAGAGATGTAAATTACTTGGACATATTGAAGGCATCTCTCCCCTTTCCCCAACACAAAGAGGCCCTCAAAAACGGAGAAGACTTACTGCTTAAAGGCATGTGAGAAAATGTCAAATCACTGCCTAGCTGAGCAGAGATTTCCATGACTGCACATGACAAAAACACTTTTGCAAAGTAGTCCAAGAAAGTTACTAAACAAACAGCAACAATAACAAGACTTGGGAAAAGGATCTGATTTCTAGAGTTGTCACCTATTATTAGAAATACCAGTTTTTCAACAAAAAATCATGAGGAAAGTGAAAGAACAGGAAAACACGGCCAATACACAGCAAATAAAGTGAAGTCCTTGTATCCAGAACATAAGAATTCTTAGAATAATAAAGACAAATCATATAATTTAAAAATGAGCAAAGGACTTGAATAGACAGTTCTCCAAACAAAACATGCAAATAGGCAATTAGCACATGAAAAGCTAAGCTGCTCAACATCACTTGTTATCAACCAAAATGAATGAGGACTCTAACCAAAAAGACAGGATAATAACTACTGGCAAGAACACAGAGAGAAGATAACCTTTATCCACTGTAATCACCTGGGAGAATAGTTTGGCAGTTCATGTAATGTTAAACAAAACTGACCATGTGACCTGACCCATCCATTCTACTCTGAGGTGTATGTCCAAGAGAAATGAAAACATACATCCACATAGAAACATACACGAATGTTTAGTCCTTAGCACTGGCTGTAAGTCAAAAAGTATAAATAATCAAGGGCGCCTGGGTGGCTCAGTGGGTTAAGCCTCTGCCTTCAGCTCAGGTCATGATCTCAGGGTCCTGGGATCGAGCCCCACATCGGGCTCTCTGCTCAGCAGGGAGCCTGCTTCCCCCTCTCTCTCTGCCTGCCTCTCTGCCTACTTGTGATCTCTCTCTGTGTCAAATAAAATCTTAAAAAGAAAAAGTATAAATAATCCAAAAGTCTGCCAACTGACAAAGAGATAAACTAAACATGGTATTAGTCACACAAGGGAATGTTAAGGAATAAAAAGGAATAAACTACTGATACACGCCACAAAAAAGCACATATTGTTGGATTCCCTTCATATGATAATGAAGAACTAGCATATTCACAGTATGGGTGAAACTGAAAGATTCGTGGTTTCCAGTGTCCGGGGCAGAGAGGAATAGGGAGTGAGAGTAATGGGTATGAGGCTTCTTTTGTGGGTGACGATCTGTTTTAATTCTTTTTTTTTTTCCTGAAAAGGAAGCTCCACGCCCAATGTGGGGCTTGAACTCCTGACTCTGAGATCAAGTCACACGCTCTACTGACTGAGCCAGCCACGTGCCCCTGGGTTGATGAAATGTTTTACAGACGAAGAGCGGCAATGACTGTACAACTCTGAATATGCTGAAAACGCTAAATTGTACATTTCATTTTATTGTATTTGAGGGGTGGGTAGGGGGAGAGAATCTTACACAGGCTCCACGCTCAGGATGGGGCGGGGGGCTCGATCTCTCAACACTGAGGTCAGGACCTGAGCCAAAATCGAGTTGGACATTTAACCAACTGAGCCACCCAGGTGCCCCTGAACTGTACATTTTAAAGGGTGAATTTTCTGGCAAGTAAATGATACCTCAATAAAGGTATTGTAAAAACCAAAAGACGAAGCAGAGTTAGTAAGGCAACAAGCCAGGTGCAAAGAGTAAGAAGGGGCCATGACACTGGATTGTTCTGTACCGTTGCCAGCACCTCGAGCTGGCCAGCAGGACCCCACTCCGTCTCTAAGCTGAACCGACCATCACCCTCATCAGTCACACAACCAGTTATAAAACACTAGGGGACCCTCATGTCAGCAAATATTTGCAAATGGAGATCATCAGTTTCCACACCAAAGGCAAATGCAGCCTTAAGGATACAATCCATTCTTCTCCCACAAACACCCCAGGACTGTCCTTGGTCCACAGAGTGACCAGGCAGTGGCCTGTGACCTGATGAAGCCCAGATGCCAATTCCCAAGGGAGGCCGCAAGCTCTGTCTATGGAGGTCAGTCAGGACAGATGGATTCCGCACGGAGGCAGGAGGCTGCACCGGACCCCGCAGGCCCTCTGTGCCCTGAACACTGCCAGGGTGGCTGAGACGAGCACCCTGTGGGCTCCATCTTGCTAAAAACAAAGTCTCCCATGCCCCAGACTAACCAAAGTGCTGACATGAGTGTTCCCTGGTGTTTTATCAACAGCCGTGTGACTGACGAGGGTGACAGGTGATCCACATAGAGACCCTGTGGGGTCCTGCTGGGCCCGCTAGACCTGGACAGACGGAGGCCAGCTCATAGCTTCTGGCTCCTTGGTATGGCTCCTAGAAGCCGGGAGGCCCTCTCAGGAGGCACAGGAAGGACTACAGTGGCATCTGGGAACAGGCCAGGAAAGGGGGCTCTTGGTGATGCACCCAGTCCAGTGCAAGACCTCCTCATCCACGCCTCCCTCACTTTCCGCCACAGGCAGGAATCTGCAGACAGGGAGGGCCCTTCGCCCACCCAGTGAGGCCAGAGCCATCTAGGCTCCTGCGGCCGGTACTGTGCTCCCTCCCGAGGGAGTTTCCCCTCCCGACACAGCTGGGCTGACGTGTTTCTGTATTTTAGGAAGTATTTACAGTACGGAGACCGTATGTCACCTAACGCCCCGCAACAAACCAGAGGAACGTGAACATGAAGGGGATAAACGGCCTCATGTCCCGTAGGTCAAGTTTGGCTGCCACGTGAGTTTACCATGAAGTTACTCTGCAGCAAATGTCGTATCATTAGGGTCCCCGGTCATCTCATTTCTACCACCTCACATGGCCAAGGAGGGAAAAAGGTACCTCTTGGCTGCCCACAAGGCCGCAGGCAGAGCCTGCGCTCCCGACCGTCCCGATTCGGTACCTGGTGGCTGGCTTGGGTCCCGCGGGCCTGCACCGTGGCCAGTCTGTCATAGTACCGGGAGATGGGGTTGTCGTGCTCGATGCCCTTCTTGGCACAGCGCTGCTTGTAGATCTCCACGAGGGAAAGAGAAGAGGGGTTGTCCTCCACGAGGCGCATCTGTGGGGACACCGCCACCACTCGTGGAACTGGGGAGAAAGGAGAAGGAAATGGGAGCAGACCGAGAACACGCCCGGGCAGTGCTCGACTCCGCTTCCGGGGACGTCCTGGGAGCAGCTCACTCAGCCCCTTGGTGAGCAGAGAAGGGGGTCAGACCGGAAATCACACACTGTGTCTTAATTCCATGCCTGGCATGAAGCCCGGTGCCCTGGCGGAGCCTGAGCTGCCACCACCTTGTGATGAAGACACAGGTGAACAGAAATTCTTTAGGAAGCAATCTTCAAAAATACAAACTAGATTCTACCAACAATTCACTCTTTTGAGGCCCTCCCTCGCTGGCTTCCATCAGGAGAGTTCCATCCTCCCACCCGCCCCCAGGTGCCTGTCCAGTGCGGCTTCGTTAACCGCTCCTCCGGGGTCGGGAGGGCTGGCCCCAACTAGGAGGACACCCCAGCCCTGCTCTGTGTTCTGGGGTTCAGCTACGGGAAGCTCCTGGGGTGAGTCTGCTCACTCCACCCGGTTACTCTGTGGAGCTGCACTGAGAGTGGGGCGCACCCGGGACCCCGACGACCACTCTCGCGCTGGAGAGGCCGCTGATGAAGCAGTTCACCTCATGTGGGGACAACCTCCACTGGGGTGGTCCCCGACCAGAAAGTGCCGGGCGTGCCCGCCCCAGAGCTGAACAGCCACACTCACTCCCCAAGTCTGTCTTCCCATTGATGCGATCTCGGGACCGGTCACTGGACTTCTGTGAACTTCAGTTTCTTCATCCGTAAATGAGAGTATAGTAACTACCCCATAGGGCTGCTTGCACATTAAATAATACTTTAAAGATATCAGATCAAGGTAATATTACTAAGAATCTTTTATTTTTTTTTTAAGTAAGCTCTATGCCCAACACGGGGCTTGAACTCCTGACTCTTAAGAGTTACGTGCTCTACCGACGAAGCCAGCCACGTGTCCCTTAAGACATTTTTTGGAAAATATTTTGTAGAGAGCGGAGAAATCTCCAGAAGATAGCAAAAAAGGCCTCAGAATCAAGCTTGTCCAGTGTGGGGTCACAGCAGTTGCCACACGGGTGCTGAACAGTCCAGAGGAGGCTGTGACCCTGTGCCAGCACCAGCCTGTCCCTAGGCCCCTGTGACTGCCGGCACCCGCACTGGGTTTCAGTGTGGTGTGTACACACACACACACACACACACACACACACACATACACGCTTCAGCCCAGCGTGAACCCGGCCTAACATCAATGAAAGCACGAGATTCCCATGAGGGGCACCTGGGCGGCTCAGTCGGTTAAGCATCTGCCTTCGGCTCAGATCATGATCCCAGGGTCCTGGGGTTGAGCCCCGGATTGGGCTCCCTGCTCAGTGGGGAGCCTGCTTCTCCCTCTCTCTCTGCCTCTCCCCCTGCTTGTGCTCGGTCTCTGTATCTCTCTCAATGAATAAATTTAAAAAAAAAACAAAACAATGAAAAAAGAAAAGTTCCACTGTGACTCAAAGGCCCCTATTTGAACTGTCATTTGATGCTGACAAAGAGTTTGTTTCTTTGGAGAAAGCAAAGAACCATCTATTTTACCCCCAGACGAGACCCACATTATAGAGCACGTTACGTACATGTTAACATGCATACGGTTTTCTACAGACTCGTTTCTGCGATCTACTTCTTATTTCAGGGATACTGAACTTAAGGGTAAGGGATTTTGGGTCAAAATGGGTGGGAATCTTAGTGGTCAGAAAGAAGCTCTGTCCGGGACCAGGTAACCTGCACTCCAACGGGCTCCTAGCCTCAAGGATGAGACGATGCAATGTTCTCACTGGTTCTCTTCTCTGGGATGACAGCTCACCTCTGGCCCCGTTAGAGACAGAAATTGGTCACCCGTGAATGACCCACAAGTTGGTATGAAAAGACCTTACTCAGAGGCTGCCGGTCGCCACATGACCAAGATTTCTGCGGCCTTCTCAGGACTTCTCAACCCCCTTGTGCTACATTTCCCACTGGAAAGGCACGCTCTGGGCGTGGCCATGCGGTGCCGTGTGAGCTCCAGGAGTCGCTCGGAGACCCCCCACAAACATGCTCAGAACACGGCCTGCGCTCGGCCGACGTTTCACCAGCACATGGCCGGATTCCTGGGCAGGGAGGCGCAGCAGCGGGCACAGACATGGCACCCCCTTCTCTAAACCAATACTCATCAGACACTCATCTTGCACTGAAAAGCCTAAACGCCGGGGAGCAGCTTCTCCTGGGAGTGGGGCCCTCCTTCCAAAACCTTCCGAGCGGGATACGCTGCACGGCATTCTCTACTCCCGAGGGACGGCACATGTGCAAACACACGAAGGCCAAGGGGAGCGGCCACGCGCCCCCAAAGTGCACCTCTCATACCTGTGAAAAACAGGTGCCTCTTCGTGGTTTCCTTCCTCTTCTCTAGACAGGGGTTCAGCAGGCGGAGCAGCTGCAGCACGCGCTCCTCCCGCCGAGACTCGGTCAGGCAGGCGTCGTTCATGACGAGGTACGGGTAGATCTTGCCGTTGTGGCCGCGGATGTAGAGCCTCCGGGCCGCGGTGTTGTGCTTCTGCACAATCTCCACCCTGGGCATAAACCTACCCAAGCGGGCACACGGTGAAACCCCAGCTCCCCGAGCCCCCAAATGCCAGTCCCTTTGAGAAGAAAAGGGAACTTTACATAAACGACATCTGGAGACAGACTCCCGCAGGCACAGCTGTCACTCCGATAAGGTGTAAATGGTGCGACACTCATACGACATGGGGGAAGACCCCTCAGCAGAGGGAAAACACAGGAAGAGGACACAGTAGCTTTAAAACATTCAGCCACGGGGTCCTGCCTCAGGAGCTCAGGGGGAGCTGCTGATTGGCTCTGAGGACCCAGCTGCAGAGCTGGGGGTGGAGGGGTCCTGAATATGGGGTGCAGGACAGGCAGGCCCAGGACAGTCAGGCACGGGGGCTGTGGGGAGCAGTGCCCTAGGAATAAGAAGTAAGCGTGAGGACTGCTGGCCCTCGCCGTCACCTCTCTCCTGACCAGGGACCAGGGGGGTCTGGCCAGAAGGGGAGTCACATCTGGAGGGCCAAGAAACCCAATTCTGAATGCACGAGAAAGCAGACTTCTGGGTCTGCGTGTGACCATTTGTTACAGAACTTCTGACATTTACCATAAGACAGAACGTCTACTCTAATACAGTTTTACAAATGTCCAGTTCTGTTTTGAATACCAAGCTTTAGGAGTTCTACGGACTGGGTGACTTTCTATTCTGTTCAGTTCCATGGGGATTCAGAAAAAGTTCTTTTAAAACCAAGAGAAACACACACTTGACTCAAGACATTTCACCCATCGGCGAGGCCAGACCCTTTAAGTGCCTGATTCCTGAAATCCCAGAACAATCTCAGATTCTCCCCTTACAGGGGCAAGGAGAGCACAGGGGAGGGAACAAGCCCGGATCACCGCACGAGGTCTGCCCCGAGGCCCGTCCCGCGGCGGGGCTGCCCGGGGTCCCGGGCATCAGTGACCACCGCCGCGCCGCCACACTCACCGAGCAATCTTGATGTAATAATGGGTCGGCTTGGGCATCAAAAACTCCCCTGGAATTTCTACTTCAGCTGTCTGTGCTGAGAAATTGCTCAAAAACCGGCACTTTTCTTCTATGAGGAAGAACTTCGGAAGCTGCTTGGTTTTAGCCTCCAGGATTTTGATCCACTTTTTCAACTTGGAAATAAGATTATGAAGCTTCATGGACCCCGGAACACTGAAGTCAAAATCTTCAAAATAAAACAATTAAAAACAGTTTTAATCATCTGGGCTATCTGGAATTCACTACAAAATCACACTCAAAAGCCTCCCAGGTAGGAAAGAGGCACGTTTTATTGTACGTCTAACCCGGAGCCAAGAATATCTTCAGTCCCCGTCGCTCTTAAGTGTGAGTCGCAGCCTGAGCGACTTCTCTACTGACCCTGGGACGAGAGGGAAGGGACGAAGTGCCAAGAGGAAGCCTCGCCCCCCGTCACCACAGGCCCTGCGGGGGCCTCCGAGGGGCACAGGAGCCCACCGGCCAGCCCTGAAGGTCACCGCCTTCTGCCCACCCGCAGCCCCGCCTGACAGCAAGCGTCACCTGGGGAACCACGGCCCTGTGCCAAAAGACAACACTGCAAACAACCTGAGGCCAAAGGAGAAAAAAAAACAGTCCAGGCGAATACTAAATTATAAATCAGTTCATTAGAAGAAATTAAGGCAAGAAACTGAAATGACAAAAACGGAAAACGTGTACTTTTCATTTAAGCAACTGAAATACCCCTGATTGCTGTATATCTCAGATTTTCCTAAAACTCGGCATTAAAAGGTCAATTAAACCGAAAAACCCTTCTTAAGAAAAGTGCCAATTCCACACAGACAAGCACCAAGGGTGGAAGAGGCTCTGATTACTCAAACTTGCCAGAACCCAAAGGTCAGGATAAGCCGAGCCGTCTCGGTCACAATGGGAGCCACCATACTCTGCGGACAAGGACTGGGATCTAAGACGCGGCAGGGGCCCTTCGCACACAAGCGGAGGGGCTCCCAGGGGCCTCGTGTGGATGCTCTTCCACAGAGTCAGGGTGCGTGGGGGCGCCTGGTGCAGACTCCCCCCCCCCCCACCATCCTCACTGCCTTCTCCCCACCACCCCCTCCGGGGCCTTAGCAGGCTGGGCTGGGGCCAAATGCAGAGGTGAGTGGGGTCAGCAACGTGCCTGTGGAGCCAGGGCCCGGAGGAGGCCCATCAACACCTACACGGGGGCCCGGGGGGACCGTGGCCATCCGAACGCCCAGAAGCGCCGCCCCGCCAGCAAGGCGCTCCCATGTCCATCAGCGCAGACACTCCGTGTGAGCCCTCTGGCCACACCGCTTCTGCCCTGAATCCCTAACTCCCGGCCACCAATGACCCATTCTCTGCCTCCATCCTGAGGCTAGTCTACAAGCGCTTCCTGAGTGCGGGCCGTGCACGAGGTGTCCTTTCGGGGGCGGCTTTTTGCACTCAGCACAACGTGAGGTTCGTCCAAGTCGCCGCGCCAGTGGCTAGCTCCACTTTATTTCTCTCCTGTGAGCAGGGGTGCGGCTCGCTCTGTTCATCCGTTCTCTCAGTCTGGCACTTCTGCAAATCAAAGGGCTGCCGCGTTCGTGTTCAAGTTCCTGCATGTAAGTCAGTCCTCATTCCCTGCGGTCACGGTGATGTACATACTGGCTTTGACCTTTCCTCCACCTCCTTACTGGGGTGGGCGTTAGCAGCCAACACAGGCGATGGGGCCCAAGGACGGAGGTGGGGTAACTCTCCTCCGCTGTGTGGATGAGAACGTGGCACTGAAACCCAGAGCTGGTCCTTCCTGGGAAAGGAGGACCAGAGGGGCTGGTCCTCTGAGCTGCGTATGAAACGCCCATGCTTGGAAGGTCAGAGCCTCAGAGCGGTCTTCCTCCAAGTTTCAGGTTTTGTATTTTTTCATATCAAAACCCGAACAACTTGTCTCACTCTGAATTCTCTATTTCAGACTTCATTTGATTTAATAAGTGGGCATTTTAAGATTAAAAACACACTGAGTATCATTTCCCTTGAGTAAAATAGGATAGATTCCGTAAAATTCATCTCAGACTCTACCTTTGTCAGGGAATACGACCGACCACGTCGTGGGAGCGTCACAAAGAAAAAAATCGAAGACGACGGAAGTGCTTCAGTGGAAAAGGTGACAGGGGCTCATATTTTATTGTTCTAAGAGCATCTTCTTCAAGGTGGGGTGCACTGGGGGAAGCCCCTCGACCTTAAAGGGAGTTCAGCATCACCTTTAACGACCCACTCACAGCACAAGGGGAGAAAATGCGGGGCCCTGGGGCTGCCTGGAAGGACGGCAAGACACGCCTGATCTCACATGGATCAAAAGAAAGTCATGGCTATAGCTGCAAAACATCCTTTGCAATCAGTGGGATAAATATTTCCTTTTACAGGACTTCACCCTTGTCTACACAGCACAGATCCTAGCTGTGTTCTCTGCATTATGAGTTCTTAAAAGATATTTTAAATAACCAGCAGTGTGAACCATTACTCTATGGTTTAGTGTTTCTGTGAAGAAAGAATGTTCTGGAGACAGTTATAAAAGCAGTAATTAAATGAGAATGTTTCTATTCGCTGGATTATTGAGCAGACAAACCTTGTCTCCTATGGTGATAACTCGGGGGTTGACACTCAACACAAAGGCCTGCAGAAGTTGCCCAGGTGGCTAGAGAGACACTCTGAGGCCTGGGGATCACTGGGCTCCCATGTCAGAGGATGGGCAGGTCAGCGGGGTGGCGGTGGGACAGGGTCGGCCTGTGTGTGCACGTGCTGCGGGAACCAGGGCCCATCTGGCAGGTGAAGACTGAGGCCAAAGGGGACTGGATTCGTCGCCACCGATCAGACGAACCCTGAGGCCAAGGTTCGCGCTCCTCAGCATCTCGAAAAATGCACGAACCCAAACCAAGGGCCAGTAATGATGATACAATTTCCTTGTATCATTTCTGTTACCTGAATCCACTACTGGTTTGAATTCTACTAGTCACCTTAAGCCTTGTACCTTTGTGCCCGACTCACCTCCCACCATTCAGTTTTCCCGCAAAAAACCAAGGGGAGAGAGAGAGGGACAGGAGAGGCTGGGTTCAGCCTGAAACCCTCCTCTTCTGAACACCCTCCGACCCCTCATGCAGAGCCTGGCTCCCACCTTCACCCGTCACTGGAGAGAAGGCTGTGCGGCCTCGGGCTGCGGAGAGTTACAGCAACCTTACGATCAGAGTCCACATTTTAAAGAGCCCAGTAAGCTCAGCCAAGCCTGTGCCCGTGAAAACCAAGAAATAACAGCTGATTGTTAAAGACAGAGGAAGAATGGCAAGTGGAACCTTCTCTAGGTACAGGGAGGGACTCACCAGTTGTGAACTGGCCCTTCAGCTTCTGGAAGACGGGGTCCTGGGCGGTGGCCTGTGCCCGCCTGGCTAGAGACTCGGAGGCCGCGCTGGAGAACATGGTCGAAACGTTGGACACGTTCTCCAGGCCCACCCCGAACGTGCTCACCAACTTCTTGACGAAATTTAGAGTATGGGGGGTAATTTTGGCATCTGACACAGCTCCGCTTTTCTCAAACGCAACGGAGTAACATTTCGCCAGGCCCTGCTGGAGCTGCCTGAGAACCTGGTGGAGAGAAACCAGATACGTCGCAGAGCAGCTCTCAAGGCAAGCAGCTAACTGACCGCCGAGCATCCACCCAGCACGTCCCCTCCCCCGCCTCCCGGCGCATAGGAGGTGTCAAATCAACAAGAACCGCACAGAGCAAACCTGTGCCCACCCCCTGTGCGCGCTGCACTGTCAGCGGTGTTTTTAACCATAAGGACCATGTGTCCTGAATGTTAAAACAAAACAAAAAAATCCTCCACTTTCTTGGGCATACACCTACCCTGATGATTAACCACAGGAGAAACCTTCTATGCAGACAGCTTTGAAGTTACTGCTGCGTGTCCGCACACATACACACACACGGTAACAGTAATAACAAGGGGGCCTCTTGGCCAACAAGACAAACACCGAGATACCAGTCATCAGCTTATACGAACACCATTCAGGAGAGGGTCTGGCTGCTGAAAATGCACTGAAAAACGGAATTCACTTCTGGAGTTACCTATGCCACAGCCGCCTGTCCCCCACCAGCTGCCGCCCGTCCCCCACGGCGGCTGCTGGCTAACTGGTCTCAGATGTGAGCACAGTAAGCAGGGTAAGGCCAGGACTGGCTTTCCCGATCTCATCATCTTCTCCAGGCATACCCCGCATCAGGTGTTTGAGGCTGTGTTCGTATGCAGACATCTGCTACCCGCCCACTCCACTGTCCAGTTTGACAACACAGAACCCAGACATGACCAGGCAACGAATCTGAAGGACGACAGCCCACAGCACGCGGACGACAGTTCCCCGCACGTACCTCTTCGTGCCAGTTCTCTCTGAACCAGACCATCTGATCGACGATGCCTTCCAGGGAAGACAGAAGGGTTGGGTGGAGCTCTCGCTGCATGTGCATGATTCGGCTGCAGCGCCACATTGGGGCTGTTGCTCTTATGGGCCCTGGATCTGATGCAGAATGGGACTGGTTACCCACTGAACTTGGCTGCTGCTGTCCAGAATCTGAGAGTAACACACACAACGCCAATGTCAGCGCAAAACTGGCCGGATGCGAGAGCTCGGTGCTCTAGAGGACCCATCGGCCAAAGGAACGCTGGTTCCTGCGGGCGTGTTAACACAGCACGAGACCGGTTCCCCAGGGACCCTGGGAGCCGCTCCGGCTGGCTCTAAGGACACATGCGCTGAGGGGCTGGGCATGCGGAGTGTGACTGCCTACAACCTGGCCTTGGATGTTTCCACGAAAAGCAGAAAGGGTCACGTCGAGAGAGAGAGAGAAAGAAAGAGAGAGAGAGTGTGTGCTAGCATGTGTGCACACAAACAGGGCCGTGTGCTATGTGGTGAACTGAGGTAAGGGGACATAAGTGTTCACTGTCCTCTTTCTAACTTCACCGTAAGGTCAAGTATTTTTTAAATGTTTGGAAAAACTATTTCATGATACATTCCTTGCAGATGGCTCAGAAAATATAGAAGTAATTAATGAGCAGGTCTACATTTGTTCATCTAGGAAAGACAAATCATGTCTTTTAAAATAGTATTTTTGAAAAATACAGTCCTTTGTGATGTGAGAAATATACTATAGAACCCAAATGCCCATTTCTCTAGCTTTGGCTCACTCAGAATAAACACCTTAATCTGCAAAGGACTCAAACACCCATCTAGGTAGACCTGTGAGGCTAGAGCTGGTGCCGGGAGGTCTCCAGACCAGCCCAGCTCATCAGCGGCAGTGCAACCACGCCCAGGGGATCAGGTCACCTTCTTACAGAGTCTTTGGCCTCACACCATGAACACCTGGGTGTTAAAAATGGCCTGAAGCAGATGGTGCTTTAATGGTTTACAAGGTACCATGTGTAGCGGGCAACAAACGAAACCATTAAAAGTTACTTCTTACGCAAGAGGATTCAGTACAGATCAAAACTCTTCTATTTGAGTGAATCTGATAAAACTGACTTCTATGCTGATTCTTCGACAGCTAAAGATATTATAAAGTAAATGACATACATGGTAAGCAATGTTTAGACTCCTTACCAGGATGCATTATTTAAACTTTTTAATTCTTCAGACCTAAACATTTCATGTATTTTTCCTACTTATGGACCAAATCACTCAGGTAAACCAGTACCCTATTAAATCGCAACCATGGGGAACCACTGACTTCCTTCAGAAACCTAACCCGAGCCTCCCAGCCCCACAGTGTCTTCCCACGGGCTAAAGACAGACTGAGGGCAGGAGAGTGGCCACAGCCATCCAGACATGGAGCGCCCCAACGGACTGAGCCCTTCACGGTCTGGCCAGCCAGCCCCGCCCAAGACATACCGCTCTTGTAGCGTTCCCGCTGCTCGATTTTCAGGGTCAGGTACAGGGTCCGGATGGGAAAGTAGACCGCCTGGGGATACACGCGTCCAACCTGCTTAGAGACACAGGGTGTAGAGAGCACTGCTCACCACCGGGCTTCCGGAGGACGACGATCTGCATGGAAAGTAACTGGCGCCACTTACAAATGGGCTGGGGCCTCCGTCCAGACCGAGGAGGCATAGAGTGCACCACAGGGCGCATCCACGAGCCCGGACTGAACAGCAGGTCAAACACCTAGTTTACCTCTGAAAGATCTGAGAAAGATGACCCCGGTGCACTCCCTCAGTTCTGCCTGGGGGACTGTTAATGACAGAGAAACCACACCTTCCTTGGATTCGACAAACGTGAGAAAGACAAAGCGCACTGGCCCCCAGATCTTACTCAGGCAAGTAACGGGAAAACTCAAAACCACACTGGTCAGTCTTCATATTGGGCACCACTCACTGGGAACTGGAAACCGACTCTGACTGACAAATAGGTTCGCCAGAAACTTCACGTAACTGCAGCGAGGAGGATGCTGAAGATTTTCTGTTTAAGAAACACCAGTCCTACCAAACTAGGGTTTTATGGCTTCTTCAAAAGGCCTGAACAGCTACTCTGATGTCCCTCAGACCCTTCCAAGTGCATCTATAAAAAGACGACAGGAGTGGGATCGAGCTCGGCCACGGGCTGCTGGGCAGCGGGCGAACATACAGGGAGAGATGTCTGATGAATGACGATTCCCCCGCACAGACCGATTCTACGTCCCGGCAGATAAAAGCCAGGCAAAATGCCAGTACCCAGGGACATCGCTGCAGCCTCTCACAGGGAAAAACAAAAACCATTTCTGGGTACAAGTAAGCTGCACAGACAGAACGCAGAACGGCATGATCTTAAGTATTTGGTGAGGACGCTCTTCATTCACAAGCAGTCCGTCACGGGACCCTCTAACTTTGTAAGAAGAAATGCGCTCACAGGCAGCGACACAGAACTGTCTCCAAATTCCCACCATCAGGGTCCTTCCTCTACCCCTGGGCTGCTCACACGGAGGGACAACCTGAAACCATCTCGAATCATGGTCACGAAAGCCTTCCTCCAGGACCCCAGTGTGTGCACTCCCCCAACCCCGACCCCATCCCTAAGGCACCCAACCTTCACCCCCAACAATGGCACGAGGGGTGAGGGGTGACAGCTGCTATGATTACAAGGACTTCAGTCTAAAGGGCAGCTACAAAGTATCAACTGGATATCCCTGTCACTAATTCAGAGGTTTCACTAGTAATTTTAAGAGAATACCCGTTTTACTTGCATCTTTGGCAACATAGGCAAGAAAAAAAAAACTGGCATTTTAATACTCTAACACTTTAATGATGTAGTGAATTATTTCGTTCCCATCCTGGATTATTTTGTTCCAATCACTTTTAATTGTGCTTTAGATCAAGTGACATTTAAATGTGTGCACCTTCCTACATGTGAAATGAAGACCTAATTTTCTCGTGAACAAAGAGACCCTGTTGCTCCCACCTGGCTAATGAGGTTCAGAAGCAGCTTCCCCTCGGAGCCGACCAGGCAGGTGAGCAGCTGCGGGATCCAGGCCAGCCACTGGATGGGCGGCACGCCGATGCAGTACTTGTCCACGGCGTCGGCCAGAGTGTTCTTGTCATCATCAAAGCTCAGAAGCCACAGCACCTAAGACAGAAGGAAAAATCCCAGAGCTGAAGGGAAACTGAGGCCCTTCATCAATGACTTTCCGCCAACATTAAAACAGCACACAGCATAGTCTTGCTGGCAATGTGGGGAAAGATGTACAAAAGGGCCAACGATATTGCTAAATGCACCGCATAAACCGTAGACGAGACCGCAAACGTGAATACGCCTCTTGTGTGGCGGAGGCAACACCGCCAACCACCAGCGACCAACCTAGCGACCCAAGGCCCCGCCAACCTTCCAGTTCACACTCATGACCTCCCCACAACAAAATGGACTTGTTAAAAATCTCTGATGAACACCACCCCGGAACGAGGGGGCCACAAGCTGGAGGCTGGGTGTCCACGGATGTCTGAAACAACTACATCGAGAAGGAGGCAAATTCAGAGTCAAATATTTAGGGGGCGTCCCTGTGTCACCACAGCTGGCGTGTGTTTCTGGAGTCGACTGCGAACACTAGGTGCTGATGTTCGTTGCACATCTGGACATTAAGGGATTCTAAGAAATCCAAATCTTTAATGGGACGAACCAGAAAAGCAGAACAACTTATTCCTAAGTTTTCTGCAAGGATGAATGCTGGGTTTTTCTTTTTTCTTTTCTTTTCTTTTTTTTTTTTTTTTAAAGATTTTATTTATTTGAGAGAGAGAAAGAGCATGAAAGGGGCGAGGGGCAGAGGGAGAAGCCGGCTCCCTAATGAGCAGAGGGCCCGATGTGGGACTTGATCCTGGGACTCCAGGATCATGACCTGAGCCAAAGGCAGTTGCTTAACCAACTGTGCCACCCAGGTGCCCTGAATGCTGGGTTTTATGTATGTGTTTCCAGAGACGAGAGAGAGGCAGCAACACTTAAGAAGGAATCTCAGTGTTAAGCGGTCACCTCTGGGCAGGTGCCTGTCAGCCACCAGTTCCGCCCCCTGCGCTGCGCTGGGGTGACCTGGGGCCAAGAACTCCAGCGAGTGTGACCGCACCCTGCAGTGCGTGCAGAAATCCTGGCATGCCGGACACCTGCGACTAGCGCTGTGCAGCCCTGGGACTGTGGGAACCTCCCCTTCAGGTGATGGGGGAGAATCACCAGGTGTGTGGCGGAGAGTTCTCCCGGCAGCCTCCTCATCGGTCTGCAGCAATCTCTGTCCTGGGTGAGGTTCCAGAGAGAACACTGGACCGAGTCCCAGGACCGAGTCCAGGCACGGCTTTGCTGCTTAAAAAGTCTTGGGACCCCAAGTATGTCAGGTCTCTGTTTTCTTAGCTTTCAAATGGAACTGGGACAGATGCCTTGAAAACTGAAGGGAACAGGCCAGGCAGGTGGGAAATAATGCCTCACCCCCAGCACGGATGAGCAAAGAGCTGGCTTCTCGTGCAAACCTGAAGGCTACCAAACAGCCTTTGGTGAAAATGGGTTCTTCTCATCTCACCTTGGCTAAGTACTTCCTTGACTTGCTCTCATTCTGATGCCGACAGGCGTGCAGGTAACAGGTAATGGCAGACACGCCCAGATGGAGCTGCCGCTCCTTCACGAAGATGTTCTCCAGATAATCGCCCCACATGGCCCAGGCTTTCACCAACACATCATGCATTTGCACAGCTGCAGAAAATGCTTTGTTTGCTTCCTCAGATCTGTGAGGAGACAAAAGCAAAACATTTTTTTTTTTTTGGAGAGCTTCACGTAACATAAAATCAATCATTTTTAAAATAAGTAATTCAGTGGCATTTAGTACGTTCAAAATGTCATACAACTGCCACTCTCTCGGGTGCCAAAATGCTGTTGTCATCCCCAAAGAAAACCCTGTACCACAGAGCAGTCACTCTCCATCTCCCTGAACCTCCCATCCCTGGGGACCAGCAACCTGCCTTCTGGCTCCACAGACTGACCTCATTGGCGTACCTCACAGAAATGGGATCATGTACTATGTGACCGGTTTTCAAGGTTCACCCACGCAGCAGCAGGTGTCAGCACGTCACTCCTTTTTGCATCTCATACTGCTCCCTTGTGGGTCTACACCAGGTTTTTGCTTATCCGTTCATTTGGGTTGTTTTGACATTTTGGCTACTGTGGACGGTGCTGCTACAAACATTCATGACCAAGAACCCGCTTGAGCACCTGTTTTCAATTCTTCTGGGTACATACATGTGAGAGTGGAATTCCTGGGTCACATGAGAATTCTGTTCAATTTTTGAGGAACTCACAAACTATTTTCCACAGTGGCTACATCATGTTATTATCCGCAAATGACGGTTTTACATCTTCCAACAATGTGCAAGACAAAAGACAACTAGATACTCCTATCCCTCATGATTATAAACGCAAACCATAGCCAAGTGCATGTGAAAGTATTATATGCCATGACCAAGTGGGATTTATCACAGCAATGCAAGGTGGTGGGTCAACACACACACAAAAAATCAACCCACGTGCATCCCGTCAGCAGAATGAAAAAGAAAAACATGATCCTCTCAGTGGGTGCAGGAAAAGCAGCTGATGAAATCCATCACCATTTCATGATAAACACACCCAACTACAGCTAGGTATGGAAGGAAGCTACCTCAACGTAATAAAGGTCAGACAGGAAAAACCCACAGGTATCATCTTATTCAATAGTGAAGGAGTAAAAGGTTTCCTCTCCGACCAGGCAAGAACTTTTCACCACTTCTACTGAACTAACCACCAGAAGTCCTAGGTAGGAGCAGTTAGTCAAGAAAAAAGGTAAAAGCATCCAGATTGGAAAGAAGACGTAGAATCATCTCTACTCGCAGATGACATAACTTTATACACAGAAAACCCTACAGAGTACAGACATGCAGAACAGAGCAAGTAAACAGTTGGCAAAGTTGAAAATGTAAGAGCAATATACAGAATTCAGTTGTATTTCTTCACCTTAGCAATGGAGAATCTAGAAATAAAATTAGGAAAATAACTTATAATAACATCAAAAATTAAGAATACATTCAGCATAAGAAATGTAAGACCTTTTTTTTTTTTAATATTTTATTTATTTATTTGAAAGAGAAACAGTGAGAGAGAGCACAAATGAGCAGAAGGTCAGAGGGAGAAGCAGACTCCCCGTGGAGTTGGGAGCCCGATGTGGGACTCGATCCCAGGACTCTAGGATCATGACCTGAGCTGAAGACAGTTGCTTAACCAACTGAGCCACCCATGCACCCAAGAAATGCAAGACTTACACGCCAGAAACTGTAACACATTGTTAAATGAGACAAAGATAAACATCTCATGTCTATGCACTGAAGGTTTAGTATTGTCATGACAGGAAACTCCCCAAATTAACCTCCACGATTCAATGCAATCATCACTCGAACTCCAACTGCCTCTTTTGCAGAAATAAATAACCTAAAACTCATGCGGAATGTCAGGGCTTCCAAACAGCCAAGCCAATCCTGAAAAAGGATCAAGTTGAAGAACGCTTCCCAATTTCAAACCTTGCTGCAAAGGAGAGCGAGTGACACAGTGTGGCCCCAGCACAAGGATGGACGTACATCAGAGGAATAGAGCTGACTGTCCAGAAATAAACCTTTATTTTTCTGGTCAGCTAACTTTCCAAAAGGAGGCCACAGCCGTTCTCTGGGGAAAGAAGTCTTTTCGAGGACTGATGCCGGGACAGAGTCTACACACGTGCGAAACAATGTATCTGGACCACCATCTCCTGCCACATATAAAAATTAACTCAAAATGGTTGAAGACCTGACTCTAAGAATTAAACCTCTTCGAAGAAATCGTAGGAGTAAATCTTATGACCTTGGGTTAGGTGATGGCGTCTCAGCTATGACACCAAAAGCATGAGCTACCCAAGAAAACAGATACACCTGACTTCTAAGTGAGAAGCTTTGTGCGTTAAGGGCACGGCCAAGAATGTTGAGAAGGCAGCCTGCAGACAGCATGAAAATGTCCGCAATCATACACCTCAGAGACACAGCCAAACATCTGGGAACTAGAGCCAGATGATAAAAAGCCAAATAACCCACTAAAAAATGGGCAAAATAACAGAACACACGCTGCCATGGAAAAGAAGTGCACACGGCACAGGAAAGACGCTCAACATCACCGGTCATCAGGAAGATGGCAGTCAAAACCAGTGAGGCCCCCCTTCATCCTCACAAGCATGGCTGCAGTCTGAGAAATGGAAGGTGACCCAGGCCGGCAAGGACGCGGAGAAGCTGGAAACCACGGACAGTGCTGGCGGGAATGCACAATGGCGCAGCCACTGTAGAAAACCATCTAGCGGTTTCTTGACCAGAGAAAGAAGTCCCGCAGGACCCAGCAATTTCACCCTTAAGTATATGCCCAAGGCTCCCCCAAAAGCCTGTATGTGAACGTTCACAGCAACGTTACTCACAGGAGTACATGTGCAAACAGCCCAAATGTTCACTGATTGTTGCCTGGACTGAAACCTACAGACACGCCCGGGAGTACTTCGCCCTGACAGAGCACAGACGACCCCTGAGAACATGATGCTGAGGGAAAGCAGCCAGGCACAGAAGGCCAGACTGTAGGATTCCACTTGAAATGCGCAGAAGCAGCCCATCACAGAGACAGAAAGTAGATTAGCGGTTGTCAAGAGACAAAGGAAGGGGAAAATGGAGTGACCACTAACAGGTATGTGGTTTCTCTTGGGGATGATGGAAATGTTTCAGAACGAGCAGGCGGTGATGGCTTTACACCATGGATGCCTGAAGCCCACTAACACTTCCAAATAGTGCACCTTAGGTCATGTGAGTTTAAAATATTAAAAAAAAAAATCAAAGCCTTTTTATCTTGACAATAATAATTTAAAATAAGCTAAAAATGCAACCCCTTTTACTAAAATATGAAAAGTGGGCTCTCCGGTCCCACATATGGCAAAGAGCGGCATCTTTTAAGCCTATCTCATTTGCCCACTTTTTATAAAATTTTATCTAATGTTCGTTTCTCTAAAACAGGGTTCTATGACCTTTTTCTGAATGAGCCAGACAGTAAATGGGTTTAGGCTCTGTGGGTTGCACAGTTTCTGGCACAACTTCTCAATTCTGTCGTGGGAAAGCAGACATACAACCCCATCCGCGGGGGTGGGTGAGCTCCCAGACCTCATTTACAGAAACCAGACGCTGGCCGGGTTTGGTCTGCAGGCCACAGCAGACTGACCCCCTGCTCTAAAACAGGAATTGTCTCCATAAAAGGAATCATATCAGCTCTGGTCCAAAATATCATGCTGCAAAAATGGGGAAATGAATCTATGTCACCAGCAGTCCTGTGTTCAAGCAACTCATTTTTTAAAAAAGCATTTTTAAGTACTACCCATCAAACTGGCTTATCCGTCCACCGTAAGTTACTGTCTTCACAGAGACAGAACATCTCAACTATCACCCCTGACAACTGTCACCCAATCACACTGACTTCCAAGTTATAAATAACTATTTAAATAATCTGACGAATTCTTTCCTTCCTGTATAACATACATACTTGTTGATCTGAGCCAAGAACATTCCCTTCAGTGCATAAAACTCAGCTGTCATCTCTTTTGTAAAGTATTTCAAGTTTGTAGATTCAATCACTTCAAGACCCTGTTTAAAAAAAAAAAGTAGGAAAAATTTTCTTGAAATTTCTAGACAATGGTGTCAAAACTGCATTAAATATTTATCTAGGTACTAAGTCCTAAGGTCACTGACAAGTGCACTTGAAGTTGACGGTTGACCTTGCCTTCCGCCAACAGTTGTTGACTGACAAGCATACGTAAACTGAATCGCAAAGTGTCACGTTCAGTCCTGGATACCTTAAAGGTACTATTTTTTCCAAAGCTTTCTATGTCTAGTCCATTCCATTGTTTTAATTAATATTTCTCTGAACTTCATTAAAATCTACTTTACATCCTCATACTCCTACACTTTTTCATTTTCTTTCCTTAAATACATCAACCAAAGTGTAAAATATAGACCGTAAAATTAAAAAAAATAATATATATGACAAATGTTCAAGTGGTTTCCTTTCCCTTTCTGGTGGTGAAGGGATAGTTTCCCACGAACGACGTCGTGTTTACGGCAAGTTCTCACCCTCCTTTCCTACTCTCTGCACTAGGAGTGCCCACGGGCACCCGCGCTCTGCTGGCCCTACTTAGCAGAGGGGCGGCCGATGGCTCCCATCATCACTCTACCTGCATACACTCGTTTTTCCCCATGACTCCAGCCAGCTGGAGGTAGCATTTGACTTGCTGTCGGATCTTCTGGAAGCAATCCACAATAGGCACGGTTGGGATCGTATGAATGCGACTTAGGATGTCCAGAGCTACGTTGACCAGTCCCTGTTTGCGGGCGATCTTCCCATACTGGATGATTGCTGAGGCAGACGCGTGAACCCCAAGCATGGCATTGTTCGAACTTGGGTCATGCTGAGAACTGTTTTCATAGGCAGTTACAATAGCTAGAGAGCAAAGAAAAGAGCAATCAGTCCATGCCAAACATTTCTCAAAGCGTTCCACAACAAGGCTGAAATAAAAAATGAAAAACACGTACACATGGGCTTATGAAAACAGGAAGCTCGGTGATAAACCCCCATTACTTTCCCTTGGGTTTTACACACGGAAGACACGTGATACGAAAGGAAGAGGCAAACAGCAAAGACTGGAGCTGAGCGTTACCATTGTGGCTAACTGAATTAGGATGGTGGCTCTAACAGATGCCCAGCAGGTTGAGGGGATGAACAAAACCGCAGAAGGCTCCACAAGGCCACCCCCAAGCAGCTCGTCCTTGGGTGGACCCTTTGCAACGAGCACCAAACCCCAGAGCTCAGATCCCACTGGCCCGCGCCCCCAACACCGACTCTGTTCTAGCTGGACGAGTGTTAACGAGTTGGGGGGGGCTCTCCCCACCTTTCACTGCCTCCCCCCTACTCTTCCCAGACCAACCACCACTGACTAAATCTACCAGAAAATAGAACATCTGATAAAGTGGGGGAGAAAAAAAAACACAACAAAACCGAGACATGAAACCAGAACAGTGGGGCGTCTGGGAAATTACATGATGAATGCATGCCGGACCAGGTCGGTTTACCCTGGTAATGATGCTGCCTCCACATGAAGACGCTGCTCCAGTGGGACAAGTCGTCAGACACGATGGGCAGCCTGTTCCTCCACGTCTTCACCACCGTCTTCATGTCGTGCAGGCTGTTGTTCCTGCCCAGGTTGGTAGGCTGGAGGCCGGCATTAATCTGCGCCGCTTCCTGAAGTTCGATGATCTGCTGGGCTGCCTGAAGGGGACCAGGATCAGGGACCCCATGGTGAGTGCACATGAGGAAAACCAACCGGAGTCCATCAGCAATCTGAGACTATAAAGGTCTCCCGACACACTTCCCCAAGGAAGCACTCTTACTTCTTGCTTTCGTTTACTCTTTGCCCCAAACTCTGCTCTTTTGATTCCCCCCACTTCTCAAGGTTCAGCTCTGTGGCTACTGCAAAGTAGGAAAGGGAGGACAGTGGCGCAGGTAGCACACCCTGCAAACAGGGAGCCTCCAAACTCTTTTCTCATTCCTTTCGCCACCACCTAAGTCGGGTTCTCCTACCAAGGGCTCAGAGCAGAACAGTCAGGCCCGCCTGCCCTCAGACTCTCTTTCCACCAACACTCAAACCCCATGGCCACACTAAGCATCTCAAAACACGGTCTGGGTGATCCCTTTGGGCTGGCGAATCCGTCTTCCAGCGCGTCCCTTATGAGATTGTCTAGTTCACCACCTTCAACACCCCAGACGCACTGTTGGCTCTAAACCCACTGGCCGGATGCACAGCCTATCCAAGTTCCATTCCCTCCCGCTGCGAGGTTCCATTCCCTCCCACGGGGAATGCTCCCTTTTCTAAATCCCGCATTTCCTCTCTGTCCAGTCTCCCTCTGGTGTGAAGCGGTGCTTCTCGTGGCTGTCCTCTCTCCAGCTAGATGCTCCTCTGGGGCAAATCTTTGCTCTGAGCTCATCAGAATCTCCCAAACACAGCTCCTAGACCCCCCACTTGCCATCTTGTTGACCAATCTTAACTGGAGATACAGCCTGCAAGGACTACCGCTTTCCGGCCGCACCTCAAGTTCAGTTCATTACCTTCGGCTTTCTGAAACCTCTCTCTCCCCATGCTCCCTCCCCCCAGCAGGAGGCAACCACTGATCTCTGTCTCCGTGCATCTCCCCCTCCCGGACACTCCGTGGAGAGGGAATGACACAAAGCATGGCCCTCTGCTGGCTTCTCCACTCAGCACGTCGCTAAGGCTCACGCCACCATAAGGCTCACTACTCGTCCCTTTTTATTGCTGCACAATAGGGCACGGCCTGGATCTGCCACTTTTTATTTAATCATCAGCTGATGATCATTTGGGCGGTTTCCACACTTTGGCCATTATGGATATTGCTGCTGTGAACATGGGTGTGCAAGTGTGCGCGTGTAGGATGGAAACCGTACTTAGTATTTTGAGGAACTGTCAGACTTGTTTCCAGTCTATCTTACAATCCCACCAGCAATATACATGGGTTCCAATTTTCCCACGTCCTCATCAATGATCGTGATAGTCTTTTTTATTCTCGAAGGGTAGTGGGAGTGAAGTAGTATTTCACCGTGGTTTTGATCTGCATTTCCCTACTGACTAATGCTGGTGAGCAATTTTTCCCACGCTCGTATGCTCCTTTGTATATCCGCTTTGTAAATGAAATCGGTTTTTCAAATTTGGGCAGTTTTCAGCCATTATTTTTCCAATATTCCTTTTGCCCCTTCTTGTGGCTCCACTCCCTCTGGGACCCCCCACGGTAAGTATGTTGGTACTGATTCGATCAAGTCTCTATTATTTACAGAACGCAACCACTGAAGTCTCTGCCCGGGTGGCTTAGTGGTCAACCAGTTGGCCCGAGAAGACCCTAAAGACCAGAACCACGAAGCCGCTCAGCCTTTGCTGAGGGCTGTGCGCCTGCTGCGGCCTGCACTTGACAGGTCTGCCTTAGCCTTCACTTCCGGCTCGTAGGGAGCCTCAAGGTCAGGCAGCCGGGTGGGAAGAAGTATGTTCTGTGGAGAGGAGCAGCACCGCGAGGGGCTGTGCGAGAAACTGCGTCAGAGCCAAGCAAGTGCATGGTGGCCTGTGTGGCGGGAATGAACTGTCAAAAACTGTGCAGATGGCCCAGCAAGGAAGAGGCTCAGGCACAGGTTGTCGGCACCGACAAGAGTTTCAGAGGACACACAGCAGCATCACACTGATGGGCTATGGTGGCCGTTAACGAAAATGCCTGGAGCAAAACTGAGATACATCAAAATCGCTCCTGATAGGTCACCTGTCATTCAAATCCCATGGAAGCTCCAGAAATGAGAACATTACTCTATATTTTGACTCTGCTTTCCTTTTACTGAGGATGAGACAAGTGGAAGGACTTTCTTCCCTGCCGTCCAGCTCGGTGCGTTCACCACACCCACCTGGAGAAGAGGCGTATGTACGTGGGACACGACATGGGGAAGCCGCCGCCACTCGCGGATGGCCAGACTGCTGGCCATTTCCACCAGGCGCTCGATGAAGCTGAGCTGCTGCTCTTCAGGGTGGCAGATGGCCAGGTACCCGCGGTACATGTTGACTTTCCACGCCATCTCTTTGGGACAACTTACTTCCACCTGGTGGGGAAAAGAACATGACATGGGAAGTAACGGGCAAACCTGTCTGTACAAAGGGTCAAAAATGCAAGCCAATTTGTTTGTAGCCAATCATGCAAAGCGGTAAGCAGGAATTAAGCTACGAACACTTATTTTCCTTGGAGAAGTCATGAATTTAGATGGCATTTTCTGGACACTCTCCTTTTCTAAATTCTAGTGAGTAGCCAGTCTCTACAGGTTCTTTGCTTTAAGTCATCAGCAGTTCCAGAAAGGAGAGAGACAGATGAACACTGATGTGACAGACCAGATTAACAATCATCCCTTGGCTACAAAGTCAGCCAGCGACTTTCCAAAGCATTCAATATATGTTTGTCTCCACTCTGATAAATATAATTTTGAGTTGCTTCCAATTCATATTGTTATCCTGGGAAATCAATCTAACTTGTTCCACATTAGACAAGGAAGCGAAAGGCAATGATTCCAGTTGATAAGAATATGAGAGAGCATAAACTTGACTGTTCTTCAAAAGCCGCACTCCGCCGTCTACTATAAGATTCCCCCCAGGTCTCTCACATCCCGCCTGTCAGCTCTCTTATGAACTACTGAGCCCGGAGCTGTCACATTCTCTCCTCGGCTCTAACCCCTGCCCCTTTCCCCCGACAACGTGCGCCTCCACATAAAGGCTCCCCGCGCTCCCCCTTCAGCCCTCAAAAGCTCTGTCTGCCCACCACCCTCTAAAGGAAGCATTAAAACTGGTCTCACTTTATCAATTCTGTCCAGAGCATTTAAAAACATAAATGATAAAAATTAAGGTCTTTTAAAAAATCATTTCTGTGTAGGAGAAGAAAGGCTATTCATTCTGAAGCATCTCTGGGCAGTAATAAAAACCATCCACACTTTAGTGCCAAAATACTAAGTGACACAAGGACCAGGATGATGATGGGGCCATCCTGCATTATGTGACCCTCTGGCTGGTTTTTTTGACATCTTCCTTCTCTAAAGCACATTCACATTCATGGCCTCTCTCAGATCTCAAGAATCCAACGATGAAAAAGTTTAGGAAGACAAACTTGTCAAAATATCTGCTTCCAACACAATCCACTAAAATCACACCAATTGCACATTTTCTGTGCTTCATTTGTCAATCACCACATCCATCCCCGTAACACTGAGAACAAAGGCATCTCTCATTTCCCACCCTCTGAAACGAGCTGCCCCATCGATTATACCGAACCAAGCAGCCCTAAACCATAATGCACACTAACAAAAACAGAAGTAATTTTTTTTCTTGAATTATCAGTAAGTGAGTAAATAATTTTGGACCATCTACTTGGACCAACACTCTCTGAATGTACTACAGACTACCCAGAATGTTTATTCACATACAATGAGCATTTTTCTAATCCGTAAGCACAATTTTTAGAAAATGATTAAGGGTTTCTCAAAGAAAAAACTCAGGGCGCCTGGGTGGCTCAGTGGGTTAAAGCCTCTGCCTTCGGCTCGGGTCATGATCCCAGGGTCCTGGGATCGAGCCCCGCATCAGGCTCTCTGCTCAGCAGGGAGCTTGCTTCTTCCTCTCTCTGCCTGCTTCTCTGCCTACTGTCAAATAAATAAATAAAATTGTAAAAAAAATAAAATAAAATAAAAAACTCACTTCTCAGACCTACGGCTGACATGCAGGACGCCTGACGCTGCCTGCATCCAGCTAAGTAAAACCGCGCGAAGGGAGAAGAAAGGAAAGAGCAGAGTGAGCTATAAATATTTACTCAGCAGAACATCTACCAGATCAAGGAAGAGAACAACTCACTGTAAATGTGTCTTGTCAGAAATAATACAAGTAATGGGTTATCTCTGGAACAAACTCCCTGCATCAGACAGGCAATTCCCAGATCCCAACCCCAAAGTCAAGCCCTGGGCTGTCTCCGCCCGCTGTGGTTCGTCATCTCAGTTCCACCATCTTCCACGCGTTTGTTAAAAAGCCACACTAGTAAATAACATAAACATGGTAGCTGCAACATGGGTTAAAAATTTCAGGTTCGTCGTTTCAAAGACAGTCGCTCTACAATCTCAGTGTGCTTTTGAAGTCATGTCCGCATTACAAGAGGAAAGGAGAATCACTGGTGTGAGCTCAACGAAGCCCGGCTGGGTAGAGGACGGGTGAGATGGGTAGATGGCAGCACCTCCTCCACCTGACCCTAGCTGCGAACCCCACGCGGGAAAGGCGGAGAGATGAGGAGCAGAAGCAGGGAAAGGGCCGAGGGAGAGTATGAGGGAAGGGCCCGGATGCAGCAAATGATGAAGGGCAGCAAGAAGAGCCACGCCGGAAGACCATTTAAGGCAAAAATAATGTATCGTGGGGCTCAGAGGACACAGAGCTGCGCTGTCCCACACTGTGGCTTTTGGGTCCCCCCAGCAGGAAAAAGGGAATAGGGCCTCTGGGCCCACGCTTCCGCTGTGCACTGAATCCTCTGGATGGAGTTTAATTAAAAAAAAAAAAAAAGTGGTGCTCAACCAAATTCCTGACTCAGCTTAATGATCCTGGGTTCCTTCACTCCCATAACAAACATGCCTGGAAGAGAACACCCGCCTCACTGAGCACACGGCTGCTGACAGCGACGACTAACCCGCCAGGTCCGACTCGTGATTCACCCGCGCCGTGCTCACCTCCAGCAGCGTTTCTGCACCAGACCCATCACGCTAATCTAATTCTTCCTCCAGCTCCCAAACTGAACAAATGTGGGAAAGGTGTTAGAGAACTGAAAATAATACTTGCTTCCCAACAGCTGTCTTTCATCTGCCAAAACGCCCAGCTTGCTCCAAGCAAAGAGAACTCTCTGGAGGTCCACACCACCCGAGCCCGGGAGAACCACCGGTGGGGGAGGGTGGTCTCACCTGCACCAATGCCTCCTTCATGGCAGTCCAGTTGGATACCCGCCAAGCACACTCCAGGACCAGGTAAGGGTTAATGTGACCTTTGGACTGGCCATATTCTGTCAAGGCTTCCCACTGGTTCAACTCCTTAGAGCATCTGGAAGACCAGGGATTCAAGGGCAGACGTTCACTCACCAAAACACTCACAGATTCAGAAAGGGCAAGGGATAAGATTTTCAGTTGTGGGTTGCAAAAAAAATTTTCCCCCCACAGGGCAAAAGGTGAGGTCCCAAGGTGCCCCATTGCGGTGAGCCCCCCTGATCCCTGAAGGAAACGGCTCCCCAGGACACCGAGGGCAGGAGCCCTAAGCACCAGACCCAGTGGGGAGGCAGAGATCATCTGTTCTTTCTCCAATGGATGCTTTTAATTACTCATGGATTAAATGGCCTTCTGAGGTGCTTCTTTTCTTTATAAGGCCATAAAGAAAATAGCAAAGTCCCCTTTTAAAAGCACTCATTACAAGACAATTTCAAACACTTCTCCCTGTCCCCCTGCCCCCAGTTCCCTTAAGAGAGTCCTGAACAGTCAAGCACTGTGGCGTACCGAATCCAGTGGTCCTCCCACAGCTGGTACTCTGGGAAAATAGCGGGGGAGGCGTTACTCCTCTCATGCTCCTTCTTGGCTTTGTCCATTGCCTTTTCGTAGGACTCTTGAGCCTGAAGAAGTCAATAATGCTCTCGGTTATTTAGGGCAAGTGGGAACTCAGGCCTGGGAGTGCCCTGCCCTCTTCTCTAGATCACTGGCCCTGAGGCTCTGCTCGCACAGGGAACAGAGTGGCACATAACACCCCACAGAACGGACAGAGTGGAGACAGCCTAGCCCCGGGATGCAGCTCTCTGTCCTTCAGCGAAAGGACAGAGGAGGCCATAGCTCATGCCTGTGCTTCTAGAGTTTGGGGGCTGAGAACCATATCCTGGGACGGGGCCACACTTCAATGAAAGGACAGGCGTGAGAATTAACGTTTAAATACAAACTACAATCTATCTGCCATTTCCGACAGGACCATTGAGTGCAGATAAAAAACATCCACGTTAGCAACTAATGGTAAAGGCTTCATGACTGAGTTTCAAAAATGTTCGTGTCATATAACATAGGTTTCTCTTACACTAGAGACTTCAATCAAAGAGCCTTTCTATGGAGGATAAACACTTGAAATAAACCGGTGAAGTTATCTAATGTGAACTCTGACTTGAGATCGTTAGAAACGGCCTCTCCTTAGCCATGGGGCCCGGCCACGTCACTGGACACGGGACGGTGGCTACCTGCTCGAAGAATCCGTGCTGCTCGTAAGCAATGGCCGTCGCCGTCTCCGAATACTTGCAACGCTTCTGCCACAGACCAGCCCACATATCCTCCTCTTGTAACAGAGAGTACAGCTCGGCCAGGGAGTCCAGTATCTCCTGAAAACACAGCGTGGATTCTTGAGTGCTCGGGACAAAAACGTTTTCTTCCCAATAAGGCGACTTCACTGTGCTGCCATTTAAAAATCACTGGGGAGAGGATTCCCGAGGCAGGGAGGTCCCTGGCAGAAACGACGGGACCGGGAAGAGGAGGAGGGCCTCACCTGCTGAGGCGGAGTTATGCTCTCCTGCTCATAAAATTCCGTTGTTTGCTTCGGCTTAATCTGCAGGCTCAGACCTTTCTCAAAAGCCTGGTGCTCAAGCATCAACGTGGAGCGGAACCAAAGGTTGTGCGTCTTCCCCAAGTACTTCAGCACGCAGGGCCGGATGGGAATTGGGGGGACGCACTGCGACATGGCCTCCACGAAGCAGTTGAGGGCACTGGGTTGACAGTCCCGCTGCACCTGGTGGCTGCCGCTGCACAGGAACGGGCTGATCTCACCGGCCAGAGCCTGAAACCCAAGAGCACGTCATGTCTCCACTCAAAACACGGCCTCACACTCACGCAGCATCTGACAGCGTTCTAGAGTTCTAGAACGTTCTAGAGAACTCACCATCAGATAAAGGCCAGCGGTCTCCTCGCCCTGTGAAACTTAACAAGGTGATTCACAGATATTTATCAACAGCTAAAACTACGGTCTTCAAAAACGGGCTTTTAAAACATATACTCACATGCTGCTGTCTGTCAGACAGAATTTTCCACAATCTGGGGAAAAGCTGGACCCACGTCTTCTCTGCCAGTGTTGTGGAGATGTGGCACAGCTGGACAAAGGCGCTGAGCAGGGCTCCCGTCTACAGAAAGAACAGAGAATCATGAAGCCACATGGGAACCCACATATCCACACACAGGACACTCCCATCTTGTGTTCCGGTGGACGCTCCTCCACTTCCGCACTTGCGGACACTGGGCAAGTGCCAGGTCAGAGCAAAAAGAGATTCGGAGCACGCACGGTGTGCTTAGCAGCCAGCTTCCTGCCTACATTTTTTAACTTTCAGGGGCATTTTCTAACCTCGTCTGCGAGGTACAAGCGCAACGCTGACGTGGAGTGAGGATGGGAGGCAAGGGGGTACCAGCAAAATGAGGCCGCTGGCAACGTGGAAGAGCAAAGGGGAGGAGCACACGCACGGGAGGTGAGTCACTGGCCAAGAAGGACAGTTCGGAAGAACAGATCAAGAAGTGAGACATCCCGGGCAGCTGACGGCGGGGGAGAGGCGGACAGGGAGCGAGCGGCCTGGCCTGGAATGGGACGCCCCGCGAAAGGGGCCAGGGTTGGAAACGAAGGGCCCCAAAAGGGAACCAAATCCACAGGTGCCTCTGACTTTGTCCACAGCTTTGCTGTGTCTGAAAGTCTGAATTAGCTGCCAGGATTCCTTATGAACAGGCAGGTTTCTAGGCAGCTTGAAGCCACTGGGCCCATAGGGCCCACCTCCCCACAGAGACGGGGGTTCAATGACAGAGGATTCATGATTATGCTTTCCTTTCTCCGACAGCAAACCCAAGAAAAGAAATCACCCTCACATTCATGTCTACCGAAAATGCAAAAAGCAAAGACAGAAATATTTCAAGGAAAATGGGGGAAAAACGCTTCAGTGAAGGATGCTCCTGGCTGGTACTCGGGCCGCTCCATGAACCTGGATGACCCCATGTGGTGGCTCTGTCCTCCCCGGCCAGTGTGTCGTCAGCCTCCCGGCCCCGGGTCATTTAGCAGAGGCCGAAGCACTGAAGGGCCACAAGCAGTCACAGACCAGCTGATTAAAATGCTCATCTCGGGGTGCCTGGGTAGCTCAGTGGGTTAAGCCACTGCCTTCGGCTCAGGTCATGGTCTCAGGGTCCTGGGATCAAGCCCCACGTTGGGCTTTCTGCTTGGCAGGGAGCCTGCTTCCCCCTCTATCTCTGTCTGCCTCTCTGCCTACTTGTGATCTCCGCTCTCTGTCAAATAAATAAATAAAATCTTAAAAAAAAAAAAAAATGCTCATCTCGATCACAGGTGGGGGATTCAACAGGCTCCTGGCTTGTCCTCATTCTCATGTGACCACAGGGAGAGGTGAAGAAGGGTGTGGGTTCTATGGCAGCCCTCAGCGCCAGGGAGATAGAGAGTGGACACTGTGGGGGAGGCAGGGAGGGGACACTGGCTTCAACAGATTTCCCACCTCCAGTAAGACAGTCAGTTCTGGGACCAGAGACCCACAGCAGAGACGAGATCAGGCTTGCCCGGTTTCAGGAAAGACCTGTTCAGATCCCCCCCTAGTCCCTCCAGACTTAGAAACAAAGAGCCTGGAGGCGCCCACTGGCCCCTGACCACTTCACAGGTAGAGGAGTTTCAGGAATGAAAATGTCAGGGAGGAACTGACTTACAAATGCAGGGACTTATAACCCTACTTTGCTCTGCAAAAAACAGCTTCCATACACACATGGTATAATAACAAGAACACTCTTGCCATGTGCAACAATGTGGATGAACCAGAGGGTATTATGCTGAGGGAAATAAATCAATCGGAGAAAGAGAATTATCATATAATCTCACTGATATGTGGAATTTAAGAAACAAAACAGAGGATCATAGAGGAAGAGAGGAAAAAATATGATGAAACCAGAGAGAGAGACACACCATGAGAGCCTCAATCACAGGAAACAAATTGAGGGTTGCTGGAGGGAGGGAGGTGGAGGGGGGTGGTCACTGGGTGATGGACAGTAAGGAGGCCATATGATGTAATAAGCACTGGGGTTATGGGATAAGGCCTAAATCACAGGTCTGTTCCTCTGAAACCAGTAATATAGTATATGTTAATTAACTGAATTTTAATTAAAAAAATGTTTAAATGGGATTGGACCATCAAAAAGCAAAAAAAAATATGAAGACCATCGCCATACTCTCTAACTCCCTAAGCCTCCCGGCTGCTTCCCTGTTCCCCAGAGCGCTCACCACCTGACACAGTACATACTGATTTTACTTCTTTCCGTTTACTACTTTCCCCCACTAGAACCCAAGCCCCATGAGCGCTGGCTACTCTTGTCTGTTTCCTTCGATTGTCTAGCACGGCTAAAATGTACTCTGACTGATCTTCCCCAACGAGCTGATCATCAAGCTTATGCCAAGGCTCCCAGTAAGTCAGGATCTACATGGCAACTCATCCTGATGACTGTTAGCCAAGTAAGGCCTTCAGGTTTGGGGGCACTGATCCACCATCTCACCTTCTGGCAGTGATGATAGCAGGGACAGGGGCCTAGTAAGGTCTTCAGTTTGTGAACAAGAGACGCTTACGCTCTGCTTCCTGTTCCGTGCACCAGGAGACCAAGTTTTGAATGCTTCTCCACACACAAATACCACAACTATCACTCAGAAGTTCAAAGGCTGATTTAATGCATAAACTCAGGATAGATCACCAGAGACATTTAAATGCAGAAACTATCTGTAAGAGGTAGTTCCCCTTTAATTTTTTTCACCTAGCTCAAGGTATGAACAGAATCATCACTGTTCCTTTGTAATACACATCAAAAGCAGCTTGGCATATGGAGCCTTAACTTTTTAAAGATTTTATTTGAGAGAGAGAGTATAAATGGGGATCAGGGCCAGAGGGTGAAGCAGGCTCCCCACTGAGCAGGAAGCCCAAGGCAGAGCTCAATCCTAGGACCCTAAGATCATGACCTGGGCTGAAGGCAGATGCTTAACAACTGAGCCACCTAGGCACCCCTAGATTTTTAGTCTTTAAAATTAGCATACCTATAATTAATCTTAGACTTTCTAGAAGTGGGAGTTTCTACCTGGCTAAATCTCAAAATAGATGCATCTGGGGAACTTCTCCCTGCAAAGAGGGGTGGGCTTCACTTACCATGTTACCCTATTTTCATTTTCTCCTTTTTTATTGCATCTGAAAAATAATCCAGCCATGTCTCATCGTGTATTTGGTAAACCATTTTTCCATTTCTTTCAAGGGGTAGCAGTGGAAAAATTAACTTTTTCTTATTTTCTCCTGTGAGATACTGTAAATTCTTTCTCAAATCTTTGCACAGAATAACCTCTCTAGAATGTCACACAACCATAATGGCATCAGTTGAGAAATGAAAGAAAGTTAACTGTAATTTGTAGAAGACGACTTCACCACTGTGAAGTAGCCTTGCCTGAGGAGTCAACATATTCAGGAGAAAGAAGAAGCACCATCCCCCCCCGCCGACCGAAGCCACACACAGACCTTCACTTCCCGGAGAGTATCGAGGAATTTGTCGTGTCTGTTGGTTAACATGTGCAGCTGGTTCCCAATGTCCTTCTCAGAAAGCTCTTTGGTTTTGGGCGTGCTGGTCTGGTCTCCAGGAGCCAGCTCGATATCAATCTCTACATCCTGCAAGACAAAACACAAACAGGTAAAACCAAAAGGTCAAATGATTACAGGAAATCCAACAAACACAACTCTTACAGACTTGTTACGTTTTTGCAAGTCAAACTTTAGTCCGTTTCCTGGAAGTTTGTAATTATTTAAATAATCTGGAGTTCCAGAAAAAACAACAAGCAGATTAACTGGCCCAGATCTCTCTTTAAGTGACGCTATGGAAAAGAAAAAAAAAAAAGAAAGAAAAAAAACAAAAACACTATGAAAAGGTCACTGTTTTGTTCTCCTGTTCGGATTGTGGAAAGCAGAATGAAAGCATGAACTTCAAGCAGCAATAATAAGGAAGACTGTAGAAGAGTCTAAGGAATCAGAGCCTGCCATTCCTCTGTGCAGGAGGGCTGCCTGGCTGTCTTGCTCATCCAGAGTAAAAATACTGTCAGGGCCGTGGTGCGGAACCTGCTGGCACGGTGGTTTATAGGACTCACTCCCAGAAAGTAACAAACCTTATTTCTGTGGGAAGCTTCTGAGAAGTCACAGCCAAAATCCCATCATCGAACCAGCCTCCAAGCCAAATTACTGACCATTTGGGATGTGCCCATGGAAAAGCAGAGGAGTCACTTCCAAGTTGGTAATTTAGTTCACACAGAATGATGGAAGGAAACGATCATATCAGTACATGATCTAGTGTTTAGCAACGGAGAAGAAAATTCTAATTCTTATTTATTAATAAAATGAGTAGATATTCCACATCCAGGAGAGGGATCAAACTATTCCTTTTAAAGCAAAGAGGGTGCCTCCTCCTTCAAAACTAGCTGCTCTGCTTTTTAAGATTTTATTTCTTTTAGAGAGAGAGCGAGAGTGCACATGTGCACCTGCTCAGTAGGGGTGGGGTGCACCAAAGGGTCGGGGAGGAGACTCCCTATTGAGTGTGGGGCCTGACACAGGTCAGTCTTACGACCCTGAGATCAGGATCTGAGCCGAGACCAGGAGCTGGATGCTTGACCATCTGGGCCCTCCAGGTGCCCCAAGGCGGCTGCTTCTAAAACCCAACACTCCAGGAAGAGACTGAGCTTCTAAGAGCCAACCACCTAAAGGAGACAGAGTTTAAAGATCTATGCCTGGAATAGTGGCAGCCAGTCCTCTCTGCCGAGGGCCACGAAGATGGGGACATGAGCCCTGCTGGCCAGCTCTGGGCTCCAGGGCTGCCCCTGCCAGGACCAGGTGGAGATTCAGGAGGTCTGCAGCAGGCTGCCAGTGGAACCTGCTAGTGCCACGGTGGGCATTCCTCCTCAGGGTAGTGCTCATACAACATGGGCTACCCTTCACTTGGCGAGAAACATCACCAACACCAGAATATCCAATACTAAGCAGCACTAGCTCATGACAAGGTCAAAATTAAATGGCAACACGAGATGATTATCAATTCAACCTAAGTGTCCCTCAGCGGATGGACAATGAAGATGTGGTGTGGCTACATATGATGGAGTACTATTCAGCCAGAAAAAGGGAATGACATCTTGCCATTTCCAACAACGTGGATGGATCTTGAGGGCATTTTGCTGAGTGAAGTAAGTCAGACAAACACAAATATGCTCTCGCTCATATGTGGACTCTTATAAGCACAAAAATCTCCTGCAGAGCAGACCAATGCTTGCCAGAGAGATCAGGAATACACAAAATGGGTACAAACTCCAGTTATAAAATCAGTCAGTCCTGGGAAGGCCATGTCTAGCATGGTGACTACACTTAATAACACTGTACTGCACATCTGTAAGTTGCTAAGAGAGATAGTAGATGTTCTCATTATAAAAAAAAATTTCTGTAACTGTGTGGTAACAGATGTTAACTAGACCTATCGTGGTGACTGTGGTAACAGATGTTAACTAGACCTATCATGGTGACTGTTTAGTAATATACATGAATAAACAGATAATCATTATGTTGGACACCTGAGTCTAACGTAATTTTTCGATAAAAAAGAAAGAAAAATCTGACTAAATGCAGGCACCACATTCAGAACTCTGAGGTTAGAGACAGAATCTAACTCCAAAAATCTAAAGCTGATATAAAATTCGCCAACAGAAACAGGGATTCTGCTGTGAAAAGGAGGCCCCACGCTATCGGCGGCATTACCTCCTCTTTGGACTCGCTGTTCTCTCGCTCCCGAGGCTCCTGCTTGACATGTGTGACCATGGCGAAGGCCGCTCGGTCGTGGCTGTCGGCCAGGTTGATGACGTTGGTGATGGACGGGAGCATCGCTCCCTGGCAGCTGGTGCCAATGGGAGTCCCCTTCTCACACACCGCCAGGAGCAGCTGAAGAGAGTTTAGAGAGAAAAAGAAGACAAACCTAGGACGTTCGCCTGGCATTTGGGGTGCAGGGACCCACGGTGAAGGCCTAGTCCTCTCAACTAGTCCTCTCGAGCGCACATGCGGAGGACTCCTAGCCCACAGCTCGGCTGTGCGCTTCTCCCCAGCTTAGAGGGAGCCTCAGCGTCTCTTTCAGACACCCGTACTCAGGACCTCTGACTCCGTCTAAGCATAAGCTCAGAATCTTTCTCCCCTACCAGACGGGCTTCCTCCTGCCATCGACTCCTGCCTGGACTAGGTTCCTGACGCATCAACCTCTTCTTCTCAAACCTCCCTCCTCACCCACAGGCGACCTGAGTGCTCTTCTCCCTGTGCCGACCCCCCCCACCGTGGCTTCCCACGGCCCCGAGGGGACAGTGCAGGCTCCCGAGCAGGGCTCACGAGCTCTTCTGTAATGTAACAGTCCCCCCACCACCCCCAGCCAGCACTTTCAAGACTCTGCCCCATGTCCCAAAATGCTTCAGCACCTGGCCTCTGCCCCTCGGCCTGGCTCTCGTGCATTCTGGGGGCAGATATTTACTGAGCACCCCCTGGTGCTCTGTGACGCCCTGGATTCGTATGTCAATTTCACAGGAAGGCGTCCCTGCCCTGGTGGAGCTGAAGGGTCAGAGGGAAGGACAAGACCAACACCAACACAACAACAGACACAGAGTAAAAAACAAAACAGGCCCAAACCAAACAAAACCAAGAAGACACATACTCACTGTGGTAACACACCCAGAAGACAGACAGCATCAAGGGTGCCCAGTGTCAGCCTGGGTGTCAGGAACGTGGCACGTCTGGGAACACGAGAGGCCAGCGGGGCTGGAGACTAAGGAGGGAGGGAGGGAGGAAGGGAGGCCAACACAGAGCTGCACAAAGGCACAAGGGTCTGGTCACGTGGGGGCCAGAAAGACCGTATCCCACAAGCTGGAGTTTGTGCCGGTACCAAGGCAAGGAGGGACATGATCTGCTTTACTGAGGACAATTTTCCCCACAATAACGAGACTGGTGGGTAGGCAGGAAAGTGGGGACACTGAGCCAACTGTTCCCGTCACCCTTGTGAGCAGTGATGGCGGCCACGCGAAGGAGGAGGAAGAAAAAAGGGTGAGAAGCAGGCAGGTGGCCCTGACTGGTAACACGCAGGGACAAACCAGACACGCAGAACAAACAAGGGAAGGAATGGCAGATCCCCAGCTGGTGCCCTATGACCTGTCCTTTCTCCGTCCGCTCCAGCATACCTACCGCGGTCAAGGTCGTTTCCATCTGTGTCTCTACAACCTGACCCAGGGCCTGGCACCTAACAGCAACTAAAAATTCTCTTGAACCAATGATGCATCCATCAGGAACCGCTCACTGTGTGGCCCTTTGCCAAGTTCCCAGCACGTGCTGCACACAGCGCTATGGAACGCACACGCGGCACCAACACAAACACGTTAGCAAGTCCTCCCTGTTGCCTGGTATACAAGGCCCCTTTCCCCGAAGAGAACTTCACAAGCTTCAGTCTCACTGGACAAAGTAACACAGTGACCTGCTGGTTCCACCCGTCCTGCACCGGGAGACCAGGATCACCTGCCAGCACTGATAATGCACCAGAAACTAGACGGCCCGGTGCCAACGAAAGACCGTGGATTTCAATCTCAAACAAACAAGAACCCAGGAAGGCTCACTACCGTCCTGTCAGCACGGTCGTGGACATCTGACCAGCCACTGGAATGGTCTGACAGGCTTACACAGGCCCTTGTCACCAGCACCGGCACTCATCACAGAGAGAGCAAAGCCCATGGCTCTGTCAGGCTGCCCTAACTTCCAGCTCTAAGAATGACGGGACCAGACAATCACAGTACATTACATCCTGAAGGACATGTAGACAGAATTTACAATTGTCAGAGATGAGGAAAAATGAATCTTTTAGCTATAAACTAAGGAACACTATTCAACTTTTTAAGAACTTAAAATCACCCTTAAAAAGTCCCTTGAGGGGCGCCTGGGTGGCTCAGTGGGTTAAAGCCTCTGCCTTCGGCTCAGGTCATGATCCCAGGGTCCTGGGATCGAGCCCCACATCGGGCTCTCTGCTCTGCAGGGAGCCTACTTCCTCCTCTCTCTCTCTCTCTGCCTACTTGTGATCTCTGTCTAATAAATAAATAAAATCTTTTAAAAAAAAAAAAAAGCCCCTTGAGCTGAAAACACAGCTTTAAGTCTTTTTTCTTCCTGGAAGAGAGGAGAGCAGGTTAAGGTGGAGGTTTCCAGTTCCTCTCAGACAGTGCTAACCCTCTCCCACCCTGGTTTTGGTGCCTGGGCCACAGACGCTGAGCTAAGCCCGTCCTACCTCAATGCACTGCTTAATCCAAAAGTGGTTCCCCATGGCTTCCCAATTCTGCGAACAGGTCACGTAAAGCAGGCGCTCGTACACCCGACGTTTCATAGAGTTGTCAAAAACCTCAAAAAACTTTGCCCTGATCAGAGGCTGGGCACAGCGCAGCCCGGAGAGGAAAGCCGGCTCGAGTTTTGCAGTCAGCTCGCTGCCCGACAGCGTCTCGTCCCTGAAACGGAAGGAGGAAAACGGGGTGAAGAGCCGCAGCAGAGGGAGCCCCCGCAGGCCGCAAGCAAACAGGCCGAGAACCAGCGGGCGCCGACGTTCCGCAACCCCACACCAGAGCTAAGGGAGGATCATGAGGCCCCCCAGGCCCACAGAGCACTCGAGCAGAGAGTGTGCTAATGGGGCACCTAATGTGTGACAGGATTTAGTATTTACACGCACAGTCAAGCTTCAGCCATCATGAGAAGATATGATGCCACATCAGTTAGTCAAAGGACACACTGTGGACACACACGTGCAGTATTTGGTTCATCGCGGTCATTACCTGTAGACGTAGTTCACGAGGTCTAAAAACTGGGCGTTTAACTCGAGGTCTTCTGGAAAGCGCTTTTCTATGTAGGCCATCATTTTCACGAGCAAAATAGACTTCTCCCGGAGCGTAGGTGTCTGTATGAATTAGGTTTTGGTTTTTTTAAAGAAATGGTCAATTACATCTGCTTGAGAACAGACATATTCAAAAGTATTCCAGCCATCTGCTCTATTCTCTTTTAAGCTCCTACAACTCCATCAGTAAATCTTTGTTTTTAAACAGAAAGATCCTGGGTCTCACTATCTGCAAATACTTAAAATCAAGGCAGCTACAGATCTAACTTTCCTAGAGGCTATTGCTTACTGTGAAGAGAAAGCAACTGAATTAAAACAAATTAGACATTTGCAAGCATCCTTCTAAATTCAGTAACAGTCCCTATTAATTTTTTGGGGCTTAACTTTACCCATACAAAGACCAAGAAGCAAGGTTCACTTCACATTTTAATACAAGTAAAACCACATTAAGAGGAGTGACTACTTATTTCAAGCTTCTAGTTAAAATCTGCGAAGCACAGTGAGAAAAACTTTTTTTTTTTTTAAGGATTTTATTTATTTATTTGACAGACAGAGATCACAAGTAGGCAAAAAGGCAGACAGAGAGTGAGAGGGGAAAGCAGGCTCCCTGCTAAGCAGAGAGCCCGATGTGGGGCTCAATCCTAGGGCCCTGGGATCATGACCTGAGCCGAAGGCAGAGGCTTTAACCCACTGAGCCACCCAGGCGCCCCGAGAAAAACTCATCTTAAGGAAAAATGCTGTCAAGGCCAACACAGGGGAGAAAATGTTTGCCGGAGAACTTTCTGGAGAAGAGCTGAGAAACCTGTGCTTGAAACACACACACAGGGGCGCCTGGGTGGCTCAGTGGGTTGAAGCCTCTGCCTTCGGCTCAGGTCATGATCCCAGGGTTCCAGGATCGAGCCCCACATCGGGCTCTCTGCTCGGCGGGGAGCCTGCTTCCTCCTCTCTCTCTGCCTGCCTCTCTGCCTATTTGCGATCTCTATCTGTCAAATAAATAAATAAAATATTTAAAAAAAAAAAAAAAGAAAGAAACACACACACACACACGCACACTCACTCTCTCTCTCTCTCTCTCTCTGTCTCTCTGTCTGAGGTGGGGGGCCTGGCCGGGGCATAGCCCTCTGCCTGCTCACCTGATTGGCTGCCATCGGGGAATTATTTTTAACCCACTCTTCCACGATTTTCACCACAGCTCGTAGGATCTTGGCATCTGGGGATTTTTCAATTAGGGAGGTCAGGATGGCCTGAATGAAGTTCTTCCTCATCTCCATGCTCATGACAGCCAAGCGTGTCTTCACCAGCTCCAGACTCAGCATCACCAGCTCACCAGTTCCTGTGCAGGCGGAGAAAGAGAATCACCCCAACAATCCACATGCTTGCATCCACGGGCGACCACTCTGCATTACGTGGCACACTGGGGTCTGCCCACCCTCCCTACCCCCCGTATTTTCTCCAGTGAGAGCTCTGGGATTTAAGGTGCTGCCTCACCACTTCCCTGCTACTCTGCCCCATGAGAGTGGCTTCCTAAGAGCCTCTGCACAGGCAAGGGGACAATGGAGCAGACGGACCAGCGTGGGCGACCCAGACCCAGCCAGTCCTGAAGCCGCATTCCTAGCACTTCCATCCCGAACTGCCTCTAAGCTGAGCTGGGCACAACTCCTGCCCACGCCGATGTATCACTCGGGTTCCTGGGCCCACTGCTTAGGCCCAGAACCTGCAACTTTATTCTGCGTCAGGGATGACAGCTCTGATCACGCAGTTTCATAGCAAAAATCCTGAGACAGCCCTTATTTAGTGGTGAATGTTTCCCCTGAATGTGCAACCACTTAAAATCCCTTCATCCCCACATTCACAGATTTGGAAAGTAATTTGTTTTGAAAACGAGTCTCACTTGGGTTTTACGTGAAATGCTCAGACCCTCTCTGTCAAGAGCAAACAGACAAGGGACTGTGGAAACGCAACAGGAATTCGTGTTCGGGTCAGAGTTCAGTTGGGGTGTTACACGAAGTCTGAGAAAACCCCTAGGGACGCTGGCTGTCACCTGAGGTTGCGTCTGTGCTGCCCGATGCCGCCTGAGGGCTCAGGTGCTCGCGGACCATCTTCTGCAGGGAGCGCATGAAGACCGAGATGAGCCGGTCTATGTAGCTCGGGTTGTTGCTACAAGCGGACTTGAGGATCATAAGGGTCCCTAAAAGGCAGAAATCTGCTGGTTGGTTTTTTTTTTAAGAAAAGTTTTTTAAAAAGGAACAACAAAAATGTGCTACTTAAAACATTTTAAAATGCACTAAACAAAAATGTGCTCTTTCTGACAAAAGTACGGATGAACCCCCAAATGTCAACATTCTAAGCTTTTGTAAATTCTTAATTCAGGATCGACACCAGGCATGAGAGCTAACTTCCGTGCTTTGGTGGCAACGACATTCATACCTACAGCTCTGGATTTTATCTTTAGGTTATAGCGAAGTATCCTAAGTTTTTAGTGCCATGACATGCTTGGGGTAGGGAGGGGTGGGAAGGAAGAAAGAAAATCCTTGAAAAAAAGAAAAAAAAAAAGAAAATCTGACTACCTGGACATGATAAATATTATAGAATTCAATTTGTATACCCATTCTGTAAAAAACTGTCTAAGATCAATAAAAATGAGCAAAATTTACATCAGAGCACGAACATGGAGTATGTGGGGAAAAAAAGGTTACCTTTTCTAGCTGACATTTTTATGAACATCCTGACCCTGATCTACACCTTAAATTTTAAGTTTATAGTCAAGGTTCCCATTATACACCAATAAAAGGGTACTTATTTGCCATTTATAGGTGCCATCACCACAGATTTGGACAATTTCTCAGTAAAGACTGAATGTATGATCCGTCTGATTCTACAACAGGTCACCTCTGACACTTGTGACGACAGGTCCATGACTGAGCCCCGGGTTGAGGACAGGGAGGGGAATGGTGTGATCAACTCTCCAGGCACCAGCCCTAGTGCTGCCCCTGGCCTGCTGTCACCTCCTCAAAGGAGGGAGGCAGGGCCAATGATCGTCAGCTCTGCTCAAAGAGAGTCCTCTGGAGAACTAACAAGACGTTTACGTTCTGGAAGCCAGGCTGCAGAGTGGATCTACTGTATGATCCCACTTCTAACAAAGTCACAAAAGTATTCAACCACCTGGTTCTAGAATAGGATAGCAAGCTTGAACAGTTAAGGAATCAATTTCAACTGAATTTATCTGGCTCCTGAATTTCAGATAGCAAATAGTAAGAGTTTGGAGAGCTAATGTATTCAATTTGCAAATTCAAATATAAGTGTTTCCATAACAAAGGCTACCTATAAGCATATTTATATCCTCGTATATAGAAAAAAGACACACGTGTCCAGATGTTAAGAGTAATTGTTACCAAGTAGAGAGACAACTTTTAGTTCCCCTTCCTTTGTACTTACAAAATTTTATACGATGAATAAGCTTAAAAAAATTTTTCAATTGCTACCCCCAAAGTCTAATCCTCCTCACAGATGTGAGTTTCACAAAAATTGGACTTCTGGGTCTCTCTGGAGACCAAAGTCGTCCAGCTGCCCCGATTACCCGAGAAACCAATTTTCATTTCACCTGGGGCAGCCAGAGCCTCACCAAGCAGACAGGGACAGCTCTCGTCTTGTGAGTGGTTTACTAACAGGTGACACACGATGAAAGATAGCAGTTGTCCACATGCGCACAGCTTTGGCCGCATCTTGTGTTTGAGGCAGAACCACGTGAAAACAGGATCCACGTGACGTGGGACGATTCCCTCCAGCCCAATCCCGCAGCTGAGGCTGAGGTGGGAGGGACTAAGGAAGCACAGACACCGGTCGGGTGGAGGGTGTTCTCCTCAGACCAGTGTCGGGGGCCTCATGTGTACCAGGCCACACACAGACGCCCTCAGCACACGTCGATCATAGCTCCTCCCGACATCCCGAGCCTTTCCCAGAAGGAAAGCTCGGACAGAGAGCACAGAGAGATCATGCCAAATGGAACGGCTGTCAGAAACACCAGGGCAGACAAACACTCACCAAAGAGCTGGGAGGGGTTCGCGTTGGTGGCCTTCTCATAGTTGGTGAGTCCCTCGTAGATGACTTTCCCAACGGCCGCGTAGAGGCACTCCAACTCTTCGTACTTGGAGGCCACACTGGAAGTGCCTGAAAACAGAAGCGAGAACGTGGGTCCTGTGGTTTGGGTTCTTGGGCCCGTCCGGGCTCCCGGAGGTAGACCTTCCTCACACTAGACACTGAGCTTTAGTTATCTTGGGAGCTGGAGCGACTGGCCTGGGCCGGTCTCTCCTGCTGCAGGACGCATGCTTCTCTAGGCTCCTTCTGACTCGACCAAGGTAAGTAACATCTTCTCTCCCCCAAGCCTTACGGGAACACGCTCAAGAGAGGCCTATTTATGATGCGCCAAAACCGGACCCTGCAGCTGCTCGACAGCTGACCGAACACGATAACCCAGCTCCCCTTTACTGCCTTAAGGAAACGTCATGTTCGGCTGATGAGAAACAGCATTTCCAAAGCAAGACAAAAAATACTACGTCATAACTGCTTATGCCCACTCTTTTTAAAGAAACATTGAGGGGAGCCTGGGTGGCTCAGTGGGTTAAGCCTCTGCCTTTGGCTCAGGTGATGATCTCAGGGTCCTGGGATCGAGCCCCCTGCATCGGGCTCTCTGCTCAGTGGGGAGCCTGCTTCCCCCTCTCTCTCTCTGCCTACTTGTAATCTCTGTCAAATAGATAAACTCTAAAAAAAAAAAAAAAAAAAAAAAAAGAAAGAAACGCTGAAAGCATAGAGAGGGACAATAAAATGCTCTCCACAGGAAGCAGAGGAGGAGACTCTCAAATGATAGGCTCCGTGCCCTCCCGTCCACTCAGGCAGCAGGGCAGGGGTCACCTACTTGGCTCCGTCGGGAAAATGCTCATTAGGCGGGAGAGGAGGCTGTGGACCGCTCGAAGGACCTTGGTGTTCCCGCACGTCATGCACGCGGCGACGCCCCGCTGCAGCGGTTTGAAGCTGCTGAGGATGGCTGGAGACTGGAGGACGGTGAGCAAGAAACTCAGCACTTCCAGCCCCGTGCAAATATTCCCGTAGTTGACTTGATTAGGCTGCTCCTGGAATGGAGAACACAGGTCACACACAGCATCACTCCTCTGGTCTGGTCCGTTACAGAAACACAAATCAGGCAAAACTGAAAATTAAACATCCTTTTAAAAGCTCATGAAAAACACTAATACTCAATATTAAAGAGTGAGAATCAGGGGTGCCTGGCTGGCTCAGTCCGTACAGCATGTGACTCTCAAGGGTTGTGAGTTCAAGCCCCACGCCAGGTGTAGTGGTTACTCAAAAATAAAATCTTGAAAAAAAAAAAAAAAGGAAAATCCCTAAAATTGGTCTAAAAAAGCAATCACCGAATTTCACTTCTCTCATCTTTTTTACTTAAAATACAAATATCCTTCCAAAAGGAAGTATCTTTGAGACGGCAGATCATGAAATCAATCTAACAGATGACACTAGCATTAGTAACAACAGAAAACTGAGTGCACGGTTGTTCCTTCCAACTTCTGTTTCTGGGGTTTGCACATACAGATGCACACACGGTGGGCTGAGATAAAATCTTCCACTCACTACGGGAATAACGTGGAAAGCTGCTATGAGCTCAGCACACCACGTCATGAAAATGTTAGTCTATCATGTGGCAGAGGCCGTCCACTAATGGCTGAACTTGACTCAACCGTGACTGCGTGAGAGGAAAGTAATTTGACCTTTGAAAAAGAGAAAAGCAATCGGCAGAAAATCCAGAAGTGCTACATAAGTTAGAATGAAAGCATGTACTGCACAAAGGCAGCCTGTGAACGCATGGTTTTCATAGCACGGGGAATCTTTAGAACCTTTCAAAAAAAACTGAGGCAATTAGGTCCGTCTTGGCAATGTAAAGTAACAAAGGTTTAAAATGGGTCTGCAGGGGCACCTGGGTGGCTCAGTGGGTTAAAACCTCTGCCTTCAGCTCAGGTCATGATCTCGGGGTCCTGGGATCGAGCCCCACGTCGGGCTCTCTGCTCAGCAGGGAGCCTGCTTCCCCCTCTCTCTCTGCCTGCCTCTCTGTCTACCTGTGATCTCTGTCAAATAAATAAATAAAATCTTTTAAAAAAAAAATTAAAAAAAAAAAATAAAATGGGTCTGCAGCTGCCAGAAATGACAGGATCATGGTTTTTACAGAAATAAACCAAATAAAAAAACCCACCAAATTAGTTCTGGGCGCTCATTTCTTTGCTACCTGACTTTACAGTGCTCAACAACGAACTGCATGTCCCCTTTAAAAACTCACATTTGTTTTAGAGGTTGTCACATAAATCAACTGAAACGGTTTATCCCGATCCAGCCAGGAGGTCAATTTAAGAAATGAGATCTCAAGAGGCAAGAGCACTATGATGTTTCCAAAGCTCCTCCCTTGGGGCTGGGGGCTCAAACTGATGTTTTAAAATCTTTTCCAGGGAGTGAAACTCTCTCCTTCTCCTTAGCGGCCATGACTGGCTGAGGGACCGGAGGGTTGGAAGTTCAGTGGCCCAGGAGTGAGGGACAGACACAGGCACCCACCACACTCATCAGCAGCTTGTCGAACCACTGCAGTTTGAGCTCAGACTTGGACCACATGTCTGGTCGCAGGGCGGTCTTCAGGAGAGTCACACACCGGCGAGACAGCACCTCCCCAGGAGACCCGGCGGTGTTGGTGTTGTCGTTGACCTGGAAATGCACTCAGATTCAAGGCCCTGTCTCACTGTGTTCGTCTTCCGTGTCGCCCACACAGCCCAGCTTCCCCTCCCCGACCCCACCCCCAGCCACCAACTCTCCCGCCTGACTCCACGGGGCCTCCTGTGCTTCAGGGACCCTCTCGGAAGGGGCCCTCCTGCTCCCTGGCTGGGGGGTCAGGTCAGTGGTGATGTGCACTCATTTGCGTGGTGTATGCATCAGGGTCGGGCAGCTCCCCAGAACAGGGCCTGAGCTCCCCGCCATGGACCTCCTAGGCTGTGCCTAGCACACCAGAGCATCAAGAAGGGACTGGTTCGATCACTTAGCAGATTCTTCTCAGTACTCTGAAATGCTCACCAGTATGGCGAGACCTAATATTCCGTTTAATAATTACACAAACTGAAGATTCCCAGATTCTTAAAAAAAAAAAAAAAAACTTAGGAAAATTTCACTTATGATGTTTTTTTGAAAAGGAAAGATAAAGTTTCAGAAATAGATTTCCAACAAATCCACGAAAACACATACTGACGTGAAAAACACAAGTTTTAAAGGCACTTAAATCACTAAATGTCGTATATAACTTATGTACGTTGGATCATCTTAGCAGCACCTTTATGAGACAGGTACCTTGGAGGTTAAATAACGTGCCCAGTTTTAAAATATGCCATTATCACGACGGAAAGAAAAAAAATGGTTTTAAAATATCTTATCACGCATAAAACACAGGCAGGTTTCAGAAATATTAGCATGTCATGAAATCAATGGAATCTGGTACAAAAGAGCTAGCCTCAGACCTTGGTTTGTCCATTTCTATCAGACACAAGTCTGGAATCTACTAAGAAGTCTTTGTTCTCAAGAACCCCAAGCATTGGACACCCAGAAAGCCGCACCTGGCAAGCCACACGGATGAGGAAGTTCACCACGGTGTCCGTGTGCTGCTTATCGATGGGCTTGGCAAGAAGGGAGTCTGCTCCCGGCAGTGACTGGCTCCTCCCGAACACCTACGAGAGGCAGGAAGAACATATTCAACGACGCATTCCCAACGCAGGGCACACACCCGCGCAGCCAGCTCACAAAACACAGCCCTCGTGGGGCAGACGCTGTTCTGGGCGCTCCCCTGACTTCGATCTGGCAAGAAAGCCGTGAGTGCTCTGCTCTGTGAACTGCATGTGGAAGAGGGTACCGCAAGAGAAGGGAGAGGAGCTGGGAGGCTCCGTGGTGAGCCGGCAGGGCAGGGCATGTGCCAGGAAGAGCGGCTTGCCACCGCCGTGGACGGACACATAAATGGACAAAACCTCACGTGGTTCCGGGAGGCCAACCCGGGTACAGATGGATGCAAAGACCATGTTCTCGGGAGGAATGTGGAGGGGAGGGACAGTCCCACCGGGGCAAGGAGGGACAGAGTCATCCCCTCAATAAGGGGCGAGGAGAGCAAGCATCCCCAGGGCTCTCATGGTGGCTGCCCTCCAACAAAATGGGAAAATCATTTAAAAAACTGAATACAACACAGGTGCACCTTCTCAATGTCAACTTTCTTACCCTATAGTGTTTCTCCCAGTGTCTTACTGCAATGAATGAAACTCTAAGGGTATTAGGGTATAAGGGTAATAAACTCTAAAGGTATTAAACGTGCGTCAAGAAAACGCCATCTGGTGACTTCGGAAACACAGCAGGTAAGCTGGTGTCACTGGGGCTTCCCCTGCTGAGTGGAGCCTTTCCTAGGTGTGTCTCGGGCATGGTGCTGGGTACTTGGGCATGGTGCTGGGTACTTAGGCATGCTCAAAATTTGTGGAGTAAATGAACAAACCCCCTCAAGGAAGACCCCATAAAAGCAAGCACACAGGGCGCGTGCCCACATGCTCACCGCGCTGATGGCTCCCGTGGCTGTCCTGAAGCGTTTCACCTCCTGGGCGGAATCCACCGACAGGCCTCTCTTAATGGAGGAGACAGAGTTGACACCGTCTCCACTGGAATTCGGGTCCATGTCCGAATCCGGCTTAAAAAAAACACACACATACGGGACCTCACTGACTGATTTCTAGGGAGCAGCAGAAGCAATGCCATCTGGGGACGACAGAGGTCTGGTAGCCATACCTGCTGGTCCTTGATCCTCTGCAGTTCCCACTTGATGACAACCTCTGAGAGGTCGACGGCCAGCCTCCTCTGCTCGATGGTGACGCTGGGCGTGAAGCCCAGCCTCTGCATGGCGCTGACCATGTGCTGCACCAAGTGGTGTCGCACCGGGTAGTATACCTGTGGGCATGGGGTCACGTCATGTCCAAAACCCAAGCAAGTGCGAACACACACACGCACAAACACATGCGCTTAAGGCGGACTCCTGCTCAAGACCACTGACCCACAGCCGAGTGAGGAAATTCTCATCTCCCTGTGGACGTGTGTGGGCATTTACCACCACCCCCCACCCCAGCCCCTCACCGAGTCACCAGAGAACACTGTATTTCAGGCCTTTAGTACCATCTAAACCAAGAAAGGTCAAACACAGAGGCGCCTGGGTAGCTCAGTCGGTTAAGTGTCATCTTCTGCTCAGGTCATGATCCCCCTTTGGGGCTCTCTGCTCAGCAGGGAGTCTGCTTCTCCCTTTCCCTCTGTCCCTCCCCCCTGCTCACAAGCAGGTACGCTCTCACAAATGAATAAACAAATCATAAAAAAAAAAAAGGAGAAAAAAAAAAAGAGTGTTGAAACACTGAATTCTCTTTAGGTAGACAAGACTACTAACATGTACCAAAGTTCAGACTTGATGTCACAGACATTCAGCCATACCAAAAGACAAATCACCGATTCTAAAAGAGCTGACTGTAAAGAAATTTCTCCTCAACCAGAAATCTACAGGAAATATTTACATTTGAATCAATCTAACAAAGTGGGGCATTTGGCTCTAGAGAAGGAGGTGCCAACGCCACAAAACAACTCTTTAAGCTGAGTTACCAAAACCGAGAGCTAACAATGACTACCTCCCAAAGCAGTAAGTCATCGGTACTCACGGCTACCCGTGTCCTTACAAGAAAAACAGTCCTAGACAGAAGCAGACACCTGGGACACAGTCTCTACACCAGAACCATTTCCATGTTGACAAAACGACACACACACATGCAAACACATGCGTGTGCGTGCGCACGCGCACACACACACACACATGCATCAACGGACCAGAAGTAACTTTACTAAAAGGTGAATAGCCATCTTATTACCCGAGACGTTAAAGAGAAGCAAAAGGTGAAAGCATACGCCTGAACATGCCGCACAGCCCCGACTACAGCTTTCTACACACCTTGAAATGTTGCACGATCAGATGCAGAATGTGAACCAACTGAGGGACCGTGTGGCCCTCCTCCACAATGATCTTCCTCGTCCAGTGGGTCAGCATCTGGTGCCCATCCTCCATCCTGGCAGGTACCGCCGGGGTCAGTATGGCCATCGCTTGTCTGACGATTGCTCGGGCTTCCATCGCATGGGCCTTGAGCAGACTGTGAAATACCTAACACAGGGAAGAGATTCTTACGTGGGATGAGAACGAAGACTCAAGAGAAACAAGAAAAAACCCAATCACTGAACCAAGGCAGGGTATTTCCGCAAAATGATTTTTACAAAATTCCTCAGGGCTATCTTATTGGGAAAGAACACAGTTGCTTCCGCCTTCATTAAGTTTTGAGTGATGAACACATTCATTCTCTTCCTACCAAGCACTCACTTTGGGCCAATGCCAGGCTAGTGTACAGTGCACAAAGATGAGTGAGACCTAGCTCCCCGCAGGGACTTGCTCTCGTTACCCACGGCTGTCAGCTGAAGCAGAGACCCTTGCTTTCCCGCCACCATGTGGCAAAGGGAGCGAAAGGGGCTGCCATGGGAGGCAGTCTTAGGCTAGTGCAAGTGAGAGCTGACGTCCTGATGTATATAATGTCACAGGACACAAAGACTACTTGACAGGTGCTGAGGGTTGAGGGAAGAGGAGAGGTGCTGGAAATCAGTAAGATTCACCCAAGCCCAGATACTGGGGGAACTAGAGAGTGTCAGGGCTGGTACCTGGGTCTCTGGCTAAGTGGACAGCGCCACAGAGACATGCCTGTGGGAAGTGATATCTGAAGCCATGGGCTCTGTCGAGGTCTTGGATTTACCACCACAGAAGCTCACAAGACAAGGAATCAGAGGAAAACATTAAGAAGTGACCTCACAGAACAGAAAAAGGGCAATCACTTATAAAATGTTAACGGGACACACCGAGTGCTGAAGTGTATCACTACCTTTAACTCTTAAAAGACAGTAATTTACACACTCAGGGTCCTAAGAATTTGTGACAGCAAAAAGAAACTCAAACCCAGAGCCGCCGGGCATCAAGGCCTAAACCACTGAGGGACTCAGGAAAGATCTCTCGTCATCAGCAGAGGATCAAGACAGCATGAGGGTTCTGAAGCACCTCATGTCTTTAGCTAAAGAGTGGACTGGGCCCTTCCAGAAAAGTTTCAGCAGACCAGAGAATGGAAGCCAGAATGCACTGTGTAGAGGAGCATGAGGTGAACAAAGGGGACATTTTGTTGTTTCAACAGCAAGGCTGCTGAGGAACGAGAGAGCAGAGCAGGAACTGGGGAGGGAGGAGAGAACGCGGAGTCACGGGAGAGCTCAGAGAGTGTAAAGATGGCAGAAAGGAGCATTTTTAATGGTTTTGGGAAAGACAACAGGAAAGGAGGCCCCGATGGTGGGAGAGGGCGGCATGCACATGCGCATAAGCCCACGGAGTGTCGAGAGGAGCCGGGGGTGGGGGTGGGGGGCCAGGAGGGAGCCTCGCGGCACCTGAAGGACGATTTTCTTGTGTATGGCGAACTTGGCAATGATGTGCGCCAGCAGCAGGTGGCCACTGTATTTGCAGGCCGGGTCCACGCAGGCCTTGGAGAGCAGGCACGGCCACGCAAAGGTCATGAGGCGGCGCAGCTTGCTGTTGCGGTTCTTGTTGTTGTCGTGGATGTGGTGCGGGGCGTGCTCCACCAGCAGCGTGGCGAACTGCAGGAGGTAAATCCTCAGGGAGTCCAGCATGTCCGCCTGCTTCTCGGGGTCCAGCACCTGCGGGGCACGCAAGGGAAGAACTCACTTCTGGCCCTGAACACTGCGACCTACGGAGGGTTCTACAACAAGCTTATGCTTTTACAGCACACACACACACACACACACACACACACACTATACGTGCATATATAACATCAAGTTTTAGGACAAGGGAAGCAATGATGTCACATCAATTTCCCTTTCACGTGCATGGATTAGAAACTCACTGCCTTTATGTCAATAGTGAAGGACAGGCGCCCCCTGCAGGGGGTGAAGGTACCTGAGGGGACAAGGAGGGCCTCCTCTTTGATACAAGGTAACTGATTCAGGGTGGAGTTTAATTCCAAGTAATTGGGATTTTTTTTCCTAGTCAGTTATTAATGATCTTGTCCTGATTTTTGAGTATCGTGATCAGAAAATGCTACCCAGAAAACAAATCTCTACAGAAACGGTTACAGTTTTCTACGTAATCAAGTATCAGATAGATTCCTACGTTTTATGAATATAAAAACAAAAGTACACCTCAAAGAACACCCCATGTGTCTCTACTGAATCTGGTGCACCGCTGGCATCCTCCTTCAAGTGGGCTTCCAGACCCCCTTCCGTCTACCAGAAAGCTCTGAAAGGCTGAAGTCTCCCCCACAACTCTGCTTTCTACAGGGTCCCTTTAGGCCCCCAGACCCCCTCTCCCTGGACTGGCTGCTTACCGACAGCCCCACCCTGGGGCCGCCACCTGCCTGCTACCATCTGTCCTCCTCCAACACTCAGATCTCAGCTCCTCCCTTGTGCCGCGTCAGCAGCATCCGACCCCAAAGACAGTCCAGAGAGGGTAGCACGGCTGCCCAGAAGAAGGCAAAGACCACCACGGGGACTCGAAAAGATCCCCTGGGCTCAGCTCTAATTCCCAGAGAAGGCAGAGGTGGGGTGAAAACTGCAGAAAAGAGGCCTGTCTTTTTTTTTTTTAAAAGATTGTATTTATTTATTTGACAAAGAGAGATCACAAGTAGGCAGAGAGGCAGGCAGAGAGAGAGGAGAAGGCAGGCTCCCTGCTGAGCAGGGAGCCCGATGCAGGGCTCAATCCTAGGACCCTGGGATCATGACCTGAGCTGAAAGGCAGAGCCTTTAAACCCACCGAGCCACCCAGGCGCCCTGAAAAGAGGCCTGTCTTATGGGACAAAGACTATGTAAGGACCAAGAACTGCCCATGGGAACAGTGTCCTCCACCTGGATCCTAGGACGGAAGAGTGACAGAGGGGTGGGAAAAGGAGTCCTTTTCAAGGGCGTTCAGGCAGCTGTGGCGTGCTGCGAGGCATGCCTGGGGCTCACAGCACCCCAGCGAACAACGGGTAAACCACATGCTCCACAACCTAAGGCCGACATAGCACCTGCCAGCAAAGTTCAAAGGCCTGACATGCGAAGGACAGCCCCCCACCCCTCCAGAAACACTGGGCTGGCATTTCTCAAGGAAACACACGCCCCCTCTGGTGCAAACAGGAAACGCAGCCGTAAGAAACGCAGACTGTAACACCTAAGGTAACTTTAGACAACGGGGCTGCCACGGCAACGGTTTTGCGAACTTGACAACAAAAGGTGCCGGTGGGGCGGGGGAGAAGGAAGGAGGAACCAGATCTGGTCTGATGTTCCCACTGGGTTTTGGTAGATTCTTTTGCAAAGCTAAAGATGAAAACTGTACTTCAAAAACATTGACCAGCAAGAGGGGTTTTTACAAAATAACTCTGATAATCTGAGTTTTTACTGACATATGTTCTATTTCTTACTGGGCTCTTATTAGTGTGGAAAGTCAGTCCATTCTAAAGTGAAGATGCCTTTAAAACTGCACCAGTAAGAATTACAATGCTCTGCTAGAAATGAACGCAATCATGGAAAATAAGAACCTTAGGGAAATATGCTTATTTCAATGAACCCACCACACGTGCACACACACACATGCACACGTTCTCTCTGTCTCACTCACGCATCTGCTAAGTTACTTTTTGTGCCAACATATTATTAGTGATGCCACCTTGGTTATAAACACACTGGTGATGCTTTCCGGGTTATCGCCTTCTGGGTTGGGAGGTCCCAAGAGCTGCTCTCCTTCCCCCTTCTCAAAGCTGTATAAGAAAGCAGGATTCAAGATATGCTGCAGAACCTACAAAAAAATTTAAAAATGAAGGAGGAGGAAAGCAAAGCCATGCTCTTATTTCTTTATGAAGGTGGGTGGGACCACCAGGGGGTCACTTTGCACCCAGGAAGCTAGAGCTCAGTCACAGGTATTACTCGTCATCCCGACTTTTACTCAAGCAATCAGTTGGAAAGGGAGAGTAAAACAGAAGGAAATGTGTCTGACAAGTCATTTTCTAAAAACAAGGACACTAACAAACTACTTCTCAGCACTGGTTCACTAGGACCTGCCGTATGCTTCTCAACAAGGGCATTTTCCTCACCAACAGTCCAGATGCTGTGTAAGTGTCACTAGAGGCACAGCAGATGAACAGGCCCTCGCTTCCCTAGGAAACACGCCCCCATGCCCGCGGCTCCCACCGTCTAACAGTGGGACTCACCTTGGCTTTCAGTTCATCTCCAAAGTTGGGGTCATTGAAGTCCACAAAGCGAAAAAACAGGGCACGTTTCTGAGAAATGTTGTAATTTTTGGGAATCTCTTCCTCCATATACTCTTTCAAGAACGTCATGTTGCAGAGAAAACGACCGGTGAAGGCCCGGAGCAGCTGGAACAGCAATTCTATATCACCGTAATTCCTTCTGCGGGGTCAAGGGAGAGCACAGATGAAGTCCCGGTCCACTTCAGGACTAGGCAGGATCTTTGAGCTGCCTTTTATTTATTTATTTATTTATTTATTTTAAAGCTTTTATTTATTTATTTGACAGACAGAGATCACAAGTAGGTAGACAGGCAGGCAGAGAGAGAGGGGGAAGCAGGCTCCCTGCTGAGCAGAGAGCCCGATGCAAGGCTCTAGGACCCTAGGATCATGACCTGAGCCGAGGGCAGAGGCTTTAAACCACTAGGCCACCCAGGAGCCCCTGAGTTGACTTTCAACAGCTCAAAGTGCCAGTCTGCTCTTTGTAACAAATGTGACTACACGTGGTCAGTGAACCACAGCTCAGCCCAAACTCCCAGGCAGGCTCTGGCTTCGCCTGCAGGACAGAACAAGTCACTTGAGAGCAGGCAAACAGATGCACCCACTTGCAGTAATTCAGCAGACAGTAGGCCAGCAGCTTGGGCTCCTTCCAGTTGGTGGCAGCCATATTCTCCTTCCGGTGTCTTTCTTGGAAGGTTTCGCTGACCCACACGCGCCTCAACTGGCTCACCAGAGAATGCTGATTGGCCAGCCAGGAGTCGTCGTTCTTAACTATAATACTTATGATCTGTCAAAGAAGTGACAGGATTAGGCAACTGACAGGGTGCTCTGTGTGCCTTGCCTAGACTTTCAGGATTTCAGGTGCTCAGGGAAGAGAGGCTACCTTGATGGCCTGAAACTGGAGGTCCAGGCGCATGGTGCTGGTGCTGGGCGAGCCGGGGCGCACGGCAGTCTGCGTACCGCCGGGCACCAACAGAGTGATGAACCTGTTGGGGTTAGCTGCCAGCACGTCTCGCAGAGGTCTGGCATCTTTGTGTTTTAAGAAACTCTGAAAACAAAACAAAACAAGCCATTTCAAACTCACAAAAGATTTAGATATTCTGAATTCTAAGGTTCTTTCTAAATCTCTCCGGGCAGGCTAAAAAGTCTCCATAAGCACCCTTAAAAAAAAAAAAAAAAAAAAAAGTGCTTCTCAGCAGTAATAATACTTTGTGATTATGGGGGCCTCATAACCTCAGCAACTCATTCATTTGTTACCACCACCAAAATCCTAAAGGATTCCTCCACTTTAACTTTCCGCATGCACAACAACGATGTTTCTAACACTCGGATACGGGACAGAAAAATGAAGCCGAGCCACTGAACAGTGAACTACGAATTTCAGATTTCAGCGCACACCGGCTGACATAAGTCCGCGGGGCCCCGACTCCAGCCCCTCGCGCGCCCACCATGAACATTCTGCTCCACTGGGGATCATTCAGCGTCGCTTCCATCATGAACAGCTCTACCGTCTGTGAGGGGTGCCGTGTCAAGAACTTGATCAGAGGCTCTCTGAAGGGACTGCCAGCCTGGAAAACATGGGGGGAGAGGGCATCTTCTCAAGGCTTGCAGCTTCGTCGGTCTACCGACCTACCATGGCAGGAGGAGGCACGTTTCCCCCTTGTAACTGGTGTGCGCCACAACCATAAGCAAATATTAACATCAGACATCTTCATGCGGTTAGAGTAATGCATTTAAAATATAACAAAGTGAAAACATCACAAGCCTGCAGACAAGAAAAAGGATCAGAAGTAACCCCGAGTTTGACCATTACCTCAATCAACATAGCCCGTTCTGTTTTCATCACCACCTCTAACAAAGGCTTGACCAGAGTTTGAGGTGCAGCTGGGATCAGATGAAAAAGGTTTATAATGGCTGAACAAATTTTCATTTCCTAGTGAAGAAAACCAGAAATTACAAAATAGGCCAATTAAGGTTGCCAGCTAGAGATACCAACATTACTACAGACCCTACTATGGTCTAGCTCCATTCACAAGGCTAGCCACCAGAAGCGAAGAATTAACATGTAAAAAGCCACAAGATACCGATGTCAGGTTACTGCTGTGGCTCAAAGAAAGTAACTGCCCTTGGCCTTGAGATTTTATCTGTCAATGGAGGGGAGATGGAGCTGTGTGCACCTGACGTGATTGTGCTGTGTCTGTTTTCAAGAACAGGGCCAGGGGTTGGAAGTGAGCTGCTGGGTTGCCTGCGCCAGCCCCTCCTGGAGGAGGGGACGAGCATGCCTGTGGCCGTGACAGTGTTACGATTCCCCCGCTTTGCTGTGACATCATGGGGTCTTCCCGATACACTAAGGTCTGAGGGCACAGATTCCTTCTGCCCTCAAAACTTAGCACAAAGAAAGTCTTCAAAACATCAAGTATTTATCCTGAAAATTAGACATTAATGTAAATAAACTAACCATGGTACTAAGTATTTGTCAACCAGGCCTATGAGGCTGACAATCTCCTACTGAAGCATACAAAAACTGTGAAATGCCAAGATTTCTGCACTTTTTAAGGTGCTAAGAGCTCCATGGTCAATAGCTCTTGTTCCAACATTCTGCTCTCAGTAGCAGTCCCCATGGTTTGGAATCCGCAATTCAAAGAGACCCCACGTGACCAGAGCCCTGGCCAGACAAGGGAAGACTCCCTGATGTACCGCCCTGCCTCGTGTGCAACAGAAGGCCCGTCACACTAAGCACAGTAAAACGGGGATGATAAACACTCGTCAGGAGGGACCACACCCCAGGGGCATCTGAGATACTTCCCCGAAAGCCTCTACCAAGGGAAAGGCCAAACAGTGAGCTGGGGAAGAAATGACAAAACGTGGCTCAAGGTCACCCCACCTCTCCTGTAGAGCTCTCTTCTACAGAATTTCCAGGTCTTTACACAGAGCAAGCTCTGTTCTGAAATCACAACCTGCTCATAATGGCACTTTTGCATTATGGGTTTTCGTTTTCGAAGTGCAAACAATCACTTCTTTTGGTCTCCACAACACCACCAGAAGATAGGACTGACGGATGTTATCATCCCCATTTTACAGCAGAGGGAAAGCTCGGGGTCTGAACGTCCGAAGTCCCAGTGTCGGGACAACGTCGGTGTGGTGTGCGTGAGCGAGAGATGCGGGAGGACTGGGCGCGGTGGGGCAAGGAGGTCTTAAACTCCAGGCAGGCAGGCACTTGGGAGTGTGAAAGAAAATAGAGCTCCTCCCAACTCCTAGCAGGTATGACACTCTCTGTGTGGTTTCCTCCCAAGAGGCTGTTAGATGTATGAGCTCATACGAACATACTGAGAGCGAAACCCGGTCAGATCTTAAACGGTGTTGACATACTGCAATTCGAACATGTAGAAAAACCAAAGAACTTAGAATCTTGCTTAAAACGTCCTAATAGGAAACATGCGTGGCATCCGGACAGTTCACAGCAATGGTACTAATACGACTCTGCCACAGACAGACGATACGGCTCACTGCACTCCAAGGCACAACGCACTCTGTCCACCACAGAACCACAAGTCACAGCAAAACCAAATACGACAACACCCCCTCCTGCGCCTCCACTGGGATTCTCACCTCTACCCCTTCCATGGCAGGCTGAACCAAAGCAAAAATTACAGCATGAAAAAAGGCAACAAAAAGGTAAAAAGGAAAAGAAAAGAAAAGAAAATATAAACTGTTCTTCACAGTGCAAGTCATAAACTGACTTTAATAGGGTTGTTCTCACCTCAAACTGACAGAATGGAGACAAGGAACATCTCCCGCACTCGGAAATGCTTTCCTGAGGATGGGGAGGAAAATCATCTTTTTTTTTTTTCTATTTACGTTATTTACATAAAAACTTCCCATATACTCATACACAGTAAGGATTATTGGGGGGGAACAAGACAGTAAAGACAATTATCAAAAAGCACACAGTCATTGGCAAATGCTCAGCAGCAAAAAAGTACACCTTCCACCCTTCAGACGTCAAAACAGAGCCCTTCAGAGAGTGTGGAACAGCGCATGTCCCTTCCCTATATCAAATTTTAAAAGCAGGAATTTCGGAATTCTGGCCCAGGGGGAGAAACTATTCTAAGGAAATACATTTAAAACTCTGTTCTGTTTCGAGTAAGTTACGATCTTAGGTGCAGCACTGACTTTAATGAAACGCTCTTCCTCTTTCCCAGCGGAAGTCCGGAGAGTACCAGGTGGGTTAGCCCCCATAACGGGGCACGTGTGAGGCCCCCACCCCTGGAGGGACCCGCAGGCCAGGACACCGCCCACAGAGAGCTGGGTTATTCTGGGAAGCTGTGCACACACACAGAGACACCACACTGCAAGGGGTCAGGAGCTCTCCCCCGGGGAGCTTAACGCTAAGCAGCAAACCTTCCTAAAAACGGTGCTCGTGTGGAGCTCTGATTTTCAGGGTACAGAGCATCACAGAAAAGCTCGTATTTGTTTTATTTTAGTCAAATATTTAACACGTCTTCAGTTTTAGGTTCACCGATCGTGGAATATTATTTTGGGAGTCAACCAAATGGGGACAGACTACGATCTAAGATCCATCCCCAACCCTGAACAACATTCATAAAACATGATCAGAGCTCAAGGACAGAAAGGCGGCTTGGCCTCGGGCAGAGGCAATGAAACTGGGCACGCTGCTCATGAACCCCAAACACCACGGCCTGAGGCCACCCCCGCGGAGCTGGGTGTTCCCAGGCCGGTCAGGAAGTCACAACACGTTTCTGTAGGAGCTGGAAGACTTTCCAGTACCCACAGCTCCGTCTCCTGCCCACTGCCTCTGCCCCATCCAAGAAGCCCTCTGAATAACGTGCTGTAAAAGTTGATGGAATCTTTCTGATCTAATGGAAATCATTTACTTGCCCCCTAGAGGTTGTTCGATGTTTATTCTAGAACTGTGCATTTCAGAAAATTAACAGATTATAAAACAAATATAAAATTTAGAACAAAAATACCTAGCGGAAAAGAGACGGGGAGGAAAGGCACAGAGACACCTATACCTACTCCCAAGAGTTTAGGCTTTGAATATATACTCTGCTCTCCCCCACGAAGAGTTCCTGATTTTTCCCCTTGTGTATAAGTAACAAACCTCCTAAGAGGTCATGATGGTATAACACTCCTAAAAAAAGTGTAAAATCCTGGTTTCATTTTGCTTTAGTTGGCTGTTTTTAAAAGCAGCAGGAATTGAGCCTTACATAAACAAAACACTTTGACACAGAATGGCCAAAACAAAGCATAATAAAGCCAAAGGAAAAAAAAAAGTTCAAGTTGGGATGAAACACAGCATCCGACAAATGCGCAGAGGAAGACAAAAAGCCACGTTGATTATGCCTCTGAGGAGCTACAGCGTCCCCTCGTTAGGACACTGCCGTACAATTTCACCAGGTGTAACAGGACCTTAGGGAAAACACGATCCTACCGATTGGACAGTCATCAACTTGGAAAGTATTTTAAACGAATATTAACATACACAGATTAGATTCAAAACAGCAAGAACCATTATTTTTAAGAGCGAAGTCTTAAAGTGACCAACATCAGACACATAAAAAAATTTACCTAAAGTAGTTTTCCCTGAAAGCCATGAAAATGGGTTTTCAAGTACTGGCCGTGTGATTTTTGGCAAACAGTTGGGGTGGGGATTCAGACCCGTCAACATACATGCCAGTATCTACGTGATGCTTTGCTACGTTCTCCTCCGTGTCTGAAGCCCTGAAACCTACACTTAGTTCCGTGAGGCAGTGACGATGGGAAGCAATGGGAAACGGCTGAGGAACGCGCCCCCACACAAACAGCGGCTGCCGAGAACAGTCTAGAAAATACACTTTATACACTTTACGGCAAAACCAGTAAAATTAAAAATACTAACATTACAAGCATCCCAGAATTCTTATCAACGAAAATGTATTAAAGTGAACAAAAAGAGATTTTAAAGAAACACAAAAAGGAATGTTCCAATAATTAAGAAAAACAAAGGCAAACTGTAATTGCTAGTAGAAGATGTTCAACAATGCACACGACCATAATCACATAAACTGGGTTTCTGACTGGGGTTTTAATTAAAAGCCCTGCTTCGATATTAACATTGTGAACAGCAGTGGCACGGGTGCCCTTCCCAGAAGCAAACAAGTCACTCACGTTTCCGTCGCTCCTCTGGCCCCCTTTGTGGGTGAGGACCACCACCTCCATCCACTTTCGTAGATGTTGCTGTTGGAAAAAACAACATGCTTAGTCATTCTTCTCTCACACATGATTAGTTCAATTCCATGCTGCTCTTAGATGAAAATTCGTATGTAATCATTAATTTCCATCGTATTCCATGTGAAGATGGCAGTGTTCGAATCTGAAACAGCCCTAACACTGAACTAGAGGGAGTAACCTTGTGCATCATGTTCTAAGAGCAGAAGGCTGAATCTGCCCTGATGTAACAGGAAACGTCCTGAAACCTGGCCATTCCGACACGGCATTTTACCGCTGCGCTCCTATGACCACGTTACTTTGCGCTGCGCCTGTGTATGCAGAGCCTTGAGGAGCCAGCACAGGCTAGGCCCCCCGGGGTGGAGAAGTGAACAGGCAGACATCATCTATATCCTCTTTCCAGCTCGGGTTCTAGCGAGGAGAGCAAGGTGAAATACATGGGCGCTGGCTGTGGAACAGTCACGGTAAGGGTTGTGGAAGAGGAACAGGAATCAGCTGCAGAAGGCGATCAAGGTCACAGAGGACCTTGCTGAGGAAGACATTCCAGAAGCACAAGGGGAGAGCACACCAGGCAGAGAAAAGGAGATGCAAAGGCCCTGAAGACACCAACAGGCAGGCTTGGCCGCTGTATGTGGCGAAAGAGCAGTGGGCACAAGGAGGGGGTTGGGGGATGGGCCAAGCACAGATCCCATCTCATCAGAGGCTGCACAAACGAGTGTGAACAGGAAGCAATTCCCTCCTATGCAGAACCAGGACAATCATTATGTGTTAAGACCCTGTATTCTATGGCAAGAGTACAAGAAGAGAGATCCCTGAGCCCAGAGCAACCCTGGCCTGCCCAGGCACGCGGCAGCTAGCCTTCCAGCCATGGTGTCCTGCAAAGCCTGGCAGATAAGCACTCAGCCTACAGGTAAAACCACAAGACTCTCCAAATAACAGAACTATCTTCACTGTCCCACACTGTCCAAAACCTGTTTTTCACACACTGAAGCCCTACAGGAAGTTCCGTGGTCAAGGTGACTTGGGGACAGGTGACTTAAGTCCACCTAAACACTTCACGGGGCCAGTGTTCCAAAGAACACACATCGAGAGACACTAAAATATACATGCTTTCAAAGAAACTTAGTATGTTAAGCTATTTGCCAGTAAAATTTCTGGAAAGATATTAATAATCACTAAGATCTAGGTTCATGAAAGTCTATCTTTCCGCAACAGCTGTTTTACCGAAGATAAGAGAGGAACAAAAACCAAAGGCGAAGGAAGCAGCCAGCTGCTTCACCTAGGCACTCTGCTTTCAGATGCCACAAAGGAAAAAAATAACACTCACTCTACATAAATTCACTTCTAGCTCAGAGGCACATACCCTCATGAGAGACTTCAAGGTCAAGTAACGAGAAGTTTGAATTTTTAAAAAGGCAATTTTGGGGGTTGATTTCATGAATGCCCATTCTACGCAGCAGTGTCTCAGCTCTTAAAATTACGCTGAAGGCTTAACCTGTTAATCTCAAAAGCGTATCATACTCGGGAAAACAAAGCCTGCTGTGCTGCCCCTACCTCAGCGCAGCGCAAAGAGGACACATCAGAAGACCCCACTGCAAATGCGCCGTCGGCACGGACCCAGGCTTGACCTGGGCAAGGTGGGGGCCAGAGGAAAATGGCCAGACAGATGGCAAGGCAACTCAGCCCTTTTTTATCCAAGTACATCAACACTATCTGCTTTCAGAGAAATCCTAACCCTTCTGAAAACAGCTCTCCTGCCAGAAAGGGGGGAAAGTCCCCACAACAAACCAGACACACAGCCCCCGGCCTACGTCAGCAACTGCAGACTGTGAGGTGGGACAGCAGTCTCTCCAGGCCGCTCTTAACCGCTGGGGAAACAACGTGCACTGAACGAGGAGACCGGCAGTTTGCCAGTGAAATAGCCACAAACACGTCGCCTCCGGCAGGGAGGCAAAGGCAGCAAGAAATGGCAGCGGGGAGGGCAGAGATGCCAACGACAATGCTGTGCCACCTGGAAGGCACGCGAGGGTCACACGCCACAGGTACCGAGAGCTGCAACGTGACAGCAGACGTGGCACGGATCCAATGTGCTCACGTCGGGAAGGGACCATGCCCACGCCTGCGAGGGTGTGCGTGCACGGACGCTGGAAGGGTGTGTGGGTTCCACACATTTGGAAGCTAAAGAGGAAGGAGCCTTCCAGTTCGGAAAACTTAATTCCATGGAATACTGCTTCCTGGTAACACTCTAACAGGACGTCAGCTACAATTTTAAGGGCCAACCACAATACTACCAACTCCCAGTCACTGTTCCTTTCTCGGGAGTCTGCAGGTACGAAGAAAACGTATGTGAGATACAAAGCTGTGTGGTCCTTGTGCAGCCACAGAGCTTCACTCAGCACACACTACACGCACCACAGCTACCGAAACAGAAGCCTTTCATCCCCCAAGACGTCTAAATGGCCAAAGGCCACTTGAGAAACTTAAGCATGAAAGGTACGTGCACGTTTGCAGTCATGTAGCATGAAATCCTCAGTTATTTATAAACTGCTACTTACCAGAAGCAAAACTGAATGCCTAAGACAGTTTATGGTTCAATCTCCTTCATCTGCTTATACTTCAAATTTAAACACTGTCAAATAGGTATTTTATTTGCATAATTACCTGATAATTTTAAAAACCCTAAAGACTTCTAAAGTTCCTGTATGTTTTTTACTACATCACTGTCTATAATACCAAAAGGCTGGGCAGAATCTAGACGCCGTCAGTGGGGGAATGGTGCCATGAACTCTGGCATGTCCACATACTGAAATAGTACGTGGCCACGAGACAGAAGGAAGAAGCACTTCTGTTCTGATCTGAAATGATGAGTGGCAAATAGAAAAAGAGCTCTGTGTATACGGTGCTTCCTTTTGAGGGAAACAGAAAAGAATGTATGTATGTCCCACTACAAATATAAAACATCTCTAGACTGACATTCAGGAAACCATTACCACTGGCTGTCCCCGGGCAGGGGAGGTGGGCAGCCGGAGGACAGGGATGGGAGGAGACTTTCACAGTACCCCTTTCACACTTCCTAAATTTTAAACCATGTATATATACACACACATATCTATTACTTACCTAAAAAAAAAATAAGTTAAAATACCAGGTTGATTACTAACTACGTTTAAATGCATTTGGCTTACCATCATCTGATCACAAAATTTATCATTGAAGGAGTTTGGGAAGAGCCTGGTGACGGAAGTGAGACGATTCACGACATTCAGCGTCAAGCTTCGATAATCCCCCAGCATCATCAACAAAGGCCGCATGTGCGTATGAATTTGGTCTACTTCTATGGTAGCACCTTCCAGAAACTATTTTAAAAAAGAAAAGGTACAGAGGAAAATAGCCAAGAGAATACACTTTATAACGGAATAAACTCATTTGGCTCCAGCAGCCAATCTGTGGAATATTAACCACATACATTCCAAAAAGTTATCATGAAACAGAGACTCGTCATTACTGTTGAATATTTTAAACAAGTGTGACTAGGAAACAAGCAGAGACATGACTGGACTCCCGTGTGTGTTCACGCGAGGCAGACTTCCAGGCGTACAAACCAGGTGAACGTGATCGGGAAGAAGCCCGGTGACAGGACACACACGCATCTGCACGCACACGCCACTCGCTCACCTTTCTCATGCAGGCTTCTCCGGCCTCCTGCAGCTCACTGTTTGTGGAATTCAGGGCCTTGAAGAGTGCAGCGATGATCTTCTCCCTGGACTGAGGAAGGTAATTGCAGGCAGCAAGCGCATCTTTAGGAAGAGAGATCAATACAATTTCATTATTAACCTGAAAACCATATATGAACAATGTCCTCGTCTAAAGGCTCTTCCCAACCAACACCAAGTATGAATCACTGAAGCACCTGCCAAGTGTCTGGCCGTGAGGAAGACCAAGGAACACATGGCCCCCTAACACGTGTTTGTGTTATCTAAGAGGGAAGTCAACAGCCTCTCAGAAAGGCCGTGACACATACAACCCCGTCCAGATATTAGAAGGGCTGGAGGGGGAAAAGAGGGGGCACCCACTGACACCCCTTCCCCAAGACATCCCCACACAGGGTGAGAGGATGGCTGAGCTGCGGGCAGACGCACAATAAAGTGACAGAGAGGGCTGGCCTTGAACTCTAGCGCTGAGGGAGGGAACACGAACACACACACACACACACACACACACAGCCTGACTTCTCTTCCGCTATCCGTGTCTCATCAGGCAGCCTCCTCCCATCGTGGGGAGTTCAAGGCTTTGAAAACACAAATGCTCTTGGAAAAGGCGACACACCTCAATCCTCTAGAGCAATTCCCCTGTTAGCCAACAGGCTTGCATGAGAGGTGCCGGAAGAAAGGAATCCCCACCAAAGAACAAAGTTGCCAAACTTGGCTGCAGAGAACCTCCCCCCACCCCCCCTACTGTCGTCCACACCCCAGCCCTGCGCCTGAGCACAGGTAATATGGTGTGCCTCTCAATTTGTCTACTTCTAATTCAAGGAGGATTCTGGCAACATTTCACGTAGGGTATAGAAATCAACAAGGCAAAAGACCAAGTCAACTAAAAAAAACTTTACTGCGTATTTACTCAGGAAAAAAAAAAAATAGTAGGGGGAATGATGCTTCTAAGTGAGAAGAATTCAAGTCAGTAAAAATTCAACAACGCAGCTGACGCTGGTCATGAAAAGCCTAAAGAGAGCAGGATTCTCAAATGCCATGGAACCACCGAAAAGCCTTTGAAGGTTGTAGCGTATCTTCCCGTTTCCTCTGATTGGGTGAACTGGCATCATACAAACACTAGGACTACGCTCTTCAACTACAGTGTTGGATTCACCAGTGAACTACAGCACTGAGTTAATCACCATAAAGTAAAATACATAGTTTGTAAGAGTAAACAACTGTTTAAATCCTAACCATCTATACGACCCGTCGACACCTCATCATGTCGTTTAAGAAACAGACAAATGTAACTGTTCCACCTTAGAAAGAACATAAAAAAATAAAAACCCCCAAAAGGCCACTGCCTCCTTGCACCTTCGTACCCATGACTTGTTTCAGACTTAATTCATATGAACTTACTTAATGCCGCAATTCGCAAGGGAACGAGTGACGGAAGGCTTTTGTAACAGGGCAGCTTTGTCAAGGCTGAGTCTTCAGCCTCACACAGATTTAACAGCTGTGAAAGATAAAACAACTTAATTTAGCCAGCTCTTTCTGTGAAGACACAGTAACCTTGAAAATAACAGAACACAGCAATCTTACACACATGCAACACAATTAACTGACAAACTAAACTCAGACCCTGGGGAATTTAATATCGAACGTGACAGAGCTTCCTCTCAAGCAAACTGTCAGCCTCATTAGTGAAGTAAATTCTTAGACATTTTCTCCCCCACTCTGATACTGTAACATGGTTTCCCCACCCCGGGGATCACCTGAACTGCAAACACGATGGCAGGTACGTCTCCCTCTGTATTCAGAGCTGCTTTCCAGAGCTGTGGGCTGGTGCCCGACAAACGTGTGCTGTGATTCGACCCTGGAGTGCTTAACACCCCCCCACACACACACACAAAGTATAGGAAAGTACAAAGAAAGAAGCTGAAAGTCACGGAGAATATTCTAACTCAGAGATTCCTGTGGTTATCTTTCTGGACATTTTATGATACTCCAGTATATACCGATATATCTAAAACACAAAATATCATGTATATTGTTCTGTCACTGTTTTCCCCTTTTACGTACATCCTGGGGAAACTGTACAAACTTTACCATCACCTTTTTTCCCTTAAAGATTCCTACCTAGTAAAAGATTTCAAACAGCAAAAAAGGATATATACCAAAAGCACTTCAAGTCACCACCTTACTCCACTCCATCTTAAAAAAATCTCACATTGGGATTGATCACCAGACCATTAAAGTATTCTACGAATTAATAGCTAGACTTGACCATATCTACAGTTTGATTTGTTTCTAATACCGCCCCATACTAGAACGTTCAGAGAGAGAAACACTTGCAGAATGCCATCTGCCACTACCCTAATGAGAATAATTGGAATCTACAGTTCACAGAGAGCTGTCAGAGCTAAATGATGGCCCTCGTGTGAAGTAAGTTCTGAACAGCACATGGCACGTTCTCAGGGGACGAATACATTCGATGCCCTGGCGCTCGCTCTGAGCCCGTCTTACTCTGGGCACCAGCCGATGAGAGTGGTCAAAGCAGAGAGTCCATCTTTCTCTAGATTACATCCTTAAGGCTCTGCAGAGTGAGGTGCCCTGGAGAAGGCCTCAGAACACAGCCACGTTGGGCGGGACCGCTCCCGTCAGCAGGCCTACCTCCTGTCACGCACCTGCGCAGGGCGCTGTGCCAGGTTAGGGCCAGTCCCCTGGGATCACCACCCATGCCTTCTCTGAGTGCTGCCTGACCAGTCTTTGCGCACAGAGACAGGTTACCAGACACACGTCATCACCATCCACACCACGCCGTACCACCACCCCCCTACCTCTGTGTAGAACACCTTATGCTCCACCACGTTGAGGTCCATTGTGAAGAGCCTGGGCTGCAGCGTGGTGCAGAACGTGTTCCCCTCCATCAGGCCGATCTGCGCATTGGCAGGCTGGTGTCTGAGCAAATGCTTCTTCGGCGGGACCATATCCTGGAGGACCTGGGGCGGCAAGGGGGAAGCACCACTAACTGGCCGTCCCTTGAAGAGCAAATTCTGCTCATCACCACATTCTAAAGCGACTATCAATCTGAAAGCCGTGACATGAAAAGTTAGGATGCCCTTTAGTTGGGGAAGGGAAGGTACGTTCCATGAGCTAAAACTGGCCAGTGGATAGTTACATGTCAGGTACACTGCACTCCTAAGTCTCCTGAGTAACAGCTCTTTAAAGATTTTTATTTTTATTTATTTGACAGAGAGAGAGCGCGAGAGCACAAGTAGGCAGAGAGGCAGGCAGAGAGAGACGGGGAAGCAGGCTCCCTGCTGAGCAGAGAGCCCAATGCGGGGCTCGATTCCAGGACCCCGAGATCATGACCTGAGCCGAAGGCAGAGACTTAACCCACTGAGCCACCCAGGCGCCCCCCAAGTAACCGCTCTTAAAAAAGAGAAGAGCGACTGGGTTTTGCTAGAGACCCGGGAAACCAGCCTTCTGTTCTCTGGATGCTGACAACTATGGATACAGCTGTCAACATCAGCGCACTGCTTTCTGTGTCCCCGAGGTCAAAGAGAGCATATACTGTAGCACCTGGTGAAGTGGACACGAAATTACAGATTATGTATCCTCTTCGAGTCAGATGTGAGGGGAAAAGGTCTCAGAAGTGTTGCTCCAATTATCCTTTTCCAGGGACAGAAATCTCACCTCTTTATGGGGCTCCATGATCACAGTGACACTTTTTCCAGTGACCTGGGCCAAGACCTGCAGTGAGTGCATGGCCTGCTTTCGCACAGTGGAATTTGGAGAGGTGACTTCTCGAACCAAGTCGTGCGTCACGTGGTGAAAGGACTTCTCCTGGGCGGCCACAATCTCTTCAGCTCGCTCCTCGTCCTTCAGTGGCGTCGCACACCTCATCAGAAGCTGCTCCAGGGTGGTCTTTGCCATGGCGACGGCCCCGTTGGAAACCTGTGGGCCAGGGACTCGGAATGAAAGGGACTGTTGCTACGGATCCACCCCCATCCCCGCTGGTTCACCAAGACCACTTCGTAACCTGCACACAGTACTTCAGCGGCTACGGCACCTCAGCCTGCTGTACGTCACTCCGGAAAGAAAATGGCGACATAGACAAACTCCTGCATTTCCCAAACGGAGAAGCTGGAAACGCCCACCACGTACTATGTGCGTTATACCTGCGCACAGCTTCATGGAAATGCAACTTCCAGAGAAACTCCTGCAGCACGCGCAATATTTAGCCCTACAGCAAGAGCGAGGAGGACGACTTCCCTCTACAGAGGCACCGTGTTACATGCTCTGGTCTGGGACGGTTCTTTATCAACGCAGATATTCAGGTAACCAGGGAAAGCCTACGGGGGTCCTGATCTGTCCTCGTGTGAAAGATGCGGTAATGAAATCTAGGCCTCTAGGAGAGCAGGCTGGCAGAAGGGCTTCGTACTAACTATGCTCTTGGCAAGTCATCTTCTGGAACCGCTTGGATAGGTCTGGGGCCACCCATCACCTACCTCTCCAGTCAGGTCCATCATGACAAAGAGAAGTGCCTTGAGGAATGTCTGCTGGTTCTGGAGAACCCAAGTGAGAGGCAGCCGCTCCATGAGAAACTTAATGGACACCACACCCCCCAGCTTTGCATACCAGGCCTGTTCATAGCAACACGCGCACAAGCGCTCCACGATGTACGAGAACAGAGGCAGCTGGCATGCCTGGGGAGAAACATACAGACACACCGTGCTGTTAGCCCCCCATGGAACCAATTTCTAGAAGGACTACCCACAGGCACCAACATGCCCGACTACTCCTCAGCCCTTCCTTACCCTCTCCTTTGAGCCCAGGATGATACTTGCAACATCAAATATCACAGCTAGGGCCACCTCCCCAATCTTGCAAAGCTCCTTTTCTTCATATGCCATACAAATAGCAATTGCATCAATAAGGACCAACGGATCCATTCCTTTCGACCCATTTTCTTCGCTGTGAAACATGGCTGTGCTGGGCTGGCTGCCCACCTGGTAGCAAGGTAGCAGGAAAGGACCTGGAAGAGAGGCAGCGGGAATGGGAGAAAGAAGAGCTATTTATTTACATGCGTGTTCTTGTCCTTCAAATAGATTTTATTTATTTATTGGACGCAGAGAGAGATCACAAGTAGGCAGAGAGGCAGGCAGAGAGAGAAGGGGAAGCAGGCTCCCTGCCAAGCAGAGAGCCCAATGCGGGGCTCGATCCCAGGACCCTAAGATCATGACCTGAGTGAAAGGCAGAGGCTTAACCCACTGAGCCACCCAGGCGCCCCCAAACAGCAAAACCATCTCATTAAGTTTTTTTTTTTTTAAGTTTATTTTTTTAGTAATCTCTACACCCAACACAGGGCTCGAACTCACAACCCAAGATCAAGAGTCACATGCTGCACCGACTGAGCAAGCCAGGCGCCCCAAAACTATCTCATTTTTTAACTTGAGCTTAGGAGCTCAACAAAAGCCAGCACTGGTGCTTTTAGCCAACTTCCATTAAACTGCAACTACTTGTAAACTAAGTGGCCTAAGGTTATTTTTCTGAATGTTTCCTATTATAAAGTAGGCTCTTTTCAGATTTTCTCTACGATAATGAGAACCATGTGTCTTCTCCTTAAAGAAAAAAAAAATAATTAAATAGGCCAAGGAGCACAGCACAGAAATGAGTGTGGGCTACACTCTGGACATTCCTCATGTACAAATAATAATTAAAAAGCAACCCGGCTAGGATGCCCAGCTCACAGAGAGAACAATTAATTAAAGCCTTGCAGGTACCCGGCAAGATGGGCGTTCGTTATCAAGAAGCTCACAAGCCGGGCACCTGGGTGGCTCAGTGGGTTAAGCCTCTGCCTTCAGCTCGGGTCATGATCTCAGGGTCCTGGGGTCGAGCCCCACATCGGGCTCTCTGCTCAGCAGGGAGCCTGCTTCCCTCTCTCTCTCTGCCTGTCTCTCTGCCTACTTGTGATCTCTCTGTCTAATAAATAAATAAAATCTTAAAAAAAAAAAAAAAAAAAAAAGAAGCTCACAAGCCTGCTGGAAAGATGTTAACAGAGAGACACTGAGAAACGATCTAAGATCATTGACTATTCAGGTCAAGAAGGGCATGAAGAGCTACAAGGGGGAATGTTCTCAGTGTTCTGCAGCGTTCAGAGAAAGCGGCTTTATCCGTCTGGAGAATGGGGGACCTCAGGGACACAAACTGCCGCAGTGCTACTCGAGTGTGTCCACAGACCAGCGCTGGTCGGGGGAGCTACAAAACCGGAAGTGAGTGTCCAGAAACTTCTAAAACTTGTATAGCAATGGGCAGTCTCGGGACACTTTTATCATCTTTTGCAAGAGCACTACTCTGCAATGGATTAGAAAGAGAAACAAGGAGATGAATAAATGTGGTCCCTCCCCATTTGGAGCCTGAGGACCCCAAAGCAGAGGTCAGAACAGCAGTGAGGAGCACCGTGGGAGGACCCGGCCGAAGGGCGGGGAGGGAGGCTGGGCCTTAGAAAGCAACACATGGAGGGAGGGAAGACCAGCAACAAGGGAGACCACAAACTGTCTCATACGCAGAGTGTCCACAGTATTCTACCCGTTTCCATGAACAACAAAGGGTGAAAATCTTCCACTGGGTGTACTGTACAGAGACACTTGGTAAGTTTTCAAGTTACTACTGGGATGACCACCGAAATAGCAATTAACCTGCAGTTAGTAGGAAATCAGAAAACAAAGGCCAGGGGTGCCTGGGTGGCTCAGTGGGTTAAGGTCTCTGCCTTCAGTTCAGGTCATGATCCCAGGGTCCTGGGATCGAGCCCTGCAACAGGCTCTCTGCTGAGCAGAGAGCCTGCCTCCTCCTCCTCTCTCTCTCTCTCTGCCTGCCTGTCTACTTGTGATCTCTGTCTGCCAAATAAATGAACAGAATCTTTAGAAAAAAAAAAAAGAAAACAAAGGCCAAAAATCAACCAGCCAAACCGCTCCTCTGACCACCACAATGTCCTGGTTGTGTTTCTGAAGCACCACAAGGAGTCCCATAAGCACTTCCTCTGCCCAACTCACCACACTGCTGGGCAACAGCCACCATTGTGTAGTGGCGGATCAAGCTGGCGACAAAGGGCAGGGCGCTGGGCCGGAGATCTTTAATGACAGCAGACATGAACGCCCCAGTCAGGGCCTGCTCAAATGTCTTCCGAGCTGGAGTGTCTTGTGCTTTGTAACGATGAGAAATGATGACATTGGGTATGGTCTTTTCTGTAAAGCTGAAAGATAAAATCCAGTCCGTCCTCACAACACTGAAGTTCTGAGCTGATGATTCCACCGTCAGGACTTACATGATGAATTTCATTACGATGGTTCTGGGGACATCCACGATGTCCTACCTCATACGAGCACAGGGGATGAATCAGACCCATTTTACAACATGGCGGCAGATTCAGTATTTTTACAGTTTTTAAAGTAAGTTGATGTCTTACTTTGATCTTTTATGACTAACTAAACCAAATTCTAAGAAGTAACCCCCATCAATGAGGAAACAGAAATGAAAAAAAGCTATTAATGGCAGCTATACACGCGTTATGTGCTGAAAAATCACCCCACGGGAACAGAATCAGACGGGGTCACAGAGCTCACTAATGGCACACGTACCACCCACCACTGATGCCGTGAGAAATGTGAAAATACACATTTTCACATTTGTGAAATGTGTATGGGGAACACAGCAAGAAAATATGGGGAACACAGCAAGAAAACATACACACACGATCACACAAGACCATCACCTATGGTCACAGCCCTAAATGGTAAGAGCAAAATACAAGTATCGCAAGACAAATGTTTGGGGAATGAAAGGATCACGGTGGACCAGAAGAGCCAAAGACCCACTGAACACCCGCCACGTGCCAGGCATTACGGATACACCAGTGAGCTACAGGAGAGAAAAGGGCAGGACCCTTGCCTCCTGAAGCTGACAGTCTCAGGGAGAGGCAACCATCAGGAACACGATGATGAAGGTAAACTCTAATTCTCCAGCAGCTGGTCCCTTCTCTTCATTTCCTCTAAAAGCCCAGGAAAGCACCACTAGGCAGGTACCATGGGGACTTCCCGAATCGCAAGAGCATGCACCCAGCACTAGGAATCTGGGAGGCCTTCTGCACCCCTACGTCCTAAGAGGCACCGATCGCGGGAACCACATTCCCAACATACTTAGGGTGTGCGAGAAGCTGGTAGAGGGCGTGTTTGTTGTCCTCCAGACTCATCATGGCCACCAGGAAGCACTTGATCACCTCCCACGCCTGCCTCCGATAGTAGGGCTCAGTGTTGGCACTCTTCAGGCAGTCCAGAGCGGTTTCGATGGCCTACAACAGTAAAGAAACAGCTGATGCAGAAATTACACAATCACTCAATTCTCTCTTTAGAAGATAAGAGGGTTTTACTTTTCCAGAAAACCCACATGGCTACACATACATTTTATCCTGTTCAGTTAGGTTGAGGGGAGGGCAAAATCCCACACAAAATCATGTGACGCCTTTAATAGTAAGAGACCAGTCACCTGTCATGACAATTACATTCCTATCAACCAAAAAACTGGTCTGAGTGACAGAGGCAAGATTTACCCAGGCTGTGTGTGAGGAAGCAGAGTGGGGCTGACAGGGACAGCAGCCCTGCCCTAGAGACTCCCCATGGCCACACGGAGCATGACCACAGCTCCCTTCTGAGTCACCCCCGGCTTGTGGGGATAATTTCGGAAGGGGCTAAGGTTGAGCCAATTACCTGCCAAAAGAACAAAGGATTGTGAAGTGTGCCAAAAGCAGGATTAGCTTAATGGGGATTTACTGGCACTCAGCGTGGCCAAGCTGCTTCTTCCCTTCGCTTCAGCAGCCCCTCCAGCCGTAGCTGGGTGCTGCGTGCCCTTGGCTGCCGGCTGCCAGGAAACCAGACCCTCGCACACCTGAAGTCCGTGTGGGCGTGCAGGAGGACTGGGAAGCCTATCTTCAAAACTTGGTTTATTCTTTGGGGGAAAACCACTTTTAAAGACATTTTCTGGCTCTGTCAGGTACCTTAGTTTTCACTACTAATACCCACCTCGCCACTGACACGGCAACAGAATCCTGTATTAAGGAAATTCCCTAAAATGTGGGAAGGGGCTCCTGACATAGAACGTTCACTACAGCGACTTTCAACGTAAAGACGGATTTTTAACCGTAGTCTCTTAGAAGGAAACTAGTGTTTTTCTGGCAGGTATTTTTGAGAAAGGCTTGGGTGAGGGGCCGGGGTTGCATGAGGGGGTCCTCCCCCTGAGGTCTGGAGAGGACCCCCATCTATGGGATGGGGTTGCATGAGAGGCTGGGGGAGGGTCAGGGACAACACATGGGCTTCAGGAAGTGTGGGGACAGGATGATTGAGGTGATGATGGAAAATAACTCTAGGGGGACATTTATCCATGATGGTATCATTCCTCCCAGATGTTAGGAAAGTCTTCTTTTAAAAAAGAAAAAAAAAAGGCGGGGGAACCCCTGGGTGGAGCAGTTGGTTAAGCATCTGCCTTCAGCTCAGATCATGATCCCAGGATCCTGGGATTGAGCCCCACATCGGGCTCTCTGCTCAGCAGGGAGCCTGCTTCCCCCTTTCTCTCTGCCTGCCTCTCTGCCTACTTGTGATCTCTGTCAAATAAATAAAATTTAAAAATAAATAAAATCTTAAAGAAAAAAAAGATATCCCCTCCCAAGAAAGTACATGTTTTATTTACATATTTTCAAACAGAAATCAGCGTTCTTAAAATGAAATGCATGGTAACTTTAAGAAGTTCCTCAAAACTTCCGCAAGTTCCAAATTTACCTTCTCCATCGGGAGCTGAAGAGATGCTTTACAATCGGAAAACTCCACTGTGATGCTTGGGCCTTGAACCTCAGTCACAACATAGTGCAGCTTCTGGGATTCCTTCAACATCTTCCTGTTACTGCCACCAAATTTGCCAAGTACACGGTAGGCCACGTGAGAAATGCTATCAGCAGGATTACGCAGGGTGCGCCATAAAGCCTACAACCCAACGCACTTCCATTAAAATCCCTCCAAGGTCATGCATTCTCGTGGTTCATAAATAAAATCCGAAAGTTATAAGACTATACAGCAAAAATTCTTCCTCCCATCTCTGTCCCCTAAACATGCACTTCCCCTTCTTGGGAGAAACCAATGTTAGTAGTCTTGTGTATCCTTCCAGAAACATTTTGCCTTTAAAGAAAATGCACACATAAACATAAATGTCCTTCCATGCCCCTGAAATACAAATGGTAGCATGTGATAAGTGTCACAGAGCTCAGGAGCAAGAAAACTAAGCCCCATATGGTTTAAGCATAAGCAAAATGCGGGGATGAGAAGCATGGAGGGTAGTGCTAATTACTGGTGACATTCTTGTCCTGGGGTCTGATGATGAGTTCTCAGGTTTTTAGTCCCTTTTTTAAGCTTTATAATGTATGAATGTGACAAATTCCTAAAATAGGACAACTAACCTATCTTATACATTTCAAACCTCACATTAGAAAGGATGGTGAAGAGGGGAAACACAGATCATGACAGGACCCGTGTTACGGGAACACGTGGCAAGGACATGTACCTCATACTTACAATTAGTCTAAGGGCCACATGCACTCGACAGTTCCAAAGAACTTCTTGTTGTTCTCACATTCTTTTACCTGAACTATCTTAAGTCCTAAAAATTACTATGTCTGTCTAATTAAGTCAATTTTCTTAAGTCATCTTCCATAACAATGCCAGATACTAGTACCTAGCAATAGCCAACATAAAATCTTGGAACTTTTCTTTAAAGCAAAATTTCAATTTCTTTTACATCCCCAAAGGTCTGAAAAGGCTTGTCTTGAATGAACACCTGTTGAGAGATGCTAATCCTCCCTACCTTCTCTCCCGGACCCAGCCCAACCACTCCTCATGTATCCTTAGAAGAGGGAAATTCTGCTTTACTCCCCAGTAAAGGTGGCATTGGGAATGAATGCTGGTTGATCGGACCACAGAGAGATGACCCTTGTCCAGGGTGGAGGTGGGGGGAGTTTACTGCATCTCCAAAAGCAGGAAGTAGCCTCGCCCTGGTCTCTGCCTAGGGCTGTCTGCCTCATGGAATGGCAAGAGGCCCATAAGCCGATCCCTGCCTCCTCCTCCCCTCCCGCATGATGCTCACCCGTACCTGGGTCAGACCCAGAGTCTGCCTTCCAGAACCAACAGCGCTGTTCTCGAGGAATGCTCTCAAATTCTCCATAACAGCTGAAGAGAGTGGACTTGAGGCCCTGACCTGACCTCCAGGACCACTCCCTCCCACCTAGATAGAGCCCAGGGTCTGCATTTCGGGACTGGTGGGTAAGTCTCCCAACCCTGCCTCAAGTGCACGCTGAAGTTTCCAATCTGGACTCCTGTCTTTTAGGCGTTAGGGTGTCTCCATCATACAAAGCTGGCGTTCTGACCCCTGCCTGGGCCCAAATACTCTCTACCAAAGGGGTAGACAAGTAAGAACAGGCAGCCTAAATAAACCTCTAACAATTACCGACTATATTATGAATCAATACAACTGCGAAACATGGAGGAGAAACGTGATATTTATTATACAAACTCTCATAAAGAGAAAATATAAAATGTTTTCAAGACAATCTCCTTGGGGCGCCTGGGTGGCTCAGTCAGTTAAACATCTGCCTTCATCTCAGGTCATGATCCCCGGGTCCTGGGATTGAGTCCTGCATCGGCCTTCCTGCTCAGCGGGAAGCCTGCTTCTCCCTCTCTCACTCCCCCTGCTTGTGTTCCCTCTCTTGCTGTCTCTGTCAAATAAATAAAATCTTTAAAAACAAAACAACAACAACAACAACAAAATAATCTCCTTGATTATCTGCTTCATCTCCCTTGACCCCAAAGTGGACACCTGTGCTTCCCTCAGGAGTCTGCTTCTCTTTACTGTGGTATCTCCAGATCTTCTGTGGGTAAAGGAAGGATCCCGCTGGCAGCACGGAGAACTGTCAACGCCCGCCCTCACAGGTCCTCCAATGAACAAGGACGTGCCACCTGGGAAAGCCCTCTGAAAGAGGGAGATACTACAAAACGAGCGTCTGCCCGAAATGCAGGGAATTTCCGCACATCTCTTCCTAAGCCGGAAGACTCATGAAGTTGAAAGCGACAGCACTTCTTCTTGCAAAGAGCCCAACACGGGGCACAGGGCAGGCCCGTCACTTCTGGAAACCACCTACACCAGCCTAAAATTCCCAGTAGAAACTAGACACACAAGCACCCACCGTCCGGCCCTGCCCCATGCTGGCCCCGGCAAGACCTTGGGCCTACCTGCATGAGCTCCGCGCGCACCGGCTGGATGTGGTCATAGAGGAAATCAGGCTGCAGGTTGTCCACACACAGCTCCAGGGTCCTCAGGCCTTGGCTGACCAACGTCTGTGACCCATTGAGGGCGGACACCAAGGGGTCCATGAGCATGGGCAGGTAGGGCAAGAGCGAGCTCAGCCGCACGGGCACCGTGAGACACAGCTCCACGAAGAGGTCCTTCATGTGCTGCTTGTGCAGGCCGCTCTGCAGCATGTTCAGCCCTAAACACGGGGTTGGAGGATGACCGAGAGCAAAGTTACGCCCAGAACGGCCACAGTTGACTATGCAAAGTAACAGTTCCGCCTTTCCCTGTCACCACGAACGTGACGACAGGAGGACACAATCTCCTGTTCTCATGATCTACATGTTAGCTAAATCCATCCTATAACCGTGACTCCTTCTGTCGGCCACATTCACGGTAATAACAGCAGGCTGCATGCAATTATACATTATAATTTAACTTACAGTTATTTAACATCAATCTTCATGAAATGGTTAACATTATACATAAATCTTTTAGAAACTGTGTTATGGGGGCCCTTGGGTGACTCAGTGGGTTAAGCCTCTGCCTTCTGCTCAGGTCATGATCTCAGGGTCCTGGAATCGAGCCCCGAGTCAGGCTCTCTGGTCAGCAGGGAGCCCGCTCCCCTCCCTCTTTCTCTGCCTCCCTGTGATCTCTGTCAAATAAATACAATCTTTAAAAAAAAAAAAATTAAATAAAAACTGTTATGTTGGGGCGCCTGGGTGGCTCAATCGGTTGAGCGTCTGACTCTTGATTTAGGCTCAGGGTCATGAGATAGAGCCCCGCGTTGGGCTCCATGATCAGTGTGGAGCCTGCTTGGGACTCTCTCCCTCTGCCCCTCCCACCCCAAAAAATAAAAAAATAAGAATGATGTTATGTTTTTTAACAAGCCCAATCCAAAGACCCAGACCAGTAAGATCCATTCCCCTCAAGCTTGAGGTTTACAACCTTATGTCTGTTATCAGGCTTTCAACACACAACAGCTGAGCTCTATTGCTATAAAATAAACATTTTCTTAAAAAAAAAATCCACTTTTGTTTCCTATCAATATAGAGGATCTTCCTTTCCACAAAGTCAATTCCCCATGCTTCATGAGGGTCCCCTGAGCTCCTTCCTAATGGAAACATGTCAGATTAGCACGTGTCCCACGTGCTCAGAGACAAGGCAGAAAGGATGGAGAGAGCTCAGAGAAGAGGCGCTGGTGCAGGCATCACACAGCAGCACCACTGGATTCAGAGTCTGGAGGAGAAGGAGGAAGAGGAGAGGGAAAGACCAGGTCCCAGAAGGGGACCCACTTGAACACAACGAGGTAGGGAGTGCACGAGGAGGAAGTCAGACTCAGAGCAGAGGGCTCAGGCTGGGGAAGGACAGGAGACAGGCCTAAATACGGCGAGTGGAGCTGGATTATGGACGGTGGACTTCTGGCCATGTTACAGGCAACATGGTCAACGATTTCCCACTGCCTCCTAAGTACCATATGTTGTAAATGGCTTCTCTTCAAGGAGCCCCTTTCTAGCTCCCTATCTTAAAAGCATTCCTGCCTACATGCAATTACAGGGTCCTGCTTATGCAAATATGCAACAAAAGAAAAACAAACTTATAAGCCAGCTTTATAATTGCTTTTTCCCTGTCTTACTCAGATTCTCTTTCAATGTCAGGAGCCCTGGTATTATTACGAAGCAGCCCCAGAAACCATGTTCCAGGCCTGCTTACCAAATGCTACGAAAATACAAAGACTGACCAATGTGATGAAAACCTTCCAACTCTGTTCCACTCTGAGCGGGGAGAGGAAGGTCCATCCCTGAGCAGGAGGGCTCCCTTCAAAGTCCCACTGCCTTTAAAGAGAGTGGGGCACAGGGATGGATGGATGGACACACACACACAACCCCGCTGGCAGGTGACATGCACATCCATCCCCTCACTGTGACCTTCACTGGGTGCAGAGGATGAACCCCACAAACACAGGCAGCCAAACTCCTACGTGCACACAAGACTAAGAGGCAACCCAAGTCGCCGCACTGACCTTGCAGGAGGTTTGGCAGGAGAGGCAAAAATTCCTGATACAGGAGGTCATGGCTGCCTCCCCCAATGGAGCGGAAGAGGGCCCGAAGTAGCAGGAAGTAGTTGTAGGGCTCTTTGGCAGTCTGTGCAAGCTCCATGGAGCTGTTCACGATCTTGTGCAGGTGGGGCTGCAGGGTGGAGAAAAGGCAGGTTAACAGGCTCTCAGGGAGGAGGGGCCCCGCCCGCACAAGGTTCACTGCAAACACGAATGGAAGGTAATTCTTTTTTTTTTTTTTTTAAAGATTTTATTTATTTATTTGACAGAGAGAAATCACAAGTAGGCAGAGAGGCAGGCAGAGAGAGAGGAGGAAGCAGGCTCCCCGCCGAGCAGAAAGCCCGATGTGGGGCCCGAACCCAGGACCTGGGATCATGACCTGAGCCGAAGGCAGCGGCTTAACCCACTGAGCCACCCAGGCGCCCCTGAATGGAAGGTAATTCTGATGACTTTACTCCGAAAGGAAAAACAAGACCTTTCTGACCTTTATCTGGCTCAAATTAATTTTTCTTAAAATACACTCCGGTTCCCACAGAGGTGACTGCGAAAGAAGCGTTTAATAGGTTCTTTTGTTACTGCGCAGTTACCTCATGTTGAAAAAAGGACGTTCTGGAACAGGAACCAGAGGGTCTGTCGGCCCTGTAAGTCCTGTGAATACAGTCACTTCCTTTACAAGACTCAATCATCAAACAAGATGAAGAAGCCCATTTCCTATAACAATCTAAATGCAAGAAATCCCCTAAGGGAAGGGAAACTTCACTATCAAATATGATACACACAGAGTTTTGGAAGAGCCGCAAAAACTGAAATTGTAAGGGGGCGTGTGACCCTCAATTTCGGCTCAGGACACGATCTCCAGGTGGTGAGACTGATCCCCAGGTACGGCTCGCCCTCAGCGCAGAGTCTGCTTGTCCCTCTCCCTCTGCAACCTCCCCCTGCTCGCTGGCCTGTGTATATGCATGTTCTCTCTCTCTCTCTCACACTCAAATGAATAAATAAAATCCTTAAAAAAACAAAACTGAGGGAAAAAAACGCTGAGATTATAAGGTTCTGGACTACTTAATTAAAAAAATGGGTATTTCTTAAATTAAAAAAGCACTTTAGGGGCGCCTGGGTGGCTCAGTGGGTTAAGCTGCTGCCTTCAGCTCAGGTCATGATTTTAGGGTCCTGGGATCGAGCCCCACGTCGGGCTCTCTGCTCAGCAGGGAGCCTGCTTCCTTCCCTCTCTCTCTCTCTCTCTCTCTGCCTGCCTCTCTGTCTACTTGTGATCTCTGTCAAATAAACAAATAAAATCTTAAAAAAAAAAAAAAGCACTTTATAATAGTAACTGAAATTAACATTTTAAGCCAGATTAAACTTTTTATTTTGTACTTCAGGTCCTGGTTTTAACATGTGACAGGTTCGGCTGCACATGAAATGCTTTACAGGCATAACCGAACATGAGCTGAGAAGTGCTGTATGGGCAGTGACACAGTCAATGACACGGTTCCCAATTTGCGGTCACAGGCGGCACGACAGATTGATTTTACAGACTAAATCAACTACACGTATTATTTTGACAAAAACCTGCGTGAAATTTGTTCTTTGAATGTTTTTCTGGAACAATATGCCAACGCCCTACCATTAGGGTTTGTTCTGTTTTTGTTGTCCTGTATCTAGTTAGCAAAATTTGTATTTTTTTTTTTTAAGATTTTATTTATTTATTTGACAGAGAGAGATCACAAGTAGACGGAGAAGCAGGCAGAGAGAGAGAGAGAGAGGGAAGCAGGCTCCCTGCTGAGCAGAGAGCCCGATGCGGGCCTCGATCCCAGGACCCTGAGATCATGACCTGAGCTGAAGGCAGCGGCTTAACCCACTGAGCCACCCAGGCGCCCAAAATTTGTATTTTTTGACAATACCAAATCATGTGGATGTAGCCTGCAATCAAATATTTCTTCTCGGAAAAATTCAACTATGTTTCTTTCATATGAATATGAAAGTAATGTCAAGGTTGTTGACAAGTGATTACTACAGAACTGAAAAACTCCCTTAAAAACAGTCACATAAGAGCAGAGATGGCCAGTGCTCTTTGTCACCATTCGTGCATTTACTATGCGGGGCGGGAGGGGGGAAGCTTGTTTACTTCTTCAGAATTCCCCTACAGGAAGACAACACTCTTCAGAGACAACTGGTGATAATATTTGACTTTCTGCAGGAATTAAAATATTCTGCCTTCAGTGGAAGTGAATTTTTATTAAGTTTTCTGTTATACCATCTGCTGCTTTTTCAGTGGTAGATGGAACCACGGGCAAGTTTTTTAGCCATTTGCTAAAATCAAATAACTGATGAGATCAAATTATACTGCATTAGTCATCCACAAAAATGTCAGGAGACACATCGCTCCAAACGGTCTTAATAAGGAATACAAATCGGTAAGAATTCTTGATATAAAGGGGGGGAATAAACAAATGGTCCCGAAATGAGATATTCATATACTGCACAGAAAATAGGAACGTAGAGAAGAAACAGACTTAAAGTGGAGGATGCCTGCCTGATGTCTTCAAAACGGTGACAAAACCAGCTGTTTGTCCTTGGACAGAAGTTAGCAAAGACGTTTTTCCCCTCTTTCCTTTCCACCGCTCCATTTTTAAAATAGGAACAATGTGCTCCTAATTTGGGCAATCAATCCAAAGAAATTTATGTGGTGGCCGAAACTCCTGGCAACCCACTGCTGATCACAAGCATCCTGAAGGTCTCACTCTAAATCACAGATACACATCAAGCTCTGCTCAAAGACACATGAAATCTTTTTTACGTCTGGCCCTTACTGGTTTTAAGTATTTATTAATTCAAAGAGTACTTTACAAATATAAAAAAAGTAACTCCAATCTGTGCAAAAGTGAAAATGGGAATTAAACCACCACCACCAACAGTACACCAGGATCTAAGTGAGCTTTACCTTCAGCATTTGTTCGTTTTCAGCTGCAAAGAGGGAGACAGAGCCGAAGACCAACTTGAACAGCTTGAGGTACAGGTTGGAGAGCTCCACGTGGGAGCCCATTTCCGGCAGGCGGTCCAGGAGGTACTCCACCAGAATTGTGGCGAACAGAGCCGAGGTAGTAGGGTTTGCCAAGAAGGAATTGGCAACAATCTGCCCAAACAAGACATACATGTGACAAAAATAATCCCCTCTTCCCGTAGCTTGAGCACAAAGTAATGAACTGTCCAAAAATACAAAATCAAACCTGTGATCAGACACTCCCAAGAAATTACTTATTCACCCCAAGGGGAAAGAAATTAATAAATCTGCGAGAATTGGATGGATTAGATCACTTCAAATACTTAAGTCCCTTATTTTATCCTCACCAACAAATACCAAGAGACGACATCTAACATATATTTAATTTCTACCAATGAAAGAAACTGATCCAAAATAGCTTGTTATTTCAAAAAAGATTTTTTTTTTTTAAATATTTTATTTATTTGAGAGGCGCCTGGGTGGCTCAGTCGTTAGGCGTCTGCCTTCAGCCCGGGTCATGATCCTAGGATCCTGGGATCGAGGAAGCCCGCTTCTCCCTCCCCCACTCCCCCTGCTTGTGTTCCCTCTCTTGCTGTGTCTCTGTCAAATAAAAATTTAAAAATTAAAAAAAAAAAGATTTTATTCATTTGAGAGAGAGACAGAGACTGAGCATGAGAGGGGAGAACGGCAGAGGGGGAGGGAGAAGCAGGCTCCCCACTGATCAGGGAGCACAACACAAGGCTCCATCCCAGGACCCTAGGATCACAACCTGAGCCGAAGGCAGAAAATCAACCTACAGAGCCACCTAGGCGCCCCCAAAAATAACTTTAATACTGTACCCCAATATCTCTCTAGTTGGTTAGCTGTACAAGTCTTGATTTCAGCTCAGGTCATGACCTCAGGGTCCTGAGATCGAGCCCCTGCACTGGGCTCTGCAAGTCCGCTTGAGATTGTCCCTTTCCCTCTGCACCATACCTACCCCCCCAACCCCCGTTCACACATGCGTACATGCACTGTCTCTCAAAAACTAAATTTTTTGTTCTATGAGCACATCCTTAGGCATATTTAGAAAACCCTCAAAATAAACAGAATACCAAGTACTCAACACATAGATAACTTTAAAGTTAATGTTTAAAACATATGAAAAAGGAGTTTTATACCTGAAGAGCGTAATTTTTCGAGATTCTTTCCACCATATAAGGGACCGTTGTTTGAAAGATCTCTTTAAATGTTAGGGGATTCATCATTGTGAACACGCCGGCGAAGTGTTCCAACACCTCCTTCTCTTCCTTCATTCTGACGGTCTGGCAGTTAGCTACCCGAATGTATGTTTGTCCATTTCCTGCTATCTGGACCTAGCACAGGGAGAAAACCCATGGACATTAAAACCAGACATCTCTGAATGTATTCCATAAATAGATTAGCTACATATTTAAAAGAGAACATTTCAATTAGATAATCAATGCCCCATCCCATCTTTTAATTCACTATTCTCAGCTTAATTTTGGGAAATATTTAAAATAATCAAAAAAGCTTTGTTAAGGGTTCCAAACAGAAACAAATTTAGTAAACTTCAATCTTGTTTCTATTGCCATCCATTTACACCAACCACTGGCCCACAGAGCCCACACAAGTCAGACTTCTCCCCGTTAACCCAGTGCTGTGCTACTGAAGAGAAGCAAACCCAGGTGTTCAAATACTGTCAGCCAGCCAAACTGTCGACAGATGAGACTCTGAAGACCCCTTCCATCACTGGCCACTCTCCTCCACACCTGGGAGTCTGGCTGGAGGGCACTGCCTTACCTGATAAATATCTAGAGCCTGCATGGCATATTTCACAAGTTTTATGTAAATTTGGGTCTCTTTGGGCTGTAACTGCTTGTTGGGAATGAACTGAGCTTCTGGAAGAGAGAGAGCACAATCAGTTACTGGGAATAAACCCACTCTGTGGAAAGCATCATGTCTAAATAATTCAAGAGCGGAATTACCACCAGGTGCTTTACATGACGTTATGCCCCAAGTGATTGTCTTGACGCCACAGACCAGGGTTTTTACCAAACTTCGACAATCTGTGACCTGGAATGTCTGCTTGTCCTCCTTATCCTTTTCTCCTTGCTTTTCAAAGGGAGGCACAGGGGCTGGGGTTACAGGGGTGGCAGGGGTGGGGGGTGGAGGCGGGGCAGGGGCAGGAACAGGTGCAGGGGAGGGGGCAGGGCCAGGGGCCGCGGGGGCGGTGGGCACCCCGGGCAGGGCTGCCTCCACGGCTCCGAGTTCTGACTGAGGCTTGCACTTCTTAAAAATGGCAGAGAGCTGGTACCGGGCGATGGTGTGGAATTTCAGAACAAAGACCTATCAGGAAGAGAAAGTGGCAAGAAAGACAAAAATCATTCCTCTTCAACAGGCCAACAACCCTTTCAGAAGACAGAACAATATGCTTCATATGAAGGGAAGAGAAGCACGCTCTTTTCCTCAATGGTAACCGCAGTGGCATCACTACGGCTACTGTCGCCGCGAAGAATCTGGCTCAGAAAAGCTGGGGAACTTGTTGGTAAGCCTGGACGTGGCCCAGACTACTCCAAAACCCACGCTCTCACCCACTGGCCTTGGCAATTACGCTCTCCTCCGCACCCACACCCCCAAATGGGTGCCTTGCCAGTGTTCGCAGCGAGCCCAGCCCGTGGCTACGCAGTGTCCCAGAAATACCTCTTCTAAGTACTTGCCAGGAGGCGTGCTGAGAGCAACCATGTATTATTTTCTTATCTCTCATGACAAAATCCTGGGAGCCAGACCCTGTGATTATCCCTGGTCACATGAGTAGGTGGGCACAGAGAAGTTAAGCATCTTGCCCAAGGACACTTGGCTAGTTAATGGGGAGTAGGGATTTGAACCCGGGTGGTCTGACCCCAGGGATCCAGCTGGGCCATCTGCCAGCAGCATAAACTTGTCACCTGGAACAAGTTTAGCCATGGGTGGGACACAAGCGCAGGATGCCACTGCCCCTCGGGAGAACCAATACCTCCAGCATCCGCATTAGGACATCTCTCCCGTTGCCGCTTTCCTGCTCGCTCTTGGAGCGGATACAATCCACCAGGTTCAACAGCAGCTTGCACGACATGGTCTGGATGCTGCTGGGCAGAGACTCGTCATCTATGTTCTTGGCAAAGAGCTGGACAGCGAGGGAGAGGTCGCTGAGGGGCAGGTGCTGACGGACGTGGTGCACGAGATCAGCCAACGTGCTGTAGGCGAGGGGCCTGTGGGCGGAGACTCTGCTAGTAGGCGGGTCACAGGCCCACGGGGCCACATGGGCAGCCACATGGGGGCAGTACACCTGGGAACAGGCGTTCTATGGTTCCGGCTTCCCAGCTACACGACCACACAAGGCTCAAGTCTGGTCTCAGTGCCTAAATCTTTACTTCCAAGTTCTTGAATGTCGTACTCACAGGGCACATACAGTACATAGGCAGGAATAACCACCAGCTCGATCACCCACTAAGCGGGTTTTGTTATTCAAAGATAAACAGTGTGTGTCAACAAACACCTTACATACTGTGACCATTTTATAGAGACAGAACAAGGAACGTCTGGGCTACTGAGCACTTTCTCGGACTCAAGGTCTAGACACCTGCCATGTGCCAGCCATGAGCTAGACACCAGGATACCAGAGACCAAAGTGAACCGAGCCCCTGCCCTCAGGAATCTTCTTCATAAGGGGGGAAACACACCAGGATGAACTGCACGGTAAGTGCTGTAGATGTGAGAACGCCCTGGGACAGAGACCAGATGGGGAGCCACTCGCGGGGGGGCAGGGAAAGCCCCTCTGAAAAAGTCACACTGATGCTGAAACCTTAAGGACAAAACGGCCACAGGGCAAAAAGCCAGGGAAATTTCCAGAAGGAGGAAACTGGAAAGACAAAGGCCCTGAGTGGCAAGGGCCAAGGTTCCACGGAAGCCAGTATCTTTATATTTGTAACTATTTTATATGGAAAACGCAGTAAACAGTCTACATCATGTTCAAAGTGTTCTGTGTATTTTTCAAAAGATCTATCACACCTCCCATATTAAAACCAAAAAATTACTAACATTGCTTCATTTTACATGGTAAAATATTAACTTTCTCCTTTAGAAACAATAAATGTGATCACAGCTACATTTATTCTATAAAATGCATAAAAAACAAAGCTAGAAGGAAATACACCAAAATATTATCCATGTTACTTGAATTCCTTGTGCAGAACTGAAAGGTTTCCTTTCCTTCTTCCTTCTTGAGTTATTAAATATTCTTTTATAATAAAGAAACACACTTGTTACATAAAAAACAAAAAAGCAAAACAAAAAACCAAAACAACAACAGGAAAACTAACACAGTTGGATATAGTTTTACCTACAATTTAAATCAAGATACTTATTCTGACTTCTCCCACTAAGCTAAGGCACAAAAACCAACCTAAGGCATTTCAAATTTCCTGCAATTCTAAATCCAAAGGGAGAGTCAAGCCTCCATCTGTTAAAATACTCGTAACATCAAGTGCCACAGCTCAATGCCCCCCCGCTGCATTTTGTCAATAGAAATGTACGTTTAATACCATACCTGAGAGTCTCTCGAGCAGTGTATCCTGATCCAATGAGTATAGATTCATCGAACAGCTTGTCCATGCAAGGAATGAACTCTAGAACACAAATATCCATTGCACATGTCACCAGTTACACCAACAACACAGGAGCCTACAGGCAATTGGCAATCTAGATTTGGGAATGAGTGGGGAGGAAAAAAACACACATGCTGTATTTCAGTCCGAGACATTGGCTCTGCCCGGCCATACAAGCCATCTGCTGGCAAAGGTGCAGATGGGATCACATTCAGTATCAAAGAATGAATAAGAAAAAGTGAGCTTCCTATTCCTTGGCAGAGAACCTGCTCCTAGTACTTCGCTGGAGGCCCGTCCCACCATCCTTAAAACCTGTCACCAGCAGGGCACCTGGCTGGCTCAGGTGGAAGAGCATGTGACTCTTGGTCTTGGGGTTTTGAGTTCGAGTCCCACGCTGGGTGCAGAGATCACATAAAAATTAAAAAACAAACAAAAAACAAAAACAACAAAGTCTTATTTGAAAAGAACAAACAAACAACAACAACAAAAAAACTGCCACCATCCACCCAGGCCTGTCTGGAGAAGAGGGGTAGCATCTTCTAAATGCCCCTTTATTCACTGCCCCGAAGTCCTCCTTCTTAAATGTTTTATAGTTACTCTTTAGGGAGCAGTAAGGGTACTTCTCTAAATAAATTACAAAAAATCTAAAAATTTTACAGGGTTCTTCTAGACATGGGGTCCCGGTCAGGAGTCCCCACTCCTCGGTGATGTGAACAAGGAACTCATGGGGGTTCTGTCTAATCCTGCAGACGGAATCATCACCAAACCTCCTGGCCACACCTCCCCGCCCCCGCCCCCCACCAAGCCTGTAGATCTCAGAGGAGAAGAAACAGCTGGTCTTCACTCAGGGACAAATCACAACTCTAAGGATGTGCAGACAGGACAGCAACCTGCATTTTTTAGGCCTCTCCTCCACACTCCCCCAGGGAACTCTGGCCACAAATATTCAAAGGATGTTCCGATTCTGGAACAAGCCTGACATCATGGCCAGCTTCAATCAATTGAATACAGTACCTCCTCCACCAGCTAATAGCTATTATGGGTCAAAAGAAGTGTGGGCACTGGAGAGAAGAAATGCACATCTCCAGGTAATTCCCAAAGCGAGGCAGCACAGGGAGAAGCGCCAAATGCAAGAAGCAAATCAGCGATCCCTCTGAAGTCAGAGAAGGGAACATGCTTGGGATGTCCCCAGTGGGTAGCCCAGAGCAAGGAGGCACAGAAGGAAAGATGACAAGGACTCAGGCACCACCTGCTGGTGGGCTGGCTAGGGACCAGCCAAGCGTGCAAGGAGGAAGTGATAAGAAATTAAGCTGTGTGGCACTAGTTCCCAGATTCCCTCCGTGACCTAGAATCAGAATCCCAGAAAAATGGGTTACACTGTTGAACAGCTAGGTTTTCTCAAACCACTGCTTTTTAGTACTAGTGTGAATGGGTTACCATTTGGTATGGTTTTGGATGCCAAAAGAAAGTATAGCTAGTGAATATTAAAGTTTTAGCTCCATTAACACATTTCTTTTGGTATTTTATAATATCATGATATATAATACTAATATTTAAGATGATTCTCTAAGTGTTTCTTTAAATAAAAACCTTTTTTGAGACCTGAGATGATGTCACCCACTTAGTCCAAGAACTACTATGGCCTTCAAAACAAAGTATCCTAGAGTATCCTCATAAAAAGAAACAAAAAGTCAGAGGCGCCCAGGTGGCTCAGTTGTTAGGCGTCTGCGTGGGCTCAGGTCATGATCCCAGGATCCTGCGATCGATCGAGCCCTGCGTCAGGCTCCCTGCTCACTGGAGAGCCTGCTTCTCCCTCTCTGACTCCCCCTGCCTGTGTTTCCTCTCTGGCTGTCTCTTCTTCTCTGTCAAATAAATAAAATCTTTTATTAAAAAAAAAAAAAAATCAAACCAATCAGTAGAAAAGGCTTAAGAGGGGTAGGGGGACTCTAAAAGCTGAATTCAACTAGCCTGACGTGATCAAACCCTGAAAGCAGCATCGTGGAAACACACTGATCTTTGTGGAACAGCCTGAAGACCAAAACAGAGCTGTGCGGCTTAAGGGCCAGGCCGTGGGTGATGGAACACGATTATCTGATAAGCACAGGAAAGGTTTTTTTAATCTGTCCACATTTCACAAGTAGAAACCTTCTGCTACACAGCTCCCCAGCAGAACCTCCCAGAGCCTCGTGACTCGAACAGCAGGAATGCCTACGGTTAATCTGAGAACCACAGTGATTAGATTTTAAACTGTTCCACTAAAAATTCTCCCATGTTGATACTGTTCAGAGATGAACATGTAGAAAAGCCGCACACAGCCAAGGGAGCCAGGGCTGGAGCAACTCCAACGGCCCTCAGCCCTGGAGGCATGTGGGTGTCCGCGTGCTGGGAACGCTGGGTTTCTTGCCCTGGGGGATGTGCACCCGCATTTGTTCTGTAATTTTTGGCAAAATCATACGTTTCTTTTGTGCACTCTGCTGTGTTTTTTTTTTTTAAAGATTTTATTTATTTATTTGTCAGAGAGAGAGAGGGGGAGTGAGCGAGCACAGGCAGACAGAGAGGCAGGCAGAGGCAGAGGTAGAAGCAGGCTCCCTGCCAAGCAAGGAGCCCAATGTGGGACTCGATCCCAGGACTCTGGGATCATGACCTGAGCCGAAGGCAGCTGCTTAACCAACTGAGCCACCCAGGTGCCCTGTGTTACATTTTTTTTTAAAAGGGGTTTTAAAAGTGTCTATGTTCGGGACGCCTGGGTGGCTCATACGTTTCAAAAGATATGCAGCCAAAAGGCAGGGAAGTACCACGAGATGCTAAGGACATGCACTATGATAAGGAAATCATCACATGAATTATGAGATGGTTGGGAAGATACAGGGAGAACCCTGGACGCAGCAGGCAAAGGAGAGAGGCAGACTAAGAGTGCAGAGGCAGTGAGGCCAAGAAAGAAGGGGAAAGAGCAAACCCAAGACAGCAGCACAGAAAGCACACACGGAGCCTGAAACACCCCAGCAAACTCAAGACTCCGCCCAACAATGGGATGTCTGCAGTCCCGCAGGCAGACAGGCCCACGCAAGCATTGCAAGATATGGTGGACATACGGTTTCTTAGCTCCGTGGTGAGGATATGCTTTGCAGCGATCAGAAGCTCCTTTCTGAGGTGTGCAGTCTCTGCAGGGCAATTTGAAAGTAACTGTAACATTCCTTTCACCATCTGCTGGGAGTACTTGGTTACCAACTCCTGTACAAACGAGAGGAAAACAACAGTTACACTGATACAGATGGGGAGGGGTGGATACGACACACCCCAATTTTATAAACTTCAAAAAATTTTAATAAGACTTTAGTGTGGTTCGGGGCGCCTGGGTGGCTCAGTGGGTTAAGCCGCTGCCTTCGGCTCAGGTCATGGTCTCAGAGTCCTGGGATCGAGCCCCACATTGGGCTCTCTGCTCGGCAGGGAGCCTGCTTCCTCCTCTCTCTCTCTGCCTGCCTCTCTGCCTACTTGTGATCTCTCTGTTGAATAAATAAATAAAATCTTTAAAAAAAAAAAAAAAAAAAAAGACTTTAGTGTAGTTCGAAGGACCCTCATAGAGTAATCATCCTAGTAAGTTATCATCCAGAAAGTTTTCATAGTGTGTGCGCTCGCTGCCACGGTGGAAGGATATACAGCAATGTTAAGTAGTAGTTCCTTTTACACAATGGAATTATGGAATTCTTTGGACTTTTCTGCATTTTCCCAGCTTTTAACAATAAACATGAATCACTTCATTATTGGTGGGAAGGAGGGAGAATACTGAAAATTTTCATAGAACATAATCTACTCAGTCCTCCCATTAATGTAGTTGCGAATGACACCAGAAACACCTTTCCTCAACTCAAAACAAGCTCTCACCAGTTTCCTTTTGAGGAGTGTAAAGAAGGCAATTCACCATGATAGCGCAAGCTAACTTAAATGTACAGCGTACCTAATTCAGATTTTTAAAGCCAAACGTTCCAAACTCTTATTACCATTATCTAGACAAATGCCCTTAAAAAAGGGACAAAAGGGCGCCTGGGTGGCTCAGTGGGTTAAAGCCTCTGCCTTCGGCTCAGGTCATGATCTCAGGGTCCTGGGATCGAGTCCCGCATCAGGCTCTCTGCTCAGCAGGGAGCCTGCTTCCTCCTCTCTCTCTCTCTGCCTGCATCTCTGCCTACTTGTGGTCTCTGTCAATTAAATAAATAAAATCTTTAAAAAAAAAAAAAAGGGACAAAAAAAGAGTTACGAATTTTTTTAAAGATTTATTTATTTGACAGAGAGAGAGAGAGAGAGAGATATCACAAGCAGGCAGAGAGGCAGGCAGAGAGAGAGGGGGAAGCAGGCTCCCTGCAGAGCAGGTAACCCAATGTGGGGCTCAATCCCAGGACTCCGAGACCATGACCTGAGCCGAAGGCAGAGGCTTAACCCACTGAGCCACCCAGACGCCCCTAGAGTTACAAATGTTTTATTTTTTTAAAAGATTTTATTTATTTATTTGACGGACAGAGATCACAAGGAGGCAGAGAGGCAGGCAGAGAGAGAGGGAGAAGCAGACTCCCCACCGAGCAGAGAGCCCAATGCAGGGCTCGATCCCAGGACCCTGGGACCAAGACCTGAGCGGAAGACGGAGGCTCAACCCACTGAACTACCCAGGCGCCCACAAATGTCTTAAAAGATAGTTTTTACCCTAAACAATTTGGTAATGTGTTTTTATTTTCCTGAAGATAAAGTTTCTTCCTTAAAAAAATAACTGTCATATAATTCCACTGTTATCCATAACTACACCAGAACCTTACACAAATGAGAAATAAGGTGTCACTTCTTTCTTCCAAGTTTTTCTCTGGACTGAAATCTGGACAGAATACAACTATGAGTGGGGAAACACAGAAACAGAATCACCCTTCAGATTCCTCAAAAGAGCATCCCAAACTCCTCTATCCCTGGCTTATGAACGAGGCCATTTTTTAAAACTCTAATCTCTCCTTAAAACTTGCTTTAACACACGACTCCCAACAACAGAAGTCGGCCCACATGAAAGCCTGTGTGCCAGGGTTTACTTATAACGGACCTATTAACAAAGGCCAGAAATGCAATGGCGTATCTACTGACAGAGAGGACAGCAGTGGTTGCCAGGGGCTGGGGACAGTGGGAAGAGGAATGTCGCCAGTGATCAGGGCGGGGATTCTTTTTAGGGTGAGGACTTAGTTCTAAAGCTGGATGGTGGTAACGGTTGTACAAAGCTATGAATAAACTAAGAGTACAGTTGATATGTGAATTATATCCTGATAAAGCTCCTTAAAAGAAAAATTAGAAACAAGCCAAAATGTTCAGCACCTGGTAAATGGATAAACACAGCACAGAGCACCCATATGGGGTAGTACTGCACACGGTTGTGTCCCCCGCCCCCCAAATTCACGTTGACGCTCTCACCCCCATCGTGACTGTACCTGGAAACCAGAGTCTTCAGGAAGTTAAGGTTAAATGAGGTCTTACGTATAGGGCCTTAATCCAATGGGACTGTGGCCTGAGAAGAGAAGCCGCCATCTCGCCCTCTCATTCCTCCTCCCCATGCGAGGACACAGCCAGAAGGCGGCCACCTGCAGCGCAGGAGAGTCCCTGCCAGAAACCAAACCCTGCTAGAACCACCATCTTGGCCTTCCCAACTTCCAGAACGGCGAGAAAATAAATTTTGGTCGTTTGAGGCATCCAGTCTATGGTATTGTGTGAGGGAGCCTAAGCAGACAAAGACAGCTAACCACCAATAAACATAAAGCATGACGACTGACTCTCAGCGTTACTGCTAAGCGAAAGAATTCACACCCCCAAGGTTACATGCACTATCAGCTCTGGGATTCATTTGTCGGACATTCTGGAAAAGGCAAAAACTAAGTGCCAAAAAACAAGTCCGTGTTTGCCAGGGACTGGGGAGAAAATGGGACTGTAAATGTATAAAAGGAATTTTGAAATGCACTCGATTTCAGTGTGTTGGTGGTTACTAACTGTATGCACCGGCCAATTCGTAGAACTGAACACCTATAAAAGGTGAATTTTATTGGATGTACTTTATATCTCCGTAAACTTGACTTAAAATTTTGTCAATGAACTTACCTGATAAATCCTGATGATATAAGCTAAAAATGACAATGTTTTAATCTGAGCAGCAATAAAGTCAGCATACAACTCCTTGTTGTAAAGCTTATGTTGCCTGGATGAGAAGTGAAAAGAATTTACAATGTTAGCTCTTAGTTCTTTAGGTGATGTCAGTATTAATCAAAGCCCACAGTAATTACTAAGCCCTAAAAGTGTGATTTCTACATAGACCGGAACACAGCACCGACCGTAAATACTCTACATTCGTGTGCAGGTCCCAATAACACAAAGGGTATAAAGGCAGTTAGCAAGCAGGTCTCCAAGCCACTGCAGAGCAGCCGTGACGGGCGTCCCACAGAGCCCACGCCAGACCGACCCACGCAGCCAGGAGATGCTACCAGGGGACTGCCTATTCCGTGTAAGACCCGGTCAGGGCCACGCAGAGTGTTACGGCTGATTCACCCTCAGATCTTGTCCTCCAAGGACTCAGAGACAGAGGGGCTGGTCAGTGGAGTGAGTGAGAAAGGTCTTAAGAGAATGCTCTAAGTTGGAGGAAAAAGCTTCAGTGGGGCTTCAAAGATGGATATGCACGGTTCACAAGGTCAGTGATGAAGGGCGACGGGTGACGGGGAAAGAGGGTAGAGAACCTTGTAGCACTCATGCTGAAAGGCACAGCAGGAATGGGGCTTGAAGATGGGAAGTCTCACGTATCCCGCAGCTGGGAGTGAGCACAGTAACCCCGAACGATAGTTCTAAACTCACAAGCCCCCCAAACCTGAGGTACTAGCTCATCTTTTCGAAATAAGGAACTGATAATAACTACTCACATCATTACGGAACTACAAGTTCACGAAGGCCGAACTGCTTATCCTTTTACCAAGATTTTATCACTCAAAATATTTACGTCTTACAGAAGATGACAGCAAGGGTATTTTTACTTGGAATTCTAGAACTGTGGCGGTCGGCCATGTCTCTGTCCGAAGAAATCTCACCTGGCTTGTGCAGATACCTGAATTGCAATGGTATTCATGATCAAGGGCACAAACTCGGCAACAACATTGTGGATGTTCAGTTTGTAGAGCTAAAAGCAAACATACCAGATTTTCATGCTCTTACACTCTGCTATGGCCAAAGAAGTTGGCCCAGCAAAAAAACCTCCACGATTCGTTACATTAGTTAGCACATGTACACCCCACACATCTTCCATGTAGCACAGAAAACTGGATGTGAACTTTGTCGAAATACAAGAAGCCCCACACCCAAGACACTAGTGAGCAACACGCATACCTGATACATCAAAACAACAATAATGGGCAATTCTGCCAACACTTTCAGAGAAAGAGATCCTCTTGGAATGATGGAATGCTGGAAGAGAGAAGCAAGCAGGGCCACAGTTATCACCATGGCACGTAACGCGGCCCACCGCTAAGCATTGCCCCCGTGAAATAAAGAGAAAGTATTGCCACAGCTTTATACGTATCTGTGGTCAAAGAGCCCAAACATCTTAAAAACAAAGCACGAAGAACTATCATTTAATAATATAAAGGGTTTTTTTTCATATTTTCCAATGCCATCACCCACAGTTAAGATATCAGGAAAATTTGTCAAAACTTAGACATTCAAATCACTTGAGGAGATTTTAAATTAGTATCTATTAACCAACTCAAAAGAACAGCAAAAAGTACAAATTTGCCCAGTTTTACTTAAAAACATTTATAAAGAAAGAATGTTTACGATAAATATAAGAAAAAGTTGAATGGTCTAAATATATAAGAACTCCCAGGGCAGGTAAGGAAAATGTGAGACTCGAATACCAAAGGACAACGGACAGGAGCAGACAAGCCAGAAAAGAAACACAAAGACTGAAATTGAAGACAAGTTTCTGAGTCGGGAGGAGAAAAGGAATGAAGGCTTCATTCAAAATGTAGATTCCTGTTTATTCCAGCCCAAACTGAAACGCTCTGCAAAATGACTGCGGTAAAACAAATACGGATGAAATTCTTAATTCAACCCTGGAAACACAGTTGCTCTAGACAGGCTATCTGCGTGCCAGATAGTTCAAATCCGACCTATTACCTGCAGACAATACCAGCATTCTCTTCAAAAGTCTACAAGAAAGGTTTTTCAGATAATGAGAGGGAAAACTAAGGCCAGAACAAAAATTATATGCTTTGCTGCAGTTAGAAAGCCCAAGTGGTGGGGTTGGAACATCGTCCCCAAGCTTCTGCCCCCCGGAGCCCACGCTCTGAGGTACCGAGCTAGAAATTTCTGTGTAGCTTAAAGAGACCTGGTTAATGTCAAAGCTAAGGATGGAGGGGAGGCCTCTCTGCCCGGGCAGCTGTCTTTCCAACAAGTGATTCTGGATTTCCACTATAGTTTTACCATTTAATTTCTGCATCCAAGGTGAGCAGCAGTACCATTCAGCACCTCAAGGCTGCACAATCAGTGATGCACACATGTGTTACCTTAAATGCCTCTGGTACTTGGAGAAGAAACCCCCAAAATACACTAAAGATATGCATAAAAAGTCAGTATCTCATACTTCTCCTCTACCTAGTACAGGAAGACATGGATAAAAACAAAACAAAACATCTGAAAAAAACTTACTGTTCTCGTCTCACTGTCCTCTCGTTCTGGATTGACTTTCACAGCAATTGTTGTGATCATACCAACCATTTCCGGGGGAGGGACTGTGTTCTCGGGGATCACCTGAGGGTTCTCGAAGTAGCGGTTCTGCATAAAGAGAGCACAAATCATTCTTCCTAAAGTCAGACACAATATTCCTCAGCAAAACACACCTGACCTGTGGTGGAAGAAACCTAATGTCGTCCACGTCTCTTGTCACACTGATTCCATACGACCTGGGGTCCTCTCTATGGACAAAGATAACACAACAGTGACAACATTCTCTACCTCCAACAGTGGAGGAAAAAAACCTGCCCCAAGTATTTTCTACCTTTTTTCCTAGCTGGTAGAAGTTGAAATGTGTGACATATTACATTACTACCTCAGCAGGCAGGGGAGAAGGCAGCCCATCTCTCTGGTGGTAGGAACTTAGGAGCTAGTCCCCACTGAATCCACCTCGAAAACAGTCTCCTCCACAGAGTTCAAAGGCAGGGACCGAAGCAAAGGACAGAGAACATTTTTAAAAGCCAAGGCCTTCTCACCATCCTTAGTTCTCAGTGCAATCTGGGCTTCACAGAAATAAGACCACTTCTTAAAAAAAGCAGCTTCTCTGACTGAAGTGATGGGTGACAGAAATTGGTAACCAGAACTCAAGCTGTTTTTGTTTTTTTAGATTTTATTTATTTAACAGAGAGTGAGCACACGTGCACACAGCAGGGGGAGCAGCAGGCAGAGGGAGAGGGAGAAGCAGGCCTGCAGAGCAGGAAGCCTGAGGTGGGGCTCAATCCTGAGACCCTGGGATCATGACCTGAGCTGAAGGCAGATGCTTAACTAACAGAGCCACCCCGGTGCCCCTTAAGTCTTAATTAAGCTTTATATATTCTGAGGTTAAAATCCTCAAAATACCAAAAGGGATCCATTTTACTTTGATAATTTTTACAAATTGTTTTTAAAGCTTAAAAAAAAATCTTTAGACGGTGCCTGGGTGGCTCGTCGTTGAGCATCTGCCTTGGGCTCTGGTCGTGATCCCAGGGTCCAGAGATGGAGCCCTGCATCGGGCTCTCTGCTCAGTGGGGAGCCTACTTCTCCCTCTCCCACCCCCCTGCTTGTTCTTCCTCTCTCTCTCTCTCTATCAAATAAATAAATAAATAAATAAATCTTTGGGGGAGAAAAAAAATCTTTAGAATAAAAACTCTGACATATGAACAGATTTACGCAGAATGATTACCATTACTTGTGATTACTTGTGATAGTTAGGAACTGAAAATTGGGAAAACCTGCACCAAGGAGACAGTTGCAGTACATGCATAGGACAGGAAGTTAAGGGGCCACTAAGAACTATGACTGCCAGGGGGCGCCTGGGTGGCTCAGTCGTTAAGCGTCTGCCTTTGGCTCAGGTCACGCCATGATCCCAGAGTCCTGGGATCAATCCCCCATCAGGCTCCCTGCTCTGGGAGAAGCCTGCTTCTCCCTTTCCCACTCCCCTTGCTTCTGTTCCCTCTCTCAAATAAATAAAATCTTAAAAAAAAAAAAAAAAAAAAAAGGAACTATGACTGCTGTCAGAAGTGATTTAGAGGACATACCAAACTGGTCCCAGTGGTGCTACCAGGTGAGAGTAAGGCAGGGAGGAGCCCACCCTCACACACACCACGCACTTCCACACACTGCTGACATCACTAAGACAGACTTCTTTCAATACAGAAAGAATTCTAGTGATACTGAAAAGGAGGCTGAAAGTGTACGCCCCTTCCCCAGAAAGCTGTCACAAAGGAGTATAACCACTTTAAAAAGCAGGAAAAATATAGAGGCAAAAAAACAAAACAAAAACCCACACACACACTCTTCAACATCAATGGTTTCTTACAAGTGAGGAAATTACGGATGATCTGCCTTGGGTTTTGTTGTACTTGTTTATTTATTATTATTTTTTTAATTTCCAAAATAAAATTATTGCTTTTATGTCAAAAATAACATATTTAAACTGTGAAAGCAAGAGAATTCCTTTTTTTTTTTTTTTTTTTTAAAGATTTTATGTATTTATTTGACACAGAGAGACAGTGAGAGAGTGAGAGAGGGAACAGGAGTGGGGGGGGGGGGGAGGGAGAAGCAGGCCTCCCACCAAGCAGGGAGCCTGACGTGGGGCTGATGTGGGGGCTCGATCCCAGAACCCTGTGATCATGACCTGAGGCGAAGGCAGATGCTTAAATTAACAACTGAGCCACCCAGGCGCCTGGAGAATTCTTCTTTTAAATGGCTGATTTATCAAGCTACATTCTGACCATCATCAACCACTCCTCATTCTAAAATCAGCATCCAGCCTTCCCCCATTATTCCTTCAACCCAACTATTCCTAATTCCCTTCGGAATGAGGAAGTAATAAGTAAATATAAATAACAGAGTCAAACAATATTAAAAACATACCACTACTTTTGGAAGCTCCTTGTAAATCTGTTTCACAAAATCCAAAAAATGATGAATCTAAAAATAAAATTAAAAAAAGACAATATGAGGAAGCTATTTATCAACAGAAAACGCTGATAGTAAGTAACAAAAATGTTAATAGTCTTACTATATAAGAACTAATAAACCAGGCAGGAAAATGTCAGACTCAAAATACAAACAGGCCATGGACGTGAACAGACAGACAAAAAAAGAATAAGTTTCTAATTCAGGAAGGGCAAAGGAATGAAAATTAAAATAAATGCCACTTTTTGCCTTTATGAAAGTACTACTATACCACGCGCAAGAGAGTCCAATGAGAGGGAGACTCTCCTGTACTACCAGGAAAAGCATCAACTGCTCAGACCTTTCCAGAAATCGACCTGACAGTACCTATCAGAAGCATTAAAGCATTTACACCTTTGACTTGATAACCCAGCTCTTACAAACACAGTCCAGGAAATAACCTGAACGGTCAACAAGATACTCACCAACAGTCCTAAAATAAAAATTCTGAAATACCTTAAATATCCAAACACAAGGGCATGGTAAGAAAGACAATTTATTATACATCCATTAAAAACTACCTTTATAAAGGACTTTTCATGATTGGAAAACACCCTTGTATGATGTGATCATACCTTGTATGATGATTTTTTGGATTTGGGGAAAACAAAAAAACGCCACATCCAATATTATCACATTTATACAGAAAATATACATAGTAAAAAACAGAAATAAAGACATTAGTTTTTTTCAGATGACAAGAATTCTACTCCATCTTCTTTTAATTTCACAATAATCTACAACAGGTTACTAAGATTCCCAACAGAAAAAGTATCATAATTAGGGTTAACAGCCTGTTTAGTGCCTACTACGCAGGTACCAATCACTCTTAAGAACTTTAACTTTTGTCATTTAATTCTTTAAAGACTTCAGGGTGGGAAGAGGCTTCTCATCCATCTTCAACTTCAACCAACAACCAATGAGTGGCGTTTGGATAGGCAAAATCAAAATGCAGTTAGAAAAGCAGGGGGTTTATTGATACGCTAAAAGTCTGCTAAAGGATCCTGACTCCAGATGGGAAGTCTTCCGTTCTACTAAATCTGCATGTTTCCCTATTTATTGCATACCCACATATTTAACTGGGTATGAGTTCTCATGTCACAGAGAACAGGACGCAGAATCAAAGGTTTTCCCACACTTGCTATATTTTTATTTTACTCCTGTAGGACTTCCTTAAAGAACACCTGATTTTTTTTTTTTAAAAAGATTTTATTTATTTACTGGAGAGACAGAGATCACAAGTAGGCAAAGAGGCAGGCAGAGAGGGGGAAGGGAAGCAGGCTCCCTGCCAAGCAGAAAGCCCGATGCGGGGCTCGAGCCCAGAGTCCTGGGATCATGACCTGGGATCATGACCTGAGCTGAAAGCAGAGGCTTTAACCCCCGGAGCCACCTAGGCGCCCCCCCCAAAATTTTTTTAATTCTTTAAGCAACCTTTTGAGGATATGTCCTGTGAGAATCCTCATTTTACAATAAAGGCTCCAAAAGGCTAGACACTTACAATGTTAGTACCTACTAATTACAAGGCTGAGATTCCAACCCAGTTCTGACTTCAGAACTCACATCTTAAACCACCGCAGGGCATAAAATGACTGGAGCCTTTTAGCACACCAGATGTGTAAATACCAGAATTACCCAAAGAGCCCTGCCAGTCTGGTAGTTTACCACATTTCAAAGAAATGTACAAATTCAGCCAAATAGTCATGTAAACATTATCAAGAAAAAAGTCACTGTGAAACCTGTAAAGAATTTCCCCCAAACTTAGGGTATCCTTTTCTTGAATGCAGCACATCTCCTGTCAATTCTAAGGGAGCAAATAAACCACACAGTAGGAAAAAAAACCTGTTGACACACTTTTATAAATGCCATCCGTATAAACACTTACTTCTTGTGTGATGGGCGGCCTGAACTGTTTGTGTAGCTCAATGATTATTCTTAGACAAATAAGAACATTCTCTTCATTTTCCGTCTTTAAAAAAAAAGTATTTAGAAAAGAGTTATACTTCTGAGGTTATCTTAATCTAAAGATTACACACTATCTTCAAGCATTTTTCTGCATACACACCCTACATCAGCCAACTCAGATTCAATCTGTGGAACACAGAACATAATTATCTCAGATAAGAAGCTTTTGAGGTCTTTGGTGGACCACATGAAGGGCATCCCACCAGTAAGCTTTGGAAAGTAATACTCCCACAGATGAAAAACGGCACTTAAGGCAAGTCACGCTATGAGTGAAGGTCTTAGTGATACAAATGACACTTCTTCGTTGCTTGAAAATGTTGTCAGAAAAACCCAGTATGTTTTTATTGGACCACTGGCTAAACACTTTACACTCTTGGAATGGGGTGTCTTCCCCATCTTACCCACGGGAAGCTAGTGCTGAGAGAAGGTAAGCCACATGGCTAACATGATACAGCCAACATGAGTTAGAGCCGGATCTAAAGCCATCTCTATCCCCTCCAAAGCTCACTCTTCCAAGGGGCCCAGAAACACAACAGAATTCTAAACATATCGTGCTTAAGAACAGCAAGAAAACAATTTTCAAGGCTAATGTAACAGGTAGGTGCCAGATGGATTCACCAGAAGAATCAAACTCTTTATAAGCATCTACTGTGCCTAAAGTAGCACGAAGTCAAAGAGCCTTGCAACTCTGAGTTTACCAGCCCAGCCCTTTCCAAAGATTTCCACCATATGTAGTCAATTCCCCGCCAACTCAAAACAAACCATCTTCAATTAATACTACTTCTTAGTAATTTGGTCAGCAAAATGGGGGGAAAACAGACATTAAGAAAATTTTTACTCATGTGAATCAGAACTTCAGTGAAAGGGGAAATAGTTGTGTAATACTAGATTCCGCAATAAGAAAACCACTGACAATCAAGATACGGCTAAGTAACAAAAAATTCTCAAAGATTACCTCTAAAAAGCGAAACATCACAGACAGAACATTTTTTGTATGAGGACGAAGATGTTCATTGGTTGGTATTCTGTGAATTATTTCAAGTACTAGCTTCCGCAGTTGCTGGTGAAGGAAAAAAAGAAGGTCAGTATCCAATCCTCCCAAGAGTCCCAAAGTCATTCTTTCACACTGTAAGGTACACGGCTATCTGCAGCCAGCACTGGGAAATGCCAAACTACAAGATAGACCCCACTTCAAAAATAATGCTGTGAGGGGCGCCTGGGTGGCTCAGTGGGTTAAAGCCTCTGCCTTTGGCTCAGGTCATGATCCCAGGGTCCTGGGATCAAGCCCCACATCGGGCTCTCACCTCAGCAGGGAGCCTGCCTCCTCCTCTCTCTCTCTCTCTCTGCCTGCCTCTCTGCCTACTTGTGATCTCTGTCTGCCAAATAAATAAATAAAATCTTAAAAAAAATAATAATAATGCTGTGAATTACTAAAATGGTATCCCAGGTATGTACCACAAACCACTGTTTTCAAGATTTCTAATAGCTGTGCACCAAATGAACCAAGTCCAACTTTCCCTCTTCCACAACTAACCATTATTCCCTGGTTAGGAAGGGCCCCAGCGTGTGAACATCTGGAGGGTTTCCCGCAAAAGAGCCTGGCACAAACGGAACTTGGTTTGGGGTCTCCCGCCAACAGGGTCTGCTTCCTACGGTCCTATCTCCGGATCCCCCTTGGGCTCGGTGACTGATTACACAACCCGACTAAGCTTTCAGGATTCGGGCGATGGAGCCGACAACTGAAAGGCAGGTCAAAGGTGTGGGCCTTCAACTGGCAGGACATAAAAATGTGGCAATAACTTTATTTGGCAATAACTTTCACTGGCATTATGGCAATTTTTAAAGACTTATTTATATTTACATATAATATATATTTTTATATTATATATATGTTCATAGAAAAAACTGGTATGAGACTTCAAATAATCAAGGTGGGAAAGGGGGTACAAAGAGCAGCGGGGATACAGATAAAAACTGGTCAGGGGCACCTGGGTGGCTCAGTGGGTTAAAGCCTCTGCCTTCGACTCAGGTCATGATCCCAGGATCCTGGGATCGAGCCCTGCATCGGGCTCTCTTCTCAGTGGGGAGCCTGCTTCCCTTCCTCTCTCTCTGCCTGCCTCTCTGCCAACTTGTGATCTCTGTCAAATAAATAATAAATAAAATCTTAAAAAAATAAATAAATAAAATAAATAAAGTGGAACCCTAAATTTTCTCAGGTGTTTTAATTCATAAATGCCTGTGATCTTACAGCATGACATACCCCCGCTCCCCGACATTTCTGAACAGATTACCTGGGCTGGTTTCTCCTGGAGAAACTGAACTTCTCCATCTTGAAGAAATGTGAGAAATCGAGGGATGATATGTTCCAGGAACGTGGAATACTGAGGAGATGATGTCACATTCTAATTTTGCAAATATAAAAGAAAACCCCATTAAGTTTGTGGACATACCTTCCTTTCAAATTCATGTATTATAATCTCAAGAAAATATAAAGCATGTTAGCGAAGCCAACAGTAATTTTTAATGCTTTTAGATGCTTCAGTGATAACACAGTTTTAAGTAAAAATGATCACTGTTTCTGAAATACAATTTAAGATAGAAAGTGAATGTTAAAATTTACTGTTCAAAGTACACATACTAATGCTGGGGAAAAGGTAGAATCTAGCACCTGTCCTAGAGACTGACTCTGCCACAACCTAAGTTTGAGCCCTCCGAAAAATCTTTTGCCTTCTAGATCTTAGCATCTTCAAGAGGAAAATGAAGAGCTTAAACAAATTGGCACATTTTTCTACTCGGAAAAGCTAATTTATTGGTCAGGTCCATATCAATTCGATGGTAATCTAACCTCATCTATTAATCCCAGCATTGACTTTAAGAGGAGAACTGGAAATGAACATCCAGTCTGGAGACGGTGCAGTTAAATGCATCCTAAGCAGTTTCTGGATCCCGCTTAGGAAGTGGGAACCAGAGGCAGTGACCATGCCCCCATCTGTTGACTGTCCTAGCATTTCTCACCTTACGGAATGACGCGGAGATTACGTGAGTTAATTTAGGACACAGTAAATGCTCTATGGTAAATGGTCATTAATATCATCCGGTGTTATTACCAGAGCCCCTGTGTGCTAAATACTGAGCTGTGTTGTTCTTCCTCTTTCTCACTCAGTCCTCATGAGCCCAAGGTGAGGTATTGTCTCCATATCACGGATAAAGAGGCTCAGAGAGGTCATAAAACTTGCCGAGTGTCAGTCCATAGGCTTTAGAAGTGGTTGGAAATTGAGTGTCTTTAACAGCCAAGTCCTTTCCCCTTTTAAGGCCTCACTTGCTCATTCAACAGTCACTGAGGCTCTATCATGTGCTCAGCGGGGATAAGATGAAGAAAACAGAGAGGCACCCAGGTGGCTCAGTCGGTTGAGGGTCTAACTCTTGGCTTTGGCTCAGGTCATGAGCCCCATGAGATCGAGCCCCATGTCAGGCTCTGCGCTCAGTGGGGAGTCTGCTTAGGAATCTCTTCTCTCCTTTTGTTCCTCCCCCAACTCCTGCTTGCCCATGTGCACGCTCTCTAAAAATAAATAAATATTTTTTAAAAAGAGAGAGAGAGAGACAGAGAGAAAAGAGAGTTGATACAATTCATGCCCTCCCAGATGGGGGGAGGCAGTCATGTACTGGGAAAACAGATAAAAAAAAGAACAATACAGAATTATGATGGAGGAAATACTGGCAACTAAGGGAACACTAAGTGCTGGATGGAACCAAGGGCAGAGAAGGTTCTAAGAAAAACCTTTGCAGGGGTGCCTGGGTGGCTCAGCGGTTAAAGCCTCTGCCTTTGGCTCAGGTCGTGATCCCAGGGTCCTGGGATGGAGCCCCATGTAGGGCTCTCTGCTCAGCAGGGAGCCTGCTTCCTCCTCTCTCTCTGCCTGCCTCTCTGCCTACTTGTGATCTCGGTCTCTATCAAAATAATAATAATAAAATCTTAAAAAAAAAAAGCCTATGCAAAGGCACAAAATTATGAGAAAGCATGGATGTAAAAGGCACGTAAACTAGCTGAGCCCCGCAGGTGGAAGCGCGAGAGCAAGGGGTTCGGCAGTTACCATCACGAGCCTGACAGGCCCTTGAGGGAGGCATCTGGGCAGTTAATTAAATACAAGTGTCTGAAACTCCAGACGTGGATCTGGGCTGCAGACAGAGATGTGGGGTTTTCTACCATTATAAAGTACTCTTGGAAGAGGAGTCTATGAAGGAAGAGAAGGAACAGACGAAAACCAAAAAAGTGTTGCCACAGGAGCCAAGAAAGAAAGTAGTGGGAATCTTAGAATGTGGGCCTGAGCACCAGGCTCCCAGGCCCAACCCAGGGCTCCATTCACACCGAACACTGGTGGGAACAGCCCTCAGGTACCTGCCAGCCTCTCCCCAAACAGGCTAGGAATTCACTGGGGGCAGGAAATTTAACCCCCAAAACTTAAGGCTTTTTACAAAATACCCACATTCAAGGACTTAAGGAACAAGAAGATTCCCACTGGAACGTTATCACGGTCACCAAAAAATCAAGTCATCAGCACATGAGTCCATACCAACTGCTGCTTCCATAGGTTCCAAAACAGTTTCAAGTTCCTCTGATAAAAAAAGACTCCTTCACCAAGCTGCCTGGTTATTCTGCCAGGATTTCAACTCAGCCCCCAGCTTTTGGACCCAAATGAACTTTTCATGTGAATTCTAACCTGAAGGTTCCTTTATTTCCAGTCCTGAAAGATGGCCCATAGAACCTTTACTTAGCCCACAAATTTATTCCTAAGTGCTTAGTGAAATGTATTTAAGACTCCCGAAAGCATTGGGATTTTTCTTTTGTTAATTTTGCTCACCTCATTCTAATATTCTTCTGGGGCAGTAGTGCTGATAATTTAGAATTACCTACTGCGGTTCATTCTAGTATTTAATTCTTTGAAGGGCTTAGTCATCTGAATTTCATGGAAGGCCAATGTTTCTATCAAACAGATTTCCAAAGTCACAATTTTCGAAAGCCCCAGGTACACAGACTGCTTCACTGCCTTTTGGTTCTGTGAATTTAATCAATGTGTCTGCGACCAAAGTCAGAAATTAACTTGCTAACTGCCAGACAGGAGAGAAAGGGGTGGGACACTCACAGCAGACAGCCCCAGGCCCACACGCAGAGAGAGACCTGAAACAAGAGCTCCTTTCTGTGGGTTCACCAGCTCCCCATGACTTCATCCTCTCAAAGCCGCTGAGGCTATGGTTCTCACTTAGCAGTTCTTCCAAAAATGCAGAATGCACGCCTATCACGTCCTCCCTCCCACCTCTTTTTTTTTTTTTTAGCTTTTTTGTTTTTTGGTGTGTTTTTTTTGTTGTTGTTATTTTTTAACAGCTTGCGTTAGCAGCTTGGGCAGAAGAGAAAGCTCTTTAGCTCAATCTTGAAATATCTCAGGATTTTTTTTTCCCCAGCTCAGTTCAAAGCAACAAGTCCTTAAAAACTGTCTACTTAAAATAAAACCACCAAAAAAACCTCCCACTGAACTGGAAATACTATCTAGTGCTACAGAGTAGGGCCCTGATTCATTCCCACTAGCATTTATTTGATCCTTTGTAATTCAAATGACCATGCCAAAAGCCAAAAACATTTTATCTGCTGTTCTTAATCACAGTAACTGAAAAATGTTTTATTACCCCCACATCAAAAATAAGAAATGTTTAAAAAAAAAAATCAATAAAATCATTTTTATGTAGACCATCAAAAAAAAAAAAAAAAAAAAGAAGAAATGTGACTTTTTCTCCTGCCTATGAAACTAACAGCACACAACTAACCATAAAGTTGGACAAAAAAAACAAAAACAAAACGGAGAATGGTTTTCAGATGCTGAACAAGAGGCAGGGCCAGACCACAATCTCCAGGAGAAGGGGAACTTATATGGCCACCGTGGCTCTCCGCCTGCGTCCCTCCGTCCCTCTGGACGTCCTGACTGGGGCTCAGCAGGTGGACCCTGCCAAAGTGAGGAGCTAACAAGAGTTCCAAGCAGTCCAGGTGGCTGGAATCTGCAAAGCAGAGCCCCAGAGAAACAGGACTATGGGCAATGGTCTTCTCTGAGACCTTGACTGAGGACTGGACTGCACGTACTAAGTAAGATGAAGTAAGACCACCTGAACCTTACCAGACAGTTGACAGCTTTGGGACTGAGAGATCTGAAGATGTACAAGAGGTCCAGCAATGTTGTAGGATGGTGGGGTTCCAGCCTGGACACAGTGCAAACACATTCCTAACACCTCTTTAACACCCCAGACATCCAGGGGCACCTGGGTGGCTCAGTCAGTTAAGAGGCCGCCTTCAGCTCAGGTCATGATCCCAGGGTCCTGGGATCAAGCCCCGCACTGGGCTCCTTGCTTGGCAGGGAGTCTGCTTCTCCCTCTCCCTGCTGCAAGGCCTACTTGAGCTATCAAATAATTTTTTTTTTTTTTTTTTAAGATTTTGTTTATTTGTGATAGAGCACAAGCAGGCAGAGTGGCAGGCAGAATGGCAGGCAGAGGCAGAGAGAGAAGCAGGCTCCCTGCTGGACAAGGGGACTGATGTGGGACTCGATCCCACAAATAAAATCTTTTAAAAGAACGAAAACAAGGGGTGCCTGGGTGGCTCAGTGGGTTAAGCCTCCGCCTTCGGCTCAGGTCATGATCCCAGGGTCCTGGGATTGAGCACCACATCAGGCTCTCTGCTCCATGGAGAGCCTGCTTCCTCCTCTCTGCCTACTTGTGAGCTCTGTCAAATAAATAAATAAAATCTTTAAAAACAAACAAACCCACCCCAGACATCCAGCTGAGGAAGGACCATGCCCTACAGGATAGACCTATTCTAGACCTCTACAACAAGCCAAGCCTAAAATCAACCTCTGATAGTATACATGGGGAGCTGGAGTTTGGAGACTGAATCCTGCCAAGTTAGAGACACCTGGTGAACACCTTAGCTTTCCACGGATCCTCTTATGCCACAGCATAAAGCCAAGCCTACAAATGTTCGAGATCAGCTAGGAACTGAACTGCCTATCACAATCAAAATATCAGTACTCTTCAGAGAAGGTAACAGAATCCAGAGTCCCTATACTTCACATATAGTATTTGCCATATTATCAAAAACTACTAGACAATGCAAGAAACAGGATAATGTGACCCATAGTCAGTAGAAATTAACCCTCAATCTAGCCCAAATGTTGGATTTATTAAAGACTTTAACGCAGTCATTATAAAACAGTCCAAGAATAATAACAACAACAAGACGATGTTGGTACATGATGATAATCTCTTGAAGAAGTGAAATCTGAAAGAACCAAATGGAAATTCTAAAACTGCAAGTACAAGAACTAAAACAAAAACATATAAAAAGTAAACTGAAACTTTACCACCTCTCGGCCAAGTAGACAAGACACAGAAACAGCAAACCTGAGGGCAGATAATGGAAATCATCCCATCCAGAGAACAAAGGGAAGACTGAAGAAAAGTGAACAGAGCCCAAGGACCCACGGTCCGCTGGGAAATCGTGGAACGTGAGGCTCTGGAAAGAGGAACTGGTCAAGGTCACGCCAAGTGCGCTCAGTCCACAGTAACACACCTGAAAGTAATGAATCTACAGTGTAAGTCTGAAGGCATCCTGAAAATTTATGCCTCTCAAGATGGAAAAAAGTTTAACCACCAAAACCAAAGCAACATCCCTCAACATCATTTGAGGTTTACAGTCACTGCTAGGAAGCAGCGGGACAACACTATGCACCCATCAAATTTCAGTTGTGAAATAACATAAATCACCTTAACAGAATGTTTTTTTGGTTTTTTTTTAAAGATTTTATTTATTTATTTGGCAGACAGAGAGAGCACAGTAGGCAGAGAGAGAGAGAGGAGGAAGCAGGCTCCCCGCCAAGTAGGGAGCCCCATGCGGGGCTCGATCCCAGGACCCTGGGATCGTGACCTGAGCCGAAGGCAGAGGCTTTTTTTTTTTTTTTTTTTTTTTTAAAGATTTTATTTATCTGTCAGAGAGAGAGAGGGAGAGAGCAAGCACAGGCAGACAGAATGGCAGGCAGAGGCAGAGGGAGAAGCAGGCTCCCCAATGAGCAAGGAGCCCGATGTGGGACTCGATCCCAGGACGCTGGGATCATGACCTGAGCCGAAGGCAGCTGCTTAACCAACTGAGCCACCCAGGCGTCCCCGAAGGCAGAGGCTTTAACCCTCGAAGCCACCCAGGCGCCCCTTAACAGAATGATTTTTGACTCACTAGTAAGACCGACAAGGAAGCGACTGGCAAGTTCACGTAAACATCTACCTCGTAAGTAAAAAATATATATATATACATTAAACTCCTACCTCAAAATTTTCACTGACTTCTTGCATCATTTTTAACTTTGTTTCATCAGCTGTGAAGGACAAGACAAGTCGTCAGGTAATCGAAATTACATTAAGGATCTTCCCAAAATTAATGGACTTAACAACTTAAGAGAAGCAATCAGATCTTATCAGTTTCACTGTCACAGTCCAACAGAAGGCACATAACTAGTTTCCCTACAACCAGTCACACACACTCACACTCTCAGACGTACGTGTGCATGCACAGACAAGGACACACACACACACACACACACACACACGTGCCTCTTTGGAGCTCCAGGTAGTAATGTACATCACTTTGCTTCTCCACAAGGCAGAGAATGGGAAATTGAGGTTAAGACTATCTGTTCATCCCAATGTGCACATCATCTGAATTGAGATGAATGAGTCACCATAACGCATTTCTTAATGACAAGAAGGATCAACTCACGTGTATTTACATCCGTGAGAGCTGCCACAAACTGAAGGTATTTTTTCATCAGAGTGGTTTGATCAACCACCGTGGCCCCCTGCGTTGCAACAAATGCCATTTTTCTTTTGAGCCGGTTTGTTTCTCAAGAGAAAAGTATGAGGCCCGTGAGTTCACCCAGCCTAGGAAAAGAAGCATATGGTTAGCCAACTTATTGAAGGCACAGGCTCACCGTCGTTATGAAAATCATATCTAAATGGCTGTATTAAGCTAATTACTTTTTAACTAACCCACAATACTATTCCCTCTGCTTTTTTGAAAGTAAAATTTCCTTGAACCCATTTTCCCTATTAATTTCTAAACATGATTTTTATAAACAGAGGCTTTTCCCTCCCTTACTGTTTATCCTTCTTTCCCTAGGCCAGGGGTGGGCAGCCTCTCTGTAAGCCAGACTGTAAATATTTCAGACTTTGTGGTCTCTATCAAAACTACTCAGGGGGCGCCTGGGTGGCTCAGTGGGTTAAGCTGCTGCCTTCAGCTCGGGTCATGATCTCAGGGTCCTGGGATCGAGTCACACATCGGGCTCTCTGCTTGGCAGGGAGCCTGCTTCCCTTCCTCTCTCTCTGCCTGCCTCTCTGCCTACTTGTGATCTCTGTCAAATAAATAAAATCTAAAAAAACAAAACAAAACAACACAAAAACAAAACAAAACAAAAAAACTACTCAGCTCTGTTATAGCCAGAAAACAGCCGTGGACCACATAAATGGAAGAGCGTGGCTGTGATCCATAAAACTGTATTTAGGGACACTGAAATTTGAATGTGATGTAATTCTTCACTTGATCTTAGCCAAAAGGCCGAGAAGCGATTGAATGTCATATAATTCTTAAATGCCATGAAACATTACTCTTTTTTTCAACTTTTCTCAACCATTTAAAAACATAAAAATTCTTAGTTCGTGGGCCAAATAAAAAGAGGCAGCTGAGGGGCACCTGACAGGCTCAATCTGTGGAACACGCAACTCTTGGTCTTGGGGTTGTAAGCTCGAGCCCACGTTGGGTGTACAGATTGCCTAAAAATAAAAATCTTGGGACACCTGGGTGGCTTAGTGGGTTAAGCCTCTGCCTTTGGCTCAGGTCATGATCTCAGGGTCCTGAGATCGAGCCCCACATGCGGCTCTCTGCTCAGCAGGGATCCTGCTCCCCCCCCCCGCCCGCCGCCTGCCTCTCTATTTGTGATCTCTCACTGTCAAATAATAAAATCTTTAAAAAATAAAAATAAGTATCTTAAAACAACAACAAAAAAAGGGCAGCTGACTGGATTGGGCAACCTCTACCCTAGGTGACTGGTTTTCACACTTCAGTGTGCACTAAGATCACCAGGTGCCAAAGGTGAACCTCCAAGCACTACCCAGAGACTGTGGTTCAGTGAGGGACCCGGGAAGCTGTAGATTTTGCTTGCAGCTAGCGCAAAGTAGGCACTTAGGAAATGCTGCCTGAATGAATGAATGAATGAATGCTTCAAGTTGCTGAGGACCACACTTGAAGAACTACCTCTCCAGGCTGACACCTACACAGAGGGAGACCTGGTTTCTGCTTTAAGAGCTCACAAAAAGTATCTTGAGAACCTGGTTAATTTGCTTTTACGCATCCTCCTTGTATATATAACCGTTTAATTTCACTCTGCATCAAAAGGCAGCTTCATGACTTAATTTTCTCCTCCTTTCTGCAGGCCTTTCAAAAGCCCTCCCTACCGGAAGCCCTCCCTTAGCGGCTCACACTTCTGCTCCCAAGTGACAGGGACACCCTGACTCCACACAGCCTCTCCGGGCCACTCTCTTCGAGACACCAAAAGCACTTCTCCCACGCAGAGAAGACGCCGACTGCTGCTCTCTCGCACTCCTCCGACTCAGAGCAGGAAAACTCGCCGAGACTGAAGAGAGGCACCCTGTCAGCCCCGCTGGATGACCTGACGACTGCTTCCTCTTTGAGGACGCACGCCCTCCGCCAAACACGAATGCCCCCCCAACCCCCATCCCATCCCTGGGGACCCAAGAGCAGGGTCAGGGCCTCTCCGTGCCTACGAAACTTGTGGTCGTGCCCAAACTCCTTAAAAGCTTGAACCCCCTCTTTCACCGAAGTCGGTTCACTCTTCCATTTCCCGGGGCCCCAAAAGGCCAGGCCCCGCGTTCCTGCCGGGCCGTGGGGGGAGGAGGCGTGGGCCTGAGAAGGGAAAACGGCCCATCGCGCCTGTCCGTGGGAGAGAGGCTTGAAGACGCCGGGGCCGAGGGCCTGGCCTCTGTCCGGCCCACTCGTCCCCGCCCAGGTGGAAAGGCCGGCGCCGCCCGCGCACGGACGGACAAACGGCCCCGCCGCCCCGCCCCACCGCGCCGAGCCTGATGCAGCGCCGCCGGGCCGGAGGGGGCGCTGTCTTGGCCGCTACCTTCGCTCTCCGCGCCGGGCCAGACCAGCCAGGGGCCTGCGTGGAGGCCGGGGGTGCCAGGCTGGCCTGGGGACGCTTCTGGGGGTACGGGGCCCCAAACCCACACTCTCTCTCCCAGATCTCAAACGGCTCGCCGTTTCCCTCCTTTTGTCGCCGTCTCCGGACACCCAGCGTCCGCCCTCCAGGCCGCGGTACGGCGAGCGCCGAGGGCCAATTCTCGCGCCGCTAGCCCTCCGCCTCCCAGCGCTCCTCAGCGCGGCCAAGCAGCGGGAGGCTACAGGGCGGCCGCCGGCTTCGGCCTGCCGGGCTGGGCACCGGTGGGTACCGGGAGGGGATGGCCGGGTGGAGCGGACGCAAGGAGCCTACCTCTGTCGCTGCGCGGAGCCGCCGCGCCGCAGAGGCCTCCTCCCCACGCTGGGGACCCGCCGCACCGGCCCGGGCCTCCGCGCGCGCCTCCCGGGGCCGTTCCGCCGCCCTCTCGCGCCGGCCCGCGCTTACCCTAAGCTCGGCGGCGGGCCTCCTGCAGACCCAGCCCGAGACCCCCAGCGAAGCCCTCGCCGCCGCAGCCGCCGCCGCAGCCACCGCCGCCGTGCAGTCCCGCCCCCGCTTAAAGCGGCCGCGCCCGCCGCGGGAGAAATAGGTCCGGGCGCGCCGCCCCCAAGTGGGTGCGGCCTGGGCGAGCGGCGGGAGCGGGGAGGGGCGTTGCGCCCGGTCCCGCCCGCTCGGCCCTTTAAACCTCCGCCTGGTGGGCGGGGCCGCCCTCCTGGCTGGAGAGGCCGCAGGTGCCGGCCGTCTTGGGGCTCTTTCTGCCCTAAATAAGCGCGCAGGAGCCAGGTCTGGGAAGGGTAGGGAAGGGACACGGGGACTGCGGCAGGGCGGTGGGCACCCGAGGGGCTCCCTTAGCAGGCGGCGGTCGGGCCCAGGTAGAGTCCATCCCTGAACTGAATGTGGCAGTCCGGGCGGGTTTCCTCCCTCCTCCCTTCCTGGGCTCGTTTTTAACCAGTCGAAAAGGGGAGGAGGCAAGCAGGCTGGAGACAGAGGAGACCCTGTATGCAAAGGAAAGCCCTGGTGTTCTGCTCCCCGAGGTGGCCGGCCTGATCATTTGTTCTGCAGCTGCATCACCGAGGCGGGACCGCAGACGATCTCTGTCAGCTCCTACCTGGCGGGCAGATGTCTCTGGCCAGGACAGACCAGTGATGAGAAGAAAGGGGAGTGGGGCAGAAGGCCCTGATCCCTACGTGAGATGGCGTGGGCAGGACCAAGACGCCTTAGAAGGGAAAAGTACTGTTGAGCCTTACCTACGACTCCATCTAGAAGAGCGGCTCCTGGTAACCCATGGTTACCATGTTAGATGGACAGAGCATTAAAGTGATGGCCTATCTCCACCATCTCCATTACCTGATTCCACCGCCTACCCTTTCCCAACAATATCTTACCCTCCCCCACATCATCACTAAGTTACCAAAGTCTTTGTGTTCCCTTCACAGAAAGATACATTTCACACTTTGCAATAAATGCAGTTTGCAACAGCTGCAATGTATCTCGGAAGAAAGGCGCCCTATTCAGAAGCATGCTCCTTCCTTGTTTAAAAATGTTGCCACTCAAGAACAACCTTCTGTTGAACTGGGATTTTACATCAATATATTTCTTGTCACTTGTTTCTTCCCTGGGAGAAATAAAATGGGTCAGAATAACTTCCCCGCCCATGGAAAAAGTACTTGCAAGCAGAATCCTCTCTGCTCCTTAGCACCCCCCCCAAAGTAATAGCTCCAAAGCTGGGGAAGGTTTAATAATCTGAGAGCTGAAATCAGTGTACAGTTGTTTCATATTGTTCCGTGGAAAGGGGGTGGAAAAAAAAGCAGAAAGTAGATAAATCTTTTGATAAGTTTCAGATTAATTGCACATGCTAAAGACCTACAGTTAAGCCTAGCTCTAATGTTGGCTAAATTCCTGCACTTCCCATGGCCCTAGCTTCTCCTAACAAAGTACCCAAAATGTTGTTTGATTTTTGTCTGCTTTCTTGTCAGAGACAGTGTCAACTCTATCCCTATCAGGTAAATTAGATCACACCACTCCTCTGCTTAAAACCCTCCAAAGACTTCTCAGCTCATCCTCATTGCCTGGCCCTATGTACCTCCCAACCTCACTCTTCATGGTTCTAGCTGCTGTGGCCTTGCTGTGCCTCAGGCCAACCTAGGACCTCTGGAATGTTCTTTCCTCAGAGGCACACAGCTGACTCCTTGTCATCCTTGATGAGCTCAAATATCACCTCCTCAGAGACAACTTTCTTAAGGCCCAGTGTAAGAAAACCACTGCTCCTACCACCACCCCCATTCACTATCTCATAATACTATAATACTGTAATAATTTCACCAGGGGAAATACTCAAAATGCTGTATTTCCCCTCAATAACCTCGTAATCTGAACATCAGTTTTAGGGTGGCCTTTGCAGTGGCTTCTGTGACATAGTACTACTACATTTAGTAGTCACAAGACTATCTGTGACTACTATAAAATAATTATTCAATGCAATCAAGTTACACATAAAAAATGTAATCTTATTATTTTCTTTTCTGCATTTAGTTTGTTTTTAATCATTTTTTTAGAGATTTTATTTGAGAGAGAGCTCGTGCATGCACACAAGTTGGGGGGAGGGTCAGAGGAAGAAGCAGACACCTGCGCTGGGCAGGGAGCCCCAACTCAGGACTCTGAGATCATGGCCTGAGCCAAAGGCAGATGTTTAACCCACTGAGCCACCCAGGTGCCCCTAAAAAATTTTTTTTTAAAGATTTTATTTTTAAGTGATTTCTACGCCCAACATGGGGCTCAAACTTAAGAGCCCTGAGGCCGAGTCACATGCTCCACTCACTGAGCTAGCCAGTGCCCCCGCATTTAGTTTGTTTTAAAAGCCACTAATAATAAAAAAAAAAAACCAAAAAAAAAAAAAATAAAAAATAAAAGCCACTAATAACCAGACCTTTGAATAATGTTAAATAGTGGGGCACCTGGGTGGCTCAGTGGGTTCAATCCTCTGCCTTCAGCTCAGGTCATGATCCCAGGGTCCTGGGATGGAGCCCCACATCAGGCTCTCTGCTCCGCAGGGAGCCTGCTTTCTCCTCTCTCTCTGCCTGCCTCTCTGCCTACTTGTGATCTCTGTCAAATAAATAAATAAAATATTTTTAAAAATTTAAAAAAATGTTAAATAGTTAAATACTTGAAACTCGGTTTATTAACCTTAACATTTTTTCCCCCCACCACAATTTTCTCCCCAGTTCCTGATGGACTAGCGACACTCTCCCAGGTCTGTAAGCAATTCCGATGACGACAGCAAATACTGATCATGTGTACTGTCCCAAGCACTGTTGTATGTGTTAACTCATTTGATCCTTGCTACAGTCTCACAGAGTAGGAACTATTTCCATTTTAAAGGAAAGGAAAATGAAGGACTCAGAGGAAAGTGATTTTCCCAAGGACATGTAACTCTCAGAAGGAATCCAAAGTCTCCTGCTTCCTAGGCCTGGTATTGTCCCCACAATGTTGATTGCTGCTACTGAGGGGGGGGGGGGGAGGATGACGCCTGTCTAGCACTTTCAACTCTCCTGGGGAGGCTCACTCAGATCTGTTCCCCCTCCCTTAGGGTGCGATGGCAGTGTGGCCAGTGAGCCCATCCTCCGTGAAGGCCACCGCTGTCCCAGAGACAGAGGCCATACCCGCAGGTGTCTTCACTCCCATGCTGCGATTCAAGTCATCCAAGCCCACCAGGCAAGAGGGGTTCATCCAACCTCCCTCCCTTACCCAAGTACAGGCTTAAGCAAAGGCAGAGGTGCGACAAGGATCCAAGCCGCCAGCTTCCAGTCTTGGAAGACAAGACAGGACAGCCACCTTCTAGAAGGAAAGACCTGCTTCACTCTATTATGACGGGTGGAAGCGCCAGCACAGGCCAAAGAGGGGCCTGGTCACCCCTCACTGCGGCTGTCTGAGTCTCACAAGGCCCTCAGTGACACCCTAGCCGCTGCTGTGGGCACGAGCAGTTTGACAGCAGGGACAGAGGGTAAACTGAGGAAAGACCGTAGACTCGGCGGAGGTGCTTGACTCCCTCCCTCAGGAGGGATATGGGGTGCTTGCAGTCCCTCTGCCCAGCGCCTCGCACGCAATGAGGGCTTCACGGGAATGAGTCGCTCTCCAAATCGTGTGCGTCAAGAGGAGATATGGCAACTGGAGAAGAACCCAAAGGGGCCTGCGCACGGCTTTGCAGCGGGGCGCGCGCCTTTGGGGACGCTGAGTCAGAGGCGGCGGGCGCCGACGCGGGGAGGCGGCGCAGACTCAGGAGGAGCGCAGACCCGGGGAGGGGAGGATGGTGGGGAGAAGAGGGGTAAAGGGAGGAGAGAAGAGAGGAGGGGAGGGGGCGCGGGAGGCGGCGCGCACTCGGGAAGGCGGGGGTTCGTGGGGAAAGGAGGGGTTCGGCGAGGGGAGGGAGGGACGCGGGGAGGGGGCGCGGCGCGGCGCGGCTGACGCGGGCCGGGGTCGGCGCGGCGGGCTGTGGGCGGCGGCGGCGCGCAGAGACACAGCGTCGCGAGGCGAGGACGAGCGAGCGCCGCTCCCGCACCTCCCCGCATAGCCCGCGCCGCGCGTCCCGAGGAGCGGCCGCAGCCTCCGAGTCAGCCGCGTCCCCTCCGCGCTCCTGCCGCTCCCGGCGCAGCCATGGCCCCGGCCTTCCGGCCGATCCTCAGCCGCGTCCTTTGGCTCGCCTGCCTCCTGCCCTTGGCCCCGGCTAGGGTGGCCGCAGGTAAGGCGCTGCGCGGGCCGGCCGTCCGCCCCACTGCAGCCGCAGCGCGCCCGGGGCCTCGGGGCGGTCCAGCCGTGCGCCCTGAGCGCACCTCCCTCCTCCCGGGCAGCCTCTGCAGCGCGCAGCGGAGGGGAGCGTGGCCAGCCTGCCCCTCGAAGCCCTCTCTTCTCTCCCTCCATCCTTCTCCCCAGAAGTCGGCCCCGCCCTCGAGGGGTCTCCCGCGCTCCTCGGTTCCTGCTGCCACCTCCAGATCGGCCCTGTCCTGGGAACCGCGCGCGGTGCCCAGAGCACCCATGCGGGTGCCCGGGGGGCCTCGCAGCCGCTGGGAGGTGGGGCTGGGAGGACGATGCGGGGAGACCGGGAATGTGCGGGACCCATCATCACGCCACAGCCCCCCAGAGAGCGTGGACAGCGTCTTTGCCTTTAAATGTCGTCTTATCTGGAGAGGTTTTCCACCCTGTGTTGGCTTCAGGGAGGCTGCCATTTCGTCTTTGGAATGGTTTCCAAAATGGACCCCGAGCTGACAGGTTCTTCTGGGTGCTCCCCTCGCTCCCCCCGCCCCCCCCGCTCCGCCGGGCCTTGCTTCTATGCTCTCTACTTCCCCACCGCGGAAAGGCCAGCACCAACCTTTCTGCCACATTTTGGCGACAACAAAAGGATCCGGATTGGAGAGTAGTTGGGGGACAGGTGGGATGTGGGCAGCTCTGGTGATATGCGTGTGTTAAATTGACAACATTTTCCATTATGTCCCTTCCCCCCCCCCAAGAAGGGTAGAAAGAGGAAGCGATCTAATGCCAAATCGTGTAAGACAATGGAAAAAGTAAAAATAAAATTCTGCATTTTAGGGATGAATTAGGAGAATTTTGTGGGAACTGTGCTTGGTCAGGATTACCTGCTTCACTCCTGGAATTTTCATATAGAGATGGCGGTCTCTTGCCCATTGGGTTTACATGTATCTGGAAATAAATGATCACCATGGCCTGAACTGCAAACCAGAAAAAAAAAAAAAAAAAGCACATTAATTCTTTGGAAGTCATGTGTGGTTCCTAGCCCGGCCTATTGATGATATGATCGAAATAAGCTGGGAATGAGGCTGGGGAGCATACCTTCTCCCTCACACACGGGTTCAAATCAGAGACTTGGAAGCCCTTTCCATTCTTCCTGGGGTCTGGGTCAGCCTGCACTGGACACTTCCCACACTGGAAGTCAAAGTCAGAATCCAAGGACTGGACCATTCATGAATTCCAGGTTATGTTGTTCAGACTTCCAAGGTCCCTCGGGAGGTGTTTGGGGCTGTGCACACGTGCAGTGTGTAAGAGCCAATGCGGCCATTTTCTAGAATGTTCAGGGTCCCACATGCGTGGGAAGGTGTGCTCCAAGGGGAAGCCCACGGCACCTGTTAGTGAGTGAGTGTGGCTCCTGTGGGTCAGGCTTCGTGGCAGTTGCCACTTCGCTTCTTGCTTTGTCCCTTTCAGCTCTGGGTCACTCAGTGCACCCATGGAGCCCCCTATGCCCCTCCCTTAGCTCTGTACTCCAAGGCCATGTCACCTGGGCTCCCAAACCTGGAAAGATAGGTTTGGATGGGTAGGGCAACAGGATCTGGGCTTGGTTCCTTTAGCCACAAGTGGCAAAGCCTTCATGGTCCATTTCAGCTTGGATGCCGTGGACACTTCTTAGAGCCCCAAGGAAGAGAGTAGTGGCATTAACCAGGGGCTGTGAAACATATGCTTGAAAAATAAAAAAAATAAAAGCTTGAAAAAAAGTGCCCTCGGAGCCTCCCAGTGTGTGGACAGGTGTGGGGGCTCCTAGGAGCTGGGCCAGCCTCTGCAGCAAAGGAACTCTAGCCACAGCCCCTCCCCCCCGCCCCCCAACCCACCCCTCCTCCCAGCCAGTCCATCCCCCTGGCAACGGACCTGCGTAGCGCTGACACGCGCCTGTCTCCAGTCCGCTGCAGATGCTGGATGGCCATTAGCATGCAGCCGAATGTCCCTGCCACCTGCCAGCCTCGCTCTGGCCCACGCTCCTCGCCTGGGGGGACGGGAGGGAGCCACAGGGAGATGGGAGGGGACGGCCCCTCTTTCTGGGAAGCCTGGCCAAGTGCTGCCTCACAGCCAAAGGGAGGGAGAAGAGAACTCAGCCCAGGGGAGGGGGGTACAGATTTGCTTGGTGACTCCAGGCTGTCACATGGGGCCCTCAGGGGACTCAATGTCCCTCAGTGTAAAATACGCACTGTATTTTCTTGCAGAAATCTCTGCCATAGCATCTGGAATTCTCTCTTGGGGATTAAGACACTGCAGGTCCCTTTGTCAGTGCCAGTCCAGACGACTTCACAATCTCTGGGGCAGGGGATTCAGAACAGGGAATGTGTGACAAAGGGAAAGGCTAAAGCAGAAGTCCCCAGTAGGAACAGACAACACTGCCTAAGCGTGAAGGGGACGCAGCTTTGCTGTTCCAGCTTCGCTGAGAACAAGTCTCTAGTGAGCTCCCTGAGGACAAGAGACATTTCCTACACTTCTGGGTCCCCCACCACTTGTGGAGTGGGGGACAAGGAAGGGGCTCAGTCAGTACCACCTGACTGAACAGTCTCCTGGGACAGTGCTAGGTGGGCTGGTCCCTCTGCCACACTCTTCTCTCCAGGAGCCTTGGGCAACAGCAGTATTAAACACGTACTATGTGTCAAGCACTTTGCTGGGCGCATGGGGAAATGACAATGACCCCTGCCCTCGAGGAGCTTGCAGTGCAGCAAGGGAGACAAAGAAACCTTCATGCCCATGTGAGGTTGGGACCACTGTGTGCCCAGGCTGCTTGGAGAGCACTGAGAGGGAAAGGGGTTCAGGGAAGCTTTCCTGGAAGAGGTTATATCCACCGACATATAGGTAGAGAGGGGCAGTGGGGACAGCGTGTACAAAGGCCCTGAGGTTAGGAAGGACAGAACAGGTTGGGAGAGCTACAAGAGTTAAAGTGGCCAGCCCCAGCATGCCAGAATGTGAGTTCGGACTCCACTCTGAGGCCGGTCCATGAACACATTAGGTGTGGAGGAAGCTCCTTGCTGGTGGGAGTTGGGGGTAGATGGTGCTGAGAGAAGGGAGGACTGGAGGCCAAGTGCCAGGGCCAAGGATGAAGTAGTAACTATGGCTTGAATGCTGGCTAGTCATGATGGAGAGGAAGCAAACGTGCTCAGATGGGAGGAGTAGTGGCAAAGGACTCGGGATTGACTGATTCCTGGGACAGCTGTTCCCTTGGCCCCAATGGAGAGCAAGGGCTGAAAATGGTAGGTGTGGGGAGGGGAGAGCCCTAGACCAGCACTGTCCAGCAGAACATGGGGTGATGAAGGCAAAAGTCTACATCTGCCCTGAAGGGTAGTTACTAACCCCATCTGGCTCTGAAGCACTTGAAATTGTGGCTAGTGCAATTGAAGAACTGAATTTCCAGTGTTGGTTCAATTTAAGTAATTAACTTTGATTAATTTAAGCGTAATTACATGTGGTTAGCAGCTCCTGTTTTGCTCAGTGCAGATCGGGAGCCCAGAAAGTAGGTCTAGGTTACTTGGTTCCGCCAGCGTTTAGGAGGCATCCAAAACCAGGAGAGCAGATGCGAGTGGCCAGGAAGGTGGGTGGGAGTGAGGGAAATGAGCGGAGAGGGGCTTGGGGCCCCTCCAGCCTTCCATCTATGTCTGCTCTTCTGGTGAGGTATATGTTCGTACAGGCTGGACACTCTCGAACCTGTCACCCTTCAGAAACCTCACCTGAAGAGGAAGTTTACAAATTATAACCAAATCGTCACCAAGACGTGCAAGAGTGCGACTGGCAAGAGTGAGGGGTTCTGGGAATCAAGATCTACCTGCTTGGGGTGCCTGGCTGGCTCAGTCAGTACAGCATACGACTCTTGATCTCAGGGTAGTGAGTTCGAGCCCGTGTTGGATGTAGAGATGGCTGAAAAACAAAATCTTTAAAAAAATGAGAGAAAAAAAAAGATATTCCTGCTCTAGGGATTATCATACCCAGAGTGAAATTCACATTAGTGTGACTATGGACGTGCTTTAGATGTGTTGTCCTGTGAAAATAAAATAATTCAAAACTGTGTGCAGAGTGGGATTATGTCACATTAAAAACTTCTATGCATGAAAAAGAGACACGAGGACAGGAGTATGGTTGCAGCTGTCTTGTGGAAGTAGGATAATGGGACATTTCTAATATTCTTTTTTTATTTTTAAAGACTTTATTTATTTATTTGACAGAGAAAGATCACAAGTAGGCAGAAAGGCAGGCAGAGAGAGAAGCAGGCTCCCTCCTGAGTAAAGAGCCTGATGTGGGGCTCCATCCCAGGTCCCTGAGATCATGATCCAAGCTGAAGGCAGTGGCTTAACCCACTGAGCCACCCAGGCACCCCTTCTAATATTCTTTACACAGATGTATGTATTACTTTCATGATGGAAAGAAAGCTTGTTTTATATATCTTACTTTGTTTAGATAATAAAATGTTATGCACAAAGTAAAGCAGTTGAAGAATAATGACTTAGGAAAAGACCCGTGATATGGAATTGAAAACAACAATGATAGAATACAGAATTCCAAATTATGAGCACAATCTTTTTTCAAGTAAGAAATGCACACATATGGTAACACTGGGTTGTTACTGATTATTTTTATTTTTAAGAGAATTGTTTAAGTTTTAATTTTCTATTTTCTCTATTTTCGGGTTACAGTTAGTTTTACTTTCCATGCGGTAGTCAGTCGGGAGGGGGTTGGTATTTGTAAAGGGCTGTGACCTGGCCTCCAACCCATACACTCAAGGCCCTGTTCTCTGTTAGGATCCTCTAAGACTTGATTCCCAGGTTCCCTATAAAAGCCGCATCCCCCACATTTTAGTTCAAGTTTCCTGAGGAGTTGAGCAGCCTTACAGGTGCAGCGTTGGCCCCCGTGGGAATTGCGGAGGTCATTTAAGAGCAGTGAGCATTGGGGGTCCAGTGACAATGAACATAGGTGACAATGAAGATATTACATATCTTTACTACCGAGTACTTGAAATGCAGTTGCGGGGGTGGGGGGCGATGGGCAGGGGTGGCGACCTGGGTGGCTCAGTCTGTTAAGTGTCTGCCTTCAGTTCAGGTCATGACCCCCGGTCCTGGGATGGAGTTGGGCTCCCTGCTTTGTGGGGAGTCAGGTTCCCCCTCTCCCTGTGCCCCTCCCCGCCCATGCTCTAGCCAGTGCACTCCCTCTCTCTCAAATAAATAAATAAAATCTTAAAAAAAAAAAAAAAGAAAGAAAGAAAGAAAGAAAGAAAGAAATGCAGCTACTGTGGCTAAGAAAGTGGGTTCTAAATTTTGTTTCATTGTAACTGAAACCTACGCAGCCACGCATGGCCAGTGGCTGCTGTGCTGGGCAGTGAAGATCTAGAATGTTTTCCTTTACATTCAGAAGAAGGCTTGGCTTGGGGCGCCTGGGTGGCTCAGTGGGTTAAGCCTCTGCCTTCTGCTCAGGTCATGATCTCAGGGTCCTGGAATCCCTGGGATGGAGCCCCTCATCGGGCTCTCTGCTCAGCGGGGAGCCTGCTTCCCTTCCTCTCTCTCTGCCTGCCTGTCTTCCTACTTGTGATCTCTGTCTGTCAAATAAATAAATAAAATCTTAAAAATAAAGAAGAAGAAGAAGGGTTGGCTTGAATCACAGTAGACCTTTGTCCCAGGGTTGGTCTATCACTGTCTAGGCATTTGGCCTCTAAGAGGGTCCAGACTTTGTGTTTCAGATCGGAATTTTGTTTGACATGGAAAGACTAGTCCGAAGGAGTGGGTAATAGAGGGCAATTTTTTGGGCAGCAACCAAGAGGGTCCCTCCCTTGACATACGTTGGCAGTCATTTTCATAGCTAAGAAATAAGTCTGGCCAGGTCAGACCTGGGCTCTGGAGGGCCTTGCTTGGCTGGCATGAAAAGAAAATCTCTGGACTCCCCTGGGCCCGGGTTGCAATCCCAGCTTACACTGAACCAGCCACATGACCCTTGGGCAAGTCACTTGTGCAGGCTGAGCCTCAGTTTCTCCACTTATAAAACAATAAGAGAAGCTAGCCCGGAGGCTGACGGTGGGTTCCTTGCCACAACTGTCCTGAAACACAGTCTTTGTCTCTGGACTTCTAGGGCTGTATGAACTGCACCTCACCACTGATGGCCCTGCCACCACAGGGGCAGAGGTGACGATCACAGCTAGCCTGGTGGCCAGTGACAATGGCAGCCTGGTCCTGCCCACCAACACCCGCCTCTACCACTTCCACTGGATCCATACCCCACTGCTGCTCACAGGGAAGACCGATGAGGCTTTCAGCTCCACCATCCGTGCCGTGGGGACCGTGCCCGGGGAATTCCCCGTCTCCGTCTGGGTCACCGCTGCCAACTGCTGGACATGCCCGCCTGTGGCCAGGAGCCTCCTCGTCCTCCCCATCACAGGTGAGGAACTTTTCTGTTTGCTAATTGGCCTTCAAACTCTTGCTGCAGAAAAAACCATCCAGTCTGGTTAGTAATGGTATGAACAGGAATCGGACTCATGGTCCCTTCTCCATTATCTGTGTTGGAATGGACACTTAAAGCACATGTTGCTACTGGAGCTATAAATTAACACAACCCTTTGGAGAGCAGCTGATCGATACTTTTCAAAGGTTATGCACTATTTCAGTCTCTGGTCTGTTCATTCTCGTCCCTCCAGCTTCCCACCCTAACACTCCTCTCTCCTTCCAGGAAGTCCCTGCTCTCTCTGAGTTTACAATCTGTCAAAGAATTTGTCTTCAGGAAGTACATTTCCATTTGGATAATGTTTTATGCACAAATATGTTCATTGAAGTGGTGTTTATAACAACAGAAGAAAATATTAGCCAAGCTAAGTTTGCAACCATAAAGGGACTGGTTAAGTATGTGGATATAATTTGTATAATGAATAACAATGACATTTACAAAGACTTTGTAATGTCCTGAGGGAATATTCCTGCTTATAAAATTTTAAAAAGCAAAACACAGACTTCTATAACCAATTTGCTTAACTGTGTTTAACATATATATGTATATGTAATGTGCATCTTTATTAAATAGGTACACACAAATGCTTTGCAGCTCTTCAAAACATCAACAAAAGTTGTGTTTGAATGACTGGTGGTTTCTTTTCATCCTACATTTCAGCATTTTTCCAAATGAGCTTTATTGAGCACACCTTACTTTCTGCATTTGGGGTGAAAAAAAATCAGCTCCTAATTTTTATTTATTTATTTATTTATTGGGGGGTAGAAAAGAAGACACAGAACAGCGATCCTTACCCAGTCCGGCACATTGAGAGTACAGCTGTGATCAGTAGAAGTGCTAATTTTTTTTCTAGACACATCTAATAATCTGAAATCTCTCTTGAGAATTTATTTCAAAGCCTATGCCTTTTCTCCTGGTCCTGGGCATCTTTTATGCCAGAAAGTTCGGGATCCTGGTGAAAGTGGCATGGGAGCAAGGCAGTGCGTGTGGCGTGTGCTGTGAGTCTTAACCAGTGTCCCAGGGTCCCAAGCAGCAGGGCAAAGATGTGGGGGCTGTGCGTCTCTATGTTCAGTGACCTGCAGGGTCCCCTCCTGTCTCCACTCAGCTCTGACAGCCAGAAGGTCCCGGTGGGGACAGGCTGTCCTGCCAGCTGGCCTCTGACATCACTCCTTGGCCCTTGGGGGACTCACCTGCTTATGATCTCTCTCCCAGAGCTCCTTGTGGGTAACCTCGTTGTCACCCAGAACACCTCCCTGCCCTGGCCCAGCTCTTACCTCACCAAGACAGTCCTTAAAGTTTCCTTCCTTCTCCATGACCCGAGCAACTTCTTCAAGACGGCCTCATTTCTCTACAACTGGGACTTCGGAGACGGGTATGTGCTTCCCCACTGATGCCCCAAAGCTTTGGCCTGCAGTTGGTGGCCCCATAGTCCCACGCAAAGTGCTCTGTACTTTCCCACCCTTACCTCCTCACTCCTTCTCACTCCAAACCTTCCTTCCACACCTGCATGGGGTAGGTTGCGACCAGCATGAGCCAGTCACAAGACCTGCCTCCGAGGTGCCTACAACCTGGTAGAGGAGGTCACTGGTGCCCCAGACATCCCTTTAAGAAAGGTCAAAGTAGGGTTTTTCTCCATTTGACTCTGGAAGGACTTATTTGGCTGATGGAACCTGCAATCATACACCTGTGGCAGAACTCGGGTGTTCTGGCTTCATTTCTCCAGACTTCTCCTCTCCGAACAAGTCTGGCTGGAGGAGACAGGTCAGGGAGTAGGGCTCAGGGACGGAGCCCAGGCAGCCCACAGACACTCTGATCTCCTCTGAGGGTAGTGCTCTGCTGAGACCCCTCAGTCCATTTCGGTCCCCTCGAGTCCCTGGCCGATGGCCCTTCCTACTGTATCCCATATGTTTCCACCTTCCATTGGTGGAAGCCAACTTCCACCAGCCAACTTCTGTTGGCTTCCTTAAGACACTTCTCAGGTTTGCAGAGAAACACAGACCAATCTTTCAAGTTCATCGGAGGCTTAGTAATCCTTCTCGTGCATCACTCTGCACCCCCATGGGACTTATAGGCTCAACATGCTTTCTTTCTTTCTTTTTTTTTTTTAAGATTTTATTTATTTTATTTGACAGGCAGAGATTACAAGTAGGCAGAGAGGCAGAGGCAGGCAGAGAGAGAGAGGAGGAAGCAGGATCCCCGCTGAGCAGAGAGCCCAATACGGGGCTCAATCCCAGGACCCTGGGATCATGACCGGAGCCTAAGGCAGAGGCTTTAACCCAGTGAGCCACCCAGGCGCCCCTCAACATGCTTTCTTACATACATAATAAGTTAGAAAACAAAGTGGGGACTCCTAATTATAGCAAAAATAGTACATAAACATAGGATCACACTTACTGGAAATGGACAAGACCCTGTGTGAAGAAAACTGGAGCTACTAAGACTTATCAAAGATTTTTTAAAAGATTTTATTTATTTATTTGAGAGAGAGGGGGGAGACCCCAGAGTGAGAGTAAGAGGGAGAAGCAGACTCTGCTGAGCAGAGAGCTGGACGTAACACGTGGTCAGTCCCAGGACCTTGAGCTCATGACCTGAGCTGAAGGCAGACGCTTAACCGACTGAGCCACCCAGGCGCCCCAACTAAGAGGTCTTAACGATTTGAGTAGATGTGTTATGTACACCATGTCCAGGATGGAAACTTAATATTGCAAAGATGTCCTTTTCCCTCTAGTTATCCCATAAGCTTGATGCAAGTCCAATAAATACTCCATTTAATATAATTGTGGAACGTGACAAAGATTCTACAGTTCATCTAAATTTGGTGTTTAAGTATGCACATATATACACCCATATACATATGCATGAGTGTATATATACATATAGACATGTATAAAAATATATCATTACAAACATACATGTGGTTTCATAACCTAAAGAACATCTGGAACATCTGTCACAAACCAGGGGACAGGCTCTATACTAACTAGGAGCATTTCTTTTCACATTAAATACTTTATTCACTATTTTTACTATAATGGGACATTCTTTGACTAGCCAATGAAATAAGACAAGAAAAAGAAATATAAATACTGTAAGGGAGGAGATAAAAATCATCACACACATAGATGATCTGGGAAACACTAGAGACTCAACTGAAAAATCTTAGAACTAAAAAGAGATTTTCATGATATGGCTGGTTATAAAACAAAGATTCATAGCCTCTCCATATGATGGCAATAGGAAAAAAACTTTTATAATAGTTATAAAACAGGAAAACTAAGAATAAACTTAGCCCAAAATGTTAGGGTTTATGTAAATAAAACTCCAGATTGTACCTAGAACCTTAAAAAAATGAAGAGAGAATGCCTCAATATTGTCAGAAGGAAAAAAGATCAGAAAAGCAGAATGATCAGGGCGCCTGAGTGGCTCAGTGGGTTAAGCCCCTGCCTTTGGCTCAGGTCATGGTCTCAGGGTCCTGGGATCAAGCCCCGCTTGGAGTTCTCTGCTCACCAGGGAGCCTGCTTCCCACTCTCTCTCTGCCTGCCTCTCTGCCCACTTGTGATCTCTCTCTGTCCAAAAAATAAATAAAATCTTAAAAAAAAAAAAAAAGAAAAGCAGAAAGCTGATGAGGGAGGATGGGGAGAAGTAGAAATGCATACATAAATGTATTTTCAAAGCTACAAATAGGGGCACCTGCTGGCTCCATCAGTAGAGCTTGCAACTCTTGATCTCTGGGTTGTGAGTTTGAGCTCCATATTAGGTGTAGAGATTACTTAAAAGTAAAATTTAAAAAAAAAGAAAGTCACAAATAATTTGCAGCAATCAAAGGCTGCTCAACAGAACAGACCAGAAAAGGCAGACACAAACCTGAGTTTATACACACATCTATTGTATGCTAACAGTGGTATTTTCTAGCCAGTGAGTAAAGATAGATTATTTAATAAATGGCACTCAGGCAGTTGGTTAACTATTTAGAAGAAAAACAATCTTATCCTCAACAAAAGCAATTCCAGATAGACTGAAAAATCAAATATAATGAACCAGGACTAGATTGAAATGTAAACGATCCCCTGCAATTGGATAATTTGGCAGTGGGGAAAGCATTTCTAAGAATAGAGAAACAGAGGCAGAAACTAGAAGGAAAAGATAATGCTAGATTTGGCTCATTAGATTTAAAATCTGAGTATGAAAGAAGTAAATCAAACCACAAGGCAAAAGTTAAACTGGGTTAAACTGGGTTTAGAAAATATTTGGAAGATATTTAATGGGCTAAACTTCATATGTAAAGGGCATTGAGAAATCAACAAAGATTTTCTTTATTATTAGACTTCCTTTTGAAATAATTCAGGTAATTGCAGGAAAAAGCATATTATATACTTTACATGTCATATTGTAACCTATGATGGAGATATGATTTTGTGTTACAGATGAGAAAAGTAAGATTGAGACTTACACAGATAGGAAATCTAGAACTGAGATTCAAAGCCAAGTATGTCATAACTCCAAAGTATATACTTTTTTCCCTATCAGGATTGTTCTTGTCTCTAATGCAGGGGCTCTTTTAGATTTCTGGTGGAACGGGGCAGAGCACTTCCTGGCAGGTGACAGGCCCTTGTTGCTGGGAGTTCTCCCACCTGTCACTTAAAAGCACAAAGATAACCTGCAGCCACTTCACCCAAGCATGGCTGACCTTGCGTCCTGGCTGGCTCTGGGGGGTGCTGCTGTGATGATGTCCGGTTTGCTCACAAGTCATTGGTAGCCGAGCTTGTCACTCCACGGACACCCCTGACTCTAAGAGGCCATGTGAGTCACTTCTGTCATCTCCCTCCTGTCACCTTACAGCACCCAGATGGTGACTAAAGACGCTATGGTCTATTACAACTATTCCATCATCGGAACCTTCACTGTGAAGCTCAAGGTGGTGGCTGAGTGGGAACAGGCAACGCAGAATGCCGGGAAGGGCATCATGCAGAAGACAGGCGACTTCTCTGCCTCGCTGAAGCTGCAGGGTGGGTTTCCGGGGCGTCTGGCCCCCTGGGGAGCCCTGGGCAGCACTCTTTCCGGGATTGGAGCCCATGAAGTTCAGAGTGGCTCCAGCTGGGCACGGGGCGGGGCTGAGCTTGGATGCCTGTCCTCTCTTCGCGTCCCCCGGGCAGCCCTCTGAGCAGTTGGCCACTATCCCCACTTCGGAGGGGGCACTGGAGGCCACGGAGGAAGTCACATGGCCACCAAGGGGCAGAGCTGGATTTGAACCCAGGCCCGCCTGCTCCCAGAGCCTGAGCCTGTGGCCAGACACTGTGCTGTGAGCCAGTGGGTCCACGTGGCTCTTTGTTCTCAGGCCACACTGGCGTCCTGCCAGGGACTGTCCTGTTGGGGCTGCGACGGCCTTGGTCTCCTGAAGAAAGGAGATGCCCAAACCCGCCTTTCCCTGATTTTGGCAGGAAGGGGTGCTTGGGCAGCTGTGGCAGCTTTCTGAGCTGTGCTGCAGTGGGTGTGAATGGGGTGCTGTTTTCCCCGCATTGCACAGGTGGGGGTGGGGGTGATCCAGAGCTAGCCCTCCATCCTGGTTACCAGAGCCCCACCAGCTTCCTCCAGCATCCTCACTCTGAGCAGCTCCAGCACCTGCTGCTGTGGGGGGCGGGGGCAGAGTGGGACTCAGGCATGCCCTGGACAGACCTGCGACCCTCACCTTGGCAGAGACCCTCACAGGGTGGTAGTCACACAGCCCTGGGAGCTCTGAGACCACTGTCCTCAGCCACCAGGTCTAATGGTGCCGTCTCTGCCTTTCAGAAACTCTTCAAGGCATCCAGGTCTTGGGGCCCACCCTAATCCAGACCTTTCAAAAGATGACAGTGACCTTGAACTTCCTGGGGAGGTGAGTGAACCCCAGAGAAGACAGAGGGTGATTCGTTGCCCCGCCCACACTCTCCTGTGAGTGAGAGTGAGCCTGAGAGCTCCATCCCCTGAGAGGCCCCAAATTTGGGGGCCGGTGGAAGCTTCCGCCACTTTGCCCGGCAGCCGTGGGAGAGTTGTGGGCACAGCTTCATACTCGAGATCCAGGGGACAGGGCACAGGCCCTTTGGAGCTGTCTGCAGCATAGGCATCAAGGCAAAGGCAGGCGAGGAACCAGGTGAAAAGCCCTCTGCGTGTGGCTCCAGCCCCCAGAAAGCCACCTTGGGTGGGAACCAGCCCAGCTCTTGGCAAGAACAAGCATTAAGCTGAGGCTGTAGGAGCCGGGCACCTTCTGTGCATAAGGGTGGGCGGAACCGCAGAGGTCAGTGGCCAGGGCTCAGCCCTCCAGGAACTCTGGCTGGCGGGACTGGCCCCACCTCTCAACTCAGGGCCATGACAGAGGGAAGCAAGGCTTGATGGGGAGCAAACAACGCAGCCAAGAAAAGAGAAATATGAGCCGTGGGGCTGGGGGAGGTTTCTAAAGCTTGTGGGGAGCTTTGCGGGCAGGTGCTTAGGACTTGAAGAGTGGAGTGGGAAGCCCTTTGGGCTTGGCAGATCCAATGGCTGAGGTGGCAGGAGTGTGTTTTACTTGGGCCTGGGGTGGCCTGCTCCACATTCCTGAGATGGACCTATGCTTTCCAGCTCCTGAGCCTGGGCTGTGGCCAGTGGATGACCCTCTCAGATCCTATTCAAATGCCACCTCCTCCAGGAAGCCTTCCCTGACTTCCCCATTAAGAATGTGCCCACCTGTCCCCTGTGCCTCCACAGCACACCCCGTGGGTCCCTGGAGCAATCATCCTGCCTCGTCCAGCACTCTGTGCCTATCCCTGTTTGCCTTCCTAGCCTGGCACTCCCTTGGGGTCTGGGGTGGGGGGTGTCTTTTATTTACCATTGTGTTCTCTGGGTCTGGAAGGGGTGAAGCAGAGGCCAGGACAGCTAGGTGTTTTGTCCTGAAAAGAACCCTTAAGTTCACGGTTGTCTGGCCTTACTCAGGCTTGGTCTGTGCTCACGCTGCTTGCTGAACCATTGCTGAGAACCCACCCCCATTTCCCTGCAGCCCCCCTCTGACCGTGTGCTGGCGTCTCAAGCCTGAGTGCCTGCCGCTGGAGGAAGGGGAATGCCACCCCGTGTCGGTGGCCAGCACGGCCTACAACTTGACCCACACCTTCAGGGATCCCGGGGACTACTGCTTCAGCATCCGGGCTGAGAACATCATCAGCAAGACACACCAGTACCATAGGATCCAGGTGTGGCCCTCCAGTAAGTGACCTTCCCGGCCACCACCGCCAACATGCGAGCCAGCCCACCAACACGAGAATCCTCACCAAACCTACGGCCCAACCAACACCGTTGACTCTATGCCCAGACCTCCCCCAGCCCACCTGTGCAGTCACCGGCCAGCCCAATACCCCTCAGTTCTACCAACACCAGCCCCGTGGGCCATACCGACACCCAGCTTGACCCCCAGCTCTGCTGCCATTACCACACACACTCCCGATGGCCCTTCTGGCACCTTCCAGACCCAGGAGACACCACCATCCCCACTCCTCCCACCAGCCCCGCTACTGCCATCTGCACCCAGGCCCTCGATCCCATGCTGCCCAGCAGCCAACAGCTTTAACTCTCGCTCGCTGCCACTGTCACGGTCCCCGGTGTCCTTCCCATGTATTACCAATGCCACACTGTCCCCATCATAAGCACTCCCCCGTGATCACAAGCCTCCCTCCTCCGCCGTCACCTTGATCCTGGCACTGCTGTCACCACTAAAACCAGCCCTCAGGGAGTGGGTGCCGCTCAGCAGTGAAGTGGGGTCCCTGTCATCTGTCAGGACCCCTGGCCACCTCCCCTGGAATGTCCTTCCCCGAGTCTCTGTCAGGCCTGGCCCCTGGCTAGTCACAGGATTAGCTGATGATGGCTGAAGTTCTACCCTTCTTTTCCAGGGGTGGGAGCTCTTCTGTGACCCCAGAAAAGCACTTCCTTCCATAGAGGAGAAAGTGGAATCCCAGAACCCTAAGGGATGGTGTTTTAGGGGCCCAGCCAGGTCACAGCCCTTAGGGTACACACGGCAACCTCGCCAGCTGCCTTCATCCCCTGGGTTGGACCCACAAGTGCACCACTGTCCCCTCCGGTCTCCCCAGTCCCTGTTTCAGCCATTGGGCAGATGCCGTGCTCCATTCTGAGCCCTGGCTGGCCTTGTGGACCTCCCTGGGGCTCTGGGGCCTTGTCTCCCCCAGCCCCTCCTGGGCGTTGAGTGCCCCGGGGTCCCCCGAATCCTACAGAGGAGACAGCTTTCCAGCTCATCTGCGCTGCCTTTTCCTGGGAAGCAGAGCCTCCTGGCACACTGTGGCATCTACACCAGGGGTAGGGTGGAGAAGGGAGGAAGGGGGAGGGGGACCGCATTTGCCGATCACCTGCCATGCCCCTGGCACACTCACACCCCTCCCCTTGTGGTATCCCTGAGGCAGCCTCATGGGTCAGCATTAGCATCAGGGAGTTTGGTCAGAGCCGGGATTCGAACCCAGGACCACCTTCCTGCAGACCCTGGGTTCTCCCTGTTTCCCCATGTACCTTCCTGACTCAGGGGGTCAAGGGGTGGAGCCTAGAGCTGGCGGAGGGCAGACAGCCACAGCAGGTCACAAGGCTCCGGTGTGTCCTCACAACAGTCTTCCCGTCTCCAAGGCAAGTCGCCCGAGTGAGGGTGGGGGGGCGACTGTGACTCTTGGATGGCCTGGTCATGGCTCCCATCCTGTGCTATTCATGAGGGCAAGTCATTAAGTCTGGCCCACTCTCAGGGGGTGGGGGACTTAGCTGCCCCTCTTGAAAGTGACCATCCAGTAACATGTGGACATATTTTAAAACCCTAACGCACCCCTCCTTGGTTTTTGTAGACTCCTAGATTGGCTCACTGGGGATTGGCCTAGTTGGGATCCATGTGCCTAAGTTAAAAATAGCTCTTGTGGGGTTTGACTGGTCTGTCCCCCACTGCGGTCTGAGAGCTGGCCTTCCCCACCAACTCCCCAGACCCATGACTTCACCGTGTCTCACTCCCAGGCATCCAGCCGGCCGTCTTTGCCTTCCCGTGCGCCACGCTGATCACCATGATGCTTGCCTTCATCATGTACATGACCCTACGGAATGCCGCTCACCAGAAGGACATGGTAGAGGTGGGTGCTCACGAGGGTGGGGGGTGGACCATTGGGCCCTGACCAGAGAAGGGGGCGTGGACGTCACAGCGAGGTCCTAGGGCTGGGCACGCTGTGCCCGAGACCGTCATAGACCACGCTGAGTTGGGCCCTTCCCATCTGACTGACCGCTGTGCTCAGCCCTTGCCAGCAGCTGGGCCCCGGGGAGGGCAACTGGAGGAGGGAGGTGCCAGGAGCAGAAAAGCCTAGGGCACGGGGCAGCACTGCAAGCCTCCTGGCAGCTGAGCTCGTAAGGCCCAGGTCAGAGAACTGGCAGGCGGGTGATTGACCCGTGGGGTTTTGTTCACCATAGGTGGCTGATTTTGACTTTTCCCCCATGTCTGACAAGAACCCGGAGCCTCCCGCTGGGGTCCGCTGCTGCTGCCAGATGTGCTGCGGGCCCTTCTTGCTGGAGACTCCCTCGGAGTACCTGGAAGTTGTCCGCGAGAACCACGGGCTGCTGCCGCCCCTCTACAAATCCGTCAAAACGTACACCGTGTGAGCGCCCCCGGGTCCCGTCGCGGCGTTAACTACCGCCAGCGGGGCTCTGCGGACAGGGCCGTGCGCGCAGCCGAGCAGGCAGGGCTCCAGATGCGGGGCTGTCCTCCCTGCTGGCCATCCATCTGTGTCTCCAGCTGCCACCATGAGCCTCCCGCAGCCCCACACCCCTGCCATCCGTCCATCTGTACAGTCCGGCCTCTGCTGTGAGCCCCTCTCAGTCTGCCCTTCCCAGCCCCTTGCCTTTGAAGAGCCCCAAGTGGGGCCCCGACGCTCAGTGGGGTCCCTCCCCTCTCCCAAGGGTGCCTGGCTGCCCCTCACCATTCCTCCCCCCGTGTTGGCCCTTCTGCTGTCCGTCTGGGGTCTGAGCTTCCTCCCCGGGGTGGCCCTGCCCAGGTCAGAGAACTGGCAGGAAGGTCACCAAGGGTTGAGGCTACAACACAAAAGGTTATACACACAGAAACAAGCGCATGCGTGCGCACACTCACACACACACACAGATACACACGTCACACATGTCACACAGGCATCTCCGACGGTGTCCTCTGTATCAGTGACGTTGGTTGCTGTGTCCTGAATTAGGACCAAAATGACATCGGACTTTCTGCACTTGGCCACGCGCAGCTTCCGGGCCCGGCCCTTCCCTTCGTGCACTGGTCCCTGTGGCTTCTGGGGCCCACTCTAAGGACACCCCGTTTCCTGCCTGCTTGCTGGGGGTGGGGTGTGGGCATGGCTAACGCTTGGTGAGTGCAGAGGGCTTTATAAACAGCACCTTCTGTTCCTGAGTCTGTTAACTTCCATGAAGGGAAAAGAGAAGCCAGCCAGCGGGGACATGGGTTCACTGTGGGGGATGGTGTCCTTGGCCCTCTGCATGGCCTGGGGGAGGAGGAGGCAGGTCTGGAGGGATCCCTTGGGGGAGCCTAGAGCTGGGGGAGACAGCGGATCCAGGTGCCTGCGGAGAGAGACCACAGTGTGCCCCCTCCCCACCCCGCCTGGCATAGCTGCGCAGGAGCCTGGGAAGCCAAGTTGGGGGCCTGTTGGGACGGGAGGGGGCAGGGCCGTGGGGGCGAAGCTCTGTTGCCGTAATCTTTGCTCTCGGACTTTGTGCAGACAAGAGCATTCCCGCTGTCGTGCTGCTCATTCTCATGAAACACTGCCATTAGTGCTGAATAAAGCTTGTGTGCTCTCAGAATAGCCGAGCAGATGCCAGGGGGCCCGGAGTCTCTTTCTTTTCTGGGCATGGGGCTTGGGGCTTTGGGCCTTGCACAACCAGCGCCCCTGCTGTGTTGTCAGGCAAGCATGGATGGAGCTGCTGTCTGGGGCGTTGGGTCGGTCGTTGGGACCAGCACTCCTTAAACCTCTGCTCAGGCTGCATGGCCGGCTGACCAGACTCAGAGCCAGGGGGGAGGGTTGTCTCTTGGAGGTGGGTCCAGGTCCCCCCACCCCATGACTCCAACCCGCAGCCAAGCCTGCAGCTTTGGCGAAGGATCAGAGCCCAGAGGACCACTACACTTAGTGAACTTGGAAATGCAGATCCTGCCGCCCTGCCCACACCCAAATCCACACCTGCTGAGGGGGCAGCCACCCCGGTCCCCTCCCCACAGGCCAGCAGGAATGCTGGTGCACCATCAAGGGTGGGCGCCTCTGGTCACACTTGAACTTGGATGTGCCTGGGTGGCACCAGAGGTCTCGCCACACCCCATACTTTCATTCAGGACGTCGGGAGTGGGGCCTGGGAATCTGGGTTTCTAACAAGATCCCAGATGCATCGGATGGGCCAGGTCTGAGGACGGCATTTACAGTTGCCCTCCTTTTGAATCGCCTTCCATCCTAAGCTCCCTTTTTCCATAAGAGATCTGGAGTTTTTTCTAAATCGCCTGTGCTCTCCTGCCATCCTCACGACCCAACCCAGCGAGCCAGTGTGCTCAATCCTCAAGCTGGAACATGGGTGGACGTGAACCCCACCCCCACCCTAGCCGTACCCCTCTGGGAAGCCCCACTTTTCCATGAGCCAAGTTAGTTGGGGAAGTTTCTCAGACTTCAGCACCAGCATGAGGGGCAAATGCTGCCACACACACCTTTCCACTGACCTCCCCCAAGCCAGGGGTGAGTGTCAGGCACCTGTGTGCTACAGGGGACCCTTATGCCTCCTGATAACTGGTTAGAGGATCAAACAAGACCTTGGAAAAGGTGGATGGGGTGGGGGGAGGGGACTGTCCTTGCCATGAATCATTTTACTGTGTTCCTAATAGATGAGGGCGACCCGTGGTTTCGAGCCACTCCCAGCTGGCCTAGGACACGGCTCCCCATCTCTGCACGTGCCTTTGAGAGAACCTGGGATTCGAACATCTAACCCCCTCCCCGACCCTGCCGGGGAATCTAGAAGTGATTGTTCATGTTACAAAAGGAGATCTAGCTCTAAAAACCGCGGTACTCAGGTGTTTCTCTTACAGAAGTTAAAACAATTAAGAAACCAAATTGTTAACCACTGTAAAAGAGCTGGAAAGAATTACTGGAAGGGAAATGCAGAAAATGACAACCACAACAATAAGAGACAGCTTCTCTTTGCCAATGGAAGACTCATACAACTGTAGTTCAATCTAGTAGGAAAACATCTGACCCGCAAAATTTGGGAGTACGCAGGCTGTCGAGGACAGCGGCTGGGTTGAGCCGCAGAGCTCTGAGCACTGACCCTGAGCAAGGCAGGTCTTCGAGGTGCTCCCACATTGCTATGCTGACTCAGCTGGGGGTGGCAGGGATACAGGTGACTGCAGCCCAGGTGGGGGGACTTGTGGGGAGCTAACTGTATACTCACCCACCAGCCCCTGGTGTCTTCATAAGCGGTGTCACAATTCTATACTAGCCCTCCCCACACACATCTCCCCCCATCCCCGCAGCCCCTGCTGGCAAGAGGGGCTGGGGCAGATATTCTCAGCCTGCCCTTCTAGAAGGGACCCAAATAACGCCGATGAGAGGCTGTGGGTTCCTATGACCACAGGGAGTCAAGGGTAGAATCAGTTGAATGTACTCTTGCCCGGACGTGGGAAGAGCTCTTTTTCCCTTTGAGAAGCCTGGTCCAGTTACCTTGGACAGAGTGGGGTGTTTTTTGGAAGGATTCTGAGCAGTTGAGCCTGATGGGATTAAAGTGGGTTTCCAGGGGTGCCTGGGTGGTTCAGTGGGTTGAGCCTCTGCCTTCAGCTCAGGTAATGATCCCGGGGTCCTGGGGTCGAGCCCCTCATCGGGCTCTCTGCTCTGCGGGGAGCCTGCTTCCTCCTCTCTCTGCCTGCCTCTCTGCCTACTTGTGATCTCTCTCTCTCTCTGTCAAATAAATAAATAAAATCTTTAAAAATAAATAAATAAAGTGGGTTTCCAAGGAAATGTAGATGAACACACTGGTACTGAGTTGAATAGTGACTGCCCCCAAATTCATGTCCACCCACACCCATGAACTGATATGGAAATAGGGTCTTTGCAGATGTAGTCAAATTAAGATGAGATCTTACTGGAATGAGGGGTACCCTAAACCCAATGGCCGGCGCCCTTAAAAAAAGAGAAGAGATGCAGACAGATACACAGGGAAGATGGTCATGCGGTGGGCGGCAGGGACAGGGTGATGAGAGCACCAAGGGTCACTGGTGCCACCAGAAGCTGGGAGGCACAGAACGGATTCGCCCAGGTTAGCCTGCATGGGCCACCATACCAAAGCCCCACAGCTAGGGGACTTCAACAGACATTTATTTTCTCATAGTCCTAGAGGCTGGAATTCAGAGATCAAGGTGTGGTGTCTCCCAGGGGCCCTCTCCTTGGCCTGATGGCTGTCCCCCATCTCCCTTTCCTCTGAGCATGTCTGTGTCCTAATCTCTTCTTTGAAGGACACAGATTTGATCAGAACCCAGCCAATGACCTCTTTAAAGATCCCATTTCCAGATGCCTGGGTGGCTCAGTTGGTTAAGCATCAGTCTTTGGCTCAGGTCATGATCCCAGGGTCCTGGGATTGAGCCCTGTATTGGGCTCCTTGCTCAGCAGGGAGCCTACTTCTCCCTCTGCCTGCCACTCCCCTTGCCAGTGCTTTCACTCTCTCTAATAAATAAATAAATAAATAAATAAATAAATAAATATATTTTTTAAAAAGGGCTCCATTTCCAAAGAGGGTCACCTAATGAGGTGCTGCAGGTCAACATAAAAAATCTGGATGGACACAGTTCAACCCACCACACCTTGATTTCAGACTTCTAGTCTCCAGAACTGGGAGAAAATAGATTTCTGTCATTCGAAGCCACCAGTTTGTGGTGTTTGCTTCTACAGCCACAGGAAATGAATGTACTTCCGTGTCCCTGTGGCAGTTGGGCTCACACTCTGCATCCACCCAACCAGCCAGCAGGTCTAGCATCTGACCACTTCTCCCCACCCTGGAGCCTTCGCCACTCCACTGTCTCCTCCTCACCCTGCCCCACATGTGTGCACCAGGACCATGTCCTCTTCCATGCAAACCCCTCTATGTCTCCCAGCTCAGAGCCCTTCCAGTGGCCCCAAGGCTGGCATGACCTGGCCCCTTTAACCTCACTGCCCTCATTCCCTGCGGCTCATCCCTCCAAATCTGCCTTCCTTGGGCTTTGCTTCTGCTGTTCCCCCTGCCACACTCTTCCCTACACACAAACCCCGCTGCCCACACAGACACACTCTGCTTCCCCCTCTGCTTCTTTACTCTCAAGTGCCACCTGCTCAGTGAGACAATTACAACACCCACTGCCTCCTGTACTTTGTATCCCCCACCCACAATAGCAATGATCACCCTAGAGTATACTATTAATTTCACTAATTTACTGCTTTCACCTGCCTTCCCCAATAGAATAAAAACTCCAGGAACTCCAAGAAGGAAGAGGCTTTGACTACTGTGTTCACTATTTACAGTTCCAGCACCTAGGACAGTGCCCAGCACATAGTAGGAGCTCATTAAATATCATCCAGGAAGGGAGGGGGGAAATACCACTTCCCCGATTTATGGCTTCACAATGTCTGGAGTTTAGGAAAGAGAAGATCCTAAGGAAAGGACTCAGTGTCTCCCCAGATTGTCCAGAAGGACAAAAGTGGCCTGGAAAGTCCTGATTCAGGCAAAGGAGTGATGTCCAGGGGACAGGATGCGGAGGCCTCCCTGCCCGGATCCTGGAGGGAGAGACCATTCTCTGGGGGGGGGGTTCCTTCCTGCTGGGGACCTGGAGCTGCCTCATGTGATGGCATGTCAGAAACCGGTTCTGCTGTTTGTCCACCTCAGGCTGGCTCTGACGGTGATGCCTCATTTGGGGCTGAGGAGGAGGATTTGAGGGTAGAAGCAGGGAGGCAGCCAGGCTACGGGGCTGAAGGGGCAAGCTTGGCTGGGATCTGCTTGGCATCTGGCCAAGGGGCTGAGAAGGAGCTGGAGCCACCAGACAGGGTTGGGGCGTTGGGCTCTTAACCTGGGGTGCCCAACCCCCAAGAGATCCATGGAGAGAATTCGCAAACTCAGGGCAGAGGAAGAAATTGCATCTTCAACATTATAAACCTTTGATCAGATTGTGGTGGTTCTGTCGGCTGTAAATGTAGGCAGTGCTGTTAGCAGCTGCTGTGGCTGACTTCGCGGGCCATAGAAATCGTAAATGTGTTCACATCACATTCCAGTTGTTGTGGGTCTCTCAAAACATCAGCTATGCTGATCATGTCTTCAAAACTACAGCTGCTGTTAGACCTGCTGCTGGATCTTATTTCACTAAGCACATATGTTACAATACTATTTTGATAACTGTATTTCAGTATAATTGGTTTCCTTTGTAATCCTATATGCTTTTAAAAACTATTCTAAGGGCTTGATTAAACCAGAGGGGAGCTCATGGTACCAGAAGGCTATCTGACCTCTGTAGCTGTTCCTTAGAGGCTCAAAGGGCATGGGGGAAACAGTGGGGGGACTCTGTTTGCTTTGGGGCAGATGAAGGGATCCTTCCGGGGACCCTAAAGGCTCCTACCCTGGGCATCTGACCCAGGACACTAGGCGGGGCCACCCCCATCAGCAGGCTGTCTGCCTGTCTGCCTGCAGTGCCCAGTATGACCAGCAGGTGGCAGCCCCACCCAGCCATCCTTGCACAGTTTCCTTCTTGCAGTGGTGGCTCTCAGGTGCCACAGAGGGGACACAGGGAACACAGATGGTGCGGGACCAGGCAGCTCTGGCACCCGCAGACACTCACACACCTGTGTACTTGCGTGAACACACGCACATGCACAGGTAGCTCACGCTCACACAACTAGAGCAACCTGAGAATCAGCTTCCAGAGCATTCCACCTCTTCTAAGACAAAAGGCACTCCTGGGACTCTGGAAGAGGAGGCCTCCTTTGTTCTGCATAATCTCTACCTTCCCTAATGGTCTTTCTGAGGTGTGCACAGGTCAGCACGAGCCAACTCCAGCCTCAAAAACCTAACTGCAGCTGGGGCCAAGAGCGGGCGGCAGAAGTGGACATCTGAGTTCCGTCTGGCTCTGAGACCGTGGGCACGTGACAGTCTGAGCTCTAGTTTCTTTGTTTTGCACGATTTGTACAAAGAGTGAACTCTTTCAACCCAACAACAAGAAGACAAACAACCCAGTTAAAAAATGAGCAGAGGACTTGAACAGGCATTTCTCCAATGAAGAACTACAAATGGCCAATAAGCCCATGAAAAGGCGCTCACCATCATTAGTCACCAGGGAAATGCAAATCAAACCACAATGAAATACCACTTCATGCCTACTAGGATGGCTATGATAAACCAGCCCAAACACAACACAACAGAAACCAAATAAGTATTGGCTGGGCTGTACCGGTGAGAATGGAAAATGGTTTGGAGGTCCTTCAAAAAGCGAAATGCAGAATTAGTGTGTGACACAGTGATTCCACTCCTAGATCTACACCTGAAAGAAAGGGAAACAGATGCTCAAAGAACTTGCTCACGGCCAATGTTCACAGCAGCAACACAATATGCGACAGCTGAAAGGTAGAAACAGCCCAAGTGTCCATGACCAGAGGAATAAAGAAATTGTGGTCTATGCCCACACTAGAATATTATTCAGGATTAAGAATAATGTACTGACACCTGCTACAATGTTGGGTCAACCGTGAAGGCATGAGACTCCGTGAAAGAAGCCAGACACCAAAGACCACATGTATGTTTCCATTTATAGGGAATGTCCAGAACAGACACATCCTTGGACAGAGAGTGGACGAGTGGTTGCCAGGGGGCTGGGAGGGAGGAACAGGAAGCGATAATTTAGTCGGTAGGGGGTATTCTTCTGAGCCAAAGAAAACATTTTGGAACGAGAGAGAGGAGGAGTTTGTACAACATGCGAAATGAGCTGCTGAACTGTTTGCTTTAAGATGGTCAAATGCATGTCATGTGAATTTCATCAACTCTTTTTGCAATTGAAAAGAGAAAAAGAGGGGCGCCTGGGTGGCTCAGTCATTAAGCATCTGCCTTTGGCTCAGGTCTTGATCCCAGGATCCTGGGATCGAGCCCCATATCAGGCTCTCTGCCCAGTGGGAAGCCTGCTTCTCCCTCTCCCACTCCCCCTGCTTTGTTCCCTCACTGATCTCTCTCTGTCAAATAAATAAATAAAATCTTTAAAGAGAGAGAGAATGGGTGCATTTTCTGGGCATTCATTCAGACAATGTTCTGGCAGCATTGATGAACCTTGTACCAGGGACCCAGCGGGTCCAGGCTCTCTCCCAGCCTGTTGCCTCATGGCAAAGGGCTGTTGTGGAGACTGAAGATGGAAGATTCTGGAGAAACAAGTATGAGGGGAGACTGAAGGCAGGTGCAGGACCCTCCTGGGGGCCCTTCCACCGCCATCTTTTCCAGCTTCCAACCAGATCCGGGTGGCAGACGCACACACCTCTCGCTGGGGTCCTAAGCGAACTCACTCAGTGAGTATCTTTTTGTCGGGGACACTGAGGCCCAGAGGTGGGAAAGCCATCTCTGCCTTGTCTCTCATCGGCTCACGGGAGCTTCATCCCCACCACCAGGTGAGGAAGAGCAGCCAAGAGGAAACAGAGCTGCGGAGGGGAGGGAGGGAGAGCAGGGTCACAGGCTGAATCCCTGCACACGGGCCCTGAGGAGAGCAGGGAGGACTTTAGGGATCCGGGGGGGCGGCTAAGCACTGGGTGCCCCACCTCTTCCTCAGTGCTGGGCGCTGCTGTTCCCCCCTAAGGCCTGATTTCCACCACTGTGACCTCAGGCTCCCTCCACATCGAGTTCTTCTGCCTCTGTGTCTTTCCTTTTCGGTAAACTGCACGCGCCAAGGCAGGTGTGCGCCCCTCACTCTGGAGTGCAAGAGGAGCTCAGCGGACCCCCAGGAGCAGGAACGTGAAGAATCACACCCGCTTCAGGAGCCCGTGATGGAAAGCATCCTGGGCGCTTTGCAAAGCCGTGAGAGTCTGGTGCGGTATTTTGGAGCCTGTGCTCCGCAAATCGCCTTGGAGCATTGGGCGGGGATGTGGGCCTTGCTTTCCTTTTAATTCTGTTCCTCCACAGCCCCCGTGTGTGTCTAGGAACGGGCAGCAGGGGGCGCTAGAAGCTCTTCTGAGAGGAGCCAGCCCCAGAGCCCGAAAGGGAAGGCCAGGCCTGGAGGTGGCGGGGAGAGGATGACCCACTCTGGTTGTAGTTTCTGCCCCCCAGCCCCTTCCCTCTCGGTTCCCCAAGACTGTGTGGGCGCCAGGCCACCCCTAACCTGGTCCGGGAGGAGATGGGAGGGGATATGGCATCTTCTTTCAAAGAGAAACCACAACTTTTGGCCCCAAACGCAGGTTGGGTCCGCTCACTCTCCAGCTCAAAACCCTCAAAGGCCCCCCATCACCTTTAGTACCAAATCCAAACTCTTCGTTTGGCATTTACGATCCTCATGCCTAGCTTTCCTGCCTTATTCACGATAACATTCCCCCTTTCACCAGAATGCATGTGGCCTAACCCTCTCCCTGCCCGCCCCCCCCCCCCCGCTGTCAGAGCTCACCCCTCATTCACTCGGCAAGAGTGCACTGTGCCAAGTGCTGGGAACGCAGCCACGAGTCAGCAAGGCTCGGCCTCCTGGGACTTCCTATCCCTGGGATGACCCACACCACGCCACGAACCACAGAAACAGCCACCAAATGGCAGGGGCTGTGGTTCCTGCTGTCCCCATGCCTCTCTTTCACACCTGCCTGGGGGGCATGCCCGAAATCTGTCTGGCGCCCAGCATGGGGACTGGTCCATAAGAGACTGAGCTTCCGGACTCCAGCCCAGAACACGGGGTTGACAGTTCTGCTGATGGCCTGCGGCTCTTCCGCAGAAAACCAAGAGGCTTCCCCACCCCTGCTCCCCCACCCCCGCCCAGGTCTCCTAGGGAGCTGCTCTAGGACTCTGAGCTCAAGGGGTCAGAGACCATACACTTGGTCCAGCAGGCACCTGACCACAAGCATCCCCACCAGCTACTCCCACGGCCACATACCCACTTCTCCCAGATTTTAACAACCAGGACAGAGATTATTGCCCGAGATCTCTTTATTCCTATAGTTCACTATGGACACAAAGAACATTCTCGCTATCTTCAGATTCAATCGGCCAATGAGAACAGGGTTTTCACTCTTGGCTATGTTGATTTTTTTCCTCAGCCCTGTGCTCCCGGAAAACAGCAGGGCTTACAGGACCCCCCCCCCCCCCACCACCCTCTGTGTTCTGGAAAATGACTTGTTGCAAAGAACCAACCTCTGACACACGATTTAGACGAGACTCATGGATGCTCCCTGCCCCCCACCGTGACCTTGTTCACTTCTGACAAGGACAGACACAGACCCTCAAAATCCCCTTCATGGACCCATAAATGATTACCTGAATTGTTTGTTTCCCTGGTCAAGGGGAGCAACGTGCTTGTCAGCCAGGTTTTGGTTAAATGTCTCTCCTTCCTCCGGGCCCTTGAACGTCAGTCCTCAGCCTGAGCCAGCCAACAGCCCCTCCTGGAATGGCTCCGGAACAGGGTTAGACATTCTCCAATCTTCTATCCCGCTTCCCCACACCGGATTCCTTCCACCTTCGTTTGCTCCTTTCTGAAGCAGAGAAACTCTTGGCCTCTCTTCCGATGCCCGCAGACCCGATGGTCAGAGTCCTCTCCCTCTTGCAAGACTTTCTTCCCCCGCCTTGCGAGAATCCTTTTGCGTAAAGTCACTCTTATCAAGTCTGGATTTATTTTTACTTGACACTCTAGAAGGAGCAACGTGAAGATGGTCCCTGATGGCTCCAGTCAGCAAGTCGCAGGGGCGGAGCAGCGGATACCCACCTGCCTTGGCTTTTGCACAGGGGCTCACGGGATGTTGGGGAAAGTGCTTTCGTGTCCAAACAAGCCAACACTAGGATTCCTAGGAAAACAACTGAGCTCAGTCATTCTTACTGAGGAGTGGATGCTTCCCTCTGGACTCAGCACCCCATCTCCCCAAGGGCCCCCGCCTGAGCAAACCTCCTCCAGTTCAGCATTCACCACAAAAGTCAGGAAGCTGTCATCGGAGGTAAAGGGACACGGAGGCCGGCTCTCTTCTTGGAACCGGGAACCTGGAAGGGGAAAATGCAAGGAGAACAAAACATGAATTAATTTTTCGGGGTTTTCTTCTGCCTGAGCAGCTTGCCCAAGGTCTCGGAGCTGGGGGAGGGGTGGCACAGCTGGGATTTGACCTCCTGGCTCGCGGTGTTTGCATGCCCTGCCCCGCTGGGCTCCCAGGCTGCTGTTCCTCAGGCCCTGGGTGGGGGCTGGGGGGCACCTGTCCAGGGAGTGACGGGCACAGAAGGTGAGGCGTAGGGGCGGATCTGACCACCAGGGGGCGCCTGGGCTCTGAGGAGGGGGACAGGAAGGCCCTGCCTCCCCAGTCATGGCATCCTCCCCACAGCAGGAGGAATGAGCTGGGTCAGGGCTGCCTGGGCTCAAATGTTTGCAAGCTGTGTGACCTTGGACAAGTCATTTTATTCTTCTGAGTCTCACTTTCCTTGTCTCAGTTGCGGGAAATAAGATTGTGGGCTTTGGGGACTCTGTGCCATGTGTCCCACAGTGAGGACCAGTGACAACTTGCTGCCACTACTAGTTCAGGTACTGTTATTAACCTGGATGGAAAGTTTCCTCTGCTTTCCTCTGCACATAAGCCAGAGTGAACCTGCCGCACCCAGCGCTGACTAAAATTTCTGGTTGGCAGCACCTCCTGGTCTGGCCCTCACACAAAGTTCCAGAACATTCCAAGTCCCCTGAACCTGAGTTTATAATGGGACAGGTTGCTCCCTACAGTGTATAAGGAAGGTTGGAACCATGGACACAGAAAGAGCCCCAGGATGGAGCCCCAGCTGGGCCATGGCAGCCACTCACTTCTCTGCGCCTCAGTGTCTCCGACAGGATGTCTTGGAAGTGGTTAGGAATAGGTGTGGGGATGCGTGTGAAGGCTTTATCCTCAGAAACGTGAGTCCCACCTTGAAGCTCCCTGGAGGGCAGGGACCAGGTCTGAGGACTTGGTTCCCAGGAAGCAGGGTACCCGAGTGTAGGCAGTGACTATGCCCTAAATACAGGGAGCCGTGTCTACACAGGGGGCACAAGGCGTGGAGTGGATTAATACAATAGCCGCCTGTGGGTGCCAGAGGAAGGAACTGTGGAGGCACTGGCTGGGGGGAGGGCAGTTGTGGCATCTCGTTTTGGAAAACGGAATCCGGGGCACCTGGGTAGATCAGTGGGTTAAGTGTCTGACTCTTGATTTCCACTCAAATTGTGATCTCAGGGTCGTGGGATCGAGTCCTGTGTTGGGCTCTGCTCTCAGCGCAGAATCTGCTTGTCCCTCTCCCTCTGCTCCTCCCCTTGTGTGGGCTCTCTCAAATAAATAAATAAATAAATAAATAAATAAATTTTTAAAAAAGCAGAATCCTTCGGTCCAAGGGAGCGAGCTGGGGACACTGTGGTGGATGGAGGGCCATGCTGGGCCAGTGCCTCGCTGGCTGCCCCTGGGGCCAGCATGAAGCTAGGTTTTAGGATTCTCACTCAGGACCTCCCCCTCCTCTAAGGCCTAGTGTGGGGGTGCCATGGGGGGGTGCCCCCGGCTCTGGATTTTTCCCTAAGTGCCAGATGACCTTCAGAAGATCGCTTTCTGTGATTTTCCTCACAGCCTCGCCTGCAGCTCCATCTTTTAAAAATAGTCGCACAGAAACCCATTGCTTATTCAATGAGCTCTTTTGTTAAAAAAAAAAAAAAATACCCTGCAGCTTCGGTTTGTTTAGTTCATAAAAGGCCCACTGCGATTATCAAAGAGCCAGCTCATTAAAGAAAAATGGGATGCTGGGAAGGAGTGGGAGAGGGCAGGGGTGGCATGGGGGAAGGGTGGGGAGAAAAATCTCAGTCCCCTCTGGAGAACTGGGGCGGCAGCCCCACCTCTTGGAGGATTAGCTGGCTCATCTGCATGGGGGTAAAAATAATAAAAATGTCAGGTCCTGGGATTCAGAGCGGACCAGACCACACAGCACAGTCCCTCTCTCCATCCCACCTCATTCCACTTGCCTCCCTCTGCGGCTCTGCCCGCCCTCCCCTCCCAGCCAAACTTCTGGAAAGAATCATGCCCACTCAAGTCTCACCTTCTTCTCTTTCCTCTGCCCGCATTTCCTCTGACCTGCTCTTCCCAAGGTTATCAGTGATGCTCACATGACTGAATGGACGTTAGCGGACAAATATTTGTACAGTGCCTCGTGTCCGCCGGGCGCTGTTCCCACAGTTGTCAGCCCTCATCTTGCTGGGCGCTCAGAGGCGTGGGGTCCTGGGCAGCAGCCCGGAACTGGAGGGCAGGGGTCCAAGAACCGGCTCCGGGGGTCCCAAACAGACCAAGTTTGGCTGACAAAATCCAAAGCAGAGAGACGAGGGGAGGCGGAATGAGAAAGGGGTTTATTTCGGCGAGGCCAACACCAGGAAGACAGCAGACTAGAGTCTCAAAGACTGTGCGGGACGGCTGAAAATGCCTCCTGGTTTATAGACGCAAAATGCGGACGGTCGGTGGGGACGTGCAGGTGGGCAGCGAAGGTCAGGTGGATCCTTGTCTTGGGGTCAGATGGCGGGGTCTTGCTGGCTTGCTTGGCCCACAGGGTCTTTTGCCTGAATTAAGAGATAAATTGGAAAGAATCACTTGTCAGCTAGAAAGTCTGAGGCCAAAATGAAGGTGGGTGACGTCCTTTTTCAGGCCCACCTCCCAGAAACCTACAGACCCTGTGCTCTCCTTGGTTCCCTCCCATCCTGCTGGCTGGGCCTTCGGTCTCTTTCTTCTCTTGACTTTCTCCCAGGGGAAGTGGCTATTTGCCTATCCAACCTCTGTTTTTTTTTTTTTCATTTTCTATAATGGGAAGGGGGCTCCCCATTTTTTCTGGACGTCCATGAGTCCAAATGCCTACATTTTCCAGTCCCCCTACAGCTGGGGGTGGCTGATAAGAGAAAAGCAGAAGTTTGGGTTGAAACATGTGGAAAGGACCCTTAAAAGGGACACAGGCAGCACTTCTCCAAGCCACTAACCTGTCTGATGACGTTGATGACAATGGCTTTCCAATTGGTGTCCCGCTCCCCTACTCTCCCCCAAGCTGCCAGACAGATCCTTCACAGGCATCACTGTTCTATTCGAACACCTTCTGTGGATCCCCATTACCCAGAAAGAAGTTCGAACTCTATGTTGAGCCACCAGGATCTCCAAACCCACTACAGACCTCTCAGCTCACTGCCCAGCTCTCTAAACCCTAGTCCCACATTGCCCCATAGAAATACATTTGAGCCACGTAAGTAACTGACAATTTTCTGGGGCACTTGGGTGGCTCAGTTGGTTAAACCTCTGCCTTCGGCTCAGGTCATGATCCCAGGGTCCTGGGTTCAAGCTCCACATCAGGCTCCCTGCTCAGTGGGGAGCCTGCTTCTCCCTCTCCCTCTTCCTGCTACTCCCCCTACTTGTGCTCGCTCTGTGTCTGTCAAATAAATAAGTAAAATCTTTTTTAAAAAAAGTGATCAACAATTTTCTAATGGCCACAGTGAAAAATGAAAAGAAACAGGCCAGATTATTTTAATAATATCTTAGTGCAATCTGTTCAAAATATTATCATCCCAACATATAGTCAATATAAAGTTTATTAATGGGAATGGTTTACCTTTGTTTCTTCATACTACATCTTCACCATCTGGTGTATGTATTTTCCTCTTAGAGCGTATTTCAATTTGCTCTGTGTTTAGATTTCATAAAATGTACAGTTGGAAAATGGATTCACATACCCGACTTGTTCCAAATAGAGTTAAAAGCCTTCCAGTGACAGAATTAAAGATCCATTTTTCAATTTTAATTTTAGCAAATTAAAATTAAAACTTGGAATTCCTTTCCTTAGTGGCCCTAGCCACCTTTCCGGAGCTATCTGTCGTCAGTGGCTGCCACAGTGGACAGAGCAGCTTGGGCTCTCCACCAGCATGGGCCAGCAGACTTTCCAAGATGATGAGAATGCTCTCTACGCTTGTTCATGCGCTGACACTTTTGAGCACTGAGGAACCAAATTTTTAATTCTGTTTCCTTTTCACGGATTTAAACATAAAGGCCACATGTGGTCAGTGGGTACCCTACTGGGAAGCTGCTGTCATTCCCTAGACCTCTCGCGGACCTCTCGCGTCCCAGCCTTGGCCTCCTGTCTTCCTCTTGGCTGAGTCTTTTGTTTTAAATATTTTATTTTATTTATTTGACAGAGAGAGATCACAAATAGGCAGAGAGGCAGGCAGTGGAGGGGGGGGGGCGGGGGTGGAAGCAGGCTCCCTGCTGAGCAGAGAGCCGATGGGGGACTTGAACCCAGGACCCTGGGATCATGACCTGAGCCAAAGGCAGATGCTTAACCCACTGAACCACCCAGACGCCCCTTAAAGATTTTATTAAGTCATCTCTACGCCCACTGTGGGGCTCGAACCCACAACCCCCAGACCAAGAGTCACATGCTCCACTGATTGAACGAGGCAGGCACCCCTTGTCAGGTTACTGCCTCCCTTCTGGGCCATTCCCCATCACCCTGTTTTGTTCCCTGTCCCAATACTGCTCCATGAGGGCTGGGCCGTGTCTGCCTTGTTCATCTTTCTGTGGCCAGTGTCTTGGGACGAGCACACAGCAGGCATTCCGTAACACTGAGTCAAAGAGGTAATATTCATAAAGGATGAATCTGAGAGTCCAGCATAATTCACTTCACGGTGTTTATTTTTATTATTTTTTAAAGATTTTATTTATTTGACAGAGAGAGATACAGCGAGAGGGAACATAAGCAGGGGGAGTAGGAGGGGGCAAACCAGGCTTCTCGCTGAGTGGGGAGCTCCATCCCAGGACACTGGGATCATGACCTGAGCTGCAGGTAGATGCTTAACCGACTGAGCCACCCAGGCGCCCCACTGTGTTTAAAAAAAAAGAGAGAGAAGAAGAAAGAACAGACCCAAAGTAGAGTCACTTTCCCCCAGGACAGCAAGCCTCTCAAACTGCTAAACTCTCAGTCTCTCCTGGAGTGGGGAGTGGAATTTGAAAGCAATCGGTCTGGAATTTCCTGGTCAGTGAGGTCATCTGGAAGAGAAGACCACATCTCTTCCCTGAAGGGAGGATAACCTTGCCTGAAATAATCCTTTCCTTTCTTTTGCTAATAATCTCCTTGTCCTTTCCCTCTGTCTGTCAAAGTCTTCCATTTCCTACAGCTTCTGGGAACTTCTGTGTGTTTACTGGAAGGGACTTCACCCCATGCGCTGAGTGAATGGTTGAATAAAGCAGATCAGATGCTCAAATTTACTCAGTTGAGTTTTTGTTCTTTAACAATGGTGAAGCGGTGGGGCTCCTGGGTGGCTCAGCGGGTTAAGCCTCCGCCTTCGGCTCAGGTCATGATCTCAGGGTTCTGGATCTCAGGGTCCTGGGATGGAGCCCAGAGAGCCCAGAATCCATCGGGTTCTCTGCTCAGCAGGGATCCCCCTCTCTCTCTGCCTGCTGCTCTGCCTACTTGTGATCTTTCTGTCAAATAAAAAAGAATAAAATCTTGGGGTGCCTGGGTGGCTCAGTGGGTTAAAGCCTTTGCCTTCAGCTCAGGTCATGATCTCAGGGTCCTGGGATGGAGACCCGCATCGGGCTCTCTGCTCAGCAGGAAGCCTGCTTCCTCCTCTCTCTCTGCCTGCCTCTCTGCCTACTTGTGATCTCTGTCTGTCAAATAAATAAATAAAATCTTAAAAATAAATAAAAATAAAATCTTAAAAAAAAAACAATGGTGAAGCCTTTCTCTTCTTAGGAGACACACATCCTCCCACTGCAGGCCAACAAATTCTTGACTCTAGAGTAATAGCCGTTATGTATATTATGGCCCCTGGAGTGATAGCTATTACCTCCTGAGCCCTGGCAATGTGTTAGGAGAAGGGCTGGAAGCACTTACCATTTACTAGCTCACTTGATCCTCACAGCAGTCCTATGATGGGGCGGGGATTATGAGCTGCACTAAGGCACAGAGAAGTCTAGTAACTTGCTGAAGGCCACACAGCCAGTAAGTGGCAGAACCAGAACCCAGAGCTATGAGAGATAACTTTCCAGCTCTTTTGACCATGAACACAATAAGAAATACATTTTACATTCAGACCCAGGACATATCTCTCTCTCTCTCACACACACACACACTCACACCCATCCCTGAAAAAAAAAAAAAAACAACTACATTGTTGTACATGATACTTTCTGGTATCTTCTATTTTATTCTTTCTCATAAGAAAAAAAAGTGCTGGTATGACCCACTGAATTGATTTCATGACCCACTCCACTCTACTATTTTCTTTTAAGATTTTATTTATTATTTATTTGACAGAGAGATCACCAGTAGGCAGAGAGGCAGGCAGAGAGAGAGAGAGAGAGAGAGAAGGAAGCAGGCTCCCTGCAGAGCAAAGAGCCCGATGTGGGGCTTGATCCCAGGACCCTAAGATCATGACCTGAGCCAAAGGCAGAGGCTTAACCCACTGAGCCACCCAGGTGCCCCTCCACTCTACTATTTTGACCAACATTTTATTACGGAACATTTCTAACACAAAAGTAGAGGGGGGAAATTATAAGCTCCCCTCTGCACGAACCTGTCACCAACGCCAGCAATTATCAGCACCGGGCCGATCCCGAGTCACCTCTGCTGGGTTTCTCTTCTGCCTTGTTTCGAGGCATCTCTCAGACTTGATGTCATTCAGTGTGTAAACACCGCAGCTCAGGTCTTAATTGGTCAGAGCTGCCCTAACAGGATACCACAGTCAGGACGGCTCCAACAACAGACACTTATTTTCTCACCGTTCTGGAGGCTGGAAGTCCAAGGTCAAGACTCTGGCTGATTCAGTTTCTGGTGAGAGCTCTGTGCTTGGCCTGTAGATGCCCACCGTCCCGCGCTGTCGTCACCAGGCCTTGCATGCCCAGAGCTTGGTGACGTTCTGTCTTATAAGAACACTAAGCCTGTTGGGTCAGGGTGCTTCCCTGTGACCTCATTTGACCTTATTTACATAGGCCCTATAGCCTAACAGGCCCTATATCCTAATACAGTCACATTGGGGGATAAGAGCTTCAGCGGATGAATTTGGTGGTGGGGGTGGAGAGGACACACAAGCTTTCAGTCTGTAACAGTTCGATAATGGTTTTGGCGAAAATGTCCTCCTCCAAGGGAGATAAGGATGGGGACATTGAGTACTTTGGGGACTGGAGTGGAGAGGACAAGAGAGGAAGGTGGTAAATTCTCCCCACATCAGTCTAGCACCCCTGAACCTGGAGAGGGGAAATGGGTTCCCAAGAGCCCTCTAGGCCCCACCTGCAACTGAATTTCAGCTGTCTCAGAGATCTCAGCTGTTAACAGCAAGGAAAAGACACTCATTCAGAGAGCTGTCCTTCGAGGAGTCTGGGATGTCCAAGGAGCACCCACACACAGCTCTGTGCCTAGGAGTGCCTGCTGGCCCCATGGACTGGGATAAAGACCTCAGGCCGAGTCAGGAGACCTGGGCTCTGTGTTGCCTGTGACTGTTTACCCATGGCATGACTTGGGCAAGCTGATTCTCTCTCTGGCCTCAGTTTCCCCTCCGTAAGAAAAGGTTTTCAAGATCGGGTTGCCTAGCACACACCTTCCTGGATTCTCACTATTGCAGCTTGACAATGGGGCAAACCCCAGCAGGTCTCTCCAGGATGTGTTTGTAGAAGGACCAAGGGATCGTCTGCCTTGAGGGAGGCTGGGAGGACCCCCCCCAGAGCAGCGCTGGGAGGGGGCACATTACTGGCCCAAGTGGAGCACCAAGCTTATGAATCAGGCCGATTCCATTTGAGGCAGGGATGGGGGACAGGAAGGACAAGGAGCTGGGGAAAGGACAGGTTTGTTTAGCAAACCCCAGATGGGCCATTCTGATGGGAAGAGGAGGCTTGGGGAGGTCTGGAGAGGGGTAGGTGAGGGCTCTCTGGCCAGGACAGTTCCCAGAGCAGGACTGGCCACCGGGTTGCCTTGTTTTAAAGGTTGCAGGATGTCGGAGGCTGTGACAGAGCCAGGAGAGAGCTGCTGATGGGGGCGAGTCCCCGCAGCTCCGCGGATGTGAGCCCTGGAGAAAAGGGCCGGCTGCTACAGCCGCCCGCATGGTGCAAGGCAGATGGGGGATCCAGCAAAAGTAGGAACTCTGGAGCCTCGTCAGCCTCAGCAGATCCCCCGGGACCGGCAGGAGGCTGGCGTCCCTCCCAGGCTCTGGGCCCTGGCCAAGGCCAATTTTGTGCAAATGTAACAGGACAAGGTGACCCCAGCTGGCTGGCAGGCATGGGGGCGATGGGAGAGGCAGACAGATGGTCCAACAGTAGCAGAACGCCCATGCCTCGATTTGGGCAGCAACCCCCGCACCCGCCCACCAGCTCACACTCGGCCAGTAGGTCTGTGCACCTGCGTAGGTGTGTCCCTTGTGGGCGAGCCGACGGACGTGCCCGGACACACTCCCTGCAGGCCTCCCTCCCTTCCTCCCCCAGGCTTTACCACTGACACTTTCTGTTCCTAGAGGTGTGTTGTCCTAGAAATCCCTTTCCATTCAAGGATTTCTTAGATGCTGCAGCCAATTTTCATTCCTGCCATGGAGTTCCTCCACAGACTCTGCCAGGAACATCTCTTTTTCATTTATTTCTGGCGCTGGAGAGGCAGTGAGAGGAAGAGCCCTGCAGACGGCTCTGTGGTATTTTCATCAACGCAACAGCCTCCCGAGCACGTACACCCTGGAAGCCGGGGCCTGGCTCCAGAACTGGGTCTTTCTTCCCCTGAGCACGAATGGTGACTCCCTTCTCCCTCCCCGCTGGGAGGCAGGGAACCCCGGTGGAGGTGGGTATCCCCGGGCATGAGGCAACTCCATCCCTGACCTAACCCTCCCCAACCTGTTCCTGTTCCCAAACCTTATGACCTATGAGGCCAGGGGCCATGTCCCCCCACCAGACCTCAAAATGTGACCTTATTTGGAATTGGGTCTTTGTAGACATAATTAGTTAAGGACTTCAAGAAGAAATCACCCTGGATTTAGGGATTATTTAAAATCCACTGAGTGAGGGGCGCCTGGGTGGCTCAGTGGGTTGGGCCGCTGCCTTCGGCTCGGGTCATGATCCCAGGGTCCTGGGATCGAGTCCTGCATCGGGCTCTCTGTTTAGCAGGGAGCCTGCTTCCCTTCCTCTCTCTCTGCCTGCCTCTCTGCCTACTTGTGATCTCTGTCTGTCAAATAAATAAATTAAAAAATATATATTAAAAAAAAAATCCACTGAGTGAGAGTCCTTACAAGAAGGGGTGGGGGTACACAAAGACACACAGGGAATGAGGCTATGTGGCGATGGAGGAGAGATTGGAATGATGGATCCCAAGGATTGCTGGCAGCCATGGGAAGCTGGGAGAGAGGCTCCCAGTGGTCTCTCCCGCGGGAACCAATCCTGCTGATAACTTGGTCTGGTCTCATAAACTATAAGAAAAGACATTTCTGTTGTTCATGCCCCCTGGTCATGGTGAAGGGTGGCCTTGGGGCTGAGGCAGCTGTGGCACGTTCCCACGTGGCCACCACCATGGTGGAAGCAATGAATGGACAATGAAGGCAAGTTGCTGTTGGCCTGAGAAAGATCCTGTTGGAGCCACTGAAGCCGGAGATGCTGCCGTAGCAGAAACCTCTAGGGTGAGGGCCTGCATTTGTTGCCTGGGGCCACGTAAAATTACCACAGATCACCGCTGGCTGGTTGCAGAGGAGCCGACCTCCTCATCCTGAGCTTCTATTCGCGTAAAACAACAAGTTGTCCTCTCCTGGACCAGGAGACCAGTTAGGGGACAGGACACAAAGTCTTCACTTCTGACCCCAGTGGCGGAGGCCAGGGATCTCCAAGACCACTCCCATTTCTGACACCATTTGCCAATTTGGGGAGACCCGAGACCACCCTCAGGTTCTGGCATTTACCGGAAGGACCCACAGAACTCAGCGAGAGCTCTGGCTCTCATGGCAATGGCTTATTACCGCAAAGAAAAGACAAAGATCAGCTGAGGGAAGAGGCTCGTGGGGCGGGGTCCAGGAGGGCTCCAAATGCAGAGCTTTCAGTGACCACCCCCCTTCCGGTGGAGTCAAGAACGGTGGTTACATTGTCCAGCAACAACATGCGACAGCAGGCACAGAGCACTGCCCACCAGGGGGGCTCACCTGAGTCTTGGTGTCCATCAAAATCTTTATTCAGGCCTATAAACATGGTTGACTTGCAGTGTGGCTGACTTCAGCGTCCAGCCCCTCCGGAGGTCAAGTTCACCCTGCATGACCCAAAGCCCCCACCCTAAATCACATTGTTCACTGTCTGGCACGGCCCAAACCCCCAGGTAAACAAAAACTCTCTAATCAGGCAGGATGTTCCAAGGGCTAAGAGATCACCGCCCAGGAGCTATGGGCAAAGGCCAGATCTCTTTTTGGATCGGGTTGATTCTTTACTAGACACCTGCCAAGGAACCTCCAATAAGATGTTAGACCTCATGGTGCCTCAGTTTTCACATCTCTAGGATGGGTATGCAGGTACCTTCCGTCCAGCATTGTCAGGAGGATGCTGCAAGGGGGCATCTCTGAAAGCCCCCAGCCCAGCGTCCCCTGTAACACAGCTTGTCCTCAGGTAGAGGGCAGTGCCGGCCAGGCCTGCTGCCAGACTCACAGGTGATTCATCCCCAGCCTCGGGACAACAAGATCTGAGGTCCCCAGCCAGCTTGTGGGGGCTCTTCAAAGGTGAGCTGACAGCCCTGACTGCAAAGTGAGAGCGGAGCTCATTATGTGTGGCCTGTTTGATGAATTATAAAGAGCCCAAGCCTCATGCTGTGAACGGAGAGGAAGAGATGTAAGACCACCGGCAGACGCATATGTTTTATTTCTGAAGCGAGAGGAATTCTGGATCTCTACCAGGAGAGTGGCACCTTTGTGCGGGATGTCCACGCAGGCTCTGGGCTGAGCGGCGCTGAGCCTGGAGACTGAGACCATCACAGAGGGGGCGGCAGGGCCGTTCCTTTTAGGGGACTCTGCTCTGTTGGAAGCTCTGGGCTGTGTCATCTGTTGGCAATGAGGAGTTGCCCTAATCACCTCCTTGAAGGTGTTTTTCATCTCTCCCTCGAGTCAGGCATGAGCCTTTGCAGGAGTGGGAGAACCCGGCTCTCTGGTGAGGGCTCCCCTGGACAGCCCTCTTGAAGACGAACACACAGAAAGCAGATGGCTGGGGGGGGTTCCTTGGATCTCACACTCCCTGACCTTCCCTCCTCTTCCTGTCTCCTGAAACAGGCTCCCAGTGGGCTTGAGGGGAACCCTCAGTCTCTTCCCAGCTCTGGGCTACCTCCATCCTGCTGCTCACAACCTCCCCCTTCAGCTGACGGCAACTGCACCCTTCCTGTGTCTCAGGCCAATACTTGGCTTTGGTCTGGATCTCTCTCTCTTCCTTCAATGAGCTCATTTATTTGTTGAAAAATCCCACTGGCAATCTTCACAACTTTTCCAGAATCCACCCATTTCTTTCCACTTCTACAGCTCCTAGCTGGGTCCAAGAGGCATCATCCTCTCTTGCCTGGATTATTGCTGTACTTTCTGTCCCCACCCCCTCATGATCTGGTCTCAGCTGTTAAAACCTAGGCAGACCATGCCTCACCCCTGCCCTAAGGTGCAACCCCCCCCCCCGGAGTCTCCCAGTCTCCCTCAGAGTCCCTCTGGACTCTATACTGCAGCAAGGGGACGTCGTGGGTTCCAGGGTGTCAAGGGGATGGGAAGAAACACTCAGGTTCTCTCATGCTGGAGACACTCATCCTATAATAAGTCACTCGAGTAGGACCTAGGGTCAAGAGGTGAGCTGGCTCCATCTGGGGTCCTCCCCTCTCTCTACAACTTCTACCAATGCAGGAAATACCCCCGAATAAGCAGAGATCACCCCTTGGGAAATATGCTGGCCGCCATTTTGTTTCATGATGGCAGCCGGACTCCCACAGAAAACTTCCTAATATGCACATACACATGCACATGGGCACGTACACAGCACTTGGCTCCAAGTTCTTTCTGTAACTGGATTCATTTAATCCACACAACAGCCCACGAGACAGGTTAGTACTATTATCTCCAGATGTGCCGGCTTTCATTACATTCTCTTTAGTAACATTGCAAGTATTGTCAACAACGACTAATTATTTAGAAATTCTTCCTGGGGCAGGCAGGCAAACGGGAAGCCCTACTCAGCTGGGCTAGAGCACAACGCTCCCTCCGTGTGGTCAGCTGGGGCTCAGTAGCCACTTGGCTTTGTAATAAACTGGAAGAGTTCATATCCCATCCCGCCCCCACTCCAGTTGAGTGTGGGATGGAAAAACTGGCAACTTTGCCACCCTCAACACTTGCTCGTCATGGGAGCACCCTTGCGACTCTAACACTAACAGCTCGTGTGAGTTCAGGGTTCGCTATGCGCCAGGCTCCCTGTTAAATGCTTTGTGAGATCTGTCTGCTTCAATACTGCCGGCAATTCAGCATCATGGGGCATGTGAGCTCTATTTTACAGATGAGGAGAGCAAAGCTCCAAGATGCTAAGTCACTCACTCCTGGCCACTCGGTGGCAAAGCTGCCAAGCTTGCCCTGATCCCGGGGGAGTCACTCTGATCTTCCTACTTGTCTCCATGAGGAATTTGTATCCAAGGCAGGAGGAGACCTGCAGGCTCGCAGGTAAATCAGGGAAGGCCCTCCCTCTCCCAGCACTTGGGGGCTCTTCTCCCTGACTCTGTACCACTGATCGGCTCTCTGCCTGTCCACCCACTTTCCCACCACGTTTTTCGAAACCTGCCAAGCCCTAGACTCCTCCTCCCCGCCCCCCAATGCCCAGGGCTGCCTGTCACAGTTTTCTAAGCAGGATGGCCATCCTTTACCCAGACTCTCCAGGCTCTGCTCTGGGATCAGTTTCCAAAAATATGCAGTGGCTCCAGCACATGGCTGAAGGGCAGGGCAGCTGGGAATTGGGGGCCGGGCTGTGCCAGAGTCATCTGGTAGCTCTTTGAGATGAAAATTTTACCTAGACTTCCGGAGGTGAGGTAAGGACCCACTCCAGACTCCAAGGTCCATGCATAGGGGATGGGTATCTGGGACATCTGGTCTCTTAGGTCTCACCTATAACCTCTGTCGGCTCCAGCAGTGGTGAGGCAGCTCTTTCCCACTGTGAAGGCAGATGTAGTGTATGGGGCCATAAAACCTAATGCATTTGCCACCGGGAAGACATTTTAATAAGAGCCACTATCCACCCTTTTCAAGACAGGCTTGTCTGATGAATAGCTTGGATGAGCCTAATAAAGTTATAGGTGAATGGAAATTAGGCCTTTAATGGGTCCAGTAGCACCTGAGGCTCGTTCACACTGCCTTTTTATGAGACCAGGATAAAATCCCCCCTCCTCCTTCATTCCTTCAATTCTACCCTGGAGCAAAGGTTCTCATAGCTGAGACCCAGAACATTCCATTAACCTGTTCCAATCCTCTGATCTTCCATCTCCTTTTGACCACATGAGTCAAGGGACCATAGATATTCTCAATCAGCCTTTGATTTGTCCATCCTGGGTTGAACAGCGATCTGGCTCTGCACTCACAGCCTCCTTTGCTGATGCCCAAGCTAGAAGCGAGGGGAGTGGGGGCCCACTGAGTGAAGAGGAAAAGCAAGTCTGCATCTGTGAGAGCCGATTCTGTTTCACAGACTTGTTCAGAGTCTCCACCATGGCCCCGGCTGGGCCACATGCTCCCTGATGGGCACCGGGAGAAACTGTCCCAGAGAGGAAGATGCAGGCCTGACGGGCACAGAGAGGTGACAGCATGGCTGACGTCGGCTCTGGGCAGGTGCAGGAAGAAGTGCCCCTCCCCCACCAGCGTGACTATGGAGGATGCTGTCCATCTTCAGACCACACTCTCCATTGCAGCCTGGATACCCACTGGGCATTCCAAATTACAGCCTGGGGTCCTGACGCTGGACTTTTCCTCCTCCTTCCTCCTCTTTCTTCCATGGAAAGAGGTCTGGCTTCCTGTGCATGGCTCATGGTGCTTGCAAGCATTCTGGCCAGTAGAACCTCACGCACTGCCATGGAGCTCGCCTTTGGGGGCTGTTGGTCTGTGTGGAGCCACTGTGCTTGGAGACCCTGGCCCCCAACCCCAGATGGCCCCTGGACGAGGAGGTGCATCTGTGAGTGCTCAGAGGCAGTGCCCATGCCCCTGGGGCCGGGAAGCTGCCCAGCCAGAATTAGGACCCCAACCTGTTGGCTCTCCCACCAGACCTCGCCGCTGCTTGCCTTGCAGGCTTCCTTGGATCACTGGATCCTTATCCACTAAATATTGCTTATGCATCCATGGAGTGCTTGACCCAGAGTCTTCACCCAGCTGGGCTTCTAGAACAGATAGGGGCTGGGGGGAAGGCTTATATACAACAGAAAATTATTGCTCACAATTCTAAAATTGGAAATCCAAGAGCAAGGCATCTGCAGATTTGGTGTCTGGTGAGAACCTGCGTTCTGGTTCACGGACTACATCTCTTCCCTGTGTCTTCGCCAGTCAGAGGGGTGATGGAGCCCCCCTGGGGCCTCTTTTATAGGAACACTAATCCCATTCAGAGGGCCCCATCCTCACGACCTAATCACCTCCCAATAGTCCCCCTCATCCCCCAAATACCATCACATTGGGCATTCGGATTTCAACTTATGAATTTGGAGGGTGAGGATCCAAACGTTCAGTCTGTAGAACCCAGAAAGCCCATGTCATGTAAATTAGGATGAAGGAAAGTGGAGATTTTCCTTAAAATAACCAAAAGGGGAGCTACACGCAACTTTGCAGAGTACAATGTTCACAGGGCTTCACCTCTCCAAAGGAGCCACTTTCTGAGACAATGACCTCAAGATGGGCAGGCTGGGATGGAACAAAGCCATGAATGGGGATGTCCCAGCATCTCATGTTTGTAAATTCACCCGATGGTCATCATCATGATGGGTACACCTCGATATTCACCTGTTTGGCCAGGAAAGGTGCCAGGGACCAGGGGTGTTAGTTAGACACGGAGTCCACGCCGAGAGTGGGGGTGGGGGGAGGTGATGTGGCTGCAGGTGCTCAGTGACCAGGATGGAAAGGACAGCCAGGAGCAGCCCTGCAGGGTGGTGCCGAGGAGAGAGACTGAACCCCCAGGAAGGGGTGTGGGTGTGAGCAGGCGGTAACTCCACAGAGGCTGGGTGGAGGAAGGAAAGGGAACTTAAACGTTCTCCACTTGTTGAGAACTTCTGATTATTTATTTTAAAAGATTTTATGTATTTTGAGAGAGTGAGCACACTCGAGAGCTCAAGTGGGGACAGGGGCAAAGGGAGAGGGAGAGACAGAATCTCAAGCAGACTCCACACTGAATGCAGAGCCTGATGTGGGGCTCGATCTCACCACCCTGAGATCATGACATGAGCCAAAATCGAGAGTCGGTCCCTCAACCGACTGAACCGCCCAGAATCCCCAAGAGCACTTCTGATCATTTAAATTTGACCTTGGAACCATCTGTGAAGAGGTGATCTGCCAAGCGAGGGAAGGACGTAGACAAGACTGCGGGGAGAAGGTTCATAAGCTGCTTTAGAAAGAGTGTTTCAAGCCCTGTGGAGGACTTTGAAGCCGATGGATGAGGCCCACTGGGGAGCAGGGGGGTGATGAGCACTGGTATGGCACCCCGGGGGTAGGACCTGGACGCTGACAAAAATCCCAGTGCCGCGGCTACCAAGAGGCTCTGGTTTCATGGGCCTGGGATAGGGACTGGGCATCCGAATTTTAAAAACCTCCCAAGGTGATTTCACTGTTTGGTCTGAAGTCAGGACAGCTGGGGTCACTGGAGGATGCTGAGGCCAGCTGGTGTCCTTGCTGGTGTCCCCTAGATTTCCCTGCATGGAGGCAGAACTACGTACACAGTGACCTGTTCTGTGTCATCCAGGGCCCTGATAGTCATCCCTGATTAGCAGAAGTGGGCAGCAGGGAGGCAAAGGTTTCTCTCCTTCCTCCCCGACAGATCCAGGGGAGCCCTTGCTGCTCTCTCCTCTGGTGGCCTGAAGCTAGCTTCCCTTCCCTGTCGTAGCTCAGGGCTGCCTCCACCAAAGCCTGAGATGTCCTCAGGGTTCCAGTCTTCAAGGGCTCTGCCCGCGCACGTGGGGAAGGGGGAGATGGAACTTCCGGGCTTTGGCCTACTTTCCCAGCTTGCTCGGGCTCTGCGGCTGCCCAGGGGCCTGGGGAGCTTGTGATCCCGGGCAGGGAGAGCCTTTGGTCTGTGCCCCACTTTCTCCAGCTTGTAGGTTTTGGCTGCCCTCCCGTGGCCTGGAAAACCGAAGCCAATGACCCCCCTTCTTGGGTGGGTGGGGGGGGGCAGGTTTGGTTGCCATGGAGACGTTTAGCCTCTCAGCCAGCTGAGTCCCATTTCTGCCCCTGCCGCATCTGCCCAGGCTGGCCCTGCTGGGCAGAGTTTCCTGCTCAGAGGTGGTCCCAGCCAGGGAAACAGGGTAGGCCACACAGCACTGGAGAGAGCCCAGCTTTGCACCGATGGCCACAGTTGTGGCGAGCCCAAGATGCTGAGGGCTCAACCTGCCAGCCTCCATGAGCTCCCCTTTCCATCTGGGGAGATAGGAGCCCTTGCAGGGCCAGCCTGTGGCTGCAGGCCTGGGCGAGCCACCACTGTGGACATCCGGGGGACACTGTCTCTGAGCGTGTTCAATAATCCCATAGGGATGTCCTGCCAATGATTTCTCAGGTGAGAGGCAGACCTCCTGGTGGTTAGAATGGGCGTGTAGGAAAACGGAGGGTGGGGTTTGCCGGCTTCTGAGCGTGCGCAAGAGGGCAGTGAAGGTGATCGGAGGTGGGGCCTTTTCCACAGACACATCGGTGCCCTTGACCTGGTGAGGCCCTAGCCTGCTTACCTGTCTGCCTGGTCCAGTCTTACCTGTTGGCCGCCCTTACTCAACATACCTGCCCTCTTCCTCCACGAGTCTGGGCTGACCTCCCAGGTGGGAGGAAACGAGGTGGATAGCTGGGTGGCACCCAGAGGTCCCCCTCCAGGGCCCAGGGTGGAGGAGTGGATGTTGGACTGAACCCCCGGTACAGGGTGTGGGAACACTTTGTAGCAAGTTATGTTGGAGAAATGGCTCCAGCATTTATTAGCTGTATAATACTGGGCAAGTTGCTTGACTGCTCTGAACCTCGCTTTCCTCCTCCAAAAATTGAGCTCCCTTCATGGATAACGAGGATGGCGAGAAATGGCACAGCAAAGGGCTGGATGCTATCAGAGCTCAGAAATGTTGGTTCTGAAAAATATTAATACTCCTGCCTTGGTGGGTGCACACGGTGGCCCGGGCCCCAAGGGTCCAGTGGGGAAGGGGGCCTAGACCTGAGACCTGACTCCGACGTCCATGGTGAGGAGTGCACTGGCTGTGGCCATGGCAGGAGAGGGGTTTGTTTGTACAGAAAGAATTCCTCAGATTTGTCAGTGGGATCCAAGCTGGAAAGAATTGGTGGGCCTGTATGAGCATCCGTGGGAGGTGGTTTAGAACACTGGCGAACCTGGCTCTGACTTTGGGTCAGCCAGAAATGGCCACAGCGATGCCATGTCATAAACCAGCCCAGAACTCAGTGGCTCACAGTTTTAAGCGCTTACACTCGTGCTTGTGGACCTGTGGATCCACTGTGGGCCCCGGAACCTGGCTGGGCTCTGCTGGGCACCTCTGCTCCGTGAGGCAGGTGGGGCTTAGCTCTGCCCCGTGAGTTCATTCTGGGACTCGGGGCTGATGGGCCTGCAGCTCCCTGGGGGAAGCGCTCCTTACGGTAGTGGGAGACCTGGGAGAAGGCTGGCACACGGGCCTGCAAAGGGGCTGAGTCCCGATAATAAGCATTCCTGAGGGGATGGGAGGAATTTTTCTAGGAAGCTCCCAGCCCCAATTTCTGGTTTACCACACCCCACTCCGAGGGCAATTCCTTGCCTTGATTTACCTCTCCAGCCTCCACCCCAGAGCTCAGTGCAAAGGTGTGCGGATACTCACAAGCCCTTGGCGTCCACTGACTGCAACCACTGTACTCACTCCTTAGGGCCCCCGGTGCACCCATACACCCAGCCTCCCACATTTCTACAGCACCTTTTTCTCAAGAGCACTGGGATGTCCGGACCGTGTCCCCCTTGCTCATTCAACATATGACCGCAGTTGCAGACCTATGAGCAGGACTGGCTGCTTGACCCTCGCTGCCTGAGTCTCTGTCCCAGCTGGTGTCATGTGGTTGGAGCCTTCCAGACGCATTACTGTCCCTCTAGCCTGGCCTGGGGGTGGGGGACCATGTCTCATTCATGTTTCTCATATCCCAGGCCAACGGTTGGCCCCAGCAAGAGATGCAGGCTGGAACCAAGCTGTGGCCTTCCCACAACCTTGCGGCCGCCTCCAAGGCAAGTCCCAGGTCCTTGGCAGCCTCACCAGCCTGCCCAGAAAACCTCCATTTCATAAGCCGTGTGATCTCCCACCCCCGGTGCGGGGGGGGGGGGCAGCCAGCTCCCTCATTCCCCCGCCCTCTCCCCAGACCTCAGTATTCTCCGCCTGGAAAGCTGGAAGTTGGCTTTTTTTTTTTTTTTTAAACTTCTGCTGGCAGCTTGAGAATCTTGTGATTTATACAATTAATATGAGAAGCAACATCATTATTCTGTTAATATATTATTCATTTCACTAGTGATCTACTCTCTCCACACCCAGCTCCGAGAGTCAATTTTCCCTCCCTATTTTAATAGAGCTGCATTTTAAATGGTGAGAACAGTACATTAAACATGTATAAGATGTAATCTCATTTAGAATGTGCTCTTCCAGGGAATCCACCTCGTAAGCATGAAGACAACAATGCTGCCCGGTCTTATCGGGGTCCCGCTCAGGTGGGCTGCCATGAACAAAGTCGAGCTCTGATTAAGGAATCCATTCAAACTCCTGGTTTGGGCCTCGGGCTCATGAACAATCCTGAGTCCCCCAGATTGTGCCCACTTGGAGCGTCTCCTTCGCCGATCCTTGCCTCTGACATGTGACATTGGGGCAAAGAGGGAAGGAGGGGTTCTTCTCTAAGAGAGTGGGACCCTCATCTTTCAATTAAAAAGCACTTGCCAGGGGCGCCTGGGTGGCTCAGTGGGTTAAAGCTTCTGCCTTTGGCTTGGGTCATGATCACAGGGTCCTGGGATTGAGCCCAGCATCAGGCTCTCTGCTCAGCAGGGAGTCTGCTTCTCTTCCTCTCTCTCTGCCTGCCTCTCTGCCTACTTGTGATCTCTGTCAAATAAATAAATAAAATCTTTAAAAAAAAAAAAAGCACTTGCCATGGCTGCGGCCTTCCTGATGAGTTCTATCCTTCCCCTTATAAACCATGAATCAAATAGTAAATCCAGCCGTGGGGTGGGGGACCGACGGAGAGAGTGGGGGCTGCATGGGCTCCCCCTAAAGGCCATCTGGACCAGCCTTTGTTGGTGGAGCAGAGTTCTCCAAGCAAGGTTAAAGGGGAGATGGAAGGGAGGTTTGAAATGTTCCAGAAGCACTGCGTCATTGTTGTTACTGCCGGGATGTGGGGATACAGGGAAGCCCGTGCAATGGGTCTTGATCTTGCAGAGTTTCCCGTTGACCCAGATCAGTGACTCTCCCTGGTCTGGAGCTGGGAGGCACCCTGGAGTCTGGTGACGGGGCTCCAAGGGCACGAAACTGAGCTGTTATTGTAAGGTCATCACTGATGGCTTCCTGGGGGAGAGGGCATTTGGATGGCCCAGAAGGACAGACTGAATTTGGTCAGTTTGGGCTCACTGGGGAGGGTGGTCGGCAGCTGCAATGGCATGAGAGCCGAGTGAAGCCCGTTTGCACATGGCTTCCAACTATAGAGCCAAAGAGCTTGGACCTGCTGCAAGCCATGGGGAGCCACTGCAGGTTTCAGAGCTGAGTGACCAGTCAGAGCTACGCAGGTTCCCATTCTGGAATCCCGCGGGTAAGAGGTGGGTACCACTGTCCAGGCACATTCTGCAAATAGCTCAGAGCTAAGATGGGGGAGGTGGAGGCCTTCCTGTGCTTTTTTCCTTCACAGGCGAACTGCTGTTTACCCTTCGGGACCTTGCTCAAGTGGCCCCTCCTCTGCCAAGCCTCCCCTAACTCCGTTCTCTGCTGCCGCTGAGCTTCGCCCAGCCCTCTGCAGAGAGTGACCCATAATCAGCCCTGGCTCGCAGAGTGTGATCCACGGAGCAGACGGCAACCGGGGACCTCAAATGAAGGTCATAGAATGAGGCAGGACGGGAGCCCATCTCAGTCCAGGCTCCTCCAATAACAGACCCGGTACGAGGAGTCGAATGCCCGTTCACTGGGAAGTGTCCAGGGGGCATTTGTGAGGTAGCCAATGAAAGGGGAAGTATCAAGGGAGCTCACATCTAGGAAACAAGCTGGAAGCTTCTGGAAAGTCTTGGGAGACAGTGTGGAGCACACGCTTTGGGGTTACCCACCCTGCTGGGGGCTGGCAGGGAACTGACGCACCATTGCCCTCAGCAGTCACTGGTTGGGGACTGGCCCTGGAGACTTCTGACCAGCTGCTTGTCCAAGAAAAAGTCCTTGGGGCCACTAGACATGGAGGCTGGGAGCTGGAAGCCCGGTGGCCAGAGGGGATGTGGGTGCTGCATCTGCCCCCGAGCCTCGCAGGAAGTCCTGTCTGCAGGCAGGAGAAGTGTGTGGTCATGGAACTGGGACTTCAAGAGACAGGAGCTGGGGGCACATGTCCGGTTCCTGTCCTGTGTCTTGGTGACCAGAAAACTGTTCCCTGCAGAGAGGTTGGTCCAGCGCCCCGGCCGGGACGACACACCCTTCTCTCCCAGTGACCGCTTCCACTGCCTCCGGTTTAGAGGCTGCCCTCGGCAAGGGTCCTGGGTGGCCAACGGGAGTGTGTCATCAGTGAACAATCTGGGAAGAATTTCTTCGTCGTCCTCCCTCGAGTCTGCTTCTGAGACACAGGGTCCCCTCTGCACCCTGACACTTGCCAGTGTTGTGTCGCACTCTGGGGACCAGGCTGCCTGCTCCTGAGAGAGGCTTCTTTGCTCCCCTTCCAGCAGGAGCAGCCTGGCTGCCTCGAGCACCCCAACTGTGAATCACCCCTCCCCTGTGTGTCGCCCCCACTACAATGAGGACCTCAGGGCAAGGACTGGACAGAAAGAGATTCGGGGTCCAAGGGCCTGCCACAGAACGTCACACGGGCAAGTGAATGGTAGCCATCCCCCAACACGCACCACCAATGCGCTGACCAGGTCTGACATTCTCAGTGGGCCAACAGCACCCCCAAGGGGCTAAAATTAGCTCTGGGAGGAGGGCACAAAGACGTCTTTAGCTTCGTGGTGGCTTGTGTCTATCACAAAGCTCAATGCTACCTGCTACCCGACAAAATCATATTCCCTTGTATTTAGTTTCATGGGGGCTAGGATGATTATTTAAAAAACGTCTAAAAAGGCTCCTCAGATAGGTGATAATGGAAAAAAAAAAGGTGAGAAACGCTGGACTTGAGGGAGACTGTGTGATACCAGCTCACATCCGTGCCCATTCATAGCTCCGCAAGGATCACACTTACCTGACTGGAGAGAGAAGCTTGGGCTGGGGCCCGGATCTGCGGGACAAGGTGTCTGTTAGAGAAAAGGAGGAAGGGGCTTTCGGACCCAGGCCTCCCTGGCATGGGAATGGGTGGGTGTCTCAGCCCAGGAGCCCCCAGGTTTGCAGATCTGAAGGGCCACAGGGAACCTGAGAGATGCCCCCTCCTGCCCCCTGATCTGTTCATTCCTGCCAAAGTCCGCACCCTCGTGCCACAAGAGGGGGCGGGTTCCACATTGTTCCTCCTCCAGCTGGCTTTCCAGTGTCCCGTAGTTCTTGTTTCTGTTGCCAGAGGGCCAGAGGTAGACTGTCCCCAGGGAGACAGCACACGAGACTTGACGTTCTTTCCCGGCAGTTGGAACGTTTCATCTCTCTGTTGCCTGCGCTTGGGAGCGAGTGGCCACTGTGCTGTCCTCAGGTCGAAGTGCAGCTCTCCCTCAGGCGGGCTCCGTGGCCTGTGGTGAGCCACCTCACTGGCCTTGTCAGTAAAGGTGTGAGAGAAGAGTCACCCAGGGAGGGCAGGTAAGGGCAGTCGTCCCCTGCAGCTCACCTGTGGGCGTGTGCCTCTGCAGACGGTTAGGGCCCCCCTGGGCTGCCGTCTCCCTGCGTCTCTGCAGGAGCCAGACTCTGGACCATGGGGCAGAAGAGGTGTGGCGATGAGGTTTGTGCGAGCTAGCCTGGGAACCCGGCAGCTGACTCACCAACACAACTTGGGTGCCCAGGGCAGATCTGGGGCTGGGGCTGTTTCCTGCCGGGGCCAGGCCATGCTGGGGACTCCCGTGTGGACCTAGTCTCCTCTGAAGCCGGCAGGCCTGCCCCCGCCCTGACCACTGGACAATGGGGAGCTGGAAGAGACTGGTGTGGACAGGGATGGGCTTGTCTCCTCTTCTTGCCTTCCTGGCTCCACATGGACCCGCTGCGTGACCCTGGGCAAGTCCTCAAGCCTCCCTGCACCCCTGGAAATGAGCAGCTGTGCTGCGTGGCCTCCTCTGGCCGAAGCGCATGATCTGGAGGCAACCCGATTCTCCGTCGCTGCTGGACGGCGACATCTGTGGGGCCCAGCCCTGAGCTCTGGTCTCTGGGAGTTTGGCCTCTTGGGTTTGGTAAGTGGCAGATCTGGCCGCTGGGGAGAGACCCCTTGGACTTTGTGGTCTGGGCTTGGCAGCCCTTCTGCCGGTCCCAGGGCTATGCGGTTTCTCCACCTCCCCTCCAGCTCTCTCCCCGTCCCTTCCTCTCTACCTGCCCCCTCCCTGTCACCCCCACTCCGCCCTGTTAATGAGTCCCAAGGAGATGCTGTGTGCTGGGCCTGCATTTCGCGTTGGCAGACGAGAGGCTCTGAGAGCCCCTGGCAAGTGTGGCTCTGCTAAGCGCAGCCCTGACTCACGGTTTCCATGGCAATGGCACTCTCAGTAACAGCCTTGACTTGTTGCCAGGGCAGATGACAATCGTGACAGCCCATCAGCCCTCATCCAGCTATGCTTGCAGCCAGAGGGGACAGGATGCTGAGTGGGGGCCGGCTCTCCTGCCCCTCTCTCTCTGCCCAGCCAGGGTTCAGCCTGGAGCACTGAGCCCTGGAAGGCCACTTCTCTGGCCTGGACACCCTCAGCAGCGATGCGAGGGCTTTGAAGGAGTCCCAGATGGGGACAGGACAGAGGAGCAGGCTTATTGTCCCCACACAGCCCAGTGTCCCTGTAGGGCCCAAGTTTGCAGTCTCTTGGGGGTCCTGCTGCTTCTGACAATTCCACAATTCTTTGTTCCAAATATTGAAGAAAGGACAGCAGATTAGAGGAGGCTGGAAAAGAGAGCCTCCCCAAAGAGCATCCTACCCCAGGGCCTTGCTTAAGGTGCTTCTTAGGGTCATCTTCCACTGACGTTTCACAAGTGGTTTTCTGCAGATTTCAGCCCCGAGGGAGGTGGAGGGTGAATCCTACAATTTCCTTTCTCCACTGCCAATTAAACTGTTTGCCCCAAACAGCCAGCCTATTATTGATGATATCGCCAGCCCGTTATGCTGGGCTGGCTGGGCTCAGCAGGCCAGTTCTTCTGATTCCACTGCAAACCTCCAGAGAGTGGCTGGGCTGCTGTCATCTGTGGGCTTGATTGGACCCTGAGACAGCTGGGCTTCTCTCTGTTCCATGCAGTCCAAGAGTGCCTCTTGGGTCATCTCCCTGGAGGGAACCTGGGTTTTGGAGATGGGGCACAGAGCTCCCCAAGGTGCAGGGTCCAGGAGGAAGCAGCTGAAGCTGGCAGCCCTCTGACAGGCCAGACCTGAAACCGGCACATCTCTGCCACAGTCGAATCACGGGGTTGGCTCCAAGGGGGAAGGACCGCATGAGGGTGTGAACGCCAGGAGGCCGTGGTTCACCGGGGCCATCTTAGAAGCCTGCTCCATTGCCCCCACCCATGGATAGGAGAATGGGGTGCAGGTAGCTCATGTGATTTAAATCTTGGTTCAATGAGCAGTGTCCTTAGAAGAGACCCAGAGGCACGCACTCGCACATAGGCTTGACAGAGTCCAAAAGCTAATGTCCGGAGCAAGCTGGTTGTGCAATGGGGAGGCAACTCCAGATTGCCCACGTTCCCAACACAAGACTCTGCCATATCTTCAAGGAGAACTTTGGGGCAGCCGGTGGCAGTATTTCCTGTAGTGTTCAGAGGAAAGGGCAAAGTTGGGGATGAGGGGGTGGATTGTCACTGGATGTGCAGCTTTGGGTCTCCTTGGCCTTCTGGGCTCTCAGGGCTGTAGCTGTTGGCTCACAGAGAACCCTGGCCACTGCTGCAGCTCTGTGCAGGCCCTGTGACTCACTTGTACCATGGGACCCATCCCCCTACCCACTAAGGCCCCCGGAGTCCTGGAGGTCCTCAGATGCCCCTGTAAGGAAGCATCTGCTCTCTCCTTCCTCTCCTTCTTTGTTCCTCTCCTGTTCTCTTCTTCCTCTCCTTCTGCTGCTTGTGAAGCCACAGGAAGCTGCTCCTGCCTTGGGTGGCCCTCATTCCATCAGCCTCCTGCGGGCCCTGGGGGCTCCAGCAAACCAAAAACCCACAGTATGTCTCAGTGACTTCCCACACTATAGAGGTTAACTTCTCTCTCGTGCCTGAGCCTGATGTGGGCTGGATGGGTGCTCGGCTCCACACAGTCACGTGGGGGGGCCCAGGCGCCTTCCATCGAGTGGCTCCAATCTCCCCTGGAGCCCTGGGATCTGGGAAAGGAGGGAGAGTGGAGGAGGATTTGATGGGCCGGACTCGCAGGCTGGGAAGTGTAGTTCAGGTGTGTGTCCAAGAGGCACATGCTAGAGCGTCTCTGCTCTGATGCATGCAGATTTCTGCATGCCAAAGCAGAGATGTGGACATACCCGGAGGAGAGGGCCAAAGGGTGAGTCCCAGAGAGAGCTGGAGGGGAGAAGCCATCCCTGCAGGAGACATAGGACCTTGCCCTCTCTCACCACAGGCCCTTGGCCCGGGAGCCTGTGGCTGTTTCTCAGAGCAAGCGGAATTTGCACACCAGGCTTCCCTTCCAGGCTTGGCAAGGCCTAGCCTGCTGCCCTGTGGGACTCACACACTGGGCTTGGTGGCTCGGGGAGGCAAACCTGACCCCAGACCAGATGCTGCCATGTCCAAGCCCTGGACAAGCCTGCCTGTCCACTTCCGTCCCTGCAGCCCATATAGGTCTCACCAGCCTGCTCCACACACCAAAGTCCCTGGAGTTCCCCGTCGGGCTTGAGCCTGACCCTGGACTCTAGCCCAGGAATGGAGTTCACTCCGCTGCCACCTCCCTGGAATCAGTTGGCATTCAGTCCTGGATATGAGCCCTGGTCTGTGTGTGCAGTGTGGGGGCTGGAAATGAACATTCCTCCCCAAATAATAACATCAACAGCAACCTAATTCAAACCGAGCCTGTGCATGCTGAGAGCTTTCAGCACCTCCCTGAGAGGGCTGGAAACTGGGCCAACACTTGTGGGTAGAGCCGAGCCTCTCGGGGGTTGGGCAGGTCACAGCTGGCAGGGAATAGGGGGCACAGATGTGCAGGACAGTGGAGGGACCACGCCCACTGTTCAGGCCCTCTGGAGCTGCTGCTGGCGCCCACTATCTAGACAGCGCTGGACCAGCTCCTGGGCTTTTGGGCCAGCAGCATCCGTTGAGCCCAGGGCTAAGAATCTGCTCAGGGGACCCATCACACTCACGGGGGATGGGGGTGTGCCTCAGCTCCTGTCATCCACCTTGCTCAAGGTGTCCCTTGGGTTCTGGATCTCAGGGACTGCACGATGGGGTGGGGGGTGATTAGTACACGTTCAAATCCTTGCCCTACCTTTTCTCTGTCATGTGACCCTAAGCCAGTCTCCCAGCCACTATGAACCTTGATTTTTTTACCCATAAAGTGGGGACAGTAGCAGTTACCTTGAAAGATGGTCTTGAGGGATTAGAAATCCCGCGTAAAGCATCAGCGCCTAGAACACTCCAGAGAGCATGGCTACTGTTGTCATGGCGATGAAGATGCTTCGGGGACAGAGATGGCTCCCAGACCCAGTCCTGCCATGCTCCCCTCCCCCACCTCCTGCCTGGCCCTGCCTAGCTGGATCCCAAGAAATGAGAGGAATGGGACCGGCCTCCTCCAGATTATTTTCAGAAGATCTTTCCAGATACCATAATCACCTTTCCCGGGTCTCATCAGCAAAGTGAGCTCTGGGGGCCACCCCAGGCTCAGAAGCATTGGGATGGTATATCTCAATCATCAAGGAGCCTTTGTATGAAGACGGGAGCAGGCCCCACCAGGAGGCCCCCCAAAGCTGGCTCCTGGGGGTCAATGTGGGGCACTTCTAATTCGATAAGCTCTCCAGATCGCTCGGAACCACTGGCCAGGTGACAGCACAGGGGTCTGCTACACTACACTGGCTGAGATGTTCCACACCTTTAGGATATGCTCATCCCTCAAGCAGAACAGCAGACTGTCGCTGTCCTGGGATAGCTCTTAAGGACCATCCCACCCTCATTGTGCAGAGAAAACTGAGGACCAGGGACAAGGAAGGACAGGCTTGAGCCACAGTTCATGGTCTTAAAAAGGCTCCATGGACACAGAGCTGCCTGTCCCTCCCTCACGGTCCTCAGTCCAGACCCAGTGCCCCCTGCCCTGACCCCCTCTGTCCCTACATGTGCATTGATGGGTCTGTATACTGCTCACACCCTCCGCCAGCCTCTGACACAGCTGGACACACAGAACAGAGGCAGCAATGTGACCTTCTTGTGTGGCACTGGCCTTGATGCCTCCCTAGAGCACTCAGTTCGAAAGACAGTCTCCGCGACTGGTGCCCCCGGGCTCTCTCTGCCTGGTGGTTACTGAGACAGACCGGGATTTTTCTTGCAGACCCCAGGGTGGGCTGCCTCAGCGCGAGGACACTGCGACTACAGGTTCTGGGTTTGCTCAGACACGAAGAGGGTGCTCGTTCTGGAGAGAGCAAAGCCCCTTAACCACTAGCAAGTTGATTTATTCATTTTTTTGTTTTTTGTGGCAAAATACAGACAAAATGTGCTGTTATGACCATTTTTGGGGGTGCAGGTCAGTGGCACTCAGCACTCTCACACTGTTGTGCTACTACCACCACCGTCCATCTCCAGAAGCTTTTCATCTTCCCCAAAATGAAAGTCTGCACCCATGACCCACGGACTCCCGTTGCCTGTCTCCTTCTCCTTGCCAGCCACTATTCTCCTTCCCGCCTGCATCCGACAACTCTGGGGACCCAGACGACTGCAATCATGCCAGCTTTGTCTTTCTGAGACTGGCTCATCCCCCCATCCTCGTGTCCTCGAGGTTCATCCCTGGTAGAGCACGTGTTGGCATTTCCTTCCTTTTTAAGGCAGAATAACCTTCCATTATGTGGACAGACCACAGTTTGCTTATCCGTTGGTCTGTTGGACATCTGGGTTGCTTCCTCTTTTTGGCTCCTGTGAATAACAGTGCTAGGAGCAAATATTTCTTCAAGTTTTCACTTTTAGTCCTTTTGGGTATGTTTCTAGAGGTGAAGTGGTGAGGCACACGTTGATTCTCTGTTTACCTCTCAAAGGGAGCGCCATTCTGTTCTCCATGGAGGCGGAACCACTGCAGGGGACATTACAGCGGACAGCAAGGGACAGATTCAGAGGTAGGGAGCACAGGCATCATATGGAGGTGCTGGGGAGCTAATGGCACCCAGACTTCATCCCTACTCTCCACCTTCTCCTAAGCAGCTTCAGCGCGCAGCCATCTTTAGAGCCCCTGGGCTTCCTCCATCCCACGGGAGGCCTCTCAGGGTTGGCCGGACCTCCTGAGAGATAAAGATGGTCCAAGAGCTCCCCTGAGTGCTGAGGGCCAGCCAGGTGCTGGCCTGGGGGCCTCTCCCATCAGCCTGGGACCCCTCCCTGCCATGGCTGCACCGCCTTCTGGCAGGTGTCTACGGGAGTCCAGGAGCCTCTAGCTTTCCAAAAACAGGAGTCCTTTCTTCACTCATGTAACCTCCAGCCAACCACCCACTCACACATGGGTCCTATCCTCCTGAGCTCAAGCAAATGGTGCCCCTTCTCCCTCCTGAGGATCCTCTTTATCTCAGGCACCCCTGAGGACCTCCTGAAGCCCGGTTTTTCTCTCCCAGGAATCACGACTTGAGTCTGGCCCAATCGCAGGGACTCCATTCTCTGCTCACCCAGACACACCTGGTCAAGTGTTGCTTTGTCACGATTAATTGCCTGGTTCTGCGAACTCATTCTGCTATTCACACAAGTCCTTCCCACTCTCTGGCCTCAGTTTACCTACTTGTAAGGTGAAGAGGGAAACTCCAGTTCTCTGTGATGTATCCTAGCTCTTTCTTTTTGACTAAATGACCTGACTTTTAATGATTATTATGTTTAGGATGATTTCATTTTTTTCAAGGTGACCTTTCACAATGGCATGACTCACCCAGCTTTCTATGGGTTGGCCCAGTGTGACCTGCTCCAATGACTCAGGGTCACTCAGCATGGTAACGTTTCTGATGGGGTGCTGGTCTTCTCTGGGTGCAGGAGCTCCAAAGGCTGGTAGAGCTATGAGACAGAGGATAGTGGCAGGAAGGAAAAAGAAAAGAACCAATGTCAGGAAATTACTGTGTGCCAAATTGTGCACCCCCTCTATCAGTGGTCCTTTGCTTCATAACAAATTACCCTAAAAGTAGTAGTTTGAGACAACACATGTCTATTATCTCATATTTTTCTGTGGGTCAGGGATCTGAGCACAGCCTAGCTGGGATGTTCAGCTCACAGCCTCTCACTGTGAGTGAGGTGTGGGCCAGGGCTGTGGTTCCATTCAAAGATTCAACTGGGGTGGGTCCACTTTCACATTCAGTCACTAGGCTGTTGGCAGGATTCCGTTCTTTGAGGGTCTCATTCCTTCCTGGCTGTTGACCAGAAGCTGCCCTCTCTTCTGTGCCATGTGGTCCCTCCAAAGGACGGTTTACAAGACGGCAGCTTCATTTCCTTGGAGCAAGGGAGGGACAAAAGTTGACAAGCAAGGTGGAAGTCACGGTCTTTTTGTATCCTAATCTTGGGAGTGACAGCTCATAACTTTTGCCATATTCTTTTTTTTTTTTTTTTAAAGAAGTGAGTCACCAGGTCCAGCCCACATGTAAGAAGAGGGGATTTCACAAGGGTGAAGCCTCATAGGCTACACACCACTCTCCCCATCACGTAGGATTTATTTTATTTTTTATTTATTTATTTATTTTTTAAAAGATTTTATTTATTCATTTGACAGAGAGAGATCACAAGCAGGCAGAGAGGCAGATAGAGAGAGAGGAGGAAGCAGGCTCCCCACTGAGCAGAGAGCCCGATGCGGGGCTCGATCCCAGGACCCTGAGATCATGACCTGAGCCGAAGGCAGCGGCTTAACCCACTGAGCCACCCAGGTGCCCCTATTTTATTTTTTTAAGATCGTGTTTACTTATTTGACAGACAGAGATCACAAGTAGGCAGAGAGGCAGGTAGAGAGAGAGGCGGAAGCAGCCTCCCCGATGAGTAGAGAGTCCAATGAGGGCCTCTATCCCAGGACCCTGGGATCATGACCTGAGCCGAAGGCAGAGGCTTTAACCCACTGAGCCACCCAGACACCCTCCTGTAGAATTTATTATCTTGAGATAAGGCTCCAGGTTATGCGCCGATGCATCCCAGTCCTGCAGGATGTGAAGCCATGCTTGCTGGTTTCAAGGCCCATGCTCTTCTATTTATTTCTACTGATTTACACTCAGCCATGACTGGGGGACTTTGACCTTCACAGGGCTCCTGTCCCCTCTGACCTCTGACCATCCCACACTTGCTACATCAGAATCTTCATGGCACATGTAACATTGAATGTACACTGGCCCGAGGTGGGAGCCAGTGCAGTAGTCTAGACCCCTTAAACTTTCATGCCACATAGTGCCTGTCGTGCAGGGGGCAGCCTGGCTGAGCCCCTGCAACTTCGCCATGGGCATGCTCTTGATCCACACATGGGCAGGACAGATTCACATGTGCTGGGGGCCAACGGAAGAGCCCTGTGGCCAATGACATTTGGGAGCTGGAGGAGAGCCTGCTGACTTCTGTCTACTTTCTCTGACTACTCTAGAAACCTCATGTAAGTGGAGTCGTAAGAATTTGCCTGAGATCCAGGCTTGCACAAGGCTCTAAACTGACTACTAGCTTATTTTACTTAGCATAATGTCCTCAAAGTTCATCTCTATTGTGGCATGTGACAGGATTACCTTCCTTTTTAAGGCCGAATAATATTCCATTGTGGGGATGGACCACATTTTGTTTACCCACTCATCTGCTGATGGACATGTGGGCTGCTTCCACCTTTTGGCTCTTGTGAATAATGTTGCTAGGAACATGGGTATGCAAACATCTCTCTGAGACCCTGCTTTCAAGTGTTTTGGGTAAATACCCAGAAGTGGAATTACTGGATCATATGGCAGTTCTATTTTTAATTTTTTGAGGAACTCATCCACTTCTTCTATGCGTTGCCATTTATGAATTTGCAGGGGAACCAGGTGCATGCGGGAAGAGTCTAGCATTTCCTTCAAAAGGCGTTGGCAGCATGGCTCGGGGCCGTGGAGGTGGGCGAGGCCCATCTGCCTTCTCACTTTCTTCAGGCTTTACTGGTGAAAGCTGACACTTTGATCTCATCAAATTTCCAAGGGAAAGAAGAAAAGGAGCTCTTTGATGGGTAGGCAACATGACACAAAGCCTCCTCTGGAGATAGCTCATGATTTGGGGAAGGAGAGAGTTGGGGGGGTTGCCTTTCCTCCATTCTTGTACAATCCAGGTCCTGAAGCCTCACCCCAAATGCTGGTTTATGGCTTTTGAGATCCACCAGGCAGGATGGGAAGAAGCAGCAACTCCATTATTCAAAGTGTGGCTTAGTGGGGGCAAAAACACAGTTCTGTACATAATGAACACAAAAGTGGTGATGGCTGGGGCATCGTCGCTGTTAATGCATCGAGTCAAATTGTCTGGACTCAAAATAACTGTTTTCATAGACACAGGCCTCTGGGGCAGCAGGGGTGGGGTGGGGTGTGTGGCCCTGCAATCCAATTTTTAAATGTTTAAAAAAAGGTCTTAGTTGTGTTTTGGGGGCAGAAAATTATAACCAATTTGCTGACAGTTTTGGAAAATATCTTCCAACTGATACACCGCATTAAATTTCAGGGAAGACAAGGACAATCATGTATGATGGGAAGGAAGGCCAGTGAAGGCCAAGAAGATCCCACTTTGGACATAACCAGCATAGAAAAGCCTATCTTGGGTTTGGGCAGATTTAAACATCTGTGGGGAAGATGGGAGACCACCAGAAAAATGGCCAGGAGCTGCTCTGAAATCTTGCTTTGCAATCAGTCTGGTGCACCAAGAAACCTCTCCCTTCTGATCCTTCTCAGGGTGCTGGGTCCTGAAGGGAGCCCAGGAGCCTGCTTCCTGCTTTGGGGGCAGTGCCCTTCCTGGGTAAACAGTCGTCTGGGAAGAAATCTTGCCAACAGGTTCAGGTCAGAAAAAGAAAGCCAGAGGGGCAAAACTGATTGCCTCCTTGCCCGGTGACTCGGTGGACGCCAACATGGGAGGATGCAGGGCAGTGACAGCACGATCCCAACATGGGCTGGAGGTTCTACTAACATTCCATGATCCACACCAGCCATTGGCTGGAGCTGCGGGGCAGTGGCCCTGGGATTCCCACCTCAAGGTCCCATTAGCCCATCACTGGAAACTCTAGGGAGATCCAGGCTTGCCTAAGGCTATAAACTGAATTACTTTCTCTCTGGAACAATCAACCATGAAGCCCAGGATGACTTCCTGGTGGAGAGAAGGGCTGACTGGGAAAAGATGCCAGAATTCTGCAGTGTTTCCTATACTCTGTCTCTGCTTACCTTCTGAGCTGCCCTAAATAAAGGGATCATACTCACTACTGCTTCCCAAACACCTTCAACGTGTCTGGGGGTCTCTGTGAAGCATTTCATTTGATACGGACTGAATTACATAACCCCCAAATTCATTATGTCAAAGTCCTAACCCCAGGATCTCAGAATGTGACTGTATTTGAAGACAAGGTCTCTGTCTTCTTTCTATCTACCTATCCAACCATCCATCTATCCATTTATTTGTTCTTCTGTCTAGTAGGCTCCATGCCCAGTGTGGAACCCAGCACAGGGCTGAACTCAAACCCTGAGATCAAGACCTAAGCTGAGATCAAGAGTCAGATGCCCAACCGACTGATTCACCCAGGAGCCCCAAAGACAGAGTCTTTAAAGAGGTGATTAAGTTAAAATGGAGTCATTAGGGTGGGCTCTGATCCATTATGATCGGTGTCCTTGTAAGAAGAGATTAGAATTCAGACACACGCACAGAGACCACATGAGGACACAGGAAGAAGATGGCTGTGTATAAGCCACAGAGAGAGGCCTCTGAAGGAACCAGTTCTGCTGACACCTTGACTTTGGGCTTCCAGCCTCCAGGCTGTCCGAGAATACGCTTCAGTTGTTCGAGCGTCTCAGTCTGTGGTACTTTGTTAGAAGAATGAATACATATTTTAACCACCAGAAGAGCCGGGGGAGGAGGAAGGAAGAGCTTTGGTGAGGTCAGACTCCTGCCCAAGATGGCCGGACAGTGGGACAGAAGCCAGTTGGTGTTGCCTCCAACTTTCAGGCTCTAGCTGAGTCGGTTTGTTTCCTGGGATTGTTCCAGGCTGGACAGATGGCAGGTGGACTGGCTTGCGTCTCCCTCCACCTTGACCTGTGGGTGAAGTTGTGTCTCCTCCTGCTATGCCCCAAAGCACTGTCTGTGTCCTCAGTGACCATCTGGGCCAGATCACTGCCTTTGCTGCTTCCTGATTCGTGAACCACAGGCAGCAAGAAGGACAGCAGGACAGCCAGGCCAGGGTCGAGCCCAAATACTGCTTAGGTCTGGGAAGCACAGTCAGAGGGTCCCTGGAGAATCCTGGGCACTTGATGGCAGTCAGTGGCATGACTCAAAGGCTAGGGGATGGGGCCAGAAAAGCCATGTCTCACTGGAGGTGGTGGTGTGGGGTGGTGGTGTGGGTACAGCCCAGATAGGGTCCATCTGAGGTCCATGCTGAGCCCTGCTGAGAAAGGCCAGACCTCCAGATGCTTGCTGTGAAAATTCCAAGTGCTTTCAAGTCCTACCTTAGGAAGTCTCTACTGGTGGAATTTATAGTTCACATTCGTTTCTGGACCCCCAGGGGTCACCCCGACAGACTCCTGCTGCTTGTGCCAACATCCCATGATAACTATCTCCCAGGAGCTCCAAACGCTGTGTCTCCTTTCCAGAGATCCTAAAACCCCAACAGTAATCCATGTCTCCATGCGTTTGAGAGAAGGCAGGGAACTCCTTTCTCTTCTTGGGTCATGTTATCTTATTATTTGTTTGCCTGGCTGCTTTGCCTCTGATTCCTGGAGACAGCATCATCGTGTGCACATTGGATAGGTGATTTCTTTCCTGGGCCTGGATGCTGGGTGGTAAAGTTAAAGACTGTGACTTCCCCTTGGAGAAGGGAGAGCATATCCACTGTGTTGCCCCAAGAAGCCGTCATAACACATCAGGCACAATTTCTTCTGCGGAGTTTGGAATGGAACAGAACTGCTTACACATTTGTATTTCAGTCAAGTGAAGGCTGTTCCTTCATCTGTAATATCATCTTCAAATAGAAAGGAGACTCTTGGACATTCCCCTCTTCTCTCTCTCTCTCTCTCTTTCTCTCTCTCTCTCTCTCTCACACACACACATACACACACACACATATTGCAGGTGTTGAGGTTTTTAAAAAAGTGATGTGCTGGGCATCAGATCTAGCCAAGTTTGAACCTGGGGTCCACCAGCTACTTGTTATATGCATAACCTGACTTGAACAAAACTGACCTGACAATTAGCCTAAGCGGAAGATTTACTGGAGGGACAGGTGACAGGTGACTGGAGGAAACCAGGTTGGAAATGCATGGGAGGCAGGGACCATTGTGACAGCCTGGGAGAGGATCGGTCATGACTCAGGTGGGAGATAAGGCACTGTGCCACCGCCCCAGGCTGACGAGACCCTGGATTCAGAGCCAGATGGATGAGCCTGGTGGTCTTCCTCTGCCCCTGCTGAACTGGGGAGCAGAGCTGGGGGGTCCAGTGCCTTGGCCATCACGGTGGGAGGCAGGGACAGGCAGGGGAGGCGTGATGCAGGACTGACAAAGAAATGGCAAATGCCAACACAGTATGTGTCTGCCCAGAGCTCTAATGGAGGGTTCAGAATCTTGGTTCCATGGTGGATCTTCGGGGTCTGGAAAACTCCTGAAATGGCATGCAATGGAGCAACAGGGGCACAAGAAAGAGCCTATGAAAGCGTGCAGCCTTGTGACTCTTTGGGAGGAGCGTACCCATGGCCCTCATCAGGTTGTCTGAGCTGGTCTGCCGCTACCACTCTCCCCAAGGCTCAGAATCACTGCCTCAAACACCTCCACGGCCACCTGGGGCCTTGCCTGCCGTGCACCTGTGTGAGGGGTCTGCCTGCCCCCACGTGCCCCCATACTCCATTCCTCACACAGCAGCCAGAGGAGCCCTTGGAAAAGTCACAGAGCTCAGAGCATGCCCCACTCCACCAGGAGACACCCCCAACTCTTCCCTTTCTCTTAGCTAAAATCCGTACTTTCCTCCACGGACAGCAAGACTCCTGAGGATCCTGCCCCTTCTCAATTTCTCTGTACGCTTTGTCCTACACTCTTTGCCCCGTCTCGGGGAGAACAACCCTGGCGCCATGGGGCTTCCCAGGACTTAGGACTTTCAGTGCTAAAACTGGGACAGTCCCTACAACCTGGGATAGCTGGTCACCCTAGCTTCCTTCTCTCCTGCCCTTGGCAGACTTGCTCCTTCCTCATTAATGACCAGCCACCCTACCCACAACAACTTGGGTGCCCCTCATCTGTGCACCCACATGGCCTCATTCTTCCCGTCCTAACGCCCACCCTGCTGTACTGAAATTGCTTCTTTAATCATCTCTCTTCCTGCTGCCTTATTCACTGCAGCATCCCTGAACCAAGCAGATGATCTAAATTAGCTGAATAATGTGTGTGGTCGGGGCAGGAAGGAGCAGATGATTCCACGCAGAGCAACCCTCATGTCCCCTCTCTGCCTGGAGACCTGCCTTAGAGGGGGTGGCTCTCTAGTTCTGGGGTTGGTCAGGAACATCTGATGGCCAGCAACAGAAGACAATTCTGAATACAGTAAGCCCCCCTCCTTATTAGGAGGCTTGAGGTAGCTCAGAGTTGAAGGGGGAGGCAGGAAGGGGTTCCCCCACAGGAAAATCACCCAGCTGGCGGAGGCAAGACTCACGTTTGACAACCTTGGGATTCAAATTTGGGGGATGGGGCATCGGGTCAGCGTCTTGGCCAGAGCAGGTGGGGGCATTGTGACTGATGCTCCCATGGTATCAGTCCATTGTGGACTTTTACACCATTAAAAATACCCCAAACAAGGAGCACCTGGCTGGCCCAGTCAGTAGAGCATGGGACTCTTGATCTCAGGGTTTTGAGTTTGAGCCCCACATTGGGTATACAGCTTATTTAGAGAAAAATGCCACAAACTGAGTAACTTATTATTAAATGTATTGTCTCACAGTTCTGGAGGCTGAAGTCCAAGATCAAGGTGTCAGCAGGGCCATCTTCCCTCTGTAAGCCCTAGGGGAAGCCCATTGCAGGCCTCTCTCCCAGCTTCTGGTAGTTTCCTGCCTTGTTGTAATATCACTCCAAGCTTCACGTGGTGGTCTCTCTGAGTGTGTGTGTGGGTCTCTGTCTGAATTTCTCCCTTTTACAGGGACACCATCATACTGGATTAGGGGCCCAGCTACTCCAGTATGACCTCACCAAAACTAATGACATCTGTAGTGACCCTATTTCCAAATAAGGTTGCATGTTCAAGTACTGGGGGTTAGGACTCCAACATACCAATCTGGGGAGGGGGAGACAATTCAACTTATAATACCCACCAAGGCAGATTACAGGGAGCAAGGGGGCCCCCCTCATAACAAAGTGACGGTACCATCCCCTGAAGAAGGGAGAATGAATGCTGAGCTTGTACAAGAGAACCCCTAGCCGATCAGGTGATCAGATGACGGAGGTCCATGGTGTCAATCAACACTTTTCTCCCATATCTCAGGGTGTAAGAACACAGTCAACTTCACCCACTGAAGTGGGGCACCCACTTAGCAAACATTTACTGAGCACCTAGAGTTCTGTCCAGCTCTGTTCAGGCACTTGAGCTATAGCAGTAAAGAAGCCAGGTGAAATCCCTACCCTCATGGGGCTTCCACCTCCAAACCTCTGATGATCTCCTTCCAGAGGGAAGTGGGGTCTCACCTTTCCCACCGGGGTCTTTCCTGCTGGAGTTACAGTGCTCAGAGACAAGATCCCTACAACACTTCTCCTGGTGGGACAATGCCACCTGATGTGTCAGCCCCTACCCCCACCTCCTCCATCTGGTGTCCCCCCCACCCCGACCCCCACCCCTTATCTTTCTTTGTCTCGGGAACTAAAACAGGAGGTGAGTTTATCAGACACAAATTGCTCAAGGACCTCATTCATTTTGTGCAGTAATTAAATAGAAGCTGTTTGGAAATATGATTATAGATGGGCCCATCAAAGCAAATTAAATCTTTGAAGAGTAATGGCCTAATTAGCTTCCAGATTCTGCCATTAAAAAAAAATCCAAAGGCCCTATTGTCCCAAACTAGGAAATATTGGGGCCCAGCTGTGAAAGGCATCAAAGGTGGCTGTGGGTTCTGAGAGGATGAGGGGCCACGGGCATAGACCTATTTATCAAGATTAACCTGGCTGGTCAGATTTCTGTTCCTTGTTATTTACTTGCTTCACAGGGTTGTGTCTTTGGTGGACATTTATGCACAAAGTATGCACTCGGGACCTTCTGGGCTCAAGCTCTTGGCCGTCCCCCCCCCCCCCCCATCCCCACTCCCGCCTTGCTCTCCCAGCCCTGGACTCGGCCTCTTCCCTTTCCTTCTTAAAGCTTCCCCCACACATCTGTGCCGTTTCCTCAAGACCAAGCCCCACCTGACCCTCCTCACATTCACAGCGTTCCCACTGACCTCGGAGAGAAGGCAGATGAGGTTCTGGAAAGTTCTGGGGTGTATCGGCACGTCTCAGGTCCTGTCCCTGTCTGAGCTCAGACTCTGCATAACGGATGCCCCCATAGGCCTTCGGCTCCCCTCTGCCCTGTTACCTGAAGTTGGGGCGTCCCCTGCCAGGGTGAGAAGGGCCGCTTTCCGCCGTCACCCTCCAGCTTCCCCTTTCTGAGGAGCAAGCATCCAGACTTTCCCACATGGAACGGCCACGTGGTCCAGGCCTGGCCAATCAGGACACTTGATCTCCCTGGCCAAAGTGATTGGTCAGCGGTGGGCATGTGACCCCCCCCCGCCAAGCCAATCAGAAACAGCATTCCGTGCCCGCTTTTCCGCAGACTGGCTGTGCTGGAAGTTGGGAGTGTGGCAAGCCTCCCTGCGGATGGCCAGCTCCCGGGAAAGTCGAATCCCCGCCGGAGCCCTGGACCCGCCTGGGTCGGGAGGGAGGCCTCCCTGGCCTTTGCGGTTACTACGTGAGCCCATAGTTTTTTACATCTGCCAGCTTGAGTTGGAATGCTGGCAACTGAAAATGCTCTAGTATGCAAGCTTCTGCCTGTCGGCATTCCCAACCCATCAGGCCCAGTTGCCAGCACATTGCCAGGCTCGTGGGCCTCCCCAGGGACCCCATCTTTGTCCTTTCTCCCCCTGAGAGTGACTGTTTAGAGCTTAAGCCCTGTAGGTTCCCTCACAAGCAGACAGGACTTCCTCTGCACCCCCAAGAATGGAGGCTATGACCCATGTTTAAATTTTATTAGGATAAACACTTGTGGAAAAAAATGGGAAAAAGTCAGGAAAAGTTGGGGGGGGTGGTCTGCCCACGTGCAAGGTGGACCCAAGGGAAGGCAAGAGTAGTGGAGAGTATGTGGGGTGGAGCATCCTAGATGCTATGTAATCTAAGGGAGGTTCAGCAAGGCTGCTGGGGAGGCGTGGAGCCCCCACCTTCCACCCTGTCACCCTCCATCACCACCTGGGAGCAGTGGGTCTCAGGGCACAGCCATGGGGGGGGGGGGCGGGGCTGGGTCAGTCCTGCTCCCTGCAAGGAGAGGTCTGCAAGGAGACTCTCAGACTGGGGGTCTCAGCCCTCCCTGCTCGGGATCCCCCAGGCTGCACCCTGAGGAGCAGGGCTGAGTGTCAGGGCTCTGACAGGGTCTCCTTACAGGGACCCTCTGTGGGCCAGGGGCCAGCTCCAACTCCACCATGAGCTGTATCTGATGGCACTTGTCTGTTGCTAAAAAAGGATTTGGGAGCCCCACTTATTGTCTGTGCAGTCCCCATGTCAGGCATGACTTACTGAGCTCAGTGTCTTTGGCTGTTAAGGGTCTCTCCAGGGTGTTGTGTGGATCGAAGTCACTCACTGACTTGTTCACTCTTCATTGATGTGTTCTTCTGCTAATTCACTCACTTCTGGGCACTTCCTGTGGCCAATTGGAAATGTGGAAATTGGAGTGAATGAGTGGGTTTTGGGCACTGCCCATCATGGAGCCAAAGTTCAGTGGGAAGAGTGACAAAAACAAACCAAAAAAATGAACAAAATGAATACCACTGTCATGATCAAGAGGGACTAGCTGTGTGTGTGTGCATGGTGGGATGAGAAGGGGAGAGGGGAGGGATGCTGCCTGGGACAGGGTGGTCTTCTCTGAAGAGGTAACATTTATAGTGACATTCGAAGGATCAAGAGCTAGCCCCAGAGGGTGAGGAAAGGGGATATGAACAAAGGAGAGGCTGATCCTCTCCTCTCTCGGCCTGGAGAGCTACAGTTGATGGGGTGTAGACCACAGAACCAAGAGCCATCCAGGGGTGGTGAGAAAGAGCTAGGCTGGCCCTGCCGACAGGGGAGATCTGGTCCAGAGCCCTTTGAGATGCAACTGGGGTGCCCCATGTTAGCTAGCAGGTGGCAGAGGGAGAGGCAACAGGGCTGGCCTCCAGCAAGAAGAGTCTCCAGCCTGGAGGCCCTGTGGGGTTCCTTTGACCAGAGCCTTGAGCTACCCACTTCCTTGTCAAGTCATCACAGATTAGAAGAAACAACCACCCCTAATTTAATAAGAGCTTGGGGGAGGCAGAAATACTGCACTGAAGATGGTCATTGGTTGTGAGATACATGCAGATTTCAGGACCATTAAAATGTGGGAGGAAATGGAATCTTAGAATCAAGGAAACACAGAGATTGAAATCCCCTCAGTGGTGGGGTAAATTGTGGCCCTCTCCATAGATATATCCACATTTTAACCCCCTATAACCTGGGTATGTAACCTTATTTGGAAAATGGATCTTTGCAAAATGTTAATTAATTAAAGGATCTTGGGATGAGATCATCCTGGATCAACAGAGCGAGCCTTAAAGGCGATGACAGGTGTCCTTATAAGAAACAGAAGGGAAGGGGCGCCTGGGTGGCTCAGTGGGTTAAAGCCTCTGCTTTCGGCTCAGGTCATGATCCCAGGGTCCTGGGATCAAGCCCCGCATCGGGCTCTCTGCTCAGCGGGGAACCTGCTTCCTCCTCTCTCTCTGCCTGCTTCTCTGCCTACTTGTGATCTCTGTCTGTCAAATAAATAAATAAAATCTTTAAAAAAAAAAAGAAAAAAAGAAACAGAAGGGAAGACATAGGTCCATGGGGGGAAAGAGGTAGAGATTGAAATGATGCTCTTACCAGCCAAGGAACACCAAGGATTGCCAGCACCTTCTAGAAGCCAGGAGAGAGAGCCATGGAATGGATTCTCCCTCAGAGCTGCCAGAAAGAACCAATCCTGCTGACACCTTGACTTTGGCCTTCTAGTCTCTAGAACTATGAGAGGATAAATTTCTGTTTTTATAAACCACCCAGCTTGTGACACATTGTTACGGCAGCTACAGGAAACTCATACCACCTCCAAGATGGGCAACAATTTCCCAGGATTTCCAGAGGCTTTCTAGGGCTCTGGGTGCATGGTTGACACAGCCAAAGAGGGGGAGCTGGGTGTACATGTCAGGTTCAGAAACCAGTAGGGAGGCCTGTGTGCCCAAGGCCCTTGGGGTATCCTGCATGGCTCACTGCTCCCTTGATGGCAGCCTGGGCAAGAGTTGGGCTAGGAAATGACTGTCCCTGGAAATGTCTGGGGTTGCCAGCAGAGGCAGGAAGGCATCTCCAAGACCCCACTTCCCCACTTTCTTCATTCTAAGGCACGACCAACAAACACACATGATGAAGTTAATACTGGACACTGCTGGGGTCCCACCATATACCAGTGTGTACGTGCATGATCTCCTGTAAGCCTCCCCGTAACCCAACAAGAAGATGCATTGTCACTGTCCCCATTCTATAGCTAAGGAAGTTGGCCACAGAGACATCAAGCAACTTGCTCAAGATTACACAGCCAGCTAGAGGCAGAGCCAGGAATAGGACCTCTGTTCCTATCTCCATGGCACTATCAGGGGTGTTAGGCCTGGAGCTGCCGCTAATGAATTTCGGGGCTGCTCCTGGAGACCTTCCTTTGTCTACCCTGGGCCTCAGTTTCTTCACCAGAAGGGAGGGTGCTGGAATCCAGGTTCTTAAGCAAGATGTGTGCCAAAACAATTGGTGAACTTCTGCAAAACCCACCCAGGCCTCACCCTGTGAGCGGGGAGCCTTAAGCGTGCATTTTGCACAAGTTCCCTCGGTGATGCTCCCAGGGTAAGTCTTGAGAACCTCCAACCAGGAGAATCCTCTGATTCTCCCAACACCCCAAATTCTTCCCCATGAGGCAGCTAGAGCATAGAAGGTTTGATTTATTCGTGTTCATTACAGGTTAGCTCTGCAGAGCTGTGGGGAGGATGGGCTGGCAGGCCAGGTTGCAAATGAAAGCCAAACACATTCTAAATTATGAAATGCGCAAAAAACCCCCGGAAACCAGGCTCTTTCATTCAGATCCGGAGGACTGGATGCCGTATCCTTGGTAACGTAGTTCGAGAAAAACAAGTCCTTCTCCTGCCAGTCTGGAGAGGCCCAGGCTTCCATCTTGGGGCAGGACACGGGGTCTCGATTTGGCCTCCTGCTCCCACCCTCCCTCTGGATCAGCCTCGAGTGTGGCTGTTGAATTGTGGGGCTGGGAGGGAGGCCAAGCTAATGGCGCGATTCGAGAAACTTTCCGGACACAGTGTGAAAAATGCAAACCTAAGAGTCACGTTGATCTCATTTCCGCAACTGTTGCAAACCAATTCCCATTCCCCAGTTTCCTTAATCTTTTTGATAAATAGGGCCTATAATTACGTCTCCTTTCGAGATGTCCAACAACAAAAACTCTAAGCCTGGGAGGTATAATAGTTGCTTTGTCATCGCATTATTCAAAGGCGACAAGGAACACGTTCAGGATAAATTTTGCTTTACATTTAATTTACTCTGTATTGATTTTCATCAGTGTGATTTAAGCAATTACCTCTGAGCTAATTCTTAGTTAAAAAGAAGTTAAAAGTTATATGACATAGACATTAAGATCTTGGAGCTTCATGATGGACAGAACTGTAGAGACAAGCTGTTTCTACAAGTAATGATCCGATAAAATGGTACAGGTTGTGGGGGGTGGGGGCAGGCACCATGGAAAGAGTGAGCCCACCGGCCACAAATATGGCAGGGACTGAGTTGGCCGTGCGGTGGCCCCCTTTACAGATGGATGCCCTGAAACGCTAGAAGCTTATGTGTCCTGAAGTGGGGGGTGCGGAACTGGGGTCCTGTGCCTCCCCAACAGACAAGATATGTCACCAGCGGTGTCTCCAGGTCAACAATGAAGAAACCAAACTGAACCCCTCTATGTGCTTTCCTTTTGCCCCCATCCTGCGGAGACCTACCCCGTTCATTACATCTGCAGGACTCATGAGCACCTGCTCACTGACAGACAGGTCTCCCTTAGCTCTGTCACTTGCCAGGTACTTTGGGGATGGTCGGGAAGGCTCTAGGATCTACGGAGAAGGCCAATTTGATGCACAAAGAAGGAGGAAGCGGGGAAGGATATGAGAACTGATCAGATACAAGGAAAATAAGGCAGCCAAATGTGGGAAAGGCAAACCCAGGTGGTCCCCCTGGGGGACTCCTCGCTCCTCGCTCTGGTCTATAGGACACCCTACCCCCTTAGTGTGTGGGTTGTTGGGGCATATCCAGGAAGCATGGGCTGCGGAATAATGTTTAGTAGAGGTGTGGCCCCAGGAGGGAACGGGGAGAAAGCCTGGATGTAAAGTACCAGTAACTCTAGGTGTGATTTATTGAGCTCTGCTGGGAAAGGCAGGCATTTGGTCCCCGCTTGGTCACGTAAGGACAGACCCTGGCCTGGAACACTTCTTTCCCAGGACGTAGGGAGTCCACACAGCCTGTGCAGGCCTTATTGCCTCGCATGGGAGGACGTTTAGCTATTTCAGACCCAGTGTGTGCTCCTTTGTTGCACTGAAGCATGTGGGCGGGCAAGTGGCCGTCAGGCATGCCTGCAGCGGTCTGCATTTTAGACCCCACTGTATGCAGGGACTCGGGACAGGTCAGGTCCCTTCTGCTGCAGCAGGAAGTGGGGTGCGTGCGCCCACACGGCCCGAGTCAGCTGTGGGGCAGACCCACAGGGTGTAGGTACCCTGCCAGGAGCTGGCGCTAGTGCCTTCTGTCCTCTCCGACCCCAACTGCAAGTCAATCCTGAACCACTTGAGCCCAGGATGTGTGTCCTCTGTTCTCCGCTGTTCTCATCTCGATCATGTGCTGGTGTCTTTCTTGGGAGGCACTTACTGCCTTTAACCTTGGCCGCACGTGTGTTCTATTCAGTCCTGCGGCATGGCCTGGCCGCCCAGGGATGGGTGAGACAAGTACCTGCTCCAATTCTCACATGCACCCTGGCTGGGGGAAGCCCTTCTGTTCGTCGCACGAAGAAACTGAGGCTTGGGGATGGATGTGGCTTGAGGTATCTTGAGGATCTCTTGAACTGGGTCAGCGCGGGGTGGCACGAAAGGCAGAAGTTGCCCTCCAGCTGGGGGGGACAGGCTTCAGCTTGGGCTCACAGGAGACCTGCAGGGAGAGAGCTGCCACCGACATCTACACACTATCACTTCGTGGCCGCAGGTCAGCAGGGAGGCGGTTTGACTCCTGTGTCGTTGGTTGTAAGTGGCCTTTAAGGAGGAGCCCAGGGGCACTTGAAGGTGCTGACTGCGAGGCAGAAGGGGCTCTGTCTTAGTTTCCCCGGGGCTGCCGTCACAAAGCCACAAATCACCACAAACCAGGCGGTTTAAAACAATAGAAATGTGTTCTCTCATGGTTCTAGAGGTCAGAGTTGCAAAAGTCAGGATGTCGGCATGTCCCCCTCCCTGCAGTCTCCAGGGGAAGCGCCCTCCTTGCCTCTTCCAGCTTCTGGTAGTTGCCTGCCATCCCGGGCCTATCTGGCTGTTCGCTGCTCCGCTCCTGTTGATCTCTGCCTATGTGTTGCGGGGCTGCCTGCTGTGGGTATTTTGCATGTGTGTCTTGTCCTCTTCTGATAAGGACCCCAGTCACTGGATTGAGGGTCCACACAAATCTAGTGTGACCTCAACTTAACTTGATGACATCTGTAGGGACCCTATTTCCAGATAAGATCATATGGCCTGAGGTACTGGGTGGATGTGAATTTGGGGGGGGGCACGCTATCCAACAGTCTCCAAGGTAAGAAAGCGTACCTGGGGGCCAGGAAGGACAGGAGTGGTCTTAAGGGGATGGAGGGGAAGGGGGTCTCCTTTGAACCTCCGAGATGGGGAGTAGGGTTGGTCCTGCCCAAGAGCTGGCTCTTCTGGCCGACCGCCACCCTGGCTGCCAGGAGGGAGAGGGAGAGGGGGTGAAGAATGAATGCGGATGGGCTGAGCTGATGTGCAGAAGGGACGCTGAGGACACAGGGCATATTTGACCGTGAGGGAATCCTGAAGCCAGCAATAATAATTGTCAGCAGTTTCTGAGTATTTCACATGGACCAGGCACAACTCTTTGCTGTTAAAAGTCATTGAATTCTGCTCTCTGCTGTCGGACACAGGTTCTGCCATCACTCCCATTGTACAGAAGAGGACACTGAGGCTCAGAGAAATGAACCTGCTTAACGTCATGTAGCTAGTAAGTGGGAGACTGGGATTTGAACCCAGAACCATGGCTGTCTGCCTCCCAAGCCTGTACTCATTCACATGGCCCAAGGCTGCCTCCACATGGAAGATACAAAAGGGGCAGGTTGGATGGGGCCGAGGCAAGGGGGAGACCACCCTTCCAGCCCCACTGCAAGATGGGGAATGGTGGGGGGGAGCAAGTTTGGGGTGTGTTGGGGAGGCAGTTAAAGAACACATCCATCTGGGACATGTTGAGGAGGAGGGGCCTTGGGACACCACGGGCAAGGCTTGGTGAGTGGCCAGATCCTCGGGGGAATCGGAAGTTGGGTTTGGACAATTCCCTGGGAGTTTACAGACCAAGAATCTGCATAAAGGAGAACATCCCCACCCCCTTGCGTGCCCAGCCCCACCACCCATATACGCACACTCTCTCCCTCAATAGTCAGGCCCTCGCTCCCACCTCTTTTCCTTTCAGAAAGCTCCCTTGACAACCTGCCTCCCTCTGCTCGCGTGGACACAGCAGCAAACGAGGGCTATTTTAGGACCTGCTTCATCTTCACGTTGTTTTCTCCCCACACTGGTTCTATTCGCATCGGGTTGTTTGGCACAAGGTTTTGAATTGTTGGTTTTTGCGCTAAATTCATTTCCCAGAAATGTCAAGCATCACCAAGGCCAAGAGTGGGACATGTGTTGTTCTCTGCCTTTTGTTCCGAGGCTTCTTTTTCCACGCACAAATGCGTTCGCGTCATCTGGCGGCACATGGGACCCGGTACCTTGAACTAAGCTGAGAGCTGCCGCCCCACCTCCCCCCAAATCCCCCCACAACTCCCCAAGGGCAGCCTCCTGATTCAGCCTCCCTTTGACATAATTGCTTAATATTTGATGAGTGGGAAGAGGAGAGGTAGTCTAGGTTCTCAAACCCTGAGGGTATTGTGGAGCAAGGGTACACAGCTCTGGGCAGACCCAGACAGACACCAGCCTGAATCCCCTATAAAAGCAGCCATGAGGGGCACCTGGCTGGCTCAGGGGGTCAAGCCTCTGCCTTTGGGTCAGGTCATGATCTCAGGGTCCTGGGATCGAGCCCTGCATAGGGCTCTCTGCTCAGCAGGGAGCCTGCCTCCAGCCGCCCCCCACCCTGCCTGCCTCTCTGCCTACTTGTGATCTCTCTCTCTCTCATCAAATGAATAAATAAAATCTTTTTAAAAAAATAAAATAAAAGCAGCCACAAATCTATGTGGTTTGGGTGCTAAAAAGGGACCTTCCTCCCCTAGCTCTCTTCCTAGGCAGTTCTGGGCAGACCTCTGAGCAGCACGGGCAAGGTCAACTTTCCTCTCTGAGCCTCAGGACCCTGAGCTTCCCGTCTTTTTCCTTGATTCATGTATCTACTCATTCATTTTCTTGCTCACTTCACAAAGCATTTATTGAATGCCTACTGTGGACTTGGTTTGTAATTAAGGAAGCTTGAGGAGATTATTAATAAAAAATTGGATTCAGGGGCGCCTGGGTGGCTCAGTGGGTTAAAGCCTCTGCCTTCGGCTGAGGTCATGATCTCAGGGTCCTGGGATCGAGCCCCGCATCGGGCTCTTTGCTCCGCGGGGAGCCTGCTTCCTCCTCTCTCTGCCTGCCTCTCTGCCTACTTGTGATCTCTGTCTGTCAAATAAATAAATAAAATCTTAAAAAAAAAAAAAAACTTGGATTCACTTTTTTTTTTAAAGTTCTCCCTACATGGTTACATCATCAGTTTGATCAGGATGGTTCATTTATTTATGTTCTTATTCATTTTGGGACATCCCCCCACCCCAACCCTATAGAGTTAATTTTTGATGCTGAAGTGAAAACTGTATTAAAAAAGGTGTAGTGAGAGGGGTGCCTGGGTAGCTCAGTGGGTTAAGCCTCTGCCTTCAGCTCAGGTCATGATCTCAGGGTCCTGGGATCAAGCCCTGCATTGGGAATCTCTGCTCAGTGGGGAGCCTGCTTCCCCCTCTCTCTCTGCCTGCCTCTCTGCCTACTTGTGATTTCTCTCTCTGTCAAATAAATAGATAAAGTCTTTTTAAAAAATTTAAAAAAGAATGTGTAGTGAGAGAAGTACTCCAACCACCTCACCCCCTGGGGGTAGCCAATCTCATTAATTTTGAGGTTACTGTGCAATGTTTCTGTTTGCAAAAATTAGCCAATATGTATGTATATGTATTTTTTCCCCTTTCTTTCTAATACAGAAAACAACCCCATAGTAAGTACTTTTTCATACTTTGCTTTTTCCACTTAACAATGTATCCTGGAAACCACTCCATATCAGGATATAGAGATCTTTGTTTTTTTTAAGCAAGTGCATAGTATCCATTATGTGAATGCACCACAGGCTTTTCAGCCACTCTCTGATGTATGAGTGTTTATTACAGATAATGCTGCAGTAACTTGCCAGTGTATCTATGTAGTATCATTGGAAGTGTATCTTCAGGGTTGATTCCAGGAAGTAGGATTGCTGGGTTGGGGAAAAACACATGATATTTTGTCAGCTATGACCAATTTTCCCTCCATGGGAGGGTTGTACTCTTTTGTACTCCCACCAGGAATGTATGAAAGTCCCTGACTGGGGTGAGCGGAGATCCTAATGGGCAGATCTACATAGAGCCTCATTCTGTGACGTCCTGATGGCATCCCTCTGCCAACAGGAAAATCCATCAAAGGGAGGGACAGAAAGCAGACAGATGAAGATGAATTTGTCTGCAAGATGTTTTCTGCTTGTAAGGAGGCAGGGTGAGGGGCTCCAGAAAAGATGGGAGTCAAACAGGCCTCTGGTTCTTGCACAAGAGATCCTTTTCCTTAGTGAGATACCCTGGGAAAACATCCTTCCCCAGACAACCCTGTCTGCCGTCCCCTTGAGAGGGCAGAGTGGGAAGGAGGGAGACCCCACAGGTCTCCCTTATGAAAATAGCCACGAGAGTCCTCTGATAACTCCTGTTAAACCCCAGAATGAGTGGGGCAGTGGTGGGGGGGGGGTCAAAATAGTTCACATCACCATAAATTTAAAGAAGGATGGTCAGTGTTCTAGATCTGGGTTTGGGTGGTGTTTACCCTGGTTGTATTTGTCAAAACTCACTGACCTATACACTTAAATTCTGTGCTTTTCACCACATGCAGATTACGCCTCAATAAACTGAGCATTTACAAAATGGTGGTCAGAGTCGACCTCATTAAGACAGTGAGGTTTCTAAAAAGGGACAGGAGATGGGGAAAGACGTGAAGCGGATGTCTGGGGGAAAGTCAAAGCAGGTAGAGGAGGCAGCTAGAATACAGGCTTTGAGCGAGAATCTCCCACAGGCATCTAGAAAGCCACGTGGAGCTTTGAGGACTGATCTTATCCACTTTGGTTGATGGGTGGGTCAGCTTGGACCAGGAAGGACAAAAAGATGGGGCAGGGAACTTACAAACATGGAGGACAGGTGGATTCACCCAGCCCATTAGGCCTCGTTGAGGTCTATTAGTCGGTTTTTACTATAATAATGCTGTGTAACAAACTGTCTTAAAAAAAAAAAAAATCCCAGTGACTTACAGCAAAAAGTGTTTATTTCCCTGTGCACGAGTTTGCAGTTCAGCTAGATCATGTCTGGGCTTGGCTGGGCTCAGCCAGGCCTGGTTCCACACCTTGGGCTGGGTTCCCCATGCCTTCACTGCTCTGGAAACACAGGCATGTCTCAAGCCTTTGCTCATATCGCATCTGTTGAAAAATATCGCACGGCCAAGGCCAACGTGGATGGGCAGGAACATGTATGACAGCAGAAAGTTCTTCTACAGATCACAGAGCTGAGAGCTGCATCATCCCATCACAGGGAGAGAAAAATTTGGAATGGTGATCCAATCTACTCCAGGATCTCTGATCAAGACAGGGACCTGTGGGGCGCCTGGGTGGCTCAGTTGGTTAAAGCCTCTGCCTTCGGCTCAGGTCATGATCCCGGGGTCCTGGGATCGAGCCCCGCATCGGGCTCTCTGGTCAGCAGGGAGCCTGCTTCCTCCTCTCTCTCTCTCTCTCTCTGCCTGCCTCTCTGCCTACCTGTGATCTCTGTCTGTCAAATAAATAAATAAAATCTTTAAAAAAAAAAAAAAAAAGACAGGGACCTGTGACCTCTGAAGGCAGAGTAGAGCCAGAGGACCTTGGGGTCTAGCCACCTATGCTCTCAGATGTCGCTTGAATGAATGCCCAGAAGGAACGTCAGACACTTTGATATTGTCATTGGTATTAAAGAGGACCCGCACAGGTGGGGGTGGGGCTCTGCCACTTCAGAAACGTGGGCCCTACCTTTCCCTGCCTTCTGGGGCATGATCTGGGATCCTCTGAGAGCCTTCCCCCACATTTTTGGGGTTTGGAATATTTTCCGGACACGGCGGGAAGAATCTTCCAGTATGTAATACTCTGATCTGACACAGTGGGCTGGCTTTGAGGTTTTAGCCTGTATCTTTAGCCAAAGAAGCTTTCATTTCTAAGCTTTATTGGACTTTGTTGTGCTTTTTTTTTTTTTTTTTTTAATAATGACCCATCTACAACTTCTGAACAAACTATAATAAAAGTGACAAATACTGGTACACCGTACACAGACTGTCACTTTGGATTTACTGCCCCTCCAACTTTTTCTGGCGAGTCTCACTAAATTTACGCTTTGGGCCTTAATCCATCACTCTATCTTTTAATGCAACATCTAATCTCACCACTTCTTTTCTTCCTTTAATACAGTTTCTCTTGAGGTGTATTTGCAGGACTGATTTTTATCATGTGTAATGTGGTTAAAACAACGCGTTGGTTATAAATCAGAGCCATTATTGGGATGCTTGAGAAGTCGCATTAAGCATGATAAATTTCGTGCCTTTGATTCATTCTGGGAAATCTGACGGTTGGAAGAGTAACTGAAGTCCCTTTAAACTCCGGGGGTGAGAGAATCATCCCTTCAAGGTGAAAATCGAATGCTTTTTCCAACCTCAAAACTTCCATTCCTTGAGACCAGGATTCAGGAGCTGATACCAAGCAGTGGGTTCGTAGAATCCCCCAAGAGCCAGATAAATCTTGGTTTGAATCCCAGCTCAGTCACTCACATGCTGTGTGACCTTTGGCTAGTCGCACAACTTCTCCGGGCCTCTTCCCCACTTTTAAGATGGAAATGGAGTGCTGCCTCTAAGGTTGTGAGAGTTCATGAACAGGCCTGTGGGGGTGGGTACACCGAGCACATAACAAGTGCTTAACACATGTGCGTTTACTGAGATGGATCCTCAGCAATCAAGGCCTCTGGCCCGAGGACTTGGTTCCTTCCGGAGGAAATAAAGCCACGTCGTACCTCAGTTGAATGGAACTCTGCTGGGTCCACACCTGCAGCCCTCACTCCTCCCACAGGATGGAGGAGGGTCCATGTTCAGCCTTTTGCCCCAACCAAGAGCCTAATGCTGAGGACTGCAGGGCTCCCTGGTCCCTGTCCCTGCCTCTAGTGCCTTCCCAGGACTTCCTGGAGTCTCCAAGGATATTTCTGCCATCCCCAGCTGCATCCACAAGGAAACCCAGCCATCCCCACAGTGCTGTAAGAGTGAGGTTCTATGAGACCTGTCCTCCTGTCTCCACTTTGGTCTCCCATCCAAGTACTAACCAGGCCCGACCCTGCTTAGCTTCCGAGATCAGACGAGATCGGGCGCGTTCAGGGTGGTATGGCCGTAGACACCTGTCTCCACTTCGGACACCCCAGCCAGCCTCCCTGTCTTACACGGAAGATGGGCTCCCACTGTGGGTGTGAGGGTGCCTGTGTGCAAGGTAGGCAGGTGCAACCAGCCTGGGGTCCTGATAGCCAGCTCCCAACAGCTTAGCAGGGGACCCAACAAGATGAGGGCAGGGCTCCACAGCCACCCCCACACTCACGGCACCCCACAGCAGGCACATTTCAGGCCCAGAGCACAATATAGCTACAGTAAAACCTGGATAGAGGGTGTCCACCCCACACCTATATATCTCTCTATTCTTCCCACCCCATCACTCATTCACTTGTCATCCTTAAGTTTCCTACTCTGTGCCAGCTTATGGATCAGACCTGGGCTCTGGGTACTGTTCTCCTTGATGTGTGAGCACACAGAAGCATGCTGGAACTCAGGGCCTTTGCACTGACTGTTCCCTCTCTTGGATGCTCCTTTTCCCAGACTCCAAAACAGCAAGGAGTGTTCAGTCTAGGGGAGGGCCAGTCTGAGACAGGCATTTCCAGCCCAATGGGGACAGGGCTGGGGTCAGGGAATGACGAGGGGCTGGGAGCCCAGAGGGGGTGAGGGCTCTCTCTGGGGAGCAGGGGCAGGTTTGAACAGTCAGAGATGGGACCTGGGTGGAGAAGCGTCCTCCCCTCCTCTTCCCATTCATGTTCTCCTAGACCCTCCTCCATCTGTTTGCTCACACCAAGTCCTTCAGCAGGTAGGCCCACAGCTTCTCATTACCTTTCTGAAGCCCCTGGTCCTCGGGGTCCTGCTCAGGTCCCATCTTCCCTGAGAAGATGTCTTTAGCCCAGTCCAGCACTTTCCCTCCCTCTTCTCTAACTGTGAAGTCATTAAGTGGCCTTGTGAATGGCCAGTTGGGTGATGGCCTCTCTCACAAACTCTTCCCTATAAACTGTGTTCCCTGAGTCCCTGCTGAAGCCCTGTCCCAGGTGGGGAGAATGCTGAGGGGGAGGATCAGGTGTGGTTCCTGCTGCTGGAAATGAGGCCACCTCAGCCTGGAAGCTCTTTCGAGAATTCACGCAGCAGCTGAAATTAGGGGGATAAATGGTCCCCAGCATTGGTACCAGCAAAGACGCTTGGGGAACATAAAACTCACAAGAAATTAGTCACTCTAAATTGCTTTATTTAGTTTGAACTTAGAATAGTGCTTAAATTATTCAGCCAGGGAGGGGGAGGGAGGGGGCAGGAACGGGTTGCCAGGCCTTGCATCAACCTGAAGGAGTCACGGGCGGGAAAGTGGTGACATCTGTCTGGGGGTGGCCGTTGGTAGCTTGTGGGCCGCCTGGATTCCTTCTGAATTTGGTAAAAGCCCCCGGGATGTGAGCGGTGAAGGCACGACTTCGCATCAGGAATGCGGCCTTTCTTTTTACTCCAAGGTGTGGATGCAGGGAGGTGCGGGGACTGCTGCAGCTGAGACAGCTCTCCCCACCCACCCCCTGCTCCAGTGGCCCATCTGCCTGCTTCCATTTGCAACACGACCCTCCCTGGCTCTCGCCTCTCCTCCCAGCCTCTCGCAAACTCGCCCACGTCACTCCTTGGGATGCTCCCGAGGCTCTGTGGGCTCAGTCCGGTCCCCTGGGAGAACTTTCTTTCCCTGGCTTCCTGGACCACACATCCTGGCTTGCTTTCCGCCTCGTAGGCAGGTTTCTTGGTCGCTTGCCTGGCCCCAAGCCTCGGATTTTGGACCTCTCCCTCTGACTACAATCCCTCTCCTGGTGAGATTCAAACACACCATTGGTCGAAAACCTCTGAGGATCCCTCTCACACTGCAGACTCACACGCACAATTGCCTTTTTGACTTTTTCACTTGGATGCCTAAAACTTATCAGCACCCCTCCCCACCACCGCCTCCCACTGAGTTCCCAGTACCTCCCCACACCACCCCAAGCCCTGCCAAAGGATGTCTCTGCTCCAGTCTCTCTGCTGCTCAGGTCCAATCGCTAGCCACTTCCTTTCCTTTCACACCCCCTGCCTAATGCATCCCTGGGTCCTCCTCCTGCCAAGCGGATCCAGAATCCACCCCACTCTGCTCCCTCCCTGGTCTCAGCCACCCTCTTCAGTATCCTAGGTGGGCTCCATGAGTATTTCCTGAGTCTGCTGCTGACCCAAAGTCTAATCTTAGCAGGTGGCTGGAGGGACAGCACAAGGTGTGTCCTTGTATAGAATACAAACTCTGTGTCAACACCTCCCTGTCACAGAGCAAAGTCCTTATAGGGGCTGGCAGGACCCACTTCCAATCTCTGTCCTTTTTCCCTAAGACCCTTCTGCGCGGGTCTGCCTGCTACTGGGCCACAAGAGGCATGCTTGACCCCAGAGCCTTTGCACTGGCTGTCCTCACTGGTGGACACCAGTCTCCCGGACACCTTTGGTTCATTTCTCCTTCAAATCTCTGCTCATCGGTCACCTTCTGAAGGAGGCTTACTCTGGCTGGCCCACTTAAAACTCAACCCCACTCCCAGGGCACCTGAATGGCTTAGTCGGTTAAGCATCCAACTCTTGATTTCAGCTCGGGTCATGATCTCAGGGTGGTGAGATCGAGACCCTCCATGCTGATCATGGAGCCTGCTTGGGATTTTCTGCCTCTGCCCCTCCCCCTCAAAAACAAACAAACAAACAAACAAACAAACAAAACAAAAAGCCCTCAGCCTCACTCCTATACTCCATACCCCTGCTACCTCCACCTGGTTCTTAATAGCATTTATTCTCTTCTAACACATCATGCAAATTACCTAACCATTGTTTACTATTTATTAGTTACCCCCGATACAGCAGAAGCCCCAAGAAGCCCAGGGATTTTGTTTCTCTGTTCACTGCTGTATCCCTCATGCCTAGGACAGTGCCCTGCAGATAGTAGGTGCTCAATTAAGCACGTACTGGGTGAAAAAATAATGCCATGAAGTCTTGGCTAGATTTTAGGAGAACCCACGGGGGAGGCTTTGAGCCAGAGGCTGTAGAATTTACTTGGCTGCTTGACAGTTCCCTTGACAAGGGCCAAATCGGAGAACTCTGTTCGCCCCCTCCTTCCCCCTGCCGCCACCCGCGCGGGTTTCGCTGAGTTAATGGGGCCGTGGGCCCCTCCCCATCCCAGCCGCCTGCCGCGACCACCCCGACCCCACGGTGGCCTCATCTGTCTAGGGAGCAAGTGCACTGGCGCACACCAACGCGGGGTTGGTGAGGGCAGCAGGCAAGCAAGGAGTAGCTAGCTCCTCAGAACACAGCATCCAACTTGAAGCATTAAAAAAAAAAATTCTTTTCATTTTCTTTTCTGTATAAAAAAACAAAGCCCAAGATTCCAGAAAAATGCAAAAATCTGATGGAGAAAAATGAAAACTTGGAAAAGGGAGGGACGAGGCAACAAGCTGAGGGGGGCCCATCCGCCGGCTGCTGTGGGGTATGTGGGGTTGTGGAGTCACACAGACGCGCCCCACATGCCTGTCAGGTGCCAAGCTTCTTGCCTCATCCTCTGCATCCGATTGTCCTTAATTTCCAAATGACCCAGTGGGGCTCTGGGGGTGACAGCTGTGGTTTCCACCTACCCAGATCTCTGTCCCCTCTTTCCTGGTCACAATGCTCCCATTTTCCAAGGAGAACCAGCCCTCTCCCAGTTTCTGGCCATAAAGTCTGTGTGTGGGGGTGGACGCTACCACCAGTAGCCGCTGTGACCACGGGACGTAGGCTCAGCCAGTGTGTACCAAGTTCCGGGGGGTAAGCATGTGACCTAAGCACAGCCGTTTAGCGTATTCCAGAGGGACTGGGCCATGTGACCCTCTCAGCCAATCAGTGCCTCCCACACCTCTGGCTGGAATGTGATTGGCTGGGAGTCAGGTGAGACCATGAACCTATTGGTGCAAACGGACCCAGCCCCAGACATTGCTTCCTACAGGTCCTTGTGACTCGACCCAAGAGCTTTCCCTTGCTGCAGGAGTGAGCTGGGCAGGTGCCAGTTGTGAACCAGCTGGATGGATAAGCACTGGTGGGTAAATATTCCGCTTGTTCACCCCTCAGGCAGAACAACCCCGAGGCTTGTTCTGAACAGTCTCCTGGGCGTCCCCTGTAGGATTAAGCTTCAGGTCCCCATCGGGATAATTAGCTTCAAAATGCACACTATCTTGGCTGCTTCCCTTCCCTGTCGCACTCCCTAGCCCCTCAATCTCCCAAATAAATGATTTTGCTCAAATATTTATCTCAGGATCTGCATGGGTGGAGTGCAACTCCAAGCACAGGTACAAAAGGAGCCCATCCACATGATACCAACTCAGAGGCTAGTGTAGCCAAGAGAATGAGCCCTGAGCCATGCATGTGCCCCTTGATCCAACAGTACCTAAAGTCCTCACTCTGAATGTTTTAGTGACATGATTCTTTAAATTTCTCCTCCTCCTTAAGAATTCTTGAACTTGGGGCGCCTGGGTGGCTCAGTGGGTTAAGCCTCTGCCTTCGGTTCAGGTCATGATCTCAGGCTCCTGGGATAGAGCCCCGTGTCAGGCTCTCTGCTCAGCAGGGAGCCTGCTTCCCCCTCTCTCTCTGCCTGCCTCTCTGCCTGCTTGTGGTCTCTCTCTGTCAAGTAAATAAATAATCTTAAAAAAAAAAAAAAAAGAAAAGAATTCTTGAACTCGTGGGGCGCCTGGGTGGCTCAGTGGGTTAAAGCCTCTGCCTTCAGCTCAGGTCATGATCCCAGGGTCCTGGGATTGAGTCCCGCATCGGGCTCTCTGCTCAGCGGGGAGCCTGCTTCCCTTCCTCTCTCTCTGCCTGCCTCTCTGCCTACTTGTGATCTCTGTCTGTCAAATAAATAAATAAAATCTAAAAAAAAAAAAAAAGAATTCTTAAACTTGGATTTCTTTCACTTGCAATGGAATGAGGGCTACGAATATTTCCATGTTATTGGTGGAAAAACTGAAATTAGATGACCATCCAAGCAGATCATGCTTCCTAAGCCATGGCTTCCCTCAGGAAGTTGCAAGAGGGAGGGAGAGGTGATTATTACAGACGGAGCAAGGCGGACAGGTGAGAGACAGTTTAGCTTCCACAAATATCTGTTGACTTTCTGCTGTGTGGTACTGGGGGACAGAGAGATGCAATGGAGTTCCCAAAGCTGTGGTGTCAGCTGCTGTCTGCCAGATCTTCTACCCCCCAGGAGTGGGGAGTCCTGATGCTGGGCCCAGCTCATTAAACTTGTGATTGGCGTGCAGGTGGAACTGTCGCCACTTCTGAGTGTGGCGCACAGTGTCTCCTATGACTCCATGCCCTACTGCTGAGGCTGCTGGTTCACCCTCCATTGTGGTTAGAGCTCCATGCTGGGCGGCCATTCTGTGGACCAACACTTAGGTTCCTGGCTGGTGGGTTTGGGAAGCTGTTACAGATGGAGGTGCTTACTGAGCTCACCCCAAGCCAGGCAGTCCTCCCCCTTGGATGGACCCCTACTGGCCAGTACTACCCCTGATGCCAGGAGCCCATGGCCTCAAGTGTACGTGGAAGGCTGTCTCAGGCACCCTTGCCCACCATCGGCTCATTCATTCAGAGCTTTGTGCCAGGCTCTTTGTTGGGTGTGGGGAAGCTGAGCTGAAAACAGCCCTGTTCTAGAGAGTTCCTGGGTTCTGGGTGGGGAGGGCTGAGACAATGCATACAGGGTGGTGGGACTGTATGATAGCTGTTCTGACATCGCTGGGAAGGAAGCAGGCCGGGTCAGGTCAGAGATGGTAACCGTGAATGACTTGAGCAGAGCATAGTGGCTAGGCCATGGAGAAAAGGTATCGGTGGTATGGACAGAGTGGGCAGAAGTGGGGAGAGATTCTGGAGAAGCAGAGAGTCTGATGTCTTGCCCTGTTGGGCAAGGTGGTCCAAGGGAGCTTGGGCCAGCAAGCTTGGCCAGTCCAGGCCAGGAGGGGAGGGGTGGGAGGGTCCTTATGAATCCTTGAGCAAGGTATCAAGGGTAGGGGTATGTCTTAGTACCTGCCTTGCTTTGACCTGCTCAGTGTGGTGATACACTGAGAAGAGAGAAGACTGGAGTGGCTGCTGGTCCTTTGCACTTTAACAACAGAGCCTGCCTGAGGATAAAGCCAGCCCAGTGGGCCTAGAGTCCAGAACTGAGGGTAGATAGATTACTGAAGACCCATTTTGACACCTGGATCCAACTATACCTGAAGCCAATTTACCCTACTCCTAAATCTTCACTCGCATGACCCAAGAGATTACTTGCTCTCCCCCTCCCCACTTCATAATCTGATTGAAATGAACAATTATCTGTTATCTGTTATTTGCTGCTGGAAAAGTACTAATAGACTTAGTCCTTCTACATGTAAGCTTATTCACCTGTAAAGAGGACACAAGATGTCTCAGAGAGGGTGCCAATATCCTACTATGTAAAAGAGTTTGTAAATTGTGAAGTGTTGAGTGGCAATGTGGGTGGGGACCACGCACGTCCTTATTATGGAAGGAACCTCTTGGGTCTGGACAGAGGGAGCCAGGATTGAGCCAGCTGTGGGAGGGGGACTAAAGAATGGGCAAAGGGGTTGTCTGGGGTCCTGAGCCAACGCCAGGTCAATGAGAGCCTTTGTTTTATCCAGATCCCTCGGGGCCCCTGCCTCCAGCCCCTGCCTGCACACAGTAGGTACAAAAGCAAATGAGAAGAGCTCTTTCCATGGGCAAATAACACATACTTGTTGCTGAAAACTTTCTCATGACATACTTGTTCCCTCCCCTGTGCCTTGGGCCTTACGGATATCCCTGCTCATTCCGCCCATTAGTCTGTGGCTGCATTTCTTTGCTAAACCATGAATGAGGATTCTGGGATGTTCAGAGAGCCCAAGCTGGGTTCTGTGTGGGAGTCAGGGAGGCCCCAGGGCTGCAACGAGGCGAAGTAGGCCCAGAGGCCTTCTGTGCAAAAGGCCTGATTAGGCCTGTAAATTGGCAAGTAATTAGCTTGCTTAATTAAGGCGTACAGGTGCAGGGTTCCTGCCTGGGATGCACTGGGGACCTGTGTGACACCCGCCACAGAAGGGGTCTCCTGCTCCATTGTTATTGCCTGTCAGGGGTTGGGGAGAAAACTAATTAGGCAGTGAGTTTGGGGAGCGTAGCCCCTTGAAGCAGAGGCCTTGGCAGGCTGGGGCCCTGGGTGTAGGCAGGAAGCACGTGGGTGGCGGGAAGTGGGGGGTGGGGGAGGCGGGGGCGGCTCCTGGGATGGCCCACCCCGGGCAGGTTTGGAACAGGGGCTGGGGAGGGAAAGAGCTGCCAGCGCCAGCCAGGCTCTAGGCAGTCACAGTGGAGTGGACAGGCGGGTATTTTTCACCCACCCCATTAAATTCTGCTTCCAGAAAGGATGGGGCAGGCCCTCCTCCTCCCAAACCATAGGCATGAGCTGGAGAAGGTTCTAGAGAAGGCCATTGCCCTCCCTCCCTGGACCAGGAGGGCCTGTTTCAACAACCTGAATGGGGGCCGAGAGAGCCCACGCAGTAGGTCTCCCCAACCCAACACCCTCAACTTGCAGATGGCACAGAGACAAGCAGATAGTCCTTGCTCCCGAGGGACATCTGTCCCCGTGGCTGGCCTGGGGTTGAGGGTAGAGCACAAGGTCTATCAGGGGCGATGAGTGCTGCCAAAGGGATGCGATAGGGAAGGACACTGGCGTCAGGGCTGGTCCGAGGAGCTCCTTCTGAGGAGGAGGCTGTTCGGGGCTGAGTTGTGTCCCCTGCGGATTTCTGTGTGGAGGTCTGAATCCCCCACACCCTGTATGTAACGGGAGACAGGACCTTTATTTTTTTTTATTTTTAAAGATTTTATTTTTTTATTTGACAGAGAGAGATCACAAGCAGGCAGAGAGGCAGGCAGAGAGACAGGAGGAAGCAGGCTCCCTGCTGAGCAGAGAGCCTGATGCGGGACTCGATCCCAGGACTCCGAGATCATGACCCGAGCCGAAGGCAGAGGCTCAAGCCACTGAGCCACCCAGGAGCCCCGAGACAGGACCTTTAAAGGGTGATTAAAGCAGAACGAGGTCAGAGGGATGGGCCCTCATGCAACGTGACTAGTGTCCTTCTGAGAAGAGATCAGGACACAGACATGCACCCAGGGGTGACCACGGGAGGACACGGGGAGGACACAGCAAGTTATGGAGGGAGGGAGGCCTCAGAAGGAACCAACACTGCCGACACCTTGATGTCGGGCTTCTAGAACCGTGAGACCCAAAGTTCCTGTTCAAGCCCCCCAGCCCGTGGTAGTCTGTTGCCCACCTCTGAGCGAAGCCCGGAAACAAGTTACCCACTGAGGGCCACCAGATAGCGTTCCAAGAGGAGCCATTGGGATGAAAGCCTCCTGGACAAGCTCAGACACCAGCGAGGAGGCCTTGGTGCTGAGCCATGGGACGTCCCTCTGGACTGTGTGGTAGGCCTGAAGCAGGGAGACAAGGTCCAGAGAGACGGGATAGAATCCTGGGGCACATCCAGCGTGAGACACAGCTGCCAGTTGTGGCAGGGGCGGCCTTGCCTGCGTGAAGCAGGTTCTCTGGAGAGCTGTTGGTCTCGGCACACGAAACCCACAACCTCACAGGATTCCCCCCGCTGCAGTCGTGACGGGGCTCCTACAAAGGAGAAGAGTCAGGCCTGGCCAAAAGGGCATCCTCGTGGAGGAGGCACATGGGCAAAGGTCCAAGGCGGGGTGCAGCTCGCAGTCCTTCGGGAGCTGAGCAGAGCAGAGCACAGGGAGAAGGAAGCCGAGGGCTTGGAGGCCTGGAGGTGGAGTTGGAGGTGGAGTTGGTTTAACCAAACTGAACTGAGCTGCTGGCACCCAGCCAAGGGCTGCGTGCGAGCCTCACGGGCCTAAGGACCCTCGTTCCAGGACTGGCTGTGAATGGAGGGATGCGGGCGGCATCTGGACCCACACTTCTATCTGCGACCAGGCCTCATAAGGGAGATCCTCTCTTCTGATGGGCCACAGCTCCGGGTCAACAGAACCAACTCTGAGAATGAGAATGAACTCCTGGGCCCTCCTCACCACTCTGGCCTTCTGGGTCAGAGTCTTGCCAAGTAGTGGGAAGGACTGGGTTTGGGGCTGGACCAGAGCCCTTCTGATTGGATCCATGTCTCCCCAAGTCTCTGGTACATTCCCAGCTCCCAAGCAGAATCTGGCATCTCCTGGGAGAATTGACAAGTGTCTGGATGGGAAACTGTAGTCCCAGCCTCAGCTGCCCCTGGGCCACACCTCGCCCAGGGCCTGGCTGTCCCCTCCCTGTGTGTCCTCAGAGCCAGTCCTGGGCTGCCTTCTTGTCCTGCAGGTGTCCTCTGGGGCACACCACGGAGAGCAGATCACAACACCAGTCCTTCCCCATGACCCCTGAATGCAGCTCTTCCCACAGTTCCTTCTCATCACCATCTCCTTCCTTGTGATCTGGCCACAGTGATTGTTCTAGAACCCTCCTTCCTCAGTTCACACTCCTTACTGTAATCACAACAGACTGAGCTGTCCAACCTCCTCTCTGCCTCCTTTCTGAATCAGGTCCTGTGTACCAGTCCCATGGACCTCAACCTCTTCTTCCTCTTAGCCCCAGGAACCACACACAGGCTGTCATTCTAGTATTTTCTGCCTAGAGCCCCCTCTCTTTCCATACAAGCAAGAGTCTTCAGGGCAGTGTGCTGAACTAGGAAGCTATGGGTAGGATCAGAATTTTTGGGTTAAAATGCACATTGTCATCGTTTCCTGGGGCTTTAGTTTTCTCAGCTATAAAATGAGAACAGTGACAGCCTCTTTATTTCCCTCTTGGTAACAGGGGCACTGTGTAACTAACAACTGTGTTAGTTAGGAAGGTTTGGTTGCATCTGAAAGCCCAATTCAGATGGCTTAAACAATATAGGAAATTCATTAGCTTGTGGGAAAAGTATAAAGGTATGTGGATATCAGGTGAGGGTTGATCCAGTAGCTCGACAATGTCAAGCAAGACTGTTTCTGTCTCCTACTTCCACAGTGCTGGCTTTGTCTTGGACATGCACTCCCTGCTGGTTGCAGAATTGCTATACATGTCCTCATTCACATCTAATAAAACAGCGAGAGCTTTTCCCCCCAAAACAGAACAAAAATCCTGGGCTATTGGACCAATTGGAGCCTTCTGTCTGCCTTAAAGCCAATCACTGTGGCAAGAGGAATGGGATGCTGTGATTTGGTTTAGACCAACGAGGTTCCACTCCTAGACCCAGGGATAGGGCCAAACCTCCACAATCACCATGGCTATCACCCAATGGGGAGTGTATGGTAGAGACCAGAGAAGCCACTACAAGACTCCAACTGTTGGCTAAATTTGATAAAATAGCGATGTATTAGAAAGACATGGTGACTCCCCAACCCAAGGACAAGAGGAAGAGTTGGGCACCAGAAAGGATAGACCATGTCTGGTCCAGGGAGCAGGTGCTGGGAGCCAATGAGTTGGAGTGCTGTTGTTGGCCAGATGGACTTAAGTGTTTTCAGCCTTTGCGCTGCCTGCTTTAGCTTCTGGCTGCCCTGGTCCACTGGAGACGTGTGTCTGACTTCTGGCCAGGGTAGATGGGAGATCCCGATTAACAGGTCTGCCAGACCATGTCCAGGGGCAAAGGGGATCCCCCTCCCCAATCTGGGCACTGCCATCAGAGGATAGGGCTATGACTGCCAGGTGCAAATCCCAAACATCAGTGATACAGATCTGGGTAGAGAGGACTGAGACAACTGCTTCCTGGAGCAAGTATCAGAATGTTCAAGGCTCCTCCTCCATGAAGCCTTCCTGGACTCACAGTGGAGATTTGGGGTCTGTGTCCCCTGCACAGGGTTTGGCACAGCACAGACACCTTGGGTTCTGCCTGTTTCTCCTGAGTTTAGCCCTCCAGCAGTTCTCTGGATTGGGTTCCCACAGGCTCCAGCTGCATTGTTATCCTCTGGGCCCAACAGGGTCTGCCTGGCATTGGAGGACTTGGGGGGACTGGTTAGGAAATAGAGTTATGCAGAGGTTGCGGGGAGGAAGCCTGGAATCCCCTGCTCTGAAAGGAACAGTGTACCCCAAGGATGTTGCACAGAAAGCAAGAGATCCGCTGCAGGCAGGTGATGTTGGGTCCATTCGGGCGGGAACTGGGGGTCTTCAGAGCCTGGCTTCCTTGTGTGCACCAGCTGGAGCTATGAAGAGGGAGGCCTCGAAGGGTTTCTGTGCACAGTGTCTCACTCATCCTTTGCCAGAATGCTGGCGAAGGCCCACTTAGAGCAGGCGCTCTTGCATTGTGGACCCTCGGCGAGGACCGAGGACATAATGGGACCAGATTTTGAACTGGGAGGCACTGAATCTACACATCAATTTGGTGGCAAGTGATATCTTCACAATATAGAGGCTTCTCATCTAAACACAGAGTATTTCTCTCCTTATTTGATCTTCAATGTTTCTCACTAGTAATATTTTATGGTTTTCTGAGAAGTCTTGTGTCCCTTTCCTTTTGAGAAAAGTTTTAATCGAGACATAATTGACAGACCCAAAATTCACTATTTTAAAGCGTGTAGTTCAGTGGTTTTCCAGTAAGTTTGTAAAGTTGTGCAAACATCACCACTATCTTATTCCAGAACATTTTCATCACCTGTCAAAGAAACCCTCTAGTTGTTAGCGGTCACTCCCCACTCTCCCCAATTCCTGGCAACCGCTGATCTGCTTCTTGTCTCTATGAATTTGCTTATTCTGGACCTTTCATATAAATGACATCGTACATTATGTGACCTTCTGTATCTGGCTTCTTTCACTCAGCGTGTTTCCCAGATTCCTTCACGTTGTGGAGTGTGTTATCCACCTGTTCCGTGTTATTGCGGAATAATATTCCATCGCATGGAAATAACCACAATTTGTTCATTGATTCAGCCACTGACAGATCTTTTTTTTTTTTTAAGATTTTATTTATTTATTTGACAGACAGAGATCACAAGTAGACAGAGAAGCAGGCAGAGAGAGAGAGAGGGAAGCAGGCTCCCTGCTGAGAAGAGAGGCCAATGCGGGACTCGATCCCAGGACCCTGAGATCATGACCTGAGCCGAAGGCAGTGGGTTAACCCACTGAGCCACCCAGACGCCCAGCCACTGACAGATCTTTAGCTTGTTTCTGCCATTTGGCTATTATAAATCAGGCTGCTATAAACATTCGTGTACAAGTTTTTCTGTGGACGTATGTTTTCATTCTTTCGGGTATGTGCCAAGGAGGGGAAATGCTGGGTCACATGCTAACCCTATGTCTAACTTTCTGAGGAGCTGCCACTGCTTTCCAAAGCAATGTATGAGGAAGGTTCCAGTTGTTCCACTTGGACCAACGCCTGTTACTAGCCATCCGTTGTCTGTCTTGTCCTCTAAAGTAGTTGAGTGGATAAGGGATGGCCACTCCTAGAGGAGGAGCCTGAAGATCAAGGAGGAGAGCTCACTCAGCCCCAGTGAGCCCGGGCAGAGCTGGGATCAGATTCCAGGTCTGTCTGATGCAAATGCTACCCTCTGCCCTCATCACGAAATATTCCAATAAACAGGTCATCAGTGGCGTGCCTTCCACAGGGCACTAGGAGACTTTGAGCCTTTGGTGTTGGGGATCTTGGAGGAGGAAGAAGCCCGAGAGATCAAAGGATGCTGGGCAAGGAGCGCTCAGTTTGGTGGGAGCTCACTGCAAGTAAGAGTTATGATAATTACTATATTAACTACAGGGTTCCCCTCCAGCCATTGCGCTAACTGTTCAGCCTCTGGCCCCACCCCCATCCCAAATGCAGAACAGCTGCTGGGCTGGGTCCCCTGAGACCCAAGCCTGTCCTTGACCTAGCACTGCCAATTGCTTTTTTTTTTTCCCCCCGTGATGGAGTTTTTCAGCTTGATACCCATGCCTGTCACATTGTGGGGTGTGCTATGTGATGCGTTCCCTCCACACAGCAAGTCCTCAGGCCCCATGACCTTGCGGAGCCCAAGAAACATGACTCAAAGGCACAAGGTACACACATTTGCTTTGGATGAAAAATAAAGTGTCTAGTTTATTTTAACTTAGATGTGAGTCTACAGTTTGCGGAGAGATAAATGAATGTGGGGTGTTGAAGGAACACAATTAAATGCTCTTCAAGGCTGTATTGGGAACAGATGTGCGATTCCTGGCCATTCTAACTAAGCTGTCATCTGCCAGGGGCATGGGTGGGGTTGGGGGGGGCTCGGCTGTGTGTGTATTTTGCATATTGAGAAGGACTGAGGGTGAGACTCAGCCCTGGTATGTGCCCACAGGATATATCCCCTGGAAGCTTCTAATCACCCGAAGAAAAGGCCGGGAAAGGGAAGAACCTTACTGCCGAGGGCAAGGACCTGATTTCTGGTTGACTCTCCATGCCTTGCTGCTGCTTCTCCAGGCACGTCCGAGCTCAGCTGTGGGCTGGCCACCTGGCACCTCCCCCCTGCTCTGCCAGTGTGCCCCCCATTCCCAGCAGTTCAGATGATTACAGACACCCCCCACCCCCACCGCCCGTAACAGCTGGTGGGGCCCATGATTGCATGAGGCTTCCGGCTGGGGGTACGTGGGGCATGGGGGTGGCAGCTGAGAAGGTATTAAAACACAGCTTCTAGAAGCACCATCTGTAACAATATCCCGGATAAAAGACCCGGCCCCAGTGTCCAATGGAACCACTTTGAAAGGACATGGGAGGGGCGGGGGGGCCGCTCCTGGGTGGCTCAGTGGGTTAAGCCTCTGCCTTCCGCTCAGGTCATGATCTCAGGGTCCTGGGATCAAGCCCTGCATCGGGCTTTCTGCTCAGTGGGGAGCCTGCTTCCCCCTCTCTCTCTGCTTGTCTTTCTGCCTACTTGTGATCTCCCTCTCTGTCAAATAATTAAAAAAAAAAAAAAAAAAAGAAAGGACACGGGGTCCCTATAGGAGCAGCAACTTCACAGTAAAAGGGCTGTGGCCGCCCTCGAGTGAGGCTGTGATACAGGCTGGGTACCACTGTGTTTTGCGTTCAACTGTGTCCCCCACCAAACCCCTATGTGGAAATCCTAAACCCCAGGAGGCCAGAACGTGACCTTATTTAGAGATAGGGTCTTATAGAGTGAAAATGAGGTCAGCAGGCTAGGTCCTAATCCAATATGACTGGAGCCCTCTTAAAAGGGGGGACATGTGGACCCAGGCACATGGGCACGCACGTGCACACGCATGCAGAACACCATGTGAAGACTGGAGTTCTGCTGCCATGGGCCAGAGAACTTCCAGAAGCTTAGAGAGAGGCTTGGAACAGAACTGTCCCTCACAGCCCCAAGAACCCAAGCTCTGGCCTCCAGGACTGTGAGACAATAAACTTCTTCTTCTCCTTTTTTTTTTTTTTTTTTTTTTTTTTTTAAAGATTTCATTTATTTGACAGAGAGAGTGAGAGAGGGAACACAAGCAGGGGAAGTGGGAGAGGGAGAAGCTGAGCAGGGAGCCTGATGCGGGGCTCGATCCCAGGATGTTGGGATCATGAACTGAGCGGCAGGCAGATGATTAATGACTGAGCCACCCAGGTGCCCTGAGACAATAAACGTCTCTTGTCACTGCATAGTGACAGCAGCTCAAGCCAATGCTCCCATGCCCGGTGTAGGGGAGGGGGGGATCCATGATGCCTTTGATGGGGTGTCCCCTGCCCTCCCGCCAGCTGAGTCAAGGGACAGTCTCCTGGCACAGACTTCCTGACCCACCGGCTCCGGGCTGTAGTGACAGAACTGAGGTCTTTGTGTAAAATAAACAAAACACTGAGGGAAAGATTAAAGTCATTAAGAACCAGTTTCCTGAGAGGAGTGTAGCTGTTCTTCCTTCTCAGACTCAGCCTGGGCACGATGTCCCCTCCCTGAGCACCTGCTCACTGGCGGTGAGTGCAGCCCACCGCACCGCACCTTGCGAGAATGGCCCCTGGTAGGAGCGCATACCCACTCCGTGGAGGCTTGGAGCTTGTACCAGCCACAAAAGAGATGGGTGACCCCACACCACGCTGACACCCGCTGCTGGTATAAGTGGGCTTCCTGCTTGGGCATCGACCCCCGATGCCCTGCCTGGCCCTGCAGAAGCCCACAGAAAGGTCCCATTGCACACTTGGGGCCTCATCCCCAAGCCCACCAGGAGGGGGCACTCTTGTGTGGAAGTGTGTGTGGCTCTGGAGCCCCTGGGGGCAGCGCTGGGGTCTCTTTTTGTTGCTGGCACAGAGCAGGTTCTAGCTGGTGAGAACGAGCACTGGTTATGGGTGGGGGCAAGTAATGACACTGGATCTTTTTCCAGTAGGGACTTTAGTGGGTATGGAGATGGTGGGTGGGCAGGATCCAGGACAGGATATAAGCAAGACAGAAATGTCCGGACTCTTCCTTTGTCGTACAAGTTGGATTGTGTTCCCCCAAAAGGATGTGTTTCAGTCCAAACCTTGGTACCTGTGAATGTGACTTTATTTGTGAATAGGATCTTTGCTGATGTAATCAAGGTGAAGTCATTAGGATGAGCTCTAATCCCACAAGGCACAGTGAGGGGCGCCAGGGTGGCTCAGTCGGTTAAGCGTCCAACTCTTGATTTCGGCATCAGGTCATGATCTCAGGGTCACAGGATCGAGTCCTGAGTCAGGCTCCCCGCACTCAGAGACTCCACCTTCAGCACCTCCTCCCTCTAAAATCAATAAATAAAATCTTTAAAAAAAAAAAAAAAAAGAGGAGGGCACCTGTGGGAGGCCGGTGTAGCTCCGGGTATGGGGGTGGAGGGACGGGATCTGATGTATCCATGATTTGGCAACTCGGGGGTCCTGGGCAGATGAGCTTGGCTTCTCTGGGCCTCTCTGGCTGTGTCTGCCTGGTAAAACCCGATGAGGTCCAGTTAGTTCTTCCTCCCAGGGGAGGAGCGTCATCTTATATGTAAGAGGTCTGGACTCTGTCCCAGCTCCTGGGAGGTAACCTCCACGCATGGGGAATTTCCCAAGTAATAGAAGGATGTTTGCTATTCGTGGACCCCTCACACCTGATAGGGTATGCTAATAAGGTGACTCTGGTAGACCCCCAGAGAGTTAAGTCAAGGGGATGGACTCAGGGTGGAAGCTGGCCACAGGGGAAAGAACAAACCCATGATTAGGACACTAGGCCATTCAACCACGTGATATCAGCCTGACCTCTGGGAGGGGAAGGGGCTGGAAATGGGGTTCAGCCACATGGCTAGGGATTCGATCATGCCTACAGAATGAAAACCCAATAGAAACTGTGGACACTGAAGCTCAAATGAGCTTCCCTGGTTGGCAATAGGCTCACTGAGTATTGTCAGACATCACATCTGGGAGGGGGAAACATTGTCCAGGACTCCGTGGGGAGAGGACCACGGGAGTTCCATGTTTGGGCTCCTGGCAGACTTTATCCTGTGCAAAAGCCAAAGCCCTCCTTCGGCTGGTTCTAATTTGTATTCTTCTGTTCTGACAAAACTGCAATAGTAAGAATAGTGCTTTCCCGAATTCTGTGAGTAGTTCTCGTGAATTATTGAACCCGAACGTGGTTTTGGGAAATCCCTGAACTTGGCCTTGAGGTCTTAGCCTTGCCTTCCGCTAACTCTGGGTTCAACCCAACGCCAGCAGGGGGCAGTGAGGAGAGAGTGGGGCTACCTTAGAGGTAAGAGATCAGTACTTATGCCCCAAATAAGGGCAGCAACCAAGACATCTCATTATTAGTCCGTCCCTTCCTCTGCTTTTCCGAATTGAAGAAAGAGCCCCTCTTCTCTACTTCAGCAGCAGTTTAATAAAAATGTAAACACAGGTCCCCGATGGTGAGAACTGTGTCCCCATTACTACCACTGTGTCCTGGTGCTGCTTTCATTCTCCTTTTAAGATAGTTAAGGAAGGGGATGCCTGGGTGGCTCAGTGCGTTAAGCCTTTGCCTTCAGCACAGGTCATGATCTCAGGGTCCTGGGATCGAGTCCCACATCAGGCTGTCTGCTAGGTGGGGAGCCTGTTTCCCCTCTGTCTCTGCCTGCCTCTCTGCCTACTTGTGATCTCTCTATCAAATAAATAAATAAAATCTTAAAAAAAAAACGCAGATAGTTAAGGAAGGAGTATTTCTAAACTCAAAGTGTAATTTTTGATCTGAAGATACCCTCATAGTAGAATAAATTGTCACAAAGCAAAGAGCAGTTGTAGTTAATGAACCCCATACAACGATCCGTCCCTGCCGTGGATCTCCCTTTTTAATGTCATCATTGTTTCCTGGGGGGGGAGAACATCTTGTTTTCTCTTTTCTGCATAGCCTGGACTCTAGATAGAGATATGTGGACAAACCCCTCTCTGTGCATTTGAGCCACCTCGGGGCTCTCATAATCCTGTGGTCATTCGAATAACACGGGAAACCAATTGTGCCCCTAAATCACCACGTTGGAAAATTTATTTCTCTCATTGTCTAAAAACAGTTTTCCAAGTGTTTCCTCGTCAATTTGGAGCAGGCTTAAGTCCTCAATTGGTTTCCTTTCATCTTGATTTGTCTGATGGATTCTTCTGAGGGTTCCACTTTGAAAACGTAATTGACCGTATACAAAACAAAGCCGTTGATGGCTTTGGGAGAGTGTGTGTATATACAATATTTGATGGGCTAATTTTACCACATTTTAATTACAACACTGGATGGTATTATAAATTTGTGTGCAATTAGGCTCAAGCCATCAACTGCAGAATACATTATAAATTTTGTTAGATGAGCCCAACTGATGTTATGAGCTCCACTATAATAGCAAGCAAAGATACTGTTGTCAGATGAATTTAACCCCTTAAGTTCCATCCAAACTTGTATTTGTAGCCACAAGATTGGCTAAAGAAGGGTATAGATAGCAGCCTTATAATGAACAGTAGTGTGGACACAAAATCAAGGCATAAAGCATTTTGCAAAACCCACAGTAGATCCATAATGCTTTCTGCTTCTGACTCTATGCACCACAGAAAGATAATTATAAGGGCTGATAGTTACTGGGAGCTCGTCATGGGGCAGACGTGATGCTGAATGCTTCACAGGCATCATGAGACTTCATGCTCACCCTCCTACATGGGGCAGGTGCCCTCCTCACCCCCATTCCCCAATAGAGGGAATGGGAATGAACCAAGAGGAGGAGGGAACTTGCCCAGAGAGTCCCCACAGGAAGTGACTGAGCCAGGATTTACCCCTAGCCCTCGGATTCAAGAGCCTATGCCTCAGCCTGGTCTGTCCAGTGGCAGGAGATGAACGCCCTCCTGCCAGTCCCTTTTCTGAAACATCCATTATACACCTTCAAAGGCTCCCTGCTGCTCTGAGGCTCCTGGCTTATACCCCTACCCCGGCTTCAAGGCCAACTCTGGTAATCAGGCCCCTGTGGCTTTAGGCCTGTCACCATAACCCCTGTCACTCTGTCCCATCTGTGTGACCCTTGGGTCTACCTAAGGAATCTTCCCTTCTCCAAGACACACCCCCAATCCTGCATCTCCCAAGAAGTCCTCCTACAAGAAGTCCTCCTACTCCCTGACCACTTAAGCATCTGTTCCTCATGTAGCAAGATCATGGTTTACTCCTGGTTGGCCGACCCCCTGGCCCAGAGTCCCTCATGCTGGTCTCCCTTGCCCAGCACACCACTTGGCACCCAGTGGGGTTCAGGGCTCATTGGTTTGGTCATATCCAAATGCACCCGGTGGGGGCGAGAGCAATCCTGGCAGATCTGGAATGGCAGTCAGCTCCACACCGGGGCTGCCAAAACCTCAGGGATGACAGCCCTGACTCTGAGAAGTGACATCTATATACATCTGTAATCCTGGACTCAAAGCTCCCGGGAGGCCTTTCCCCCATTAATAGAGAGTAATGGCTTCCGGCAGGTGATTTGGCTTCATTTAATCCCAAATAGCAACCATTAGCACTCGTCCTTCATGGTTAAAGGGGACACAACTAAAGGAAGAGTTCGAAAAGAGTCAATTTTCCCATCTGATCTCAGCCCAGTTCCTGGATCTCTCCAGCCATGTCTGTCTCAACAAAGCCACTGCCTCCCGGGTCCACCCAAGCTACTGGGGACAGCGTCGGTCATTTCAAACAGATCACCAGGTGGCTGGGGTGAGGCCCATATTCTAGAACTGAAGTCCAAGACCTCCAACACCAAGGCAGTGGTATTTTCTGGGGGTTATGAAGCTGGAACGCTCTTCCTAAAGGTGACCATCTCTCCCCGGGGTAGCTGTTCTCAGTCCTGGTGTGCTTTTGAATTATAGACTCTCTGGGGCAGGGATAGGGCAGCAGTATTTTTTTAAAGCTCCCCGGGTAAGTCCAGTGTGTGGCCAGGGTAAGAACAACTCTGCCAAGGGGCACTGGGCAGAGGCAAGAAGCAGTAGGGGGCCGGGCTGACCCTTTGGAAGAGGGTCATGCTGCCTTCTCCCTGCTTCCCCAGCATCCAGACATCAAAGATGCTGCTATTAGAGGAAGGGAACAGAATATTCTCAAGTTACAGCAGATATCCAGAAGAGGCATTATATTGCTGAGGTGTCCCTCTATGATGTCTATTAATTGAGGGGTGTACAAATTAGTTGCGGGTGATAGAGCCTGTTTTCTTTTTCACCATGACCCTCCCCCAAGAACTTCAGCCTGCCTTATTTTCAAGTCCATCCTCCCCCTTCCAGCTTCACTGTGATGCAGACTAAAGTAAGGACACCTGGCTTTTGATCCTTCCCTGCCAACCCTGTGCTAAGCGGGAATGACTCATTGCCTCTGAGACTCAGTAGCCTCATCTGTGAAATGGGAATAATATCTCCCTTGCCAGGCTCAGGCAGGCCCCCCAGTGTGACCATAGTAACAAAAGTGCCAGTTAACTGCGCAGGGAGCCTCTTTCATTCACTGGGTCCCCTGGTGCCCTGGTGGCTGACTGGGCAGCATGCTGGTTGCTGGGCACGGAGGCTCGCTGATACGTGGCCGAGAATCCATCGATCGGACCCCTGTAAGGCCACGGGGTCCACTCTTTCTCCACATAAAGTGTTTGTAGGTCAGTTGGGGGAAGATAGTCCAGAGGAAGGCCAGGAAGTGGGTATTGAACCTCACAGATCCCCTACATTATAAGAGGGGCTCAGTGGAGGCTGGTTCTCTAGAGTTTAAAATTAAGTTTTGTCAGAATTTTAGCTGTTAGGATGCCTGCTTCCCCTCTTTCCCTCTTCCTTTCCATGTTTCTTTCTTTTTTTTTTTTTAAGATTTTTATGTATTTATTTGACAGATCACAAGTAGGCAGAGAGGCAGGCAGAGAGAGAGAAAGAGGGGGAGGCAGGCTCCCCACTGAGCAGAGAGCCCAAGGTGGGGCTCGATCCCAGGACCCTGGGATCATGACCTGAGCCGAAGGCAGAGGCTTTAACCACTGAGCCACCCAGGCACCCCTCCATGTTTCTTTTTTCTTTTGTAGGTACAGGGACCATTTTCCTGTTATCAGCATTATTTCTTATCCACTATTTTCTTTCCCACAATAAAACCCTCCTTGGTGTCTCCATTTATGAGGATATCTGGAGTTATTTGCATTCTGACAGCTTAAATCACGTGTTTTAAGACCGGTCATGAGCAAAGCAGTAAATCTCTGACTTAGTTTCAGCCCAAACAAACAATAAAAAAAGATCTCCCATCAAAGCAATAAACATCGGCAGCGCTGGTGACTTGTTAGGGTTCAGGATTCATAATTGTGACGGACAAGTATTTTAATAAAAGGAGAAAGGGCAGTGGGAAACCGAACATTTGTTTTTCTTCCTTTTTTCCCCCACTCCTTTCTCTTTATTTAGGCCTCTTCGGTGTGATTTCAGATGATAAGTTTGGAGGGTGTGAGAGATCTGAGGACTTCTGGTTTTGACTAGGACATATGGTCAGAGACGTGCTTATATGGGCAGTGGTAGAAAGAGAAGTAACACCAGAGTGAGGAATCACTGGGTGAGTCACAGCCACGTCAAAGAAACTCCCAGTCCATTTCCTTACTAACATCCCACCTTGTCTGGGGCCAAATTCTCCTCTATTTCCAGAGCTCTTGGCAATCCATGATCAGTTATGGTTATCACTGTGGTGCCGCTCTTTGCGCTAGAGGATGCCCGGCATGTGTGGATATAGACACTGTAACAGCTACTCCTGGCCGCATAACAAGTCACCCCAAATCTCAGCAACATAGGACAGTAAACATTTATCAGCTCACATAACGTCTGCAAGTCAAGAATGGGAGCGTGTCTTAGCTCGGTTCACTGACAAAGGTTCAGTCAGGATGTCTTTTAGTGCTGTTGTCATCTGAAGGCTTGACTGGGACTGGAAAACCTGCTCTCGGGGGGCTCACCCACATGGCTTAAGTGTGGGTTAAGTTAAGTGTGGGCTGTGAGTGGCACGTGGACTTGCCACGAGGCAGTTTGAGGATCCTCACAATATGGCGGCTGGTTTCCTCTGGCGGGGAGTGCTCCAAGGAAGAACAAGACAGGAGGCCCAAGGCCTTACATGATCTAGGGTCTGAAGTTATGCTGTCATTTCCACAATATCCCACTGGCTACACAGGTCAGCTATATTCAGTGTGGGAGAGGACCATGCCAGGATTTGAGGACCACGGCGGCCATCTTGGATTCGAGCACAACAGATACAGCTCCCTATGAAAGGAAATGCTTTGAAGAGCATCATGTGCAAGCCACAATAAGGCCCATCCCATGTCTTCTGGAACTTTTTTATCAAGAAGGGAAGGAGAAAAGTGTGGCAAATAGGTTGTAGCTTGTGTGCTTTTGGTGGGGCTATCTGAAGCATTGGGGCTCAGCAGGAAAGCATGGTGATTGATTAGTGAGGCCTACCACAGACACAGAAATGGGGACCTGGGACACAGATGCACCCTTATTACTCTGACTTATCATAGCAGGCTCTCCATGGGACATTATATGAATGATCAGACATAGTAACAAGCAAGTAGTAAGTCCTAATTATGATATCAGGTAGAGTCACAAGACCTATCACCAGACAAGTGTGGAGGTGACTATCCTCTTCAGTGGATGAACCTTCCCCACCAAGTCTGTTCTGGCCCCAGAATCACATGATCGAATCACAGTCCCTTGAAACCTAGAACCAGAAACCTCCCCAGAGGCCATCAAGTCAAGTGTAATTCAAACAGTTTTTGCTTCAGACCCCCTTAAAAAAAAATCCCCTCCAGGACCATATCATACCAAACCGGTAAAGGCAGAATTGTTCTGGTGGAAGTGAGGTGGGGATCTTGGAACCTGCTCATTCTGATTCCCCCTGGGTCATCAGGGAACTCTGATGTGCCTCTGTTAGGGTTCCATGACACATGGTTTGAAAACCACTGTTTTACTCCATTTTTACTATTTTAGAGCTGAAAAAAACTGAGTCCAAGAGAGAAGCAGCAGGGATTCCCAAGAACATGTTGGAGAGGGGCTCCTGGCTTAATTTTTGCAGCATTGGGTCTCTAGATGGTTGCTGCATTACAGAGGTGGAGGAAGGACCCTTCCCCCAACCCACCCCATCGTGGCCAGTCCGGTGCTGGCGGCTCCCTACCCTGTTCATGAGACTGATAGACAGGTGGGCTGTGATGGGGATCCCCGCACCAGGGCCGACGGCAAAGGCGACTTCTCTTCCATCCCCTTCTACTCGCAACAGCTCGACACCGGTGCACGTGCACGTGCGTTTATGTCAAGCATGTCCAAACCCGCAAGACGGAGTGGCACCGGGGATTTTTAAAGCCGAAGGAGACAGTGTTCTAAGTATGTTGTTACCTTCCCCTGCCTCATGGAATGAAAGCAGCAGGCCGGAGCTTCTGTGCAGCTTCCACCAAGGGCTAATTTAGTTGTGATTTGTGGCAAACATTTATGGTTTAATAAAGTGACTTTCCGGTTGCTGTGTTTATCACAGCTCAAGTGAGGAGGCTCACCAGGGAAGCATCTGGGGCTGATAATTATTAAAATAAAAACACTTTTGTGAGCCATTTTGTCAGGCTCCTTCAAAGTGACTCAACCTCCCCAAGCCCAAATGTGATAAAAGGGAGAGAAAGTGCAGGGAGGGAGAGGCTGTGCAGAGGGGGTGTTGTCTGGAAGGGTCTCCGTGGGGCAGACAAGCCTTCTTGTGGTGACTAAGGGAACCATCCCATGTGACATCTCCTTAGACCACAGAACTGGCATGATCCTTGTGATCATGCTATTTGCAAGCATACAGTAATGACATCATTTCATGCTTTTTTTTTTTTTTTTTTTTTTTTTTGTGGGCTCTAGGAGTCTACAAGAGCTCTGACCTCTGTAGGTTTTGGGGTATAGTCTCTATTACAACAAATGGAGGCCCAGAACTCTATGGAAATCAGAAATTTACTTCCTTCTTCCTCCCTCCCTCCCTTCCTCCCCTCCTTTCTTTTTTAAAGATTTTATTTCTTTGAGAGAGGGAGAGTGTGAGAGCGAGCACCAGCAGAGGTGCAGGAGCAGGTAGGGGCAGAAGCATAGAGAGAAGCTGAGCAGGGAGCTCTACCAGGGCCACCTAACCAAAAGCAGACACTTAACTGACTAAACCACCCAGGCGCCCCAGAAATAAGAAATTTCTGCTTGAACATGGTCACAAGCTGAACTGTAGCCGCTTCCCAATTCATATGTTGAAATCCTAACTTCTAGGACCTCAGAATATGACTGTATTTGGAAATGAGGTCTTTAAAGAGAAAATTAAGGTAAAACGAGGGCACAGTGGGCCCTCATCCAGGCTGACTGGTGTCCTTATAAGAGATTAGGACACAGACACACACCGATGGAAGACTATTAAGGGCACAGGGAGAAGCGAGTCATCTATATACCAAGGAGAGAGGCCTCAAAAGACTCCAACCCCACTGACACTTTGATCTTGGACGTCCAGCCTCCAGGATGGAGAGAAAACCAATTTCTGTTGTTTGAGCCACTTGGTCTGTGGTATCCCGTGGTATCCTATTATGGAGGCCCAAGCAAATAACACATAAATGACCAATGGAGATTCATTTATTAAAGCAGCCTGTTCGTTCTCACTAACTCAGACCCAGCGCTCATCTGAGAAAGCGGATACTCAGGCCAGAATTCTGTCCTAAAGGCACACTAGCCAAGACTGTTAAAATAACATTGTTGAATGCTTAGCGAAATGAGACAATGGGAGAAGACTATTATCATATGATCTTGTCATACGTGCAATTTAAAAAAGAAAACAGAGGAGCATACAGGAAGGGAGGGAAAAATAAAACAAGATGAAATCAGAAAGGGAGACAAACCATAAGAGACTCTTAGTCATAGGAGACAAACTGAGGGCTGCTGGAAGGGAGGTGGGTGGGAGGATGGGGTAACTGGGTGATGGGGATTAAGGAGGACACTTGATGTCATAGGCACTGGGTGTTACATAGTACTGATGAATCACTGAGCTCTATCTCTGAAACTAATAATACACTGTATCTTAATTAATTGAATTTAAATTAAAAAAAGAAAGACTGATGAATCACTGAACTCTATCTCTGAAACTAAATACACTGTTAATTAATTGAATTTAAATTTAAAAATTAATAACACCCTTGTATAGTGGCTTATTGTAAACCATTAAAATGTTTATAAAGAAAAAATAATAAAAATAAAAATAAATTTTAAAAAGGTATCTTAAGTACAAAATTTAAAAAAATAAAAAATTTCAAGTATACTATTTTTTTTTCTTAGTTTATTTTCAGCGTAACAGTATTCATTGTTTTTGCACCACACCCAGTGCTCCATGCAATCCGTGCCCTCTCCAATACCCACCACCTGGTTCCCCCAACCTCCCACCCCCCACCTCTTCAAAACCCTCAGATTGTTTTTCAGAGTCCATAGTCTCTCATGGTTCACCTCCCCTTCCAATTTCCCTCAACTCCCTTCTCCTCTCCATCTCCCCATGTCCTCCATGTTATTTGTTATGCTCCACAAATAAGTGAAACCATATGATACTTGACTCTCTCTGCTTGACTTATTTCACTCAGCATAATCTCTTCCAGTCCCGTCCATGTTGCTACAAAAGTTGGGTATTCATCCTTTCTGATGGAGGCATCATACTCCATAGTGTATATGGACCACATCTTCCTTATCCATTTGTCCGTTGAAGGGCATCTTGGTTCTTTCCATAGTTTGGTGACTGTGGCCATTGCTGCTATAAACATTGGGGTACAGATGGCCCTTCTTTTCGAGTATACTATTCTTTTGAAAAAAATAATACTTGCTATCTCTATATTTAACAACTAGATGCATACTAATTTAAAAGGATTATTTTATTTTTTTAAAAGATTTTATTTCTTTATTTGACAGACATAGATCACAAGTAGGCAGAGAGGCAGGCAGAGAGGGAGGAAGGGAAGCAGGCTCCCTGCTGAGTAGAGAGCCGATGTGGGGCCATCCCAGGACTCTGGGATCATGACCTGAGCCGAAGGCAGAGGCTTTAACCCACTGAGCCACCCAGGCACACCGAAAAAAAAGCATTACTTTATTTTTTGTTTAAAGTATTACTTTAGGGGCACCTGGGTGGCTCAGTAGGTTAAAGCCTCTGCCTTCGGCTCAGGTCATGATCCCAGGGTCCCGGGATCGAGCCCTGAGTCGGGCTCTCTGCTCAGCGGGGAGCCTGCTTCCTCCTCTCTCTCTCTGCCTGCCTCTCTGCCGACCTGTGATGTCTGTCTGTCAAATAAATAAATAAAATCTTTAAAAAAAAAGTATTACTTTAAATATTGTCTGTCCCATAAAAATGTTAGGTCTAATAAAAAAAATCAGCTCCAAATGGGAATATTTCTCTTTGTGGACTCAGGAAAAACCTCTGTAAATTTTGCTAATATTTTCTTTTGGAATAGAATACATTTCCAAAGGGGAAAAAAAATAATATTGTTGAAGACAGCAAGTTTTTCAGGCCCCTGAGGACCCCAGAGGGCTGTTGCTGAGATAAAGCTCCCTTCTCAGAGCTGTTACCTCCCTCAACCAAGACAGGAGGAGGCAGGCCGGAGGAATATTAATAGGTCTTCGAATTCATTCATTATTCATTTGTTCATTTCATTTAGTCTTTCAACAAACACTCATTTAGCACCTAGCCTCATAGCCTACGAGAGTGGACTCCAGCCAGCATAGGGATTTCTCCTCTCAAAATGTGGTCCTTAAAGCTCCTTTTAGGGACGCCGCCTGGTGGCTCAGTGGGTTAAAGCCTCTGCCTTCGGCTCAGGTCATGATCCCAGGGTCCTGGGATTGAGCCCCGAGTCGGGCTCTCTGCTCAGCGGGGAACCTGCTTCCTCCTCTCTCTCTGCCTGCCTCTTTGCCTCCTTGTGATTTCTGTCTGTCAAATAAATAAATAAATCTTTAAAAAAAAAAAAAAAAGCTCCTTTTAAAAACTCTAGACTATGGGACGCCTGGGTGGCTCAGTGGGTTAAAGCCTCTGCCTTCGGCTCAGGTCATGATCCCAAAGTCCTGGGATCGAGATCCGCATCGGGCTCTCTGCTCAGCGGGGAGCCTGCTTTCCCCCCTCTCTCTCTGCCTGCCTCTGCCTACTTGTGATCTCTGTCTGTCAAAAAAACCCAAACCCTCTAGACTTCAAGGCCCCGCCTCAGGGCTGATGAGTCAGAATCTCTAGGGGTGTGATTTCCTGGGAATCTGCCTTCAGAACACACTTTCTGTGTGATTCCTGTGAAGATGAATCTGAAGTCTCAGAGCCTGTGCCCTACCGTATTCCTGGTCATGGTCACTCGGTCTCTGCACCGACACAGCGGGTGACAGGCTTGCCACCCACCAAGGGAGTCTGTCTCGAGAGACACGGCATGCGTTTCTTTCTCTGGGGTGTGAGGACACGCGTGTGAGCCGCTAGAGTGGGTGATGGGGGAAAGACGCCAGCTAAGGGCAGAGCACGAGGGGAGAAAGAGGAGAGAGACCAGAGAGAAAGTGCTGGAGTGAGACCGGAGGTGATATTTTGCAACCTTCACCTTCGTGCTTTGCTTTTCTGGACGACGTCAGGGGTGTTCACACAGCCTGGGCATGAATTAGGATGGTTGAAGCTGAGCTTCCAAGAGAAGTTCAGCTTCAGCTTCCAGAACTGGCTTTTGAAGGGAACTCGGGAAACTATCCTGGTGAGAGAAGCCGAGAAAAAGTTCCAGAAGAGGGCCGACCAATAGAAACAGAATATGGGCCACATCGGCGGGCGTTGGGGGAGAAGAAAGAAAGAAAGAAAGAAAGAAAGGCAGGCAGACAGACATGGAGACTTGTACATTATTTTGGAATCCGAGGTGTATCTGATGCTCGCTTACAGTGCTTACCAGTTTGGACACGCCGCCTGTCAAGTGTTCAGTAGCCACGTGTGGCAACGCCACCGTGTTTGACAGCAGAGCTCTTGATGACCAGACGGGAAGGCCAGACACACGGGGCAGGGGGTTTCAGCCACACCAGGTGCTCTGAGTGAGCAGAGGGGGTGACTCGCTGTCCTCCCCACCCCCTGGACAGGGGCAGAGGGGAGTCATGCGGGCTGGCAGGTGGCATGGGGTCTGACCATAGAGGAGCATGAGGGGGCAGTCAGGAAAGCGATACCCAGTTCAAAGAGGTACCCAAAACTCAGCAATGAAGGTAAGCAATGTTTTAAAAAATCAAAAGAGATGCAAAAAATTATCCACGATGAGCAAGACGTCAAAATTATAAAAACAGGGTCCAACACTACCTGTGCGTTCACTGCCCTCACTCACCTCCCACCAACCCCAGCCCCTTCGGATCCATGGGTCTCAAAGCCTCGTGCCTTCTCTCCCTCTCAGGCCTGTGGTTCGGGAGGAGGGCCCACAGCCCTGGCTCTGGGGCTCGGCTGGTGACCCAGGCCTTTGCGACAGAAGTCACCATTTGTGAGGTTCACTGCGTGGCTGCTATGTGGGTGCCGGCTGCTGGCGGGAGGTCTCAGTTCTTCACAGAGCCGCTGGAGCGTCCTTGTGACACGGGAGGTCTAAGATGTACAAGATGAAACTACAATGTCCTTTAGGACCTGCCTCCAAAGTCACGCTCCCTCATTTCTTCAACATCCTCTTGGTGACAAGGACCAGCCCTGTGTCCGTGGAGTGGGGACTACACAGTGGGAATGCCAGGAGGCGAGAAAGCCATTTCAGTTTCAGGAGTGCATGTGTGGCCCATGTTGATTCCAGAACTTCCTTCGAAGTCCCTGGGAGAGAGGTGGTCTTCCTTGCAGTAGGGCCGGGAACTAGGTGACTCCAGAGCAGTTTCTCGGCTTCCTCATGCCTCGTGTATTTATTTAACATGTATTTTTTATTATACAAACAGCAAAGTCTTTATAGAATTATTTTAAGATTAGTCCTAATCTTGCCACTTAGGGGGGGACGCTTGCTAACATCTTGGTGTATTTCTTGTTTTCTTCCCGTTGGTCTCTGTCTGTCCATGTCTGTCTGGCTTTCTTTCCCTCTTTTCCCACCCCCCCCCAATCCATCATCCTTTTTATAGCAAGACATTTAAGCTGATCTCCTTGCTGCACATCTTCTGTGGCATAAAACTAAAAATAATAGCTAATGAGTCATGGTATCTCCAGGCTCTGGCTCCCCAGGAACCTCAATGGTTGGGGGGCTTGGAACAGGCTCCTTATGACTCCGGCAGAGCCACCTGCTTCTTCCTGTTCCCCTAGGAGGCTGGCAGGAGACCACGGGGCAGCTATGAATACTGTGAGTCCCAGGGCCTGGGGCAGGCTAGCCTTCAGGGGTTGGGGGCTCACATTTCCCTCCTGCCCTGATTTCCAATGCTTCCCTGGAGTCAGCTACATAGTGGGGACGCCTGGATCAAATTCCAGTGGCCTCTGATGGCAGCTAGATTGACAGAATTGTGGACAGATTGACTCTCCTGACCCCAACCACCCTCTTGGTGATTCTGCTCTCTTGGTTTCATTTTCTGGTAGCTGTGGGCTGCTGGCACTCCTCCCCCAGGGCTTGGCAAAGCTGGGGTCTGCTCCCACTGAGATGCACAAAAATTCTGGCCCAGCCAGAGCAGGAAAAGCAGAGGAAGGGGCTAGCGGGGCCAAGGTGGAGTCTGGAGCTCCTGGTCTGGCTCACGGCCCATCGGATTCCAGGCTCTTTCCAGCCCGGCTCTCCCTCCTCCTACCCCTTTACTTTTGGTGCCATCCACCTTCAGGCCCCACCGGCTCATGGCCTCACCCCAACTCAGAGGCACTCCTGCACCTCCAGCCCACTCTCAGACCCTCATCACTAATTGCTATAATCATTCTCCACCACACCTGAACTCATACTAACAAGGTGACTCAGGGTGGGCCCCTAGGTAGCTTCAGGGTTGGGGCTGGTCCCCAGAAAGACTAAATATGGGATCAGGTGGTAGAAGCTTCAGCCTCACCTTCCCCAGCCTCTGCGGAGGGGAGGGCTGCTGGAGGTTAGGGGTATAAAAATGCAACAGCTCCCAGTGGGGTGAACACACTGACTTGCTGGGAGGGAGGTGTGCCTGGGGAGGACATGGACATTCTGCACTCCTTCCCTCACCCCTTGCCCCGCATGCCTCTTCCACGGCTATTCTGGAATCGTCTTCTTTACAAGATACCAGTAAATGGAAGCAAAGTGTTTACCGAGTTCTGTGAGTTGTTCTAGTGAATCATGAAACCCAAGGAGGAAGTATGGGCCAGTCAGTGGGAAGTACAGGTGGCCCCTGGAACTTGGGATGGGTGTCTGAAGGAGGGGGGCCAGACTTGTGGGGTTGAACCCTTCACATGTGGGCTCCGTGCCAACTCTGGAGGTCAGTGTCAGAACAGGACTGAATGGCAGGACACCTGGTTTGTGTGTGGAAAGTCAGAGAACTGGATGGTGTTGGAAAAGACACCACACTTCTGGTATCAGGAAGAAAACATCAGGCAGTCTCATAAACAGAGACATTTGGGAGAGGATATGAGGGGGCAGCTGGAGACTGGGGGGGGGGGTTCTGATGTGCAGTGACCCCATCTCACTCCTGCACAGGGGCTGCACATGTCCTTCCCCCTTCCCCCCAGAAGCCTGGTTCGTGGGCTCTGGCACAGGTGGCATCACGGGCCATGATGGCAGAGCTGGAGACCCTGAAGCTTCGTTCGGAGATTTTCACGGAATCAATCGAACCAGCAGCCTCCCCATGCGATACCCTCTTTCTTTTGTTGTTGATGAGATTCTGAAGCTACCACCACCAAATGTGTCTCACGCTGCACATATTTGGAAACTGGCTTTTTATATTGCTCATTTAGAGAAGAACGAAACCGTCCTTGGAACGCAGGTTGTAATTATTAAGTCACAGCCAAGGAAACACGGCCAGCATCTCAGGTTTGCAAGAAAGCAGGTGCTAGGCTATTAATTTGGAGTCTAGTATATCAAGGCCATCGGTAACCTCACCCCTCTGTTCTTGCCGAGAGAGCACATTCCCGCTCAAGGCGGGGGAACCGTTTTTCGTCCAGATAATCCTTGGCTCTGTCAAAACCCTAATATGACCCCCTCCCCTATCTCCGCATGAGTTCTGGCCAGGAGAAGGAAAGAAATTTCTGGTTTCAAATTCTTCCCCTGAGCTAAGAAGGCCAGCATTCATCAAGAAGTATGCAGAATTTGTTTCCTTGAAAAAATTGGTCTGGCTTCCTTCTTGTTCATTCCAAGAAAGACCGTGTCTGCCAAAAGAGAAGGGAAAGGAGAGAATGATGGACAGAACAGGGAAGAAAGAAAAGGAGGGAGAGAGGGAGGGAGGGAGGGAGGAACCGAGTGGTCGGATGCTGTAATTGGCTCTGGGCCAATTACATGGGCTCTGACACCAGACACGCCAGGGTGGGGGTGGGGTTGGGGGGAAGCAGAGTCAGAGACCCCAGGACTTCTCATGTGTTCTATGACATCTCAGCGTCTGTTTCCTCACACATAAAATGTGAGTTATCAAACCTGCTTTGCATGATTGTTACGGGGCTTAAGATAGGAAAGAAATATAAGAAATGTCTATAATAAAGAAAACAAGTATTTCCATAAAAAAAAAATCGGAAAACGATTTGGGCAGACCCCCCTCCCAAAGCAAGTACAGTTGAGTCTTAAACAGGTTTGAACTGCACGGGTCCACTCATATGTAGATTTTTTCTTCAATAAATACAGTACAGTTCTGTAAATGTATTTTTTTCTTCCTTATGATTTTTTTAATAACACTTTCTCTTCCCTAGCTTTATGGTAAGAATAGGGTATATAATACAGCATTCTAAATATGTGTTCATTGACTGTTTATGTTCTCCATAAGGCTTCTGGTTCCCAGTAGGCTCTTAGCAGTTAGATTCGGCGGGGAGTCAAAAGTGACATGTGGACTTTCAGCTATGGGGGGGTTTGGGGTCGGCCCCCCCATATCCCCACCTGGTACAAGGGTCCGCCACGCACAGATGGTCAATAAGTACCTGAAAAGATGATCAGCATCATTAATCATCAGGGAAATGCAAATTAAAACCACGAGGAGACACGATTACACACCTATTAGAACAGCTAAAATAAATAATATTTTTCAAAGGAGAGACGGACGGCACCAAATGCTGGTGAGGATGTGAAACCTCACATCCTTGTTGTTGGCACAGCTGCTCTGGAGGACAGCTCGGCGGCTTCTTAAGAAGTTGAAGCCAGGCTTTCTCACTCTGAGCCCTGCTGATGCTTGGGCCTGCTGGTGCTCTGCCTCGGGGCCTGCCATCTGCACCCCCACTGTGACGACCAAAGACGGCCTCGGCACTGCCACGTGTCTCCGGAGGGTCAAGAGCATCCCCAGCCGAGAACCACGAAGTTGCAAGTACTTAGCATTTGACCCAGCCATCTCGATCCTGGGCATTTATCCAAGAGAAATGAAAACTTATGTCCACACAAGAGACCTGGGCTTTGATCTCCACAGCAAGTCTAACCGTAATTGCCCAAACCTGGAAATGACCCAAGTGTCCCTCCACTGGGGAGCGGATAGACAAAAACTGGTGCATATGTAAAATTGCGTGTATGTATTAGGCTGAGAAAAGAAGGCAGACCGGAAAGGCAACACGCCGTATGATTCCATTTATAGGACAATCTGGAGAAGGCAAAACTCTAGGGCTGGAGAGCGTGTCTGTGGTTGCCAGGGTGGGGCAGAGGGAGGTGTCAATTCCAAAGGGGTGCGAGGGAATTCTGTAGCACAATGGAAATGTTCTTTATCTCGACTGTGATAGTTACAGCCTGGAGGGGTTTATGAAAACTCTTAGAAATGTCCAAGCAGAGAAGTGAATTTTATTGTATATAAATCGTGCTTTAATAAATCTGATCTTTAAAAAAAAAGGCAAGAGAAAAGGAAGAAGGGAAATGACAAAGGGAGTGGGGGAAAGTGAGAGAAGAAAGAAAAAGATTGAAAATCACAACCCCCCAGTGCTCAGGTGGCAAACAGTCAATGAACTTTCTAAATCATCACTGTTGTAAAAACAGAGACATAAGAAGACAGGGATAGTTGGGCAAGTATGGCGACTTGACAAAGCCTGACATTAGGCTCCAGTTTAAGTGGGGAGCTGGGGGGCACCCACCTCAGGAGATCAGATATCAGGAACACTGAGGCTCCCCTCACCCGAAGACTTTCCTGACATCACACATCAAGGAGGCACAGTTTGGAAGGCGAGTGTGTGTGTTTGGGGAAGGCTTGGAGATCGACTGTCTCTCCCCGCTCCCACCCCCCCAACCCCAACCACCACCAACGTACTGAGATGGGAACAGGGCAGGAGAGTGCTTGCCACATCCAGGGCTTAGATTTCTACTCCAGAGAGACAGGGGCAAGGGTTGTGGTTTACCCGCCTGCACTCCCTGCCCACGGTGAGACCCCTGAAGGACTGGAGACCCACCCAAAGCACCTGTGTGTCCATGTGCTTAGTACAGAGTAGGGTAAACAGAAGGTGGAAAGCTAACGAAGGCTCCACCCCCTTGGTGAATGAAGAAATGAACACACAAATGAGAATTTGATAAATGGGGGCACCTGTGTGGCTCAGTGGGTTAAAGCCTCTGCCTTCCGCTCAGGTCATGATCCCAGGGTCCTGGGATCGAGCCCCGAATCAGGCTCCCTGCTCGGTGGAGAGCCTCCTTCCCCCTCTCTCTCTCTGCCTGCCTCTCTGCCTACTTGTGATCTCTGTCAAATAAATAAATAAAATAAAATCTTAAAAAAAAAAAAGAATCCGATAAATGAAATGGGTTTCAGCTCTATGGGTAATGATTTCTGGTTCACTCCATTAGAAGCACCTCAAAAACTGGGGCGAGCTGAAGACTGGCACCACAGAAGCAAAGCCCTAATATTAGGTCTCCTCACTCTTGATCATTAGCTTGGGTGTCCCATCATTTCAGCTGTATGGGTCTCCCCGCCCAGCCTCCTGCTCCTTGTCAGGATCATGCATTCCCTTCCTCAGTCTGGGTGGATGGCCCTGGGCAGGTGATGGCGACTGAGCAAAGCTGACATTCTCCAGGCTGGGGGCAGCCCTCTATCAACCCAAGGGCTCACATGGTTGGTGTTTGGGGGCAAAGTTCAAGGAGCCTCTGGCACACTCATTGACTACAGAGGGAGAACTGGTGCAAATCAGGGTATTTCCAAAACTGGGCTTTCAGTCCAGCTGAAAGGAGCCTGACTGAATTTGTCAGGGATGGAAATCTCTTTGATGAGAGATCAGTCTGTGAATTTTGGCTATAACACTGAAGGAGTTCCCACTGCTAAGGAGAACTGCTGTCACAAAACCCCTTCCATTCCCATCTACTTATTTTATGAACCAGTATATATTTTTTTAAGTTTACATTAAAAAAAAAAGAAGAGGGGCGCCTGGGTGGCTCAGTTGGTTGAGCAGCTGCCTTCGGCTCAGGTCATGATTCCAGGCTCCTGGGATCGAGCCCCGCATCGGGCTCCCTGCTTAGCGGAGAGCCTGCTTCTCTCTCTCCCTCTGCCTGCCGCTCTGCTTACTTGTGCTCTCTATCTCTCTGCCAAATAAATAAATAAAATCTTAAAAAAAAAAAAAAAGAAGAAAAATCAATGCTAAATTCTGGGTCTTTGTAGCCAGAGCTATACCCCTCCATGGATTTCATGAACTAACATGAACTAACATAAAATAAAGACGGTTTCATCTATCTCATTAAGAGATGCAGTTCTGACAAAACTTTATTTTTATGCTTATGATTATTTATAAAAATGTGTAGTGAATTGATTTTGATAAATTGTATACTCATAATTGTACTGTTAGCTCAAACCAGGAGAAAAAAATTTTTTTTAAACTCCTGAGCTTTATGGTCACAGGTAATTTAAAAATGTAATTTTAACTTCTGTGCTTTTTGTTGAGAGAATTATGATAGGATGATTAATAAAATACTTTCAAGCATAGAAATATATTACATTAAGACGCAATTCTGTGGGAGAAATGGGACGGAAATACGAGTTCAAGGGGAGACACGGAAGTTACAACATTTTTGACTATTTAAAAAGGACTTGTTGTGTATCTTCTAAATGAACGATGATGGATATTGAATTGCTATGGCATTCAGATTTCATTGGATGCATTGAAAGGAGTGATTTCATAGTGTTATTTTTACAGTGTTAATATTCACAATGCATAAGACATTCTATCCTTTGCAACCATGTCAATTCATGAAAAAATTTGATGTCAGCTAAAAATAGGGGCGAGGTTACATAGTGTTTCTTTTTGGTGGTAGAGGAAGGTACATAAGAAAATAATAATAATAAAGTAATAAAAAATGATTGCGCAGTCAGTTAAGCATCTGACTCTTGGTTTTGGCTCAGGTCATGATCTCAAGGTCATGAGATTGAGCCCCTCATAGTGAGCTCCACAGTGAGTATGTTTGAGATTCTCTCTCCCTTTCACTTGTACGCTCTCTCCCTCTCTCTCAAATAAATAATAAATCTTAAAAAAACAGGTTGTCCTCAGAAAATTCCTCGAGACTCTTATCTTGAGACTGTTAACTCGTCTTTTGCAAAAAGTGCTAACAAGCCTCGTCACTTCCCAGCCCACAGTTACTAGAAGAGTCAAAATAAGGGGAAGTGAGAGAAAGAGGGTTGTCTGCCTATAGGAAGGATACTTACAGATGTAAAAAATAGCTACCTAGGCAGGAGGAAGGAGACAGAAAAATTAAGAACCCAGACATTAGCAGTGTCCAGTGCTTTCAGCTCGGAGCAGGCACCTTGCCCCATTGCCACCTCACACTGGTCCAGGGACACAGCAAGAATCGTGTGGCAGCCATCCCCGCGTTAGCTGAAAAGGCTGAGCTCCCATCTCAAGACACCCCTGGGGAATATGCAGCACATTTCAGAAACATTTTCAAAAAGCTCTAAAGAAGTAGGCATTTAAAAGAACAAGGTTCTGGTTTCAGAACAAGTTTACTCCAACAAACTCTGGTCCACAAGCTTTGTTTGATGGCTCGCTTACTCCTTGCTGATGGAGTGTCTGTGTGGGACATGGTCTGTCTGTCCCCAGGGGGGTTCCCCGGGGCCATCGGTCAGGCTTCCAGGGATTATGAGACAAGCACACGGAAGAAGGTGCTTGGGGAGGATCAGAGGATGGCTTCTGGGCTCAGGCTGAGGGGTCAGATGCAGGGGGATTATCCTGAATATTGGGTGGGTCTTGAATATAATCACAGGTGTCTGCGGAAGTAGGAGGTGGAGGGAGCTCTGAGACAGGCAGAAACTAAGGTGACATGAAGGCAGAGGCGGAGATTAGCCGAGGAACAGCAGCCCCCTGGAGCTGGGAAGGACAAGGAGCCGGTTCTCCCTTACAGCCTTCAGGGGGAGGGCAACTCTACCCACACAGCAGTTTCAGCCCAGAGATACTGATTCCTGACTTCTCCAGAACTATAAGAGAATATTTCTATTGTAAGTTACCAAACTTGTGCTAAATTTGTTACAATAGCCACTGCAACGAATACAGCTCTAACAAACATCACCTGCGCGGAAACTTTGACTCAGAGTCTTCGACTGGGGGATCCCAGTCTCTGACAGCAGACATGGGGTGCTGGGCACATGGGTCCTGATGGGTGTGTTCCAGAAGGCTGAAGGTCCACAAGTCTGGCCCCGGGGCTGGGGAAGCAGTCATACAGCAGGGGGCAGAAGCCACAATCCCCAGGGAACCGAAGGAAGTCTGGACAGATGGTCCTGGAGAGCCCGGAACAGCCTTTCTCCATGTCCAACCTGCCCTGCCTCAAAAATGCAGATTCCCGTGGGACTGAGGAGGTGAGGATCAGGAGTCTGCCTTTCTAAAATGCTCCCCAAAGTGTCATCATAAGAGAGATTCAGAAGGAGGCTTGGCACACAAGAGGAAGAGAACACGAGATCTCAGAGGCAGAAACTGGAGTGATGCAACCGCAAGCCAAGGAATGCTGGCAGTCATCAGAGGCTGGAAGAGGCAGGAAACACATCCTCCCCTAGAGCCTCCAGAGGGAGTGCAATCCTGCCAGCACCCCGATTTTAGCCCACACAACGGATTCTAACTTCTGGCCTCCAGAATGGTGAGAGAATAAATTTCTGTTGTGTTGTGGTCATTTGTTATAGCAGCCCCAGGCAACTAATACAGGTAGGTACCCTTATTATGCCCATTTTGCAGACAAGAAAAGTGAGGTTCAGAAATGCTATGTCAGGGCTGACCTTCCCTGCTTGCTCTCTGCAGGGTGCTTCTGGGTCCAGGTTGCTCCCAGAGCAGCTGCCCCAGACATGCAGGCCAGGCTGGCAGTGAAGGATCCCTCAGATCCCGGGAGGTGCTCATGACCTTGTACCTCCCCTCAGACATCAACCAGGCTGTTGGTGCCATAAGACCGCCACTTTAGAGCATGTCTTTGAACACCTATGGAGAATCTTTTCAATACATGCAGTGCAAACCTTTTGACTCCTAGGGACCTGAATCACCCGAATTTTGATGAACTGAGAAGATGACAAAGTCCCATGGGAACACCCTCATGGGAAACCCTCAGCCCAGAGGGGCATGCCTTTTAGCAAAAAGCAAATCTTTTTGTAGAGGAACCTGCAAGGGCAATGGCGAATCTTGACCTACTAGCAGCTTCTTTATGACCACAGCTTCAGTGGATGCAGAATTCATTTACAAACTATACCTTCAAGAACCAGGATGAACAATTTTAATTAACAAAGCCATCATAGCCAGGGATGGAGTTGGCCTCAGAGACCCACAGAGGGGCTGAAGGGAAGCACAGGGCAGCTGAAAGCTGGCAGCTATTAAAGAAGGTTTGGAGAGGCTGGCACCAAAAAAAAAAAAAGGCTGAGGCATCCAGAGAACTCCCTTGGCAGGCATCGGGACCCTGGGAGTGGGGGGCTGGTCAGCAGCATTCTAGAGAAATCATTACAGAAGGGGGCGCAAGACATTATGTTCACAGAGGTCCTCAATTTTTAAATTTACTATTTTTTAAAAGATTTTATTTATTTGACAGAGAGAGAGACAGAGATTACAAGTAGGCAGAGAGGCAGGCAGAGAGAGAGGGGGAAGCAGGCTCCCCACTGAGCAGAGAGCCTGATGCAGGGCTCGATCCCAGGACCCTGAGATCATGACCTGAGCCAAAGGCAGAGGCTCAACTCACTGAGCCACCCAGGTGCCCCTTAATTTATTATTCAATAAGCATAAAATATCAGGCAGAATTTTTTTCCTGGGGTGGGGGAAACCACATTTTTTTTCCACAAAAAGAAAAGCTATTTGTTGGTCATGTATTTCAGCCAATTAAAAAAATTAACTTCTGAACTTGGCTAAAAAGTCATTGCTAGCTGGGGAACTTCACTACATCTTAAAAAAAAAAACTTTCTATTAAGGAGAATTTCAAATACACATAACAGAGAAAGTGAAGGTCAAGTACCCCCCTCTTAGCTTCAGGAAGTGGTCAACTCATGGTCACTCCTGTAATGTGGAGAAACTTAGCACATCTGACTTCCTGTGGCTCCTCCTTCCCTTGCTGCTGTGACTCCTAGCTTAGGAACTTCTCATTAGCCCAGCACAGAGGCATGTTTATCAATGAAGGAATTTTGCTTATAGCTCACATTGACAAAAACTACTTTTTTTTTTTTAAGATTTTATTTATTTGAGAGATGGAGATCACAAGTAGGCAGAGAAGCAGGCAGAGAGAGGAGGAAGCAGGCTTCCTGCAAAGCAGAAAGATGGATGCGGGGCTTGATCCCAGGACCCTGGGATCATGACCTGAGCCGAAGGTCATAACCCACTGAGCCACCTAGGTGCCCTGAAAAACTACTTTTTTTTTTTTAACCCAAAAACCTACCTCACCAGAGGAGATAAAATGGCATGGCTGGATTCTGTAAACCAAAGATCAACTGGCCAAGGACACGGAAGTTACCGAACCCTCCTCTGATGTCTACAGAGGTCACCTTTTGACTCCAACCCTCCAATGCATCCCCCTTTTTCCTGACATGAAAGAAGCTTGGATTTCATGGCAAGAGGAGTTGGTTCTTTGGGACAAGAGCCCACCCTCTCCTCAGTGTGCTGGCTTTCCAAATAAAGATGTTTTCCTCACCCTAACATCTTGCCTCTTGACTTATTGGCCTGTTGTGCTGGGAGCAGAATGAGCTTGGGCTTGTTTATGCTCCTGTTGCATCTCTGCTCCACTGTCCCCATCCTGGGCTATTTTGAAATTAAATCTAGTCCATCATCTTTTGTTAGTAAATGTTTCAGTAATGTGTTTCTAACAGATAAGGATTTGCTTTTTAAAAAACAGAGCCACAATATCATTCTCATATCTAAAAAACTAACTCTAAGTCCCCAATGTCATCAAATAGTTTGAAGCATTCAGATTTTTCACGTCTCCAGTTCTTTTAACAATGTATATATCTTCGACAGGCTGTTTGGATCGGGATCCAGATGAGGTCTGCATATTGCAACAAGGTCACCCCACATCTCTTTTCTGGAGGATTTCCCTTCCCTGGATCTTCCTCTTTATTTCTCGCCCTCCTTTGTGATTTACTTTTTGGAGAAATGCGGTTGCTGGTTCTATTGGATTCCCCCATCTGGATTTTGCTGACGGCAGCTGCTTGGTATCTGGTAACCCGTTCCCCTGTCCGCTGTAAGTTAATAAAGTAAATCCAAGACCTGGCGATCCAGGCTGAGTTTTTGGAAAGATCGCTTCATGAGTGACAGCATGTCCTCCCATCAGGGCATGTTTTATGTCAGTTGGCATCCTTTTAAGATCACATCATTGCTTCGTTTGCAATAGCTATGTGTTCTTCTGTGCACACTAGCTGGAAGACTTCTACAAAGAAAAAAATGCCCCATAGCCATCTGGTTATTCTCAGGGAACATTTATTCAGAAAGAGCAGTATGAATGCTTGATATTTTTCCCTGCCTTTGTTAACCGATTTTCAAAATCATTGCTTATTTTAACCAATGCAATTATTTTTCTTATGGATGCTCAAAATTACCTCTCTTAAGGAAGCAGGTATTTAGTGGGGACCTTGGGAAAAAAGCACAAACCGAAGAGATCAGCTGGAATGAGTTTGGTGGAAAAATTCCTGATTAAGAGTTCTGTTCTTGGGGCACCTGGGTGACTCAGTGGGTTAAAGCCTCTGCCTTCGACTCGGGTCATGATCCCGGGGCCCTGGGATGGAGCCCCGCATCAGGCTCTCTGCTCAGCGGGGAGCCTGCTTCCCTTCCTCTCTCTCTGCCTGACTCTCTACCTAATTGTAATCTCTGTCTGTCAAATAAAGAAATAAAATCTTAAAAAAAAAAAAAGAGTTCTGTTCTTCACATGAGGATTTTATATTAGAAAAATCTGTTCGATCTAACTTGTCATCAACATATTAAACACTCTCAAGGGAGAACTCTCAAAGATTCTTATACCTCAGATGCTTGATCTTAGTTTTGGAACAACCTCAGAATAAAGCAACTCACCTTTCATGCTATAATTACCCTGTTGCGTTAAATTCAGTAATGCCTGGTCTTTTCAACTGCCACACAAAGCTGTGTGCTTGGATTTGGTGTCTAAGTGATAGCTTTGTAGTGAAAATCATCACTAACATAATATATAACTCTAACATGAAATCTGCTTTAATTGCATTAGAACTGGATCATTTTGCCAAAACATTGTACTTTGGCCAAAAAAGTATCTAAATGTCTTTATAATTCGGAATGCCGTATTATGGGCTGGTTCTGTGAATGCTGCAATTTGAATCCAACCAGAACACAAAAGTCATTTCCTGAATTTCGAAACGCTGTAAACTTAAACTGAGAAACAGCTGTTCATATCTTTAATGCATTCTCCTTGCCATGTGACAAATCATTCCCTAGTAATTGCTGTAACATCGATCCATTTATTTAATTTCAATGCTTAACTACATTTTCCTTTTTGAAATAAATGGGACCTCATGAAGTATTTCTTTACATGAAGTCCTGTACATGGTGTGATTAATTTCCTGCCTTGATATGAAACACAAATCCCAACTATTAATAATCCAGTGGCATGGGGGGAAAAATCACTAATCACAAAGTGAAATTGCCTTGAAGCTTTTATTTATGGGAAATCCTTCCTTCAGGTGTCAAAGGGTCGGCTGGATTCCCCAAAACACAATTCAGTAAAAGTAATTTGTTTCATTGGCAGAACATCTGAAGTTAAACAGTGTTTCTGACACCCAATTATTTCTGTAATTTTGATGTGGCATATGGAGTATTCCGTTAAAAGGAAATCAGGCCTTTCCTTTAATTTGCAATGCTTAATGTAAGTGATAAGTTTCGACTCCAGTATATTATGGAACAGTTAATGAATGCTTGTCTGTGAGCCACCGAGATGGATGGTTACTGGATTATGTGAGAATTAGTCTCTGTCTGCTTAAAATATCATTTGGTTTGAGATTTTTAAAAAATACATTTGGAAAAAAAAAGCTCAAATCTTAAGGTCTGTGGATCTTTTTTTTTGTAATCGTCCTAACATTTCAGCCAAACAGAAGATGGGTCCTTGCTGGTCTTTGATATAAGGTTGGCTTATGGATGTCTCGTATGCTAAGCCTACTCGGGGAAAAGCTGTGATGCTGTCATGGTAGCATCTTTCTAAACATTCCTGTATCATGTGTAGTTCCCTGCCATGTGATCTGTGGCAAATTACGTGTATGACTTCTGTTTCGAGATGCGGTCACCCCTGCTGGTAAGTTGCTGTCAGATGGGGCCTCTCCCATTAAGGTGTAGCCAGCACACACGATGGAAACAGAATCCATGGATCAATTCTCCAACAACTGAGCAACTGATTTAACCCACCATGACCCGTGGAAGAAACAAATGCCACGAGGAATGAGGATCTGAGGACTGGGCTGCGTGTCATGCAGTCGCCATCTTGACCACCTGCGTGCCTAGGTCCCGGGGCTCCCGTCGACCCACTAGAAGCACCACCTGTGGGATTCTCTTTGTACCTGACTTGCAGGAGTCCAGGACACAGGAGACACCCTATGGCCAGGCAGCCAATCCTCCCACCGGGAGGCTGTCTCACTCCCCCTTAGGTCATTGGGCTCTGTGTCCCTGGGCAGCTGACTCTGGCTCGCAGGCCTTGCAGGTGCTTGATGAAGGTGGGGCGACCCTCGTGCTCTGGACACAGCCCCTCAGCATCTCCTCCTTGGAGCCACAAGCCCCCATGTGCTGGGTTCTGCGACACAAGGCACCAGCTAGCTCCTTCCGTTCCCCTGGGTCCCAGTGTCCTGGCAGGCCTGGTCCATCTGGCCTCCCTCACCTCCCCTCCTGCTCTTACCTGCTGCCTGCCAAGCCTGGAGCCACAACCCTCTTGGACCCTCAGTGGTGGAAGGATAAAATCTACTGTATCACAGAAGTAGTTTTCTCACGGTTCTAGAGGCTGGAAGTACTGGTTTCTTCTCAGACACCTCTCCTTGGCTTGTAGACAGCCTCCTTTTCCCTGTGTCCTTGCATGCTCTCCCTCTGTGCGCCTACAGTCCCAATCCCCTCTTCTTCTTCTTTTTTTTTTTTTTTTAAGATTTTTATTTATTTGACAGATCACAAGCAGGCACAGAGGCAGGCAGAGAGAGAGAGGAGGAGGAGGCAGGCTCCCTGCTGAGCAGAGAGCCCGATGTGAGGCTCGATCCCAGGACCCTGGGATCATGACCTGAGCTGAAGGCAGAGGCTTTAACCACTGAGCCACCCAGGCGCCCCCCCAATCCCCTCTTCTTATAGAGACACCAATCAGACTGGAGCAGAGCCTGCTCCAAGACCTCATTTAACTTCAATGACCTCTTTAAAGACTCTATTTCCAAATACTGTCACATTCTGAGGTACTGGGAGTCAAGATTTTAACATGTGAATGGGTTGGGGATGGGGGGGGCACAATGCAGCCCATGACACCTACTGGAATTCTCTTTTATGTACAGCTCTTACAAGTTCTGCTGCTCTGACCTAAGCCTGACTAATACACCACTGCCCCATTTTTTTGTCTTCCCGTTTTCACCCATTTGGTGTTTTTGCGTGTGTTCAGGGGTGGGGGCGGGGAGGCACGTTGGCCTCAGTACTTTGCACACTCCTCTAGGGCATCTCGTCTATCTTCTCCTCTCTCACCGCATTCCTTTGAATATTCACTCCACCCACCCTTGTTGAGTACCTACTAATGTCAGGCCCCGTGTTAGACTCCGCGGACTTAGAAGCCCATCATCTGCATTCAGTAGGACGGACAGGCAGTAAACCCCACCACCATCAGTCACTGAGCATGATCACTTCAGATGGTGGTGGTGAGCAGAATGGAAAAGAAAGGGTCTAGCTATGTGAGGGGATTCAGAGGCCAAGGCCAAGAAGCTACGAGAGGCCAAGAAACAAGAACACCAGAGCCCCAGATGATGTGGCAAGGCCTTTATCGTTAGGAGCCTAGATTTAATTGCAAGAGAAATGGGAAATCTTCAGAGGGCTCTGAGAGACAGAATATCTGATTTATACTTTAATAAAGTTATTCTAAATGGGTATAGAGTTTCAGTTTTGCAAGATAAAAAAGTTTTGGAGACGGTTGCATAACAATGTGAACGTACTTAGCACAATTGAACTGTATGCTTAAAAATGGCGAAGATGGTACATTTTATATTATGTGTATTTTACCGCAATTTTAAAAAACCTGTGATGCTGAACTCTAGGAAAGAAACAAGGATTTGGAGGGGAGGCAGGGGAGAAGTTGGGGTAACTGGGTGACGGGCATGAAGGAGGGCACGTGATGGAATGGGCACTGGGTGTTATATGCAACTGACGAATCACTAAATTCTACCTCTGAAACTAACTTAAAAAAACACAAGTGTGAACTTCACCCATACATGCATTTGATCATTTTGTTTGATTTTTTTCCTCTGCTTCTGGGGGTTAGGAGAAAAAAAGTCGCAGGGAATGATTCAAGGAGTTTGTTCAAGATATACAGAGAGGATTAGTTCTTTGCTCATGATAAGGAGAATTGGAGAAGTTTCATTATCCCGAAAAAAAAAAATTCTAAACATTCCAGTCATGAAAGTAAATGTGTGGGGGACACCTGGGTGGCTCACTTGGTTAAGTGTCTGCCTTTGTCTTGGGTCGTGATCCTGGGGTCCTGGGATTGAGCCCCATATTGGGCTCCCTGCTCAGTGGGGAGTTTGCTTCTCCTTCTGTCCCTATCCCCCCAACTCACATTCTCTCTGTCTCCCTCAAATAAATAAAATCTTAAAAAAAAAAAAAAGTAAATGTATGGCTTGAGTTCATTTTAAGGCGCATGTCTAATTTAGGTATTTTAGTTAAACAACTGACTGACATATCAATCATTGGTGCCATTTAAAATATTAACATTTACAAGCATATGAGAAAATTTAGTTATTGAATGTAATAAGTCGGAGGTATTTTTTTTTCCCCCACAGGAGAACACATCTGGCCTTCTGACAACCTGGAGAATTCATGACAATGGTAAAGTTAATAAATTATATACACATATAATACGTACTATATATATATAGTACGTATTATATGTAATATATATTATATTCTGTATCCATGTAACCACCATCAGATAAGGATGCAGAACATAGATATTACATAAGGGGTCCTGGATGGGAAGGGACATTGGGGCCCTCTGGGGTGCTAGAATGTTCTATATCCTCATCTGATCGTGGTTACACAGGGCACATACAGACAAATTCATTGAGCTGTGAGCTGTGCACTTAGGGCTGTCCACTTTTATCATAAATCATATCTCAATAAAAAAGTGGGAACAAAGAGGAACGAGCCGGAGGAAGAGCAGACATGCTGCTCCAAGTCAGCTTTACACTTTTCAACAAGTAGCTGGGGCTTTGCTCACACAATTCTATCTCCATGTCAAGGGGTCTGCTTTCCTGACCTCCAAGGGACTGTGTCCGTCCCTGTTCGCCTGTGATGAGTCCCCACCTCTCGAGCCCGTCTCTCCACAAAGCGCCAACGATAGCACTCTGGGCTTGTAAAACTTGAAAGGAAATGAATTGAAATATCAAGGCCATAGAAATGAGTATTTAAAACATGGAGTGCACCCAAACATCAGTCTGGGGCTAAAAATCGAGTCTGACTTCCTTGAACACCGATGTTAAGAGCTTGGGTAGCTCCCTTTCATGAAAGAGCCGTTTAAATATTGCATGCTGGGCCCCCATCTCCCCGGGATGCGCCCCGGCCCCGTTTCATCTTCTGTCTCCATCAAAGGCAGGATGGCTTCATCGTAGATTCAGAGCATGCGGCTGTCGGCCCCCTGGGCCAGCCCACGAAATTAGCATTTTCTACATGCAGCTGATGAGACAGGGAATAAAATAAAGCAGACGTGCGGAAGAGGGAAATGAATGCTAGAGCCACAAGTGCTGGAACTTTGTAGGAGAGGGTGATCCCTGTGGTGGGTGCAACCAGGGGAGGCTTCCTGGAGGAGGTGGAGATCGAAACGGGGCCCTATTTATTACTACCCCTATTACTGCTGCTACTACTGCTGCTCCTCCCTCCTCCTTCTCCTATTAGTAGGACAAGGGTCTTCATTTGAATTCTGCCTAGAAGCAGACCCTGAGACAAGGATTTCAGTGCATGTGGTTTATTCAGGAAGCCCAGGGAATACCAGTAGAACAGAGAAGTGAGACAGGGCAGAGAAGGAAGCCCCCAAGCCAGCCTCCCCCACAGACAATCAGAGCTTTACCCCACTGGGGACTCTGGGAACATGCACCCGGATCACCCCATCCAAATGTGAGGGAGCTGGTGTTTGCACCCAGTTGGCAGACAGCTGTTGGAGAAGGGGCGGGCTTTATTTCCCTGCTCATCCACTGTGCTACAGATACCATCAGAGCAGGCTCTGGCTGCCAGGAAAGCCAAAGGCAGAGGGACACAGATGCTGGAAGGAGGTAGGGGGAAGTGACCAGCTGTAGGAGGGCCTAATGGCCATGGCTGTCATGCACTGTGGGCTCATCCTGGACCAGGCACTGGGTTTAAGGCTGTATCTGCACATCCCGTTCCTGCAACCCACATGGACACACAGGAGGAAACTGAGTCCCAGACAGGGAGAGGAATTAGCCCAGGTTCAAGTGTAGGGAATGATCCAGAAGCTGTGTTAGGCACAGGCTGCTAACCAGGGGCCATACTGACTGGTGTGGGCCAGCTGCCCATGACCCACCCCCTCTATCCATAGCTGGTTGTCCTCACCCTCCTCCCACAACCCCAGACCTGAAATGTCCCTGGGACAGAGTTTGAGTCCTGACCAAGATAAACATGGGCTTTGTCTGAAAGGAGCAACACACGCCCTGGTCTCAACAAGGCCAGGGGCAGAAAAGATGGCACAACTCAAGTGTCTCCCAATGGATGGATGGACAAACACGATGGAGTACACCCAGACAACCAGATGTGATTCGGACATAGAAATGAATGGAGTGCTGACCAGAGCTACAAATTAAACGAACCTTGAAGACGTTACCCCAAGTAAAAGGAGCTGGACACCCGAGACCACATACCCTATGATTCTGCTCACGTGAAATACCTGGAACAGGCAAGTTCATTGAGACGGGAAGTAGTTTCAAGGTTACTGGGGGCTAGGGGAAGGAGGCAAGCAGGGATTTGTTAGCTAAGGGGTACCAAGTTTCTGTCTGGAGTGAGGAAAAAGCTCTGGACATAAGTAGTGGTGATGGTCGTACGACATTGTGAATGTATGCGATGACCCTGAATGATATACCCACAAATGGTTAAAATGGCAAATTTTATGTTATCTGTATTTTATCGCAATTTTAAGAATTTTAATATACTAGAAATCATCGACTTGTCCACCTTAAGTGTGTGTACTGTAAAGTGTATGAGTTATATCTCAATAAAGCTGTTTAAAAAATCTGGGAGCCGGTGTGGATGCAGAGACAATCCTTCAACTCCTACCTCTTCTGGCTGAGTCTACGGTTTACAAAAGGAAAAGCAGGTCCTGTTGGAGGGTGAGCGTCACATCGGTGGTCGCCACACCCAACAGGATGCTGGCTGGTCAGGCAAACGTTGGGACTCACAGAGGATCCCAGGAGGGGTGGGGCTGTGCAGGGTAGGGGTTGGAGAGCACCTCTGAAGGCCACATCCCTGGAGGTCACCGCAGAGCTCCAGAAGACCAGGCAGGGGGCCGTAGTCCAGGAAAGGGTCCATAACTGAGAGGTTTCACCTAGCCACGGGCTTTGGGATGGCTGACTCACGGCAGTATGGTGCTTTCCTCAGCCAGGATTGCTTAAAAAAATTTTTTTTAAAGATTTTATTTATTTATTTGACAGACAGAGATCACAAGGCGGCAGAGAGGCAGGCAGAGAGAGAGGAGGAAGCAGGCTCCCCGCTGAGCAGAGAGCCCGATGCGGGGCTCGATCCCAGGACCCTGAGATCATGACCTGAACTGAAGGCAGAGGCTTAACCCACTGAGCCACCCAGGTGCCCCTAAAATTTTTTTTTCTTTTAGTAAAGAAAGCTTGTTCTGTTTTCTGATTATATTGAAATGCCTGATAATAATTGTCAAGGAAATTGCAACAACACAGACAATTATGTGGAAGAAAAACCACCTAAGTTCTATCATTTTGTGACATTTTGGAGGCCATCTTTTCATGAATCTCTACACATTTACACATCAACACACAGAGGTTCATAAATGGGGTCATGTACAAGCAGGTTAAATCATGGAAACTTTTGCTTATCTTCTCTCTCTCTCTCTCTCCCCCCGATTCCTTCCCTCTTCTGTCTTCCCTCAACTCTGATCAGTGTTAACAGCCTGGTAAACGTCTCAACCCATCCCTTCTCTACTCATATGATCTTGAACAAATATATAGCTAAATATCTTATTATCTGTTGCTACCTAACAAACCATCCTAAGCTAAATGACACGAAACACCAATTATTTTAGAAAACTTATGCTGTCTGTGGGTCTGGAATTCAGGCATGGCTTTCTTTCTTTTTTTCTTTTCTTTCCTTCCTTCCTTCCTTTCTTTCCCTCCCTCCCTCTTTCCTTCTCTCCCTCCCTCCCTCCCTCCCTCCCTCCTTCTCTCCCTCCCTCCCTCCCTCCTTCTCTCCCTCTCTCCCTCCCTCCTTCTCTCCCTCCCTCCCTCCCTCTCTCTCTCTCTCTTTCTTTCTTTCTTTCTTTCCAGATTTTGTTTATTTATTTGGTAGGGGGAAAGAGAGAGACCATGAGCAGGTCCTGAGCACAGAGTCTGATGTGGGGTTCGATCCCATGACCTTAAGATCATGACCTGAACTGAAACCGAGAGTCAGATGCTCAACTGACTCACCAGCCCAGATGCCCCAGGCAGGGCACATTTTTTGTTTCACGTGTGTGGGTTCTCAGAGGGGAAGATGCAAACAGCGACAGGTGACTGGAATCATCTAGAGGTTTCCACTCACACATCTGCTGTCTGGACTGGGATGTCCTGAAGGCTGGGCCCAACTGGAACTGTTGTCTGAAACACCTAAACATGACTTTGTGTGTGGCCTGGGCTTCCTCACCACGTGGCCGCTAATTCACACAAGGAGGGTCCCAAGAGGAACCATCTGGAGAGGAAGAGTTTCAAGAGTTTCAAAGTCACGGGCATCCTTTTCCTCTCTATTCTGTCGGTTAAGAGTGAGTCATAAGGCCAGCCTGGGTTCAAGGGCAGGAGAATTAGATCTTCCCAGCCCTTGGGTATCTGCACAGGCAAAACGTGTTCTGAAACAGAGAGGTGACCATATAGGAGTCTAAGAGAGGACTTGCCTGAGCCCCGTCCCTGTAAAGGGAGCCATGACTGGGCAGGGTGAGAGGGTGGTGTCTTGGCTGAGAACGAGCAGGAACGACCCCCGTGCACATGCCCAAGTGTGCATCTCGTTCTTGTCCCTGATCACAGAGCATGGAAATCTGTGTCCCCCTTGACAACATAGGGTTATTAGGGGATTAGAGGAAAGTGGAGGAAGCCCAGAGCTCGGGTGGCAGTTTAACCTACTGGTAGACCAGTGACATGGCAGGAAGCAAAGTGCTCTAGAATTTGTTGCCGTTTGAAGGATGGCAACGGTGGCAAGAAATAGACCTACTGTGAAGCTAATGAAATTCAGGCTTCAAGCTCCTCCCTTGCAAGGCCGTGACAACATCTGCTTCTAATGCTTTCGTGGTAGCTGCGGATTCTCTTCTTGAAGAGCACACCCCATGTCACATAAGCCTCAGGTCCTGCAAAACCTGGACCCACCCCTGGGAAGTGCTCTCCCGAAACATACTTACGGCAGGGTGCCGAGTCCCTAACTTTGAAACTTTTTGCGATTCCCAAAGGACAGCGATGGAGGACACCACGGCAGCCTATCTAGTTGTCGAGTCTTTGCTTGTTCTCATTTTTGTCTGGGACACAAAGGTTAGTGACGGGAAAGAAGTTAGGAAACGGGAAATGTATTTGCATGCTCTCAGATTATTAAAAATAAATACTTATCATACTGTATTGGTTTCCCAAATCCAAATGCAAATGCAGGCGGAGATCCAGGCCTTGGAATACAGCCCTCCTTTAAAAAGGCAACTATAAGATTTCATTTTCTTTCCTTTTTTTTAAGATTTCATTTTCAACAGTGTCTTTTATTGTCAAGCCCTTTGGCAAAGAAGTTGAAAGAAAGCCAAGCCTATAATGGCTGCATTGATGAGAGGCATGCTAATTCACGGGTTCTCATTCTGACCGAGAAAGTCACAATCTTGGACATTCCCTGCACACCAGAAATCAACACACCAACCTAACCATGCTCAAAGCCATGCCCTGTTAGAAACAGACTCGGCGGACGTGGCCAACGCGAGCAGGAAAGGATGCCACTAAAAGGAGGCTGGTGGCTCCAGGATCACAGGCAGGATGTGGGGGAGGCTGTTTCAGAGTCAGTCGTGAGGACCCTGGGCCCTAAAAAATCCAGTGGGTTGGACATCACTTCGACACTTAATGCAGGTCACTAGCCAATGTGTGTGGTCACGGGTACCACGGCAGCCAGTGTTACCACTAATGCCAACTTGTCCTCTACTGGACTCTACTGGCCCTACTCATTCCAGTCAGCAGCTCACAGTATACAGATGGGGCTGGGTGCACTGGACTGGTCAAGCCTGGATTTCGCGACCGCAGGCCAGTTGCGAGAGAAGCTGGGAAAGTGACATTCAGACTTCTGGTTTTTTGTTTGTTTACATAGAAGGCACACTTCAAAACCATAGGCATGGACAAGAGATTTGAACAGACCCTTCACAAAAACAAATGCAGGAACAGCCAACCAGCACATGAAAAGATGGTCAACATCGCTACTTGCTGGGGAATTGCAAATTAAAACCACAGGGAGATGATACTCTACATCCACTCAAGGGTCTAAAATTTAAGACTGACAACACCAAATGTTGACAAGGGTCTGGAGCAACTGGACCTCTCCTAGGCTGTCAGCCCCCATGTAAAATGCGACAACCACTTTGGAAAAAACAGTTTGGCAGTCTCTTATGAAGTTAAGTATACACTTACCATACAACTCATGACTCCGCTCCTAAGTATTTAGCCAAAAGAAAGGAAAATGTATGTCCATACAAAGACTTGTACACAAATGTCCATGAAAGCTTATTCACAACAACGCAAACCAGAGACAATTCAAATGTCCATCAACAAGTGAACAGATTGACAAATTATAAATTGTGATGTACCCACGGAATGGAATCTGAGTCTTAAAAAGGATTGCGACAGCTTGGATGAATCTAAAAACATCGAGGTGAGTGAAAAAAGCCAGTCCAACAGGAGTACCTCCAGTAGAATTCCATTTTCACACACTTTAGGCAGGAGAAATCTATTCCATTGGGATAGAAAGCAGATCAATGATTAGCTGTAGCCTGGGGTGAGGGTGTGTTTAGTGGGATGAGGTTCGACAAGGACCCTTTTGTGCTAAAGGAATTGTCCTGCATCTCGACTGGGGTGGTAATTTTGTGTGTATATGGTCAAAATTCATCCAACAAAAATATGTGCATTTTATTGTATGTAAGTTGTACCTCAATAAAATTGATTTTTAAGAAGCATGAGGACAACACGGGGGGCCTGCTTTCAGATAATGTACATTTCCTGGGGGAGTCAGAGGGGACACAGCTTACTGAGCCCCTGTGAGGAGTCTTCAGTATTAAATGTGTGATTTCCCATCATTTAATTATTCATGATAATCTCTAAGAGGTACTTTGACCCTCTTACAGATGAGAAAATTAGACTCTAGAAAAATTGTCACTTACCACAACTAATAAAAGGTTAAATTATTAGTTAATTTATAAAAAGTGATTTATTTGCTCCACCAGCATTTATGGAGTGCCTACTGTGTAAAAGGCTATGTCCCAGGGCTCTGAGCTCCCATCTCCGGAAACTCAGAGCTGGAGAGTAAGGGCCATCACAGAGAATAGTGATCCAATAGGGGAGAGGTGTAGGGGTGTGGGAGCAGGGCTGCGCCGGTCAGGGAGGGTTCCTTGAGTCTTGAAGTATTAGTGAGGGATTTACAGACTTGAGAAGAAGGGAATGTGGTGGGGGGGGATTTCCAATTGTCTAGAAATACCCAGATAGGCCTGGGCACAGCTTTCCCATGGATGGGGATGGTATGGACAGATGGAGGAACTCACATCACATAGGCTCAGAATTGTTACGTCAGGAAATAGGGAGTCACAGCAGGTGTTTCAGCACCACAATGATATGATCAAGGAGCAGATAAAGAAAGAGCTTCATTACAGTGGCATTCATCTGGAAAATTCCTTGTCCGTTCTGGGCTAGCTTAGATGTCACCTCTCAGAAATCGTCAAAAAACAACAACAACAACAAAACATAGTGTAGGGCCACCCGCAGTGTATCATCTTCAGGATTTATGGGCAATGTATCACATTCTATCACAATGTAAACACATCACAATGTATCATAGTCAAAAACAAGCAATAGCATTTCTTGAGCTCATATTCCATGCCAGGCAGCTGGCACACATTATTTAACTTCATGCCCCTAACAACTAGTTGTGTTATCCTCCCCTTCTTATGAATGAAGATGCTAGAGTATAAAGAGGTTAACTTCCATTCACAAGGCTGGTGAATGGCAGCCTTTAAATGGCAATTTAAAACCTGATCTGACCCTTTACATCTCACAGTGCAACTTTTTTTTTTTTAAGATTTTATTTATTTATTTGATACAGAGAGAGAGAGACAGCAGGAGAGAGAACACAAGCAGGGGGAGTGGGAGAAGAAGAATCAGGCTTCCCGCTGAGCAGAGAGCCCGATGCGGGGCTCGATCCCAGGACCCTGGGATCATGACCTGAGCTGAAGGCAGTCGCTTAATGACTGAGCCACCCAGGTGCCCCTCACAGTGCAACGTTTTGATTATGAAGCAGACTTCTCTATTGGTCTGAGGGCCCACCCATCAGGACCAACAGGCCGGCTGGGGACCCTGGTCTGCCCCCTGGTTGATACAGCTGCCCAGTCCTGGAGGGAGAGGCAGCCAGGAACTGTGTCGCCACCCCACACCCAGGGCGATGCTTCTTCCGTGCAGGATTCCCTCTCTCCCTTCAGACCTTCCTCTAGGCTCCTCCAAGCTGCCTCCTCACAGGGCTGCCCTCTGCCAGCCATACCCTGAGGCTCTGCCCCCTGGCTTCTCTTTAGGTTTGGCAATGGGGAGCCCAGTAGGTGCTAAGAATGAAGGAAGAGAGTGGAGTCTGGGTATTTGTTTCTCAGCTGCCTATCCTCAGAGACACCACCAGCTGGGCTGCTTCTTCTGACAAGCGCCACAGGTCCTATCAGGTGGCTCTCTCCTCTCCTCTTGGGCCCCTCATGCCAGTCTCAGTGGCCATCCCTGTCTCTTGCCCCCTGTCCCCCACCACATAGGTCCTAGGGGCAGTCAGGGAGCCCAAGGCACTGCCTCAGCCTGGTGGTTTTCCTCTCCCCTGCTCACACCTCTGACAAGTCTCTAGTATGCTCCCTTCAAACTATCGTATCATTTGGTGTTCCTACACGCTGCTGGTATCAACACATCCCCCCTTTCTAACCACACTCAATTTCTCCTTGTGTGGTTCCTCAAGTTTAGGTAATTTGGTACATACTTGGGTCATCCACGAAAGCAAATCAGGTCCCAGCCAGGTTGGTCCATTCAGAGTGGAGCTCCTCTGGGACTCTTTGATGGTTGTGGGAAACTATTCTCCTGCTCACCCTCCTTATGCCCCCCTACCATAAGAAGGAGGAGGCTTTCAGCCACATGTCCCCTGGCAGCCCTCTTGTGACCATGAGGGAAACTAACGTGAGGAAGAAGCCGACAAGGAGAGGGAGGGAGATGAGAAAACAGTAGGGAAACTGGGTCAGAGCCCTCCTACAGGATTATTTATTCTATTTTTAAAGATTTTCTATCCCTTTCTTCCTTTCTTTTCTTTTTTCTCTTTTCTTTCTTTCTTCCTTTCTTTCACATGAGCCAGGTTGGGGGTGGGGGGGAGACTCCTGTGGGGAGAAGCAGACTCCTGGCTGAGCACAGAGCTAGATGCTGGGTTCAATCCCATGACCCTGAGATCATGACCTGAATCAAAACCAAGAGCCGGAAGCCTACCTGGCTGAGTCAGCCAGATGCCCTGTGGCCTCTTTAGTTTTGTAAGATGACAAAAAGTTCTCTATGCTTAAGTTCATTTGTATTGGATTTTCCACCATTTGCAAAATATACCTTCAAGAGATTTACCAAAGACAGTTCCCAAACTGCTTTACCTTCCCCCTCTCTTTTCCTAATGGATTCTACACAGCTCTTCACCCATTTGCATTTCGCTCTTAGATGTGCAGCCGATTAGATTACTTCTAGAATGAAACCCAGGGCTTATCTTGTGGAAGCAACCACCTTCATCTCAGGCCATGCAATCACTTTTATTCCTACCCCGGAGTCTGGCACCGTCTTCCATTAACGTGTCAGCGTGGAGCTCCCTGAAATAAAGTGCCGGAGCACAATTGTTGAGCTGGGCTAATTAAAGATGTGTATCATTGGTGGAATTGTCTCTTTGGAACCAAAAAATTAATTATGTTTCTTTGGCCTGGTGACCAGATGTGGAAAACAAACCAACAGATACACATAATTGTTTGCTATCTCCTATTCTAATAAATTATCTCCAGAACTCATTTGCTTTTTCAGATTCTGTGGGTACCAGACGATAAATGTCCAATGGGATCTAAAGAAACAGGATGCCACATGGTTGGCAGTTCTTGGAAACGCTCACTTCCCTCCCGGGACACGTGACTGGGGAGGAGATGCCAGCCACATCCCAAGGAGAGTCCATAACTCTGTGGATCAAAAGTATATCTGTTGGTTTGTTAGCATCAAAACAGGGAAGTGGGGCTTTTTGTGAGAAGACACAGATGGCAGTGACCTGTTCTTCTGAAGAGGAGTAGCTTCCACAAACGGCCTGGAGAGACTCCTCCCTGGTTCTTCCTCATGTGCTCCAGTTGTGGGTGGCCAGAGTGAGCTGCCCTGAGGGTGTGTTTTGAGGGTGTATTTTGCACATGGTGGAAAATCTAATTTTCAAAGTTAGGGGAACAGTCCACAAGACCACCGTCCCTTCTGACATCAGTGGTCCCCAAGACTCCTGGTTTGATAATTCACTAAAGAGACTCATAGAATTTGCCAAGAGCTGTTACACACAAAGTCAGGGTTTATGACAGTGAAAGGATACAGATTAAAATCAGTGTAGGGAAGAGGCTCATAGGGCAGGGTGTAGACAAGATCCAAACACGGAATTCCATGGAAATTTCCAGTTGTTGCCCAATGGTGGAATTAAGGGCTGTGCTAATGTCTCCCAGCCGCATGTGATAATATGCATGGAGCACTGCCAAGCAGGCAGAGCACCCAGCCTTGGTGTCAAGAATCTTTATGGGGCATCCATGGTTGACTCTCCAAGTGGCTGAGCTCAGTCTCCAGCCAGTCTGGAAGACAGGCTGACTCTGTGTCACCCAACAACCCCACCCTAAATCCTATAGTTAGACCGTTTGCCATGGCCCAGGGCCCTGGTAAACAAAGACACTCTCACCAGGCAGGACATTCCAAGAACTCAATGGATTTTTACACAAATATACAGGTGGTCACCACCCAGAGGAAAACACAGAATGCTTTGTCTCTTTCTGTCCAACAGAATCCGCCCCAGCTGGTGAGGTTACTGCCAGCCAGTCTCCTCCTGGAAGGCCTCAGGGAACTTCCACAGCCTGGATCCCCCCCCAACACTGACTCCCCCAAATCCTCCCAAGAGGGCAGCCGACACAGTAGGATCAGCTACAAAAGCACTGGGAATTTTGCACAGAAGGCTACCCCCTCCCAAATCCTAGATCATCCCCCCCTGCCCCGCCCCGCTGCCCCCCCAATGGACTCTCCTTCTAGGGCTTTAAAGTGCCTACTCAAGGGCCAGGCTGAATCAACCTGACTTGGCAAATGAATATTTTTTTAAAGCTTTTATTTATTTATTAGGGAGAGAGAGAGAGAGACAGTACAAGCAGGGGGAGCAGGCTCCCCACTGAGCAGGGAGCCCCACGCGGGACTCGATCCCAGGACCCTGGGATCATGAACTGAGCCGAAGGTAGACGTTTAACCAACTGAGCTACTGAGGTGCCCCTCAGCAAATGCATATTACAAGAGTGTCTCCCCAGAGTCATTTGAGCACGAAGCAGCCAAAAAGTTCTGGGTGTCTGTTTCTCAACCTTTCCACCAAATTCCAGACTGGTTCATATAATGTGGGCCTAAGACAACTATGGACGTCATGCCCTAGGGAGTAATTAGGGTTTTTGAATTTTAGGGGGTCTTATCAAGGAGGTACCTGGCCCAAACCCCTCATTTACAGGTGAAGGAATGGCTGGGAGGTGAGAGCAGTCTTACTGTTCCATCCTCCCTCCCGGCCAGCCACTCTCCGCTTGCAGGTACCTCCAGTTGTTAAAGGGTTTTACAATTAATGTAATGAATGTCATTCCGTGGGCCTTCTGGAAAATTGGCCGCTTAGAAAGGCTAAAGTCAGATCCTGTCTGATCGCATTTTAAGCTCCATGATTAACCAACAGCACGTCTGGAAGCCACACAAAGCCCGAGAAACACTCCCAGCCAGCACAAAGCCTTCGCAGACCTTTGCTGTTGAGATGAGGGGAGTCCACCGAGATCTGGCCTGACTTTGGGAAGAAAGAGCAAGATTGCAGGGTCACAAAAGAGACCCCAGGTAACCAAGTTTGTGGAAACAAACACCCCACCATGGCAGCTTGCTTTCACACCCACACAGTAGGCACTGTGTGTCTTTTATGGCTCTGTTATTCTTTTGCATTAGCTACCGATACCAAAAGTCTGCTCTGCAGGTTTGTGTCCAATTTATGGACATGCACATATGATTATACCGGTATTATATGGCTGCACATAAAAGCTGGTGACTGTGGAATCTCATTAGTTTTCACTTTGGTAAATCACCATCCTAGCTCAACTCAACAAAGAAGTGGTTTGTTCTGCCGACAGGCCTGGTCTGCCAGAGCGCTTCCCAATTATGATACACTCTCAAGGGCTCATTAGCAACTAAATTACATCCTAGTCATTGAAGAAGCTGGCTTCTTGCTTTGCAAGGAGGCACACTGGTTGAATCAAGGAGCTTTGTTATGTCATTCATTCATTCATTCATTCCCTCCCTCCCTCATTCATTCGTTCATTTATAATACCAAATTGGAGATGCACAGGGATTGGCCGTGGTCTCCTCAGTCATTGGTGCAAGCCAACAAGATGCCAGACTGTAACATTTCCATTAAGAGACATCCCAGCCTGTCTGCTGATTTCACCTGATTTGGCATTCAGCCAAATGAGTTTTGGGAGCTTACTGTCAAATAAATCTGGGAAATGTTGTCATAAACATGGATGGGGAGAAGCTGGAGAATACAGTACCACACATCTTGAGAATTGATCCTAGGGACACCCAGGCTGTTGTGTGGACCCTGGAGCTGCTCCAAGTTACCTCTGCACCCAGGATCCCCCACGGGAATGGCTCCCTGTCCCTGTTTCCGCTGACTGTCCCTGTTTTTGCTCAGGCTCCTCGTCTCTTGGCCAAACAGGTGAGATAGCAAATCTTCCCATCTCCTCTTGAGCACCTCCCCCCTTAACCCCCACAATGGTGCATTGTCCCCATGCTGTTACATTTGGCTTTCTAGCACCTACTTCAGATTATGGCCTGCCCTTGGTCAAAGCCCTTGGGTGGCTCCCTCTTGTTCCCTAACTTCCAGACTCCAGATGACCTGGTGCTCGCTCTGTCTGTCCTCATCCCATCTCCCTACCTCTGTCAGGGGGGCATGAAGCCCTTCAATGCCCCTGCTCCTAGGTGCTCCCTAGTCCCTGGGTCCTGTGCCCCTTCCTGATGCTGCTCCCTCTGCCCCGCATGCCCGTCCCCAGGACGACTCATCTCTCCTCTCCCCCCGGGCTCAGCTCATGTATCCACATCTGTGATGTTTTCCTGACAAGACTGAGGACGTGGAAAGACGAGCTCATCTTAAGGCTGGCACAGAGCAGGAGCACTCAAGATGAGAGGCTGAAATGCCAACCACAAGCCAGACTGTATGCGGAGACAGAACCTGAATCCACAACCCGCAGCAACCAGCCTCAGACAGCCAGGACTTTATCGACCAGTAGCTTCTTTAGTCTTCCTTCCTGCTTCCAGTTTAGGACAAATCAGAGAAAGCCAAATATGCTCCCTTAACCAACCACACAGGATGTTCCATTTTAAAGAAGCCCACCTCCTGCTTCCTCAAAACCCCGGGACAGGGCATGTCTGAGCCCCTCATCAGCCCACTATAAAGCTTTGTCCCCCGGCTGCCTGTCTCTGGGTCTCTGCAAAATACAAATGACAGGGGTTTACTTGTTATCAGAGGCCCTGAATAAATAGCATTGGCTTGTCCTCATTTGGGTGGCCTTGACTTACATCCACACTGACCCCCTCCCTCCTCCCTGAGTGCAAGGTCGCACCCCTCCATAGCTCAGCTCTGTCACTGGCGTCTTCTTGCCAAGTTAGAGTCACCTGGGAACACATCTGCCCGCCCAGCACCCAGCACAGGGCCTGCCCCCATGAATGCTTGTGGGTAGAGGGAATGAATGAACCCACCAATGACACAGATGTCTATAGGCTTGGTGTCACCATGCCAGATGCCCCAAGTCCAGAGTCCTCACTCTGCACTCACATGGGTGTCAGGCCAGTGAGGACCAAAGCCGGTGCCTCCCCCAACTTTGAGATGTTCAAGAAACAGGGTGATTTGGTTGCGGCCCTGTAGAGCTTGGCACCATTTAGAACATACACATGTGACCCCTGAGGGTAGTTCCTGTCCTCCTCCAGGCTGTGCACTTCCTGAGGGCAAGGACATGGCTCCACCGTCCATGGTACTTGGTGTCTTTATTGGTGCCTGGCTCATAGTAGGTTTTTTTAAAAAATATTTTATTTTTATTTATTTGACAGAGAGAGATCACAAGCAGGCAGAGAGGCAGGCAGAGAGAGGAAGGGAAGCAGGCTCCCTGCTGAGCAGAGAGCCAGATTCGGGGCTCGATCCCAGGACCCGAGATCATGACCTGAGCCGAAGGCAGAAGCTTTAACCCACTGAGCCACTCAGGTGCCCCTCATAGTAGGTTCTTATTAAATATTACAGGAAGGAAGGGAATGAGGGCAGGAGAGAGGGAGGAAGGTGGGCTGAAACTTGGGTCTCCTGGGGTACCCCTCTCCCCTCCACCTTTACCATTTTCAAGACTCTCCCCTCCTCCCTGGTGTCATCTGGCTTCTACCAGACTCATGACAAAGGTCAACACAGGACAGTTCTGAGGCCTCCAAATGAACTTCGGGAACCCTAATATGTCTCCGAGCATCCTTAAATGGGCTTTGACTCCCACCACCAACCCCAGTTCCCAGGCCAGTGCCCGCCAGGAAAGCCCCATCCCAGGGCACGCACGCCTGAGCCCAGGGAAGGTGGCAGGGAGGGCGTGTCTCTGCCGAGATGGGGAGACTCTTTTGAAAACAACACCAAATGCCAAGCACCACAAATTATTCCGTGAATTTTACAGGAACCATAAATATTACATAGTACATTTCCTCAGTTCTGCAGGCCCAGGAAGCAGGTGCTACACGCACTCCAACACGGTAATTAGGCGGACTCAGCCAAAGACCAGACTCAATTATAAAAATCCTGCCACTCGCCGTCTCCAAACCGGTCATTAGGAGAGACCACAGTGAGAAGGGTCCAGTTGCTGAGAACGTCCGGAGTTGACTTGTGGGTTATCTCCTAAGAGCTCGAGATTTTATTTTCGTTTTGGTGCTATCTGAGGCTGATAATGGCCCCACCAAATCCAAATTAAATACATATTTTAGGGATTTTAATCTAAGCAATACCAGCAAATGTGCCACTTTGGGGATGAATTATTTATTTGTCTGAGGCTAAGAAGAGATCCGCACAAGCAGACGAAGGCCCTGGAACAGCGGAAAATAAATTAAAGCGGCAGCCTGTGGCCGGCTTAATGCGCTGACAGCCCCTCGCCGCCCTTAAGTGTCACCAAAAATGAACTCGATGGGCCCCACCCGGGGAAATATTTAAAGATTTGCTTGTCTCAGAGTTTGCTTTTCCACATGTTCTTGGAAGCATTTGTCTCTGAAAACCTTATTGAAATTTTTTGGTTTCAAGTCCCCATCTGGAAAACAAAGGTCTAGGGGGAAAATTGAATCAATCTGCCTTCTCATTCTGGGCTTTTTGGCCCATGTTGTTTGTGGAATCACGTTTGGGGTTTTTGCAAAGGTATTACGAGTTTCGGGAGTGGGGGGTGCATTTGGGGGTCACGTGGGGTGTGTGCCTCCACCCCAAGCCCCTCAGGGGTGATGGAAGTGTCCGAGGCAGTGTCTAGACGGGTCCTAATTCATTGTTAATCAGCGCCCTGCCCCAAGCACATGTAGACTGGGATCTGTTCCATGCAACACAAGTCTCTGTCCAGTGGAATGTTCTCTACCTGAGCTGTCCAGCACAATGGTCAGTGGTTCCCTGCGGTTACCGAGCACTTGAAATGTGCCAGTGTGACCAAGGAGGCTGAACATTTCATTTAAACATTTTGTTTGTTTTCCATTCATTTACCTTTTAAAGTTAGACGCTTGACACAATTTTTGGAAAACTCTCAAGGATGTTTGGACCAACTTGGATATTTGAATCAGCTTTTTCAATGGCAAGTTTGATGAAGTCCATTTAGGGGTCAAAGTTGAGCTCTGTGGTAAATGTACAACATTTCATTAATAAGTCTTATATTGATCCTGTGCCAGAATGACAAACATTTTGGGTATTTTATATTAAATAAAATATAGTGTTAATATTTATCTTCTCTGTTGCATTTGCTATTTTAATGTGGCTACTGGAGAATTTGGATCACGCATGTGTGCAATGGTTCTGGTGGCAATGTTGATGGTCCAGGCTCAGGTAGGCACTCAGTACCAGGATAATGAGGTCTCAGCTCTCATGGGGCTCAGGGTTGGCAGGATAGGGACACAGACAAGCAAGTGACCAAGCATCAAAATAGCAAAAGACAGGACAAAATCCTCCCTGTGCATGGAGCCTTGTAGGACCAAGTGTCTAAAACAGATGCCACTGTAGATGGCAGGCCTACTGGGTTCCAGATGCAGCAGCTCCCCGAATCAAGAGCAGAAAAGCCAGCAACCAGAACTGGGGGGAGTCCTGACACAGGGACAGCCAAAGCAGTTACCACCAAGTCCTCAATGGCCTCAACTTCAGAACAAAACTCAGCCCCATCCGGAGTCTCAGGAAAACCTGGACATTGCCTGTGAGGTAGACTTTCCCACCTCCCAATTCCCCTCCTGACCTAGCGCTGCCCAAGCTGTCACCATATTGCTACCCTGGGTTCATGGCCTGTGTGGCACTAGGGGGTCCCAACCTTATTCAGTGGGAGAACCCCTTTGTCACGTCAGAAAAATCCATATAGCCAAGGATGGTCATGGTGCTCTGAGATCCTGCAGAGGGAGACACCAGTACAGGACAAACAGCAACTTGAATTCATTCAGGTGCATTTAAAAAACAATTTGAAAGTGATTTATCACAGCCCCTCCATACATTTGAAACCTAAACCACTGTGGAGAGATTGTATCTGGTCCAGCTGCAGAGTGGGGATGGAGGGCAGATTTGAGAAGCCCTGGTGGGAACTCTTGGCAGGATGCTGGGAGCAGGAGGGGAGAGGGAAGGGTCTGGAATGCCCTTGGGATCCCCAGGCCTTGAGTGTCAACACCAGCTTGGATTCAGGAGGCATTTTTTCCACTCAGGACAGAGGAGGTGAGTTTTCTGGGGGGAGGGTGTGAGACCCATAGGAGAAGCAGGTCCCTGGGGCTGGATGCACTGTGCCCAGACTTCCCCTATGTGGAGGCCACAACCAGGCCCTTACCAGAGCAGTAATGCCCCGAGGGGAGGCCAGACTGCATGGTAGAGCATCTGACATTCCCTGTCTCTTGGGTTGGGGCTTCTAGAAGGCGACTCAGAGACAAAAATTTGAGGACAAGTAGGACAAGTGGTCTACTTGGGAGGGAAAAGGATGGGGTGGCAAAGTGAGATATGGGAATTAATCCCATGGACAGACCCCAGAACCCAGTGTGGAGTACCACCTCACAGTTAGCCCTTCAGAGCGCAATGCTACCTGCTGGGGTTTTCAGATGCACTGTCAGTTATCTATTGCTGCATTAAAAAGTCATCTCAACACTTACCTTAAAAACGAGAGCAGTAACGATCTTGCTCTCTGTGGTTCGGGACCTTGGGAGCGATGCTGCTGGGTGGTTCAGGCTTAGGATCTTGGGAGGTTGCAAGGGAGCTCCCAGTGGCAAGTCTTGCCCAGGGCCAGAAGATTGGCTTCTACAATGGCTCCAAGGGGCTTGTGAGTTGGTTCCCTGCCATCTGGCCTCCTTGTGGTCGGGCCAGTGTTATCTCAGTGCGGGGACTCAAAGGAACAGGTGTCTTTCTGCAGGAATGCAGGAAGGCTTCTCAGAGGAGCGGTGTGGAAAGGGATTTTCCAAGGCAAGAAGGCATTCCTATCAGGAAGACGTGGTTCATTCGTTGGTTGACTTCAGGGACTGTGCCGGGTGCTGCAGCGAGGTGAACACTGGCATGAGAGGGCTGGGGAGTTGGTGGGAGATGCTGCATGGCCTTCAAGGCAAGGTGGCTGGGAGGACAGATCATTTGTTTGTTGCTGCTCGAGGCTCTGTGTGTGATTTCATTTATGACCATCAACCCAACTGTAGAATAGGGGAAACTGAGGCACAAGACGATGAGTGACATTTGTAAAGGTCAAGCAGCTATAAGTGGTAGAGCTGTGTTTGGCAGCCAGTCCGCCCAACTCCTGGGCCCAGTCAGAGCACCAAATGCCTCTCAGGGAGGTGGGATGCTTAGCCTTAAGGTCACTGCTGTTCTCAAGGGAGCAGCATGCAGGAGACTTTGTAAGTCATGACAGAAGCAAGAAGAAACCTGAAGCTTCCATGAGAGAGTGGGTCTAGATGGAGCACAAGACATGGAGATCCAAGACCTGGATTTGAATCCTGGCGCTGACCCATTTTGTGGATGTTGACAACTCTGTTAGCCTCTGGGCCTCCATTATGTCATCTGCTAAATGGGGTCCTTTCATTTGCCTGGTAATGTTTACTGAGCACAGGGTGCCTGGGTGGCTCAGTTGGTTAAGTGGTTGTCTTCAGCTCAGGTCATGATCCCAGGGTCCTGGGATGGAGTCCCGCATTGGGCTCCCTGTTTGGCAGGGGTCTGCTTCTCCCTCTCCCTCTGTGCTTGTTCTCTCTCTCTCTCTCTCTCAAGTAAATAAACAAAATCTAAAAAAATAAAAAGTTTACTGAGCACTACTGTGTGCAGCATTCCTTCCTACATACTGAGGTCTAACACCTGCCCCCTAGTGAAAGGAGAAGGATAGTAAACAAGTAAGCAGCTAAGAAGGAGACATTTGGGGGTGCCTGGGTGGCTCAGTGGGTTAAGGCCTTTGGCTCAGGTCATGATCTCAGGGTCCTGGGATCGAGCCCCACATCGGGCTCTCTGTTCCGCGGGGAGCCTGCTTCCTCCTCTCTCTCTGCCTGCTTCTCTGCCTACTTGTGATCTCTATCTGTCAAATGAATAAATAAAATCTTTAAAAAAAAAAAAAAGAAGGAGACATTTCAAGGCAAGTGCTGGTAAAGAAGAAAACCAGAGAGAGACTGAGTGACCACTTCCATTAGGACACTGAAATCTACGCTGACTGCTCAAGTGAGAAAAGGCCTGGCGAAGAACTGGGGAAGAATCCATTCTCTGGCTGAGGGCAAAGCAAGTGCAAAGGCCCTGAGGCAGGAATGACCTTGGAGGTTAACGAGAAGCTCAAAGAAATGAATCAAATCTCGTTATAGGTCAGGATCTGGGGGTGGGTAGGGGCTGCTTGGGGGATGAGCTATTCCCCATTCCAGTTTAGCCCACAGGCCCCAGAAGGAGGACATATATGTCAGGCAACAGCCTCTGACTTCTTTCCCAAATCCAACGCCACATAGGGAGGCTGAGTCCCCTGAAAGCCAGCTGCTTGGTGTCTGTTTGGATTTGCCATTATAACATGAATACTCCTAATTTAATTTTTCTTTTGTGTCTCTCTGAGTGACTAACTCCACGAGTCATCTCTAAGCAGAATGTGCTGGAGGTAAAAACCAGCAGATTTTACATGAAAACCAAGAGCTGTCTATAGACACTTGGCAGTCTCCAGTGCTGGGCAGTGACCTTGTCTGGTCCAGGGTCATGCACACAGATGGTGCTTAATGTATGCTCAATATGCCTGAATGACCTCACCAGTCAGGATGCTCTATTTAGTCCCTCCCAGGCCTTGCTGCTGCAAAGGAGCATTGGAGGAGGTGGGCCAGCCAGGAGGTTGCAAGACAGAGCCACTCATCACAGTGAGTCAGGCCAGGTGACCTGTTAAACCAAGTGTGGCTGCTGGCCTCTCCTCGCATCTCCCACCCCATTTCTGGAGTGCCTACTATGTCCCAGATACTGCGCTTACCCACTCGGCCCACATGGACTGTAGCTGTTGCCTCTACACAACCCCAAGACATGTCCACATCACTTTCTCAGGACCAGGGGCTGCCTGGGCTCCTAGGAGAGCAACCCCAACCAGAATGGTCTTGGGTGTCCCAAAAGTTGATCCTGTCCACTATCCCACTCTTGACCCCTTGGGGACTCTCTGGGCCAGATAAGCAAAGGCCAGAGCTCTCCTGGGTGGGAGTTCTGCTGGCCTGCCCTTCTCATTCCCTAGTTCTCACCCCACGGGACCTCAGAAGCCGGGGCAGCCCACAGGTCCAAAGGGCAGTCAGTTCAACTGCTACTTCCTGCTCAGAGATCTTCCCACTGGCAGGACCAGCCACCCCCAGCTTGTTTTCATCTTTCATCTGTTTGTTCAGAGCAAAAAATGTATCACGGGAAGTGGGAGCGGGGGTGGGGAGGATCCCAGCTCTACTAGGGAGAAGGGCGGGTCGGGCACACTGCTGGGTTACCCCAACTCCATCACTCTGCCTGTCTTGTGGTCTGGTTCTGAGTCCCGCATGGGCCAGGCAGGCTGGTAGCTGTGCCCAGGGGAGCCCGCTGGGCACACTCTCCCTCTGCTTCCTCCCGGCTCTGTTTCCCTACAGGCTGGGAAGGAAAGAAAGCAGGTTAGCCGTTTCCACCCTCACCCCTCAGGCCTCTTCAAACAGAACTTTAAGCTACCTCTACAGGGATTTCTGGAATATATTTCTGTGTAATTTGGGATAGTTCAGTAATTTTCCAGAAATACATTAACTGGGCCTGTTGCCTGCCTTTTACGTAAATATTGCTTTCCCGTTATAATAATTATAATAATATTTGCCATGTATTAAACACTTACTGTATTCCAGACATGGCAACCCTGGGAAGAAGGTTGCTGTTGGTGTTCTCATTTTCCAAATGAATAAACAGAAGTTCAAATAAATACTTTGTGCAAGGTCATTCTATGTGATATTACCAGATCTGCCTGCCTCCCACAGCCATACAGGATCGGACCCCAATGCCATTCCTAACTTGCGTTCCCTCTTCTAAAGAGAATAGAAAGATAAAATACTCATTTTGTCAGACTTCCTTGCAGCTAGAATGGCCAAGCGACCAGTTTTGGCCATCAACACGTAAGCGAAAAGGACCAGGCAGAAGCTCTTAGGGCTAATTCAGCAATTCAAATTTTGTCCTTTTTTCTGTCTGGAGCTCAGGTATGATACCTGGAAACAGAGCAGCCATCCTGTAGCCACGTGGTCAAATCCCCATGCCAAGGATGGCAGAGTAGGAGGGTAGAAATAACCTGGGTTTCTGTTTACATTAGCGGATTGCCTTCCCCAGATCCTTGCTTCATGAATTACATTTTTTTTTTTAATTTGTCAGAGAGAGAGAGGGAGAGAGAGCAAGCACAGGCAGACAGAATGGCAGGCAGAGGGAGAAGCAGGCTCCCTGATGAGCAAGGAGCCCGATGTGGGACTCGATCCCAGGACGCTGGGATCATGACCTGAGCCGAAGGCAGCTGCTTAACCAACTGAGCCACCCAGGCGTCCCTTGCTTCATGAATTAAAAACATTTCTTACTTATTTCATATACCATTTATTGGGTTTTGTAGTTTCTTACTAGCAAACAAAAATAATTGACACCTGGCCCCCTCAAACCCCATGGCGTTACAAAATTTTGAGGCTGCCCATCAAGGAGGCTTTGGACTGGGCCCAGGAAAACAACATTAGAATGAACTTCAATTTGTCAAAAACCAAGGACTCTGACCCACAAAACACCACCAGAGTGTCCAGAGAATTTTAGCGGTGGAAATTTCCATTTCCTTGGTGGGTCAACCATGTCATTACTGAGGTCAAAGATTCTGGAGTCTCTGCAGAGAAGCTGCTCCCTGCAGGAGAGCTGGGAGTCTTGGACTGACCTCAGTTTGTGACCTGGTGGGCTGCTGCCACCATTGCCCTTCTCCCACTCTGGGGAAGCTGGAAGCTGCCACATTCTCGCCAACCCTGTTGGTTCTGATCCACTCATGAGGGCCATCCCAGGCACGTGAAAGGCAGTGGCTGCATGGGGGTCTATGCACAAGATGCAAATAGACTTTGCCAAGGTCTGCCTTGGCCTGGAAAGGCCTGGGGAAGCTGTTCTGGGCATCCAAACCCAATGGGCAGATGTCCAGCTCAGCAGAAATGAGTGCCCACTATGGCCTCTAAAAGGATCTGGGACGAGGATGTAAGCACGAGGCCAAGACCCCTGTGTGGTCCCTGGGGCTCGAAGCCAAGCTCAGCCCTGGGAAGTAGAAAGAAACTAGGAATATGGGATTGGGCAGAGCTGGTCCAGGCTTCTTGGAGCCTCCCTGCAGGGGCCAGATTGGCTCCTGTGAAGGGTCACCCCTCCATCCCCCCTCAACTCCAGGACTGACTCTCCTCCCACAGACTGTCAGCCTGAAGCAGGCAGTACTTCCCTTGGTACCTTTGCATTAAAATACTGTCTGCATATGGTGGGGAAATTAATGTCCCTTTTTCTTCTTTGTGTGTTTTAATGACTTAATATACAACAAAAGGAGAATTTTTCTCCTGGGAGTTTCCAACAGATGTTGCTATTTCCGTCCAGGCTGTGCCTCCGCTTCCAGCTGCCTAACCCAAATAAGGCGTATTATCTCAATAATCTGGATGCAGGGTGGTGGCACTCCTGTGTCAGAACACAATCAGGACGTGGCCCAGCCATGCAGTGGGGACCGCTGGATCCAATCTGGGCTCTTTGCAATGGGGGTAAGAGTCAAGTTTCTGTCAGGTGGCGCTGGTTTTCTCCCAAATGGAAATGGCAATAGAATCAACAGGGATACCAGCTCACAACACCCTCTCAGGGACTCTAGATCTAGCTGAAGAAAGCCCCCAACAGCCTTCCTGGCTCCTGCCTGGTCCCACCTGCTGCCTCCGCCTGGGCTCACCTCATTCAACATTGGTGTTTGTCGTAACTACCCTGAGTTCTTCCCATGCTGTATTCGCAAGTATTTGCCACAGAGAGGAAATCTCCTTATAGAGTGGCTAGGAGCAAGGGCTCTGGAACAAGCTGCCCTAAGTTTCCAGGCCTGTTCTGGGTGACCTGGGGGAACCACGTGTTGCTGACGTTTTGACATCTGGACCTCCTGACCCCAGAGAGACGTCTCCTCCCAGGGCTAGCCAATTCCTAGACCCAGTAAATAAAACGCTCACCTTGCAAGTGTGTCGTTTACCCGCAGACCAGCCAATCTGGAGTTCATACCTTCAACCCCCTTTTCTATCAGGCTCTCACCCTCTGGGCCACTAGCCCCTGCCCTAATTGCCAGACAGCTAGTGACAGCCCCCTACATTCCAGGGCCCTCCGCAATTATTCAAACTAGCCAGTCCTAAGCCTGCCTTCCTGCGCAGACCACAGTCATGTCTCTCATCCATGTCTTCCCCTCTCTCTGCGTCCTGACTGATGCGGGTACTTCCCTGTGTAACAGGAGGGCCGTGGCGTGGCGTGGGGGGCGTGGCGTGGGCGCGTGACGTGGCATGGGGGGGTGGGACGTGACGTAACGTGACGTGACGTGACGTGACGTGAAGTGACGGGCGTGTCGGGCTTAGCCTGGGGGCGTGGCGTGGCGGTGTGGCGAGGGGGCGTAGCGTGGCATACCCCTACCTCTTGGGAACTTCGAGTGACAAACTATCTCTTCAATGGCAATTGTGTCCTGATCGGCTGGCCTCACCACACCGGAATGATAATACAACCTACATTTTCAAACATTTCCTTAACCACCTGGACCTTAATTGTCCTCATCTTTAAAATGGGGATAAAATTAGTGTTGGCCTCCTAGGGTTGCAATGAGGATCAAATGAGTTCATAATTCACTTCTTACTATTATTACATTGCATTACCAAGGCTCAGTTGTTGAACACATGGCCCAGCACATAGGAAGTGTCCGTTCAGTGTTGGCGATGACGATTATAACGAACAGCACGGTCGCAGTGGGATCACTGTAGAGAGAACATGATTCTGAGGTCAGAACTCCCAACGCTCCCTAGCAGGTTCACTGGGTTACTCAGCCTTTTGGGGACTCGGTTTTCTTATAAGTGGAGATTAAAAATATCAATTGAATGATATTGCTGAGATAAATCACCCAAGGTGTGCTGAGTGCTGGCACCTAGACCTACTCCTAAAAAAGAGTGCTATACTGGGAACAGGATATATTTTTGACAAATATGAAAGAATAGGTTTTAAGCCCAAAATATTGATTGAGAGCTTATTTTAAGCTCAGCCTACAAGAATAGCTGGTCTTTCTGTCGTCACTGAGCCTGACTTTTTGCCACCTGGGATCTCCTGAGGTGTACGGTAACTCATCCTTCACAGCACCCAGTGGTTATAAAAAGCTCTCATCTTCTAGAAGAGTGACTCAGGGGGCCCATTCTAAAAGCTGGGCCTGGGTTCAAGTCCCATCTCCACCACAGTCACTAATGGTGCCACCTGACAAAAGTGACTTTATTTCAATGTGCCTAGGTTTACTCATCTGTAAAATGGGCTCTGGTGAAGATGAGCTGGTCCATCCATGCAAAGTGCTCAGCGAGACGCTGGCCTGTTGCAGGCCCTTGTAAATATGCGTCCCTGCCCCCTGTTCCTCCAGCCTTCTCGCTGTTCCTCAGAAACCTGAGCTCTGAGAGACAAAAGGGGTCAAGTGGATGTTCTGCCTCCCGCCCCATGCTCAAAACCAGAAGAGCTGAGGGTGCTGAGCCTCAAAAAGAAAAGGCACAAACATATACATAGAACTATTGAGCACCTACTGTGTGCCAAGCACTGTTCTGGATGCTAGGGATTCAGCAGGGAGTGAGATGAACCCAGATTCTGCTCTCACAGAGATGACATTCTAGCTGGGGGGACGGATGATAAAGAAACCAGCAAAGCCTGCACAAACTTCACGTAAGGACAAAAGCTACGGAGAAGAGAAGGGGGATCCGGAATGGCGAGATCAGGGAGGAGGGTGGCTGGTGAGGCCGGCCTGGATGAAGGGTCTGCATTCTATTCAAAGCTGTCTTGGGAGTACTGCAGGATCACGCTGGCCTTCCCTGCTGGGGCCTCCAGGCAGAGGGGGAGGCCAGAAAGCCCCAGGAGAGCAAGAGAAGCCCCTCAGAGCTGTTTTAATTGAAAGATCGGTTCTTCCCTGTGTTCTCTGTAGGCAGCGGGGCCTTTGAATTAAACATGAGTGGTGATTTATTTATCGAGTCTTTGAAAAAGTCTCTCTCTATGATTTGCTGCACTTCTCCAGTTAACCCTTCCTGGCCTTTGACTGGGGTAACTGAGAGTATCACGGGCCAACTTCCTCTGGGGAATGTGTGTGCTGGTGGCAGGGAGGGGGATGGTGCAGGAGAGGAGGTGGGATGAGGCTGCTAAGGGATGGGGCCTGCTAGCTACTCTCTGCTTATTCAATCTTCTCCTCTCCCTGGGCATCTGGAGCCTGACTCCGAAGACCACCCCCGCCTCCTTAGTGGATGGGTTATTGGTCATGATTCCTCACTCCCCAGTAGCAGAAATACACCTCCCTACCCTTGCCATGGCTTGGTGGCAGGCAGAGTGATCTTCCCTAACCAATGACTTGGCCAATGAGAGGCTAATGGACATGAGGAACACAGACTGGAACGTGCTTGTGCAGCCATGAAAAGGACCCACCCTGGGCAGCTGTGGCCCTTCTAGCTGGGCCACAGAAGATGTGAGACAGTTGGAGCAGAGCTGCCCTGTTGATCTGAATATCCTTGAACATGAGAACAAATGATTGTTGTCTGAGGCCACTGAATAATGGCTGGGGTTGTTTATTACCAGCATGATAATGACTGGAACTGACCAGTACACCCAGGGTCCATTGAAAGGACCCACCACATCTGATAGCTGGGGGAAGGGTCAGGATATCACTGCCCCTTCACCAATAGTCCTGCTCCCGCTCTGCCTTGTTGTGGTTCTAGAAGCTATGGTTCCTGCTGCGTAGCCCCAAACAGGCCCTGGACTCTGGTAATACCTTTCCCTGAACTTGTCCATCAACCCGGGAGGTGGTAATGACTTTCCACTCTTAGGAGTCTCTGGGTGTATCACCACTTTTTGTTGCTCCTTCAGTCTTGCCTTTAAGTCTGTACACACAGCCTTCATTCAAAAGTCTCTTCAAAAAATTTCCTGGTGAGTACACCCATGTTCATCGCAGCATTATTCATAGTAGCTAAAACTATGTAAATGCAACCCAGGTGTAGACAGATCAATGGATAAACAAAATGTGGTGTATACATACAGTGGAATATTATGCAGCCTTATGAAGGAAGAAAATTCTGACACCTGCTACACCATGGATGAACCTTGAAGACATGACAGTTCAGTGAAATAAGCCAGTCATCAAAATTCAGTACTTTATGGTTCCACTTCTATGAAGGCCCTAGAGTCGTTAAATTCAGACAGAAAGTAGAATGGTAATTGCCAGGGGCTGGGGGAGGGGGGAGGGGAGTTCGTGTTTAATGGGGACAGAATTTCACTTTGGGAAGTTGATCCTGGCTTCATCTGAACCCATGGGCAGCCCCTGGACATGCTGGCAGCTTCCCCTCTGGTGCCTGGGAGGGAACTCAGGCTGTGGGTGGGGAAGCCCAGACATCTGGAGCCTTAAGACTCCTGAACTCAGCATCAGCTCTGGGGGAATGGGACAGGGTGGCAAAATCATCTCTCAGTGGGACAGTCGTGAGTCCCAGTTCCCATGGGAACCTGCTCATTAACATGTCCTTCTCAGATTCCTGGTCGTCTCTGCCTTGCTTTCCTTGCTCCTTAAACACTGCTTCTTGTAGCATCTCCCCAGTAACCCTCTGCACCTGAGTCCTTGTTCAGGGCTGCTTCTGGGGAATCCAAACTAAGACACAGAGAAGAGAACACAGGACGGTGACAGCGGAGCCTTCACTTCTGGGTGACCATTTGGGATCTGAGTCCAGACAGTATCCTCTGCAGGGAGAAGTGGAGTGAGAGTGGATTCCTGAGAATCTAGAGCAGGGGAGCTCTGGCGGACAAGCGAGCCTGCTTTCTGAACCTGGGGTCTGACATGTGAGCAAAGCAGATTATGGACTTGCCTGGTGCTGGCACCCACCAAGACAGCAGATGGCTCGCCCATCTGAATGAGGGGGTTGGACCTGCCAGGGGACTTGGTGAGGGGCATCTCTGCCCTGAAGCTCAAGAAGATGGTCATTCTACAAGTCCTTGCTCCAATACTGACCACCTCTGCTGGCCTGGAATATCAGCCCTGTGAGGCCAGGAACCTGGTCTGGCTGCCTCACTGCCTGGGAGGGTGGCCGTCCTAGATCAGGAGCCCAAGAAACATGGTGGGGAGAGCAGATGCTGTTTGGCCAAGAGCAGTCTTTTGATTCTCTTCTCCGTATGGAGCTCAAGAAAAAAGGAGTATGGGAGTTGGTGGGAGATTCTGATTAGAGCTTCCCTGCCCTGCATGGGATGATGCATTCCTCGGGTCCCTGGGCTCTCCCAGGGCCTCCTGTCCTGTCACCTGCTGGCATCTCAGGGCCCCTCCTCTATTGCAAAACACCTCCCACCGGGCCCAGCATTGATCAGGAGGTCCATATGGCTCCAAGAAGCAGCATGGCATGGCTGGACGATTTGATTAACTTGCCTAATGAATTCTGAATTCACTTCATTTTTTTCCCACGACGACTGTATTTTCTTCCTAAAATTGTTATTGATTCCTCATATTTGGGGACATAGGTGTAATAGGAAAGAGCTTTCTGCACATGGCAGACAAGGATCCAAATTGTGGGAGTGGAGAGAGGTGAGGTGGGTGAGGGGATGACACAGTGTTTGTCTAGCTGAGAGGTGGTTGGATGGCCTCTTTCCTAAGACCTGGCCATAAATCCTAGATGTGGGAAGCAAGCTTTAGCAAGTGAAAGATTGCCAGATTTAGCAATTAAAAACACAAAATGTCCCATGAAAGCTGAATTTCAGATAAACAACAAAGAATTTGTAGCATAAGTATATCCCAACTATTGCATGGGATATACTTATGCTACAAAATTACTTGTTGCTTATCTGAAATCTGATTTTGCTGGGCTTCCTGTATTTGACCGTCAACCCTAAGGTGATGGTGTGTTTTATCTCTGTGCCTTGGCTACCACATTGCTATCTATCCCCAACCTGACTCTTGGTCTCTGGACTCAGACCCACATTCCCACCAGATGCCTACAAACATTTCCGGCTCCAGTGCCCACACCAGCCATGCCATGTCCCTAAACCCACTGCCCCTGTTCTCCACATCAGCACATAGCATCACCACGCCCCAGCTTTGGCCCAAACCCGAGTCATCCTCACCACCCCTCTTCATGCAGCCACTGCCAACCTTTCAGGAAAACCTGGTGGCTTGACCTTCTGAGTCAATCTGGAAGCTAAGTCTTTATCACCCTCTCTACTGCCCACCCGCCCCCCCGGAGCTTGGCCACCACCATTTCTGTTCTGAATTGCCAGACAGGCTCTCCGTCCTCCTTGCCATCTCCCCGGGACCCTACAACCTGTTCCTGCAGCAGCTGGGGTGCTCCCGTTAAAACCAAAGTTGGACTGTGCTGTGGTGTGGATACTCCAGTGGCTTCCCATGATACCAGAATGAAAGCCAAAGTCCTTACTGGGATGGTGAGGTCCCAGAGGCTGTGGGCCGGCAGACCTTATCTCACCACTCTCCTCTTCCTGCCACATGGGTCCTACCTACCATGTGTTAGTCTGAGAACATCTCCCATCAGGGTCAATGCACTTGCCTTCCCTCTGCCTCTGTATTTTGTTGGTTCTGCTTCTCTAGAGAACCCCACCAAGTTCAATCATTATATATATTTTGCTATATATATTATTGATAGAAAAACGATAGATAGTTGGAAGACACCATATGGATTCTGTAGATATACTATCTGTTTACTACATATAATATCTATTTTTTTAAAGATTTTATTTATTTATTTGACAGGCAGAGATCACAAGTAGGCAGAGAGGCAGGCAGAGAGAGAGGGGGAAACAGGCTCCCTGCTGAGCAGAGAGCCCAATGCAGGGCTTGATGCCAGGACCCCGGGATCATGACCTGAACCGAAGGCAGAGGCTTAACCCACTGAGCCACCCAGGCGCCCCCATATAATATCTATTTACTAGAATATAAACTCCATGAAAGGAGGAATTTCTCATTTTATTTCCTTTTGCATCCTCAACATCTAAAGAGTGCCTGGCACCTAATGAGTGTCCCAGAATGTTAGCTGAAGTCATCGCCATCTCATTCAGCTCATTTAGCTCAGGCTGCCACAATGAAATACCACTGACTGGGTGGCTTGCACGCAGAAATTTATTTCTCATGGTTCTGGAGGCAAGAAGTCCAAGATCCAGGTGGCAGCCTGGTAGGTTTTTTTTTTTTTCCTGAAGCCTCTTTTGCTGGTTTGCAGGAATCTGCTTTCTTCTCTCTCACATTGCAAAGAGAGCGAGCTCTGGTGTCTCTTCCTCCTCTTTTAAGACACCAATCTTAACAGAGGAGGGTCCCTTCCTTACGACCTCACTGAACCTTAATTACCTCCTAAAGTCTCCATATCTGCAAATATGGCCACATTTTGGGTTAGGGCTTCAACACATGAATGGCGGGGTTGGGGGGGGATGCAGTTGGGTCATGCAGATTGTCATCATACTGGAAAGCTTTTCTGACATCAATAGTAACCTTCTGCAAGTCGGAGCTGGACTCCCACTTGCCTACTGTGTGGCTTCCGGAACACCCCATCTGCTTTGGGGGAATTTTGCCCTTCTGAGACTTCTTCCACCTGTAGTAGTTTCCTAGGACTGCGGTGACAAAGTGTCACCAATTGCATGTCTCAAGACCACAGAGATTTGCTTTCTCCTAGTCTCGAGGACAGGAGCCTGGAATCAAGGTGTGGGCAGGTGGGGGGGGTCCCCTCTGGAGACCTCTGGCAGGAGTCTGTTCCATGGTTGTGTCCTAGCTTCCAATGGCAGTATAATGCTGACCTCTTCCTTTGTGTTCTCGTGGCCTTCCCCTTGGGTCTCAAAATCTCTCTCCTTTCTCTTTGCAGGACACTGTCATGAGATTTACAGCCCACCCTTAATCCAGGATGATCTCCATTCCAGGTCCTTAACTTCTTGACATCTGCAAAGACCCAGAATAGGACCCCCAAATAAGGTCATATTCACAGGTACCAAGGGTTAGGACTTGGCTGTATCTTTTGAGGGGACACTATCCAACCCCCTGTCCTACCTAATCTCTCCTCCTTCCCCCACCTTCCTTGGGGTTGACCAGCACCCCAGTCCTCCCTCACGGTCATGTCCCCAATACATTTCTTGCACCTGGATCCTGTCTAATCCCATGCTGGGGTTGTTTCTCAGAGGATCCAAGATAACACATACACACAGATGCAACTTTTACACAAAAGCATTGATATATGTCACTGTGGAATTTGTTTCATTTTACTATCACATGTCTTTTCCATGCCTGCCTGCATTTTGATACATCAGATTGTTTTGAAGACCTGCATGGTAGTCCATCTTGATTTATTCAGAGTGCTTCTGAGTGTCTGTGGATAACTTCTGCAGTGGTTGTTCTGGTGTTATAATATACATGCGCATTTTGGGGAGCCTGGGTGGCTCAGTTGGTTGAGTGTCTGACTCTTGGTTTCAGCCCAGGCCATGACCGCAGGGTTGTGAGATTGAGCCCCACGTCGGGCTCCATTCTTAGTTAGGAATCTGCTTGGGATTCTCTCTCTGTGTCTCCCTCTGCCCTTCCCCCTGCTCACTCTCACTCTCTCCTTCTCTCTCTAAAATAAATAAATAAATCTTAAAACAAAACAATATACATGTGTAATTTACGATGGTCTTCTGGTACCAACAGCTTGCCACTTGGAGTGAGGTGTGAAGACCTTACTTCTATTTTGGTCCCTTTACCTTCCCTGCTTTTAGATGTCACTACCTAGTGTATCATATGGTGTTATAATTTTGTCTCAATCATCAAATGTGATTTGAAAACTCATGAGGAAAGGGACGGCCAGTCTACCATGTATTACCCATATGTCCTTCCTAGTGCTCCTTCTCCCAGAAGCTCGGAGATTCTTCCTCACATCATTTCCTTCCTGCTTGCAGAACTTCCTTCTGCCAGTCTTTCTCAGTCAGTCTGCTAATGTCAAAATCTCTTAGTTTTATCTGACAATGTCTTTATTTCCCTTTCATTCCTGAAGTCACCGGATATAGAATTCATTGTTTACCTCAGACCTTGTGATTCTTCTCTGTAGAAGGAAAGTCTAGGTCTTTGCTTTTATCTACCATGTCTCTGCTTCACATGCCCTGTTATGTTACATAGGGTATGTGTGTGGTCCTATATATTTTCCCCCTGGCTTGTTTTGTTTTATTTTGTTTTGTTTTGAGAGAGAGAATTCATCCCGCGTAACAACTGTACTGCTTCCCAAGCCCTATGTGCTGGCACTGGGTGAGTCCTTTCCTGCAGTGGTAGCCTACATCCAAGATGCTCCGGCCTCCATGATCTCTGCCGTTGGTGTGTGTGCCCCATAGAACACAGCAGAGGTGATGGCATGTCACCTCCCTGAGATCAGAGACCACGTGCCATCAGATCACTCACTATATTATGCCAAATACCCTGTTGTGAGCGGCCCTTTGGAGAGGCCCAAGTGGCGAGGACCTGAGGCCTGCCAACAGCCATCTTGGTAGCGGTCCCTCCAGCCCATTCAAGCCTTCAGAGATGCAGCCCTGGCCAGCATCTTTTTTTTAAAATATTTTATTTATTTATTTGACAGACAGAGATCACAGGTAGGCAGAGAGGCAGGCAGAGAGAGAGGGGGAAGCAGGCTTCCTGCTGAGCAGAGAGCCTGATGTGGGGCTCGATCCCAGGACCCCGGGATCATGACCTGAGCTAAAGGCAGAGGCTTAACCCACTGAGCCACCCAGGCGCCCCCCTGGCCAGCATCTTAATTACGACTTCATGAAAGATCCTGAGCCAGAACCACGCAGCTAAGCCGTTCTCAGATTCCCAACCCACAGAAATTTTGAGACAAGAAATAGTTGCAGGCTTTGGACATGAAGTTTTGGAGGAATTTGTTACACAGCAACAGATAACTGATACACCCATCTTAGCTCCTTTAATCCTTGGAACAACTCTGTGCTGTGCGTTTTTCTTCAATTCCACAGCAGGACATGGCCGCTCAGAGACGTGGAGTCATGGCTCAAGTCACCCAGAGGGGAGGCTGGTGCAGAGCGGCTTGGCTATTTACCTCTGATACAACCAGACCACCGGGCTTTCTGTCCGCTGACGAGCACACTCCTACTCAGAAAGCATGTCCTCATCGGAGGGCTGTACTCCTCAAGATAAGCCTCGGGGAGATAACTGCCTTCGTTTTATAGATGAGCAAACAGAGACTCAGAGAATCATGACTTGTCCAGGCTCACGCAGCTGGGAAGGAGGGTGCGTGATTGGAACTCAGGCCCCAGGCCCCAGTCCCCTGGGGTCAATGGAAGCTGGATCCCTCCTGCCCAGAGGAGGCATCTCATCAGAGAAGAAATCAAGCCTGGGTGTCCCTCTAAGGGAGGACTGTGTGGCCTCAAGCTCTTCTTCCCCTCCCCTCCCAGACCTGTGGAACCTGGGAGTCTCTCCTCCACTGTTCTCGACCCCTCAGCAGGCAAAGGGCTCCCATCCTGGAGCGATGGGTAGACAGTCACCTGTGGGACCGAGTTTTCAAGAAGTAGCTGTTTACTCTAGGTCTTGAATTTTAAAGAGGTTTATAGTCCAACTTGGACCCTGAGCTCCTGGGATGCCTGTAACCATGGCAGCCCCTCACGGAGCAATAGCAAATATTTACAGGAGAGAGCCCGAGCCAGGTAGGAAGGAAAAGGGACCTGAGGATATAGGAGTGGGGCTTTGTTCTGGGGGTCTGCAGATGGCTGGGGGCTGTCCCCACATCTGGGCTTGGGGGCACTAAGATGTCTCCAATAATACCCAAGGGTACGTGTCCCACCTCCTGCCCCCATTTCCTGAGTTTCTGCGTGAAATATGCCCTTGGGACAACAGGTTCAAGGCCAGATCCTGTGGGGAGCTCTTCTGCATCAGCAAGCCCCTTCTTTTGCTTGAGTCTGTTTCCTCATCTGTGAAAGGGGAGTAACAAACCTGCCGGCCTTTTCAGGGATGTCACATGGCTTGAGTGAATTCCAACATCCTGGAACATGCTCATGATGTTGTGAAGAACCCCCCATCCCCACCCCAGCTGGGTTCCAGGATTGTCGAGATCTCTGGGCCACCTTCCAGATAGCCCAGAGAGGGAAGTGGCTCATTCAAGGCCACCGGCAAGTGCAGCTGAGCCCAGAACCCTGCCACCAAGCCCTGCTGTCATCTCTGCACCAGGCCCTCCTTGACCACCTGTTGCCAGCTGAGTGGCCGTGAGTGATGGCGGCAGCGTGCTACCCCGTGGACGTGCTCAGGGCTTAGCCACAATCTGGGACAGGGCTTGGGTGTGCCGGGTGCGTGGACAGTAGCTGCCAAAGTATGTCTCAGCAGAGAGAGCCAGGAAAGCAGAGTCTAGAGTCCTGCCCTGCCAGAGAGGGGCTGAATGTTCCTGCAGAAACCTGAGGAAGGGACCTGGGCTCTCCCTGCGGGCTGTCCCCATCGCCTACAGTCGCAGGTTAACCGGTCCGTGTACACACCTGACAAGGAAGCCAAAAGCTGCATTTATTTTTAAGTTACATTCTAGGGAGTAAAAAAGATTCCATCTTATTGTTAAGAGAATAAGATGCACTCACCAAGCATGCAGGATACACCACTAAGAGGTCCAGGATCAAGTCCTGGCTCTTTTAGGAGGCTGGGGCCTCAGTTCCCCGCCCCATGTAAACAGGGAATCTGTTTTCAGGAGATGCTGTTCGCAGAGTCTCCTTGCAGCCATCTACACTCTGCCTCCTCTCTCTGCTGGAATGCAAATATATGTATTTATTCCATTTCCCTATTTCTTGCACTGGAGACTCCTAAAATAGGACAGGAGGTGGGGCTGTAAGGAGAGGTCCCAGGCGGAAGCTCCTCTCTGAGGGTTGAGAGGCGCAGCTGGGGCTCTGCCACCCACAGCATGGGGAGACCTGAGCTCATCCATCCACTCCAGTACAGTGCAGACCTGGCGTGGTTCTAGGACAACATGATCCCCAGTCCTCTCCGCTCTGCCAGAGGCCCTGGCTTGGGACACCCATTGCTCTGGGGACAATAAAGGCTATGTCTGCAGCAGCCCAGTGGCCCTGGGGGACGGCTCCCTGCGGGGAAGGTCATGGGCAAGAACACATCTGCAGGGGCATCCCAGCCACACGAGGCCAGCTCCCGAAAGGCAGCGGCTGCAGGGCCACAAGGAGCATGTGCCCCGAGGAAGGACATTAGAGGGCTCCACCTAGTCAGTCCCACCAGCCTCCTCGGGCAGACAACTCAGTCCTTCCACTGTCCCTGGACAGAGGGGCAAGGCTCCTGGAAGCCAGGCTCAGAAGTGATATAGATGGTAAAATAAAGAGACAAGGACATTAAAATAATTATTGTAACTGTTCACTATGTCTCTAAAGTCCTGTTCTGTATGTCTAAAAATCTAAGTGAGGTATTATGAAATAATTTATATATATGTTTTTGACCCTACTTCCTGACACTGAGCTCCTAAATCCCTGGCAATTTCCTGGGTGATAGAGCATCTTCTGTTTTAATGAGGCAATTCTTTGTTTTAATGAGGCCCCTGGATGGGGCTGGTCACAGAAAGACCAAGTCCTGATTAGATGCTTGGAAATGTCATCCCCTCTAGCCCGGAGAGGGGAAAGGGACTGGAAATGGAATTAATAATCAGCCATGCCTGTGTAATGAAGCCTCCATTAAAATCCCCAAAGTGTGAGGTTTGGAGAGCTTCTGGGTTGTGAAGACATTAACGTGTGGGAGGGTGGTGCACCCCAACCCCATGGGACAGAAACTCCTGAGCTCAAGATTCTTACCCTGTGTCTCTTCAGCTGTATCCTCTACTATATCCTTTATAATAAACCAGTAAATGTAAGTAAATGTTTCCTTGAGTTCTGGGAGCCATTCTGCCAAATTACCAAACCGAGGGAGCATGTCATGGGGACCCCAAATTGCAGCCCATCGGCCAGAAGTACAGTTGACAATGTAGGACTTGTGATTGCTATTGTGTTCCAGGCCTTTCTCCTCACTTCTGGAAGCTCCAGGTGTTCCTGGCTTACTGATGGCATTCTCTGGATCTTCACATCATCTTCCCTCTACACTTGTCTGTCTCCACATTCAAATTTCCTCCTTTAATAAGGATACCAGTCATGGGATGCCTGGAGGGCTCAGTTAGTTAAGTGTCTACCTTCAGCTCAGGTCATGATCCTGGGGTCCTGGGATCGAGTCTTATATCAGGGTCCTTGCTCAGTGGGGAGCCTGCTTCTCCCTCTGTCTGCCACCCCCCCCCCAACTTGTGCTCTCTTGTGTTCTTTCTGACAAATACATAAATAAAATCTTTAAAAGGTCATATTTGATTAGGGCTCATTCTAATGACTGCATTTCTACTCAATCATCTGCAAAGACCCTATTTCCAGATAAGGTCACACACCCAGATGCTGCCAGTGAGGGCATACAACATCTTTTGGTGGGAGGAGGACACAATTCAAACCGTAACACTTGGTCCAATGTGAAGATGTTCCTATCTTTCAGCCCAGCCTTCGTGCTCCTGGGCGCTAGCCCTAGAGAAAATTCCTGCAGGTTGCACTAGTAAGTAGATAACCGCTACCCAAAAGTTCATCAGCAGAATGGAGAGATGGAAGTAGTATGTACATTAAAGAAAGCTACACAGTGGTGAAAATTAGAGAATTACAGCTACATATACCATCCTGGAGAAAGAGCAAAAGCATCATATTAATGTTAAAAAAAAAAAAAAAGAGCAAGTCACAGAAGAGCCCATGGTCCGATCATGCTGTAAAGATCTGATTTCTTCTGCCTCCTTCCAAGTCTTTGCTCCATCGTCGATAAAGCCCACCCCATGTTCCACAAACCAAAGCCCATGCTCCACAACCACACCACTATTCACTGTATTTTGCTCTCTACCTGTCCTTTTCCAAGAGCATTTATCAACTCCTCACAAATTATATAATTTGCTTACGCATGCCTCTGGTAGTTATTGTCGACCTCCTCCCTCCAGAACATTAGATCCACAAGAGGGGAATTTTTTGGTCTTTCCTTCACTGATGTCCACAAAGTGTCTACAATCGTATCCGGCACAAAGTAGGCCCTGAACAGAAATAAATTTTTTTAAGAGAGCAAGGGATGGGCAGGGGAGAGGGAGACAATCTCAAGCAGGCTCCACACCCAGCATGGAGCCTGATGAAAGGCTCGATCTCACAACCCTGAGATTGAGCTGAAATCAAGAATCAGTTAACTGACTGAGCCACCCAGGTGCCCCCAGATATTTCTTAAACTGAGTGGTTGGTACACTAATGTTCACTTATTTTTATTTTTAAACTGTGCACATGCATTACACCTAGTCGGTTGTAAATAGGACGTCTCATGATAGCCTTGGAGGAAAATGGATGTGGTATATCTTGCAAGACCTGAATCTTGAGCATGATCAATGCCATTCCCTTAAGCACAGAAAGCCAGGATAGGACTGCGTTATTCCCTCAGGATGTGCTCTCTGTTACATGATGATGAGTGACAAGGAAATGTCTATTTACCCACAAGCTGCAGTCTTCTGTGTTTTATTTCTGCTTGAACAGGGTTTTAAAATGCACTTGTGACTATTTGCACTGACAACTACAGAAAGCAGGACTGCTTTGTAGAGAGGGGTAAAACCACCTGGTAAATTTGCCCTGTGTTTTCTTGGGAAGCCAGCAGCCCATCAAGGACAAAATTCTATAACCAAACCTGCATAATCCTTGTCCTTGACCAACTTCCCTATCCTATTGAAATCCCTTGTAACACTCAAGTCCCTTCTGTAGGACTGGCCAGCGCCAACCCCAGGCAGAGTCAACCTGCTGCTCTAGGAGCCACTGAGGTTAAGGGCAATGGTTGGGTTGGTTCAGTTTGCAGTTGAATGTGGAAATGCCCCTCCCCTAGCACTGGCCAGCCATAGGTTTTTGGAGACAATGATTTGCTTATTTGACTTAATTGGTTTAATTGTCTGTCTCGTAACAGGCTGTGCATGTTCCATCCTTTTAAATATGACTCACAACAGAATCCATAAGTACATGTTGAATTAAACTGGCTTGTGGATGAGTATGGTTCCCACCAGTGAGGAGACTGTCATCCAAGTAAGAAAGGGCACACCTCTGTTTCTTTACATTTACTCTCAAAAAGAGCAGAGGCGGGGTAACACGCCGGGAGTGCCTAGAGGGTGGGGACCATGTTTTTAACCCCAATTTTAATTTCCACACCTGACCTCGTGCAAAACCCAAGTGCCCACTAGACAGCTCCATAAAAGTGCATTGTAGGTGTGTCAGATCTATGCTCAAAACAGAACTCTTGATTCTTCTCCCTCTCAAACCTGCGTTTTGCCCTGCCCCATCTCAGAAAATGCCATCTACCACCTGCTCAGGTTCAAAACCTCATTTTTTTTTCTTTTTAAATTTGAGGTATAATTTGCATGCCATAAAATTAACCCTTAATTTTAAAGTATACAATTCAGTAGTTTTTAAAATATTCAGACTTTTTGCAACCATCACAACTCATTGAACATTTTTATTACCCTAGAAAGAAACTCCATACCCATGAGCAGTCACTCCATGCTTCCCTCTAATCCCACACCTACCCTCAGTCTGAGTCAACCACTCATCTGCCTTCTGTCTCTATAGATTTGCCCATTCTGGATATTTTATATAAATGAATCATACAATATGTGATCCTTTGTAGCCAGGTTCTTTCACTTAGCATAGTGTTCCCAAAGTCTATTCATGTTATAGTATCTAACAGTATTTCATTCTTTTTTATTGCAGAATAATATTCCACTGTATGGATATATCACAGCTTTTTTAATCCATTCATCAGCTCATAGGCTTTGGGTTGTTTCTACTTTTGGGCTATTGTGAATAACACTGCTGTGTGTGTCAGTTTTGCGTGGGTATATGCTATCAATTCTCTTAGGTTTATGCTTAGGAGTAGAATTGCTGGGTCATATGGTAACTCTGTTTACAATTTTTTGAGGAATTGACAAAATGCTTTCTGAAGGTGGCTGCACCATTTTACATTCCCACCAGTAATGTAATAAGGGTTCCACTTTCTCCATTTTTCCAATTTTCATGTTATTTATTTACTTATTTTTAAGATACAATTGAATTGTCTCCAGTGGATGTGAAATGGTATCTCTCATTGTGACTTAAATTTGCATTTCCCTGATGACTGATGATATTGGGTATTTTCACGATGTGCTAGTGGTCATTTGTCTATCTTCTTTGGAGCAAGATCTATTCACATCTTTTGCTCACTTTTAAATTGAGTTATTTGTCCATTTTTATTATGGGGTGGTTAAGAGTTCTTTACATATTCCAGATACAAGTTTCTTTTTTTTTTTTAAGATTTTATTTATTTGTTTGACAGAGAGAGAGATCACAAGTAGGCAGAGAGGCAGGCAGAGAGAGAAAGAGAGAGAGAGAGAGGGAAGCAGGCTCCCCGCTGAGCAGAGATCCTGATGCGGGACTCCACCCCAGGACCCAGAGATCATGACCTGAGCCAAAGGCAGAGGCTTTAACCCGCTGAGCCACCCAGGTGCCCCCTGGATACAAGTTTCTTATCAGATATACAATTGCAAATATTTTCTCCTATTCTCTGGTAGACTTTTCACCTTAACAGTCTTCTCTGAAGCAGAAAAGATTTACTTTTGGTGAAGTTCAACTTACCAATTTTTCTTTTGGTTGCTTGTGTTTTGGGTGTCATATCTAAGAAATCAGTACCTAATCCAAGGTCACAAATATTTATAGCTATGTTTTCTTCTGTGAGTTTATAGTTTTAGCACTTAAATTTAGATCTTTGATCTATTGAGTTAATTTCTACATATGGTGTGAGGTAGGAATCCAGCTTTATTTGTTTTGCATGTGCATATCTAGCTATTCCAGCAGGATTCGTTGAAAACACTCTTCTCCTCCCACTGACTGGTCTTGGCATTTAAAAAAAAAAATCAATTGACCATAAATGTATAGGTTTATTTCGGGACTCTGAAACCATTCCATTAATCCATGCATCTATCCCTAGGCCAGGACCACACAGTCTTGTTAGTCTAGCTTTGGAGTCTGTTTTGCAATCAAGAAACTTCAACTTTGTTCTTCCTTTTCAAGATTATTTTGGCTCTTCTGGAGCTCTTGCATTTTCATACCAATTTTGGGATTGGCCTGTCATTTTCTGAAAAAGTCAGGTGGGTTTTTAATAGGGATGGTGTTTCATCTGCAGATCCATTAGGGGAGTACTGTCATTGTAAGAAGTCCTCTGAGTCCATTTTTGACATTTACCTCTCCCTTCTTCTGATGAGAAAGCCCAGGTGTGCTCTTCCTTGGTGCAGGTGGGAAGTTCAAACTATATACAAAAACCTCACCTTCAACCGATCATAAAAATCTGTTAGTGTCCTTTTCCTGCCTTCAAGTCAACTGCAGCCCAGCTTGGGAGTCTGTTATAGATATAACTGATCTGAGTTGGAAATTTAGATAATTGGCATTTTGGACAAGAATGTGGGATTGGGGCTCTCCTTAGGTCTTGGCCCAGACTTATCCACATGTGCCAGATTGAATCCTGTGTCTTTTAAAAATTTTTTTAAAATTCATTTGACAGAGCACAAGCAGGGGTAGTGTCAGAGGGAGTAGAAGAAGCAGGCCTCCTGCTGAGCAGGGAGCCTGACATGGGGCTGGATCCCAGGACCCTGGGATCATGACCTGAGTGGAAGGCAGGCACTTAACCGACTGAGCCACCCAGGAGCCCCGAATCCGTGTCTTGATTCAATTCTAACAGATCATTGTACCTCCTTTTGGTAAACTGAAGGCCACTCCATCATGGACACTGCCAAAAAATAGTTACCTTCTCTCTCAGCATCCACAGCATTGAAACAAGCCTAACATCTTCTAGGACTTCTTTGGGTTCGGGAAGCAGTGCATTCTGCATTTACAAACTTTTTTTAAGCTCACTTGTGCTGTTTCTTGTAAATCGCCCACTTCAGGTGACGGCTTCACAACAAAAGGCTCTAGAATCTGTGTGAATTGCAATGCAACAGGCATTCCCAACAGTGCCCCGCCTCCAGGGTTCTTTCCTACAGAGGCCTCAGCAATCCCCTCCCATGCCTCCTGGAGCCTCTGGAGCATCTAAGCTACCCTTGGGCTCCTTGGCCTCAAGCTATGTGTCATTAGACCTGCAATTGCTGATTGCATACTAGATCCTGGAAATAGTAGCTCTCCTAGGTCCTGGCCTGAGACCTCCCATACCCAGCTGTTCCTAGGTCTTGGGTCATAAAAGCAACATCCCAGCAATAATTTCAGCATGGCCACCAAGGCCTTTCTGCTACATAATAGAGCTGGAACCCCTGGCACATCCCATCTGCAGCAGGGGGTGGCCTTCCCTGTCCTCAGTCCCTTGCCAGATGCCCTGGTGCACTCCTCTCTCAGACCTCTCGAAGCCACTTGCCATCAGCTGGGTAAACAGCAAAGGGAGTTCTCATACTTTACAGATAGAATAACCACCATGACTCCTGCTAGTGCTCCATGGGGAAACTGCTGTTTTTTTATACCTTAACCAGGATGTCCCCAAAGAATAGTAGGACCCAAGGGTCAGCACAAGTGGCCAAATTTCAGACAGTCATCTTAGCACCGGGCACCCTGGCCAACAACTGACCCATGCGTATATTTTTTTTACTTTTGAGCCAGGTAGCCTGTTTTGGTGTAAAGAACTCTGGGAATCTCTTGTCCCACAGATACTCAAACCAAAAATCAAGATCTCATATATCTCACTACTTACTAAAGCCGTAAGACAAGACCTCACCAAGGTACTCCTCTCGTTCAGAATTCCAGATCTTATTAAGCGTGACCAAGATACACATTGTACTTCTCGAAATACCCAGTCCTGGGCCCTTGAACAGGTATTGAAGAGAATTCTCTCCTCCCCACCAGCCTCAAGCTATAGACCTCGTAATTACTTTAACAAGTTCAAATTCGATTAAATGCAACATGGCACATGTCGGCCATCCATCAAACATCTGAGGTGAATTGTAGTAATGTGTCTATAGTTTTTGATGTTTGCTGACAGTTTTAAGCCTCATCTCTCCTCTTCCCATCATGCCCCACATCTGGGTGAGTAACAGAATCTAAATTCTTTTTCCTTTGGTGCAGGGGGCTGGGAGGAGTGGGGGGTTGTGCAAACCACTCAGTGGAATCATCAGTCTGGTCCTACACACAACCACCATAAAAAACCAAGCCAATATTCTTTCTCTGCTCTCGCAAGCTATTTCAGAACTGTGTGGGTGCCACCCTGATCTCCCCGGAAAGTTCTCATTATATGATCAACCTTTTCATACCTTCTCAGGGTGTGTGTGGTATTATCTTCTGGACATCTGAACCACATTTTCCCCACCAGGTGTCTGCAATGGCAATCCCGACACTATGAAGTCTAAATAATCCAATTATTTAGGTGTTCTTTCTCTCAATTATGTTCTATAGAAAAACAAAAAAAAAATTGATGTTCTGTATTTTTCAGTGTCCCTGACTTACAATGGCTTGACTTACAATTTTTTGACTTCATGATGGTGTGAAAGCAACACACATTTAGTAGAACCTATCTCGAATTTTGAAGTTTGATTCTTCCTGGGTGAGTGATATGTGGTATGACTCCGGTGATGCTGGGCAGCGGCACCGAGCCACGGTTCCCAGTCAGCCATGCCATCGTAAGAGATATCACAACAGGGACAGGGCCTCCAGAGCCATAGGCCAGTTTGACCCCAGCTCTGCCTTCAACTCGCCGTGTGATCCAAGTCACTGTTTAATTGTTCCAAGCATTCACCTATAAATCAGGATTCACTTTCAGGGGTTTGTTAGGAGGAGTGAATGAGATGTATGTAGAACACAGAGTAGGTGACCTACAGGTGTCAGGTCTGGGATAGGGAGGTGAGGATCATCGAAGTAAGTCTGATTCCTGGTTGAGAAGACAGGGGCCGGCTGAAGACCAGGAGGCTGGCCAGACCTTATGGGACATCTGCAGTCTGGGCCTGGCATTGAGGAGGGAAGGGCTCAGCCCTGCACCAAGCCCCTCTCCCTCCAAGCACATCAGTACCCCTGGGTCCGCCAGACACGGGCCCCAGACCTAAGGACTGTGGCAAAGCCCCACCCCCTACCCTCAGCCCCAAACATGGAGCAAACAGATACGGAGGCATCTTCCAGTGCACTTTAATCAAAATTCCATCGTCAGAAGAGTTCTTGTAGCATACAATGTTAGGATGGGCATGTCAACTTGGTCCTACAAATGGAATTTCCACATATTTGCACTTCAAACATGTATGAAAAATAAAATATATAATATTTAGCTTTATAAATTTCCCCACTTCATCACTTTGTCCTTAAAATAAATTACTACTTCTGTCCAATAAATTAAGCAACCTGGAGTCACGAAGCAAATGTCAGCCAAATGACTCCCATTTCCTGAAAAAGTTCTGGGGGAAATACTTGAGACAGTCAAATGCTTACAGGAATCAACATGAATTAAAACTAGCACATTCCTCACAGTGGGGCGAGACATTAAAAATGGAAGGCTGCTAATGGCTGTTCTTCTCTGTTGGGAAAAAATAAATCCCGCCTGACCATACCGAATGGTTGTGGAAGCTGCAGCTGAACTTTTGGCACCGGTGGAGAAAAGAGGCTTTTCAAAGAAGCCATTCCCAGCGATGATTCCATCAAAGCATCAGTCTGAGGGAGAGGTGACAGAGGGGGAGGGACAGCTGCCACAGCCCTTCTCCAGAACTCCCTTCTGCGTTCCTGCTCCCAGCCCCCTCTGGAGGCCCAGACGCCCCCTCCATCTTGGAGAAGGCAGGGCATTGTCCAGGCAGCCTGCCCCCCTCCTTGAGCTGAAGAGTTCCTCACAGCCTAGTAAAGAACACTAAGAGAAAGGCCCTTCTGTGGGCGGCAGGGGCTGCTTTGCCACGTGCTCAGGGGACAGCAGGGTATACTCTATACACAAGGGACACAGATATTCCAGCAGGAGGGCCGCACAGCCTTTAAAGGGGACAGACAGGACACACGAGACATCGAGCATCCAAGAGGACGGACAAGGCTGCGGTGTGCTAGCAATGGCAAGGGCTCTACAGCCCCCCACCCCCAGCAGGAAGTCAGAGATCTCCCCACCTGCAAGCTCAGGGCTACTTCCCCCCTCAAAACAACATAATCTTGGTAAGGAACAAAGAAACCAGTGACAAGGGCCGCTACAGAACCTCGGCCTTCGAGATTCCCTGGGAATGAGCTTTGGGGGCCCCAGCCCATTCTGGCGGGGGCTTTGTACACAGTTTAACTGGGGGAGGAGGTGGCCTAGCACTTCTGACAGGAACAGCCCGGCCCTGGCCTAGACAGAGCCGGAGGCAGCTACAAGTCAAGGAGACGTTCCTCACAGGTCTCCACGGGCCACTTAGAAGCCCCTCCAAACACATCGACGTTGTTGTCCACCCAGGGTATGATGTTGCCGGGCATGTTCGTGGAGCAGTTGGCAATGTTGATAATTTCTTGTGCACGGAGGACGCGGTCCCATATGTTGAACTGGCTGAGCTCCCCCACGAATGCCTGCGTGGCATCGAACCTACCCCCAACGGTGTCCTGCGGAGGGGGGAACAGAACCCCATCAGTGCAGGTTCAAAAAGTGGACAGGTCTGCTAATTCTCCTGGACTGTGAATGGCCTCTGGGAAGGGATGCCAACTTGGGAGAGAGATGGGGAGACTGGGGCATTTTCCCGACTCCCTCCAACTCTGGCTACACCTTAGGACCCCTGATTCCTTCACATCCTGGGGCTCCACAACATGGTGCTCCAGGCTAGAGTGGAAAGACATTTTGTCCAAATTCCCAAAGCTAGCACTAGCTCCCGGTCTCCAGACTCCCAGTCTCTCCCAGGGAAATGAGGGGAAGAATGGGCCCTCAGCAAACCTCAAGCATAGGCTGAAACATCAACTCTTACCTGCCCAGGAGCAGACAAGCAATGCACATTTCCCTTCTCCCACCGGCTGAGTTTCTGAGGGCAGCTTCTGAAATCACCTTCCCACCCCCATCTCCCCCAGGGTGCTGAACCCTCACAGGCATGCCCTGAGTCTCCTAAAACACTGAGCCAGCAGCTCCTGGAAGATGCCGTATCAGTCCTTGGCATCCTGAATCGATGCTGTGCCTGGCAGAGGCTTAATGTCTGGAAAGAATCTAAAGTCACTCCATGACAGCACGACCCCAGGGACACTCCTGTTCACCTGGGTTGGACTCCATTCTGGAATCTTTCTGAACCCACCACACCAACCTGAGGCCATAAGATAGCATGGGGTGAGCCGGCACTGTCACGCCTCAGGGGCTGGGTCTGGCAGGCAGACAGCTGACCAGGGGGCCCAGGGGCAACCTTCAAGTGTAGCCTTGTGCCGCTCAGCTGGCAGCATGCTCCCGTCTTGCAACCCTGCACTCACCTGTTCCTGCCCGAGGATCAGCACACCCCCTGGCTTGATAGGGTGCCAGGGGGCCAGGTTCTCCCCAGTACCAAGTTTCTCCCCATCCTGGAATGCTTCCCACATGCCGTCCCGTGTCGTCCAGGTGATACAGATATGATGCCACTTGCCGTCACTGACAAACAGGGGCAGCTGTGCAACCTGTGGACAGCAACGTGCAGGTGAGGCACCCCCTCAGGGTTTCCAGAAGTCTGACCTGCAGACGGACTGGAGGTCCAACTGCTCCCATCATGCAGGGTCCCTGCTGGTCTCCCCTTCTCTGCTTTTTGGGTGACATGGGCAACTCCGCCCTTCAGAAAGCCTTGGGGAGGGGACACTGTATGACACAGACATCTAAGAGGAAAGGGGCACGTAGCCTGGGTACAAGCCCCTGACCCCAGGGTGGCCCAGCGTTCAAGGGGACACCTCTGGTCCGGGTTCTGCTGAGGGTCAAGGATGCTGTCCAGACTGAATAGATGTGAGGTGAAGGACAAGCCCCCATCCCTGCTGTGCTGAGTCTGAATGCCTCCTGCCAGAGGGCCTGAAGAGAAGTCAGGGTCCTATTGGGCCAGCCTCTTTGGAAAACAGTCAGAACAGGTATCTACACTCTAGACAGAGGCTCACTACTATCCATCACGACACTTGCAGACTGTGTGTGTGCGTGTGTACTCCTGTGCAGTAAAAAAAAAAAAAAAGGCCTACAATTACGTGGGACTGTGTGCTGGGGGTGCACACAGGGACCCCCATATGGAACCGGAGGAAGGGCACTTCTGACCCACGTCATCCGAGCGCAGTCCCGTGAGCACAGCCCAGCCCAACCAGGTGCCATCCTGTTGTTACTGCTGGTATCCTAGCAACCCGCTGCTTCCTCCCAGGAATTGGCTGTTTATACGCCACCTAACCCAAGAGGAAAACAAGGTTCTGGCCCTGCTGTGTCCAAGGGCATTATTTAGAACAATTAATCCCTGGCTCAGGGGCATGGTCACCACTAGAAGGAGCCCAGTGAGGAGATTCCACAGCATCTCCCACTTCAACTCCATCCAAGATGGTTCAGTAACGTCAGAGTAACGGGCCAGGGCAGAGGCAGCAGGGAGCTGGAGCAGCCATTTCAATGCTCAGCTCCAGCAAGGACGTCAGGACACATTTTCTTTGGCTATGCTGAGTCTGACCTCAGAATGGAAGTTTCAGTGGGGCTCCTGGAGGTCCTGCAGATGCCCAGAGCGGAGGTCTTGAGAAGACCACACTCTTGAATGCTGAAACCAGCCAGTCTATTAAAAAGGGAGTGGTTGTCATGGAGTGGGGTAGGGGGTAGAAGCTGACCACAAAGGGGAATGAGATTTCGTGGGGGGGGGGGGGGGAAGAGGGGAGAAATGAAACATTTCGATATTTTAATTGTGCTAATCATACAAGTGCGTGCATTTTCAAAACTGGTAGGACTGTTCACTAAAAACTCTAAGTTTTCCTGTAACTTATACCTCAGTAGACCACCCCAAAAAGATACACTGAAAAAATTTCCTACACAGAGAGACACACAGAGACCCCTTCCCCTAATCAGTATGGCCTGGGGGAACAGCCCTGAGTGATTGGCCCCAAGGGCCTGTGACCATTTGGGCTGGCCCAAGAGACCCCAGCTCTATTCCTCCCACAGCACCTGGCCTGGACCCTTTGCTGCTTCTAGGCCAGACTCACGGCTTGGATCTCCACCAGCCATGGCTGCCTGCCCCTGCCCCCTACCCAGCCAGCTGGCCAGAGTGGGACTGAGTAGGTGCAGAGCTGTCCCCACTGTGAGGAGGACAGCCCCGCAGCCAGCTGTCAGAAGCCGCACGGGCTGACCAGCGCTGCTGTGATGGGGGCATCCAAGCAGACCTCACCTTGTCGTTGATAAGCAGCTCAATGGGGTTGTTACCCCATTCTATCAGCACGATCTCGTTGGCCTGCCCGGGCACTGCGTAAGAGAACGGTGTGCCGATGCCCGGCAAGGCGCTGGATCGCAGCCACAGGCACAGGGTGAAGGCGTACAGTTCAGGCAGTGTTTTCTTGATCTTGCCATACAGGTAGTTTGTGCGCAGGGGGAGGGACACTTTGAACGCATCCGGAGACTTGAACGCACTGTTGCCTGCGGGGTGGAGAAGAGAGGCCATGCTGTGTTAGCCTACTCCCCACCAGCGCAGCCCAGAGCCACAGCTCACCTGGACCCCAAATTCCCCCAAGTCAGCCCCTCCAGCAACAGAGCACCTGCTACTGGGGAGCCAACGGTGCAACATGCTACCAGCCCAGAAGTAAACAAGACTGGCCCTGGTCTTGAAAGCTTGAAGAAGCGGGTAAGGACAAGTTGAATTTAATTTTCTAGTTAAGCCAGAAAACCCTTCTTCAGCTCTTTCCTTAAAATCCTAGCCCCTTTAGCTCCTTCAGCAAGGGCAGGGTTGGGGCCCTGATGGACTTGGGTTTAGAGGCAAAAAGTCCTTAACAGGGACCTGGACACCTGATTGATAGATACTCGTCAAGCCAATAAGTCCCTGTCACTTCTCACCCTGAAGAATAAGAATCACTGCCCCCCAAGCAAAGGAGTCCACATGGGTGCCTGGACACTACAGCTTAACTCAGAAGTGGCTTTTTGGACTAAATACCTCACACGAACCACTTTGCTCATGATTTGCTTTTTTCCCTCAAGAGAAGATTGTGTCTGTAGATGATTTCCTGCGGTTTGGAGCCAGTCAGAGACAGAGAAGTACAGAGGTGCCCCTCCCCGCTGAGGTGAGCACCCACAGCCAGAGCCTTGAGCCCTTGGGGCCTGCCTGGGACTGAAGAGAAGCCCCTGACTGTCCTCATGTAAATGGTGCTTCCAAAATCTTTGAAAGCCACTAGTACGCTTAACTGGGTCTAAGTAATTTCTAATAGTTCTGACTTAAGCTCCAAATTAACAATAAAAATAAACACACAGAAGGCAGGTCCCCGTCTCGAGTTATCACAGATTCCGAAGTTTGCCGGGTATCACCCAGTTCTGTGAGTGGTCACGGCAGCAGCTTCCCTCTCAGCTGGGGACCGGATGCTTCTGGTGAAGGAACCTAAACACCCTTCGCTCATTCAACAAGTATTCATTAGGCATCCGCAAGGGGCGGGAGGGACACCATCACCGTGAGAAACATGCAGGCTCTATGGACCCAGAACCCAGGGAACCAGACAGGCCTGTGTCTCATGTGAGTGCATGAATCAGTCCCTTCTGTGGAACAGAGGCCACAACGGATGAACCTTTCTCCACTGCGATCCCCCAGACTCATTTGCTTTCGTAGTCAGGAACATGTGAGAGAAGCTCTCTGGTGCCATGGTTCACCCCTACCCAAGGAAGACCTGCAAAGAAAAGCAACATGGCCCAGCATCACCCTTTCAACCTCTGGAACAGGCAGCAGAGAAAGACTAGCCTGTGGGCCTTATGGGTACTATTTACTTGAATCTGCTGCTTGTGGACTCTTGTCCAGTCCATCCTGAGCTCCCCGTCTGCAGAGTCACTGAATACCTAGCAAGGGCTGGGAAGGCTTGGTCACCTGGGGAAGACGAGGGGGGCACGCCGGGTACAGGTGGAAGCAAAACTGAGACTAGAAAGCCCCGAACCCAATTCTGTGGATTGTGCAGTTGAGGCACCGAGGTTTGGAGAAGCGAGGGGACTCAACCACAGGTCACACAGCTAATGAAGGACAGAGTAGGGAGCAGAAGTCCCTCTCTTAACTACGTGCAGCCACTAGTTCTTAATCTGCAAATGGCCATGTTCTTCACGAAGGCATGATTAGCTAATAAAGAGAAATGGCTTCTATCCTTGCAGGTGGGCAGGCCTGCTGATTTAATAAGACTCAGTGTCGGTAATATCGTTAGCTAGGTGACAACAGATAGGTTTAATTAGACCTGGGAGAGCCAAGGGGCAGAGGAGGGGCCCACACCCGGAAAGCTGGTGCCCTCTATTTATATCAAACAGCTTGGAGGTTTAGAGGAAACTTCGTTAAAACCAATTAAGGCATTAAAAGGCCTGACCGATAAATCAGAGGCTGCAGGTGGCAGACAAGTGAAAATGGGGGGCAGCTGGGGCCAAAGAGAGACAGGTTCTGTCTTCTCAGTGGCAACGTTTACTTCAACTCCAAGGTGGGCTGTCCCTGGCTGGCTGGCCCGGAACCTGAAGGCTCCTGCAGACGAGCAGATCCCACAACAGAGAAAATGAGCATCCGTGGGCTCAGGCAGCCCAAGCCTCTGCAAGGAGCATCAGATGCTCACCCCTGGGCTCTCAGGAGCCTCCAGCCCAGTGGGGCTGGAGCCCACATGCCACTCCAGGCTGCAGCCTCTGGGCATCTTGTCTTCTGGGGTCACCACCAAGTTTAACCCCAGCTCTGCAACCTGCTGGACACGTGAATGCACGAATCACTTGGTTCTCTGACTCAGTCCCTCATCTATAACCAATACCTACCTCACACAGTGGTTGCAAGGGTTACGGAAGACACGGAATGTGGAAGTCGCAGCCTGGTGTCTGGCTCTGAACAGGCCCATAATGGGCAGGAGATGATGGACTGAGGGCCAGAGTCCCCAAAGCCCCCACTTTGCATATGCTTGACGTCCATCTCCTCTGAGCTCAGCAGGATGCTTTGAGGCACAGAATGTATTTTCCACTCTTGGTTTATTTGGGGGCTGGGAGTTTATATATTCCTTTATTCTCATCACAAATAGGACAGATAGAAACTCAGAAGACAAATTTGTCGGCAGATGATCACTTTCCTCAAAGATTCATTCCAGAGCTGGGTGGAGCACACAGAAGGATTCTAGAGTTCTCGTGGTAGGTCAGTACCAGGTCCTGGGGGCTCTACAAGAAGGCCAATCAGGGGCCCTGCCCGGTAGAGCTCAGTGCTAGCTAGAACATGAGCCTCCTTTCTGTGCCAGATGAGCTCTGAGGGCTTCCCATAAAACCTAGGTATCAAGAGTGTGGATGCTGGAATCTGGCTGGGGATGGGAGGGATAGTCATACAGAGCCAGCTGCTGGGTGGTCAAAGCCATGTTGCTGCTGCTGCTCACCAGCAGTTGGCCCAGGTCCCACTCAGTCCCCTCTCCCCAAATGATACACCTCTGGCCGAAAGTTCAGGGCATTTTTCTCATCTGTGTAATGGGTATAAGTCAAGTCCTCTCTCACAGGGGTGATGTGTTCAGCACACGCTAACACGGCAGGCTTCTATTAACCGACATCCTTGTAGCAATTCAGCCACTGAACCAGGCAAGGTATACAGCCAGCAAGGTCTCTGGCGGAGCTCTCTTTTTGTTCTACAGCTACCCCCTTCAAGATACTAAGTGACTGTGGTGTGCCTGCATGTTGCCAGGTTCCACTGTGGGTGAGGCTGGGGAAAGGGAAGGCCAGCCACCTTCACCTTGGACCCGATGCTGCCTTTCTGTCCTCCTGTCGGCGAGAAAGGCTGCAGCCGCAGCTGCTCTGCCTTCAGGGAAGGCTCTTGAGACCTAAGAATTTTCTGAGGTCACCCGGCAGAGGTGAGGCAGAGAGGAAATTCTTTCGGAAACTCAAGAATCCAAGTCTAACAGGCAAGTCACCCCCCCCTTTCTGAGAAGGATAAGGACGGAAGAAAGCAGGAAAGTGTTGAAGGAGACCTGTGACTTCTGGGGAGCTGCTGTAATAAAATGGAACAGACACACCATCCCCTTGATCATCTGGCCCTCCCTTGCCAGAGTCACTAAAGGCACAGCTGGACCTTCTCCTGTCAGTTCATGAAATCGAGTAATGAGAAACTGTCTTTGTCAGGCTGGTGCATCTGAGAAGATTACAATTTCATATCCACTATCAGCAAACTTACACTTCACTCCCAGGCCACTAGGCAGTTTGGGGGTTGATAATGCAGTCTGAATTACTTAGGGCCCTCGACCCCTTCCCTTCCTGTGCCCCATGGGAGAAACTCATGCACCCCAGTGTGAGCGGAGGAGAGAAAGAGACTCAGAATCCACTGAAGGTCTGGTTAGGAAGTGACTGAAATGTCCACATGGCAGGAGGACAGGGTTGGGTTGTTTGCCCACGCTGGTCCTGAGGGCACTGGCTTTCCCACCGATAACAGGGGGCGGGGAAAGGGTGGCTAATTCCTGAGAGGACCATCCTCAATCATGCTACTGTTTGCTCAAACAGCTGCAAGCTATTTCCATGCAGGGTCAGTCACTGCAGACACCCTGGGGGTCACTGTCTGGGATGGAAAGCGGGCCGCTCCCAGCAGTGATAGGCCCCTTCAGTCTCCACCAGGTCAGAAGATGTATCAACAAGGCCATCAAGCTGGGCAACTGTCAAGCAGAAACCCTACACCCCTACACACCACGGGAGATGCCTCAAGTTGAAAAAGCAACATTTCATTTGAGAAACAGAGAAGGGAAAGCGAAGACCTGCTGGGATGGTAGAAAATGCTGTGGTTTTTTGCACATAGGACAGGTAGGTTCAGAGATGACCCAAGAGCAGCCTCAGAGCCAACCCCAGCAAACAGGAGCAGAACCTGGTGCTAACAGTCAGCAAGCAGGGGTCCCGACTCTCTCAAGGGCCCTAGTGGCCTGTCTGTAAATGGGTGGCTATGGGGCCAGCCCCCCTCTGCCGGCTCTGCCTTACTAAGCCCGGCTTCCCTTACACTGCAGCCAAACACCAAGACAATGGGGGTGGGGATGGGGGTGGGGGGCTGAGAGGGATGTCAGCCAGAGGGCGACAGAGAAGCTGGTCAAGAACTCACCTCGCTCCAGCTCAGTCACCCTCTGCAGCAGAGCATTCAGGGCATTCTCTGTCTTCTGCCTGTGAGCAGAGGTCTCATTGTGGAGCAGGGACTTCTCGTCCTCTAGCTCTGCCACCTTGCGCAGCAGCTGCCTCTCCAGCTCCCCCAGTCGCCGCTGGAGCACCTCTCGAAAGTCGCTGGGCAGCATTGCATTGGACACATTCACTCGGAGCTGGTGCTTTTAGAAGGGGAGAGGGACATATGAGGGAGAAGTATTAAGGCCATTTAAAAAGAAATTGTGAAATGTAGCTCTAAAAGCCCAACCACACAGGGAGAAGCTTCCAAAACAGGAGTATTAAATCGTGCCAATGGCACGAAGGGGAGCACTTCACGGACGCTTTTTTCTTTTTTGTATGGAAAGGATTTCAAAGTCAAACAAGAATTACCTTGCTGCAATCTTTGAAACTTACGAATTCCATTTTCCTCTCTCAGAAAGCTATTTTCCTTCTCTTACTAAAAACTCAAAATTTTAATCACTATCTACCATCCTTGGGTAAAGACCACAACACAGTGAAGATTAAAAAAAAAAAAAAAAAAAAAAAGTTAACCAAATGGTACTAAAGCAGATGAGCTTTCATCTAGAAGTGGAAACAGCCCCCAAGTCCCAATATGGCACAAAGGTGAATAATTATGCTTGCAGAGATGTTACTGGAAAATGAGAGACCTAAAATGTGACAGTTCTGAATTCCAGGAATTTTTGCTTTGAATGCTGTTGCTAAATCCTCATTTCCTATGCCTTCTCCTCCTCTACCATCGTGCTGGCTCTGGAGGCAGTCTGCCACTGGCTAGCCATGAATCCTTGGCAAGCTATGTACCCCCTTTCTAAGCATTCCAAATTGTAAAATGCAGCTAAGAGGATCTGCCTCAAAGGACTGTTGGAAGGGTTAAAATTAGATAATACGCCGGGCATATATTTAGTAAACTAGAAATGTTAGCTGCTATTAATCATACCGAATCAAGGGATATACAGATGCTGGAAATACTGTATTTAGCCATCATGCCACAGGAAATCCTCAAATAATTTTGCAATAATTACCACCTGTAATTGAAACCTAGTTCTGCTAATGAGCATTCTGGTAAACGTTTTTAACAGAAACGTTCCACACTTCTTAAATAGGGTTCAAAAGGAAAGATGGAAGTTAAATGAGGATTTCTCTCACAAAGTTCCAAACTGCATACACCTTCCAAGAGAGAAACGTAAGAAGGTCCCTTCCCCCAAAACAGCCTGGAAGGGCACCTTAGAACGGGCGCAATTCGCGGGCAGAGCATCTTTGAAGTTAAAATCAGGTTTCCTCCGAGGCGCCAACCGGCGTGTGGCCCGGGACCCGCCCGCGCTCGCCTCCCCGCCGCGACCCTGGGGTCTCCGCCCGCTCCGGTCCAGCCCGGCCTGATTTATAAAAGGAAACACGGGACGCCGGGGACAGCTGACCGCACTCGGCAGCCGCAAGTCACCCGGCACAGCCTCTGCGAGCGCGTGCGGCCCCGGGGGTCTCGGACATTTAGAGAGAAGAGGCCGTCCCGGTCCGCTCAACCGGATCCCGGGAAGTGACTGGCCACAAGGCGGACAGTCCGGGTGCGGGGCGGGGGGGGGGGGGTGTTAACCCTTTCCTTTCGGCAAGAAGCGGGGGGGTGGGGGGTGGGGGTGGGATGCGAGCCCCGCAAGTAAGTTCGCGAACCCGACAGAGAACCAACCCCTACCCCCGACCCCAAGCCCAGCTTGCTGTGTCCCGCACTATCTGGATGGTAGAACCACGCGCCCCACACTGCCCCGCGCCTTGGATCTTTCCCACCCATCAGGATCACCCCCCCACCCAGCCCCACGCTCACGCTACCTCGAGGCTCTCCAGGCGGTCCTTGAGGGTCTGCAGCGAGCGGCTGAGCTGCTCCACGACGTGGCCGGGGTCCCGCGGCAGATCGCCCATAGTGTCCTTGCCTGTGGCTGCCGGGCCCTGCGCCTTGCCGCCCGCCAGCCCCTCGCAGCGCGCCAGCTTGCCCGTGAGCTCGCGGATGGCCTCGCGCTGCGCGCCCAGCGTTTCCTTCTGCTGCACGACGGTCTCGCGCAGCTGCAGCACCGCGGCCCGCAGCTCCTCCTCGGGGCTCAGCGCGCCGCCCTGCATGGGCATCGCGGGTAACGGGCAGCCAGCGCGCGCCGCCTCCGGGGGCAGCGCCGTGCACACGAAGCGGCTGCCGGGCGCCGGGCCGTCTTGGGCGCCGGCGGCCACGACGAGCGCCAAGCCGGCGGCCAGCAGCGCTAGCATCCCGTCGCCGCAGCGATCACTCCAGCATCAGCCGGCGGGCGGGCGCCGTCGGGGCGCGCGGCGGAGGCGCCTCCGCTGCGGGCTAAGGCCCGGCGCGCCGCTCGAGGGCAGCTTGAGCGCGGGAGCTAAGGGAACCGCCTGCTTCCCGCAGCCCACTGTCTCCGCTCCGCGTACCGCTCTGATCCGACCCGGTCCGCGCGCCCTTTCTTAAGCTGGGGGTGGGGGGGCCGGCGCGTGGGGCGCAGCGCCGCGAGCTCTGATTGGCCCGGCTGGGCGCGCGTCAGCGAGGGGGCGGGGCGGGGGCGCCTTCTCTCGGCTGGCGGGCGCGTGTGTGGGCCCGAGGCGGGGGCGCTAGCGCGGGGTCCTGGGGCTCTCAAAAAGGGAGGACTGAGGTAAAAAAAAAAAAAAGAAAAGAAAAAAGAAAAGCAAAAAAAGAAAGAAAAGGAAAAGGGGGGGGGGGAGCCGCCCCGGGTGCCTTCGAGAGCCTTGGCCGCGTGTCCAGGAGCCCCTCAGACCCACCCGAGGACGTGGGCGTCGGGGGCTGAAGAGAAGCCGGCAACTTCCCCGGGGCGGCTTCGGAGCTTCCGGCTCGGCGCGACGCCTCGCTCTGCGGCCACCGCCGCCCCCGTGGGGAGGGACCCCCCCACTTCCCAAGCGAGGAAAGTGAGGAGGAGCCCCGGGAGGAACTCAACCCAGAGCTGCCGTCGAGACACCCCCGCGGGCCGCGAGGGCCTCCTCGTCAAGCCGCGGTCGCCTCGCCCTGAAGACGGAAAGGAGATGCACGGCGACCGCCCCTCCGGGCCGCCCGCCGCGTGCACGTCCACCTCCCCGGTCCCCACCGCCACCCGCCGCGGTGGGCAAGACTTCTTAGGTCCGCGGGGACCGGAAACGCGCGCCAGACTCCGACCGCGCGGAGGGGGCGCGCGCACACCGCCTCCGCCGAGGGCATGGCGCTGGGGCGGGCGTCACGAGGCCACCGGCGGAGCTCTCCGTGCTGGTCGGGCGACAGCCCAGCAGGTGGTGAACTTACTCAGCCAGCCCTGGGCTCCGCAGGTCCATCGGAGCGCAGCCATCCCGGAGATACCACGTAGGAAAGCCGGACCCCACCCTCGTAAGCCGGCTGCCCGCAGGTTCAGTTTCCCAATGTGAGGCCGCTGCCCTCACATTCTTGGGAAAGCCCGGATTTGGACAGAAACCCCAAAAGGCAGGAGGAGCCAATTTGTTTCAAAATCTTGGCTGTGGCTTGCCAACAAGTTCAGAGAGATTTTGATGCACAGCTACAGATCGAGCTGGTTTACTGCACTTTATAAATGGAAACTTTATTTTTTCTCGGTGTTTTTAAGAAATCCGGTGGCAAGGTCATTAATCACATTATCCATTATACCAGAAACGAAATGGATTTGTCGCTTGTGCACAGAAGCTGAGGTTGATTCTGAAAACAAATTGTATCAAACTAAATGAAATTATTATGATAATATAAAATAGACTGCAATGATTAATCTCCAGAAACCAAATTTTGACCTGCTTTGCACTTCAAACAATAGTTTTCTGTTATGTAAATACTTGCGGGGTTTTCAAGGACTATGTAAATTACAAGAAAAGTTCTATTCATGAAAATCTTTTTATGGATAAACATCAGAGACCGGAAAACCTGGTCTATACAACACCTAAAGCAGAGGACAGTGGAAGTGATGGTGGTTCAGGTAAGAATATTCGTTGATAGGAAAGATATGAGGTGGGGGTGGAGGGAAGCGGGTGCCACTGTTGGTCCGCAACGCCAGGAGGTGTCAGCTTCACGTAGTAAATATGACCTTGAACAGGCTCATTCCTCCTGCATCCTTAGGTCAGTTCTTTGGAAAGCCCCCAGAAGTTCCAGTGAGCCCATATACACACAAACTGCTGTAATGAAAGCAGTAAGGTTGCAAAGCATTTTATAAAATATTACATTTTAGGTGATTCCATAAGGCACCATATCCAGACATGTTCAGAATTACCCAGATAAGGATTTCACTTTTCAGTTTTCACTCATAGGTCTCCTATGAGTTTTGTTTTTGTTTTTGTTTTTATTTTTCCCTGATCTAGGTGGATCGTAATTGGATGTGAAAATAGAGTAACATAGCCTATATTGTTCCATATATCCATTCTTGACACAGGTTGATACATTTATATTTGCAACTACTTGAAAGAGATACTTGTTCCTTTAATAATTAAATAAAGCCAAGTGTATTTCCAGAATTCTAATTTTCTCCTGAACAAAGAAAGCAGTGTATAAGAAGCCATAAAAATAACAAAGCGTATATCCCAAAATAATTACTCTTAAATTTCTCAAAAGGGATTCTAATATGAGAAATGATCAGTGAAATCGCCGAAGATGGAGAGACTGAGGCATTTAAGATGTTATTTCCTTTGGAGGCAGTATAATTAGAGGGCTCAGTTCACAAGGGTATTATGTGCTATTTAGGGTTTGGTTTTGTTTTCCTGGTGCAGTGGGAAAGGCTGCTGGCTGAGAAACAGGGACCAAGTCCTAATGCCAACTCTGTCACTAGCTAAGTGTTTTGGGGCAAGTCATTTCTTTTCCCTGGAGCTCCCTTTCCAGTGTACAACCTAAGGGGGTTAGACTAGATTCTCCAAAGAACCCCCCTGGCTATGCTCGAGAGCTGATAGTTAGAATCACTGTTCAGTGTGATGAACGTTCTAGAACCTTGTCCTTTCTGTTTCTGTCATGTAAGCAAGGAGGAGTCTGGGAAGGTGGGGTGTTTGTGTATACAGCAGGTTAACCTTCACGCAAAGATATGCTGTAGCCGTGGTTAAAACCTGCTGTCGATGACACGAAAGCTTGTCCTTGGTTTACTCACAGCGCAACAACCTTGTCTACCTGAAGGATCCTACATATCTGACTCATGCTATCCATAAGGATGGTTATGCGAGTGGCAGAGACCAGGGCCCACAGATTTTCCTCCACAAAAGTCGTGCAGATTTGCAGCAGTGAATCAGCTCCACCTAATCTCTTAGTGTAACTGATGCTGCAGCATAGTAACCACCCACTCATTCACTATGTCTCCTGGCTCCCAGGTCAGCTGAGAGCCCAGTATGGACTTCAGCCGTGTGCTGGAAATCCTGATGAGCTCATTCCGCCTCCATTTTATTGCCCCATCTGTTTGGTTCCCTTGTTCTTCTCACATGCATTTTTATCTCGGTCTTCTGGGAAATGTGCTAATTTCCACCATGGTGTCAGAGGATCCCATCTTATACTTTCTTACATTTCCTCTTCTCTTTCTCAGTGCCACTTGGGAAGTCAAGAATGGGGGTGTGAGCTCAATAACAGAATCCAAGGACAGCTTTCTGTGAACATGACTCAGGAACTGTCCTCACTGCTGAATTTCAGTTGGAAAAGGAACTAAGAGTGTGTGATGTTTTTGGGGTGTTTTGTTGGTTTGTTTTTCTTTTTTCCTCTTTTTTGTAGGATTCAGTGCAGGTACAACAGAATCTGGAGGCTCTAGTGAATTATAACAAATACTCTTTTATGCCCAAAATGCTAAGACCTTTGCGAGTGTGAATTTTTCACTAGACTGAACTAACGGCATGGTAGAGTAGAAAATGCTCGAGCTTTGGGATCTTGTTTCTGCTCTTGTTTCAAACGTAGTTTTATAACTGGCCATTTGACCTTGAGAGGATACCTTAACCTCTCTGAGTCTCATTTTTCTTATCTCTAACACCAAAGCTAAATTTACTACAAAATGTTATTGTCAGGCCTAGTGAGATAATGTATGTGAACATGTTCGGCATATAGCAGGTGCACAATAGACGCTAATTGTCCTTTTTTTTCCTCCTTTTCTCCACTGAATTTAGAGCTGCATTATATAAGTTCTTTCAGAAACAAAGTTTAAATTTTTCCTTTATTTTCCACAATATCCATTTGTAATTAAATGAAAGCAAGAATTCTTGAGAAAGAGCAGGCCAGCCTCTTTGGAGAAAAGGCAAGGGATGAGAACTCTGGAAAAATTTACTGGCATCTCGGAGAAAGTTATCCTGTCCTAGTGTGTGTGTGTGTGTGTGTTAAAATAAAGCATTGTGTTAATCATAGGATTCCCAAACTATTTCACACCTCCACTAGCTTATATCACTAGGCCATGTACCTGAACCCAACTAAAAGATTTATAGTCCTTAACATTTCAGTGACTCTGAGTTTGTATTGCTATGGGATCCCAATAGATTTAAGGCCCCCAAATAAAGCAGATGTTTTTTCTTCAGTGCCTCTGGGTTCTTCTTGAATAACGTATTTCTGGTTTAATTTGGGGAGTATGTGATAGGAGACATTGAGTTTCAGACAGTGTTCCTTACGAGTATACGATCACATGTGGCAGGAAAGCCATGATTTGGGGACTGATTGATAAAGCTACCCAATAGATTTCAATAAACAAAAAGGGTTTTGGTGGCACTCTCTAATTTCAAGCAATAGAACAAGTTGCTGGATAAACTAGAAATATTATCTTAGCTTAGTTTTTTAAGAGTAAAGACTAGTAGACTGGGGATGGGAGGGAGGAAGGGTGGAGATGGGGTGGAGGAAGTTTGCGTGGAGAAAATAATTGAAGAACATAGTCTGAATTATTCTATATTAGGAAACACTTGGAAAGTGTCTTGCTTTTACACAAGTTTCACAAGTAATGAACTTTACCTTTATCCAGTAAGGATTTGTATGTAGCCCCCTTTCTCCGTTTGGTTTAAGCACACATTTAGCTTGTTTGAATCTTTGAAAATGAGAGTCAGAAGATATATATAGAATATAGAATTTAAAATATAGAATTTTGAATTCTAGGAAACAGCTGAAAAGAGGTTAATAGGTCACATGGCTATCTAACAGCAGGACCAAGCTGGAACTCATGTTCTCTGGTTCCCAATTAAGGACTCTTTCCTCTGTACCACTCCCTAATTTACTCATTAATAACCCTTTAAAATGCTTTATCTCTTCAAAAACAACTTTCTTAAAAATCTACAATTTGCCACACCGGATCCAATGACCATTTTTCTGTGATTCTCTTGGAACTCATTACAACATGCAACATTGTTGGGTATGGCTTTTTTTTTTTTTTTAAATTAAAACTTTCCATTGTTGGTTTCTATGATATTGTATTCTTCTGGCTTTCTTCCTTGCTTTCAGAGCTCTTTCTCTCTTCCCTCCTTCCCTCTTTCTCTCTCTGTCTTTTTCTCTTCCCTCCCTCCCTCTTTCTCCCTTCCTTCCTTCCTCTTTCTTTTTTTCTTTTCTCCTCTTCTCTTTCTTTCATCTTTTTCCATTACCCACCTCCTCAATACATGTGCCCAAAATTGAGTTGTCATTATCTCTCTCCTTTCTCTCACTATTCTACCTTAACAAGTTTTATGCTTTTAGCTATGATCTCCAGGTTAATGACTCTAACCCTGATCTGTACAGAGCTCCAGAACATAATAAACCAATTGCATGCTGGAGAGACATGTCAAGGAAATACTGCCAACACTTCTAACTCAGTATGTCCTCAACTAATTTCATTGTTCTCTTCCTCATTCCTCTTTCCTTCCTCCTGTACTCCTTGTTGTGACATATTAGTGCTTTCCAAGTCATTCAAATTGAAAACTTTGTGGAGTTACCTGTGTCTTCTTTCCCACCCTCCTAGTCCGTTCAAATTCTGCTCAGTTTCTAAGTTCCAGTTGTACTTCTACAATATGTCAACTCTACATTCACTGCCACAACCTCATTACTCCTGTTCTAAAAGATACAACTGCGTCCTAGCTAGATTCTCCAACTCTACCATCTCCATTCCAACATATATTCTGTTGCCGGGCCAGTTTTCCTGAACCACAACCGTGAAGCATTTAGCATCTCTACACAGAAAACTTCCATGTTTCCCTATGCAAATTTGTAAACTCTTCTGTCTCCATTACATGCCTCCCAGTTTCCTATCCAACCTCATTTTCCACTATCTTCCTTCCTCACTTCACACTAATTCAAGGAAACTATTTGATGCTTTTCACACATGATCCACACTTTACATCCTCCAGATTTGGAGGATTCAGGTTGTTTCCTACATGTGGAATGACCTTTCTGCCAATTCTAGAACCACATAGCCTATTCATCCTTCACACCCCTGCACATGTTACCTTCTTCACAAAGTTTACCCTGATTTTGCTTCATCTGAAGCAACATTGTAAAGGACAGTTGTTTATCTTTGAATTCTTTATTTCTTTTACTACTTTCAGTCTATATTATAATTATCTTCTCTAATGGACTACAAAGTCCTTGAGAGCAACACCTAGGTCTGATGTACATTCTCCTTTAAAAAAATACCTTGTTGGATGTGCACAACAGTGATAGTGCTGTGGAAGACAAACAGAGATTTTGCTCAATGTATGATTTATTCTGTGATTTTGCAGGAAGAAAGTCACTATGTTAGATTGGCAGGGGACATGTTCATGGAGAAGTTGGGGTTTAAACTGGCCCTTAGAGAAGATAGTGGAAGGGGTACTTGATAGGAAATGTTGGGTGTCTGAAGGAGCAGGCAAGAGAAGGAAAAGTCGAAGCCATTGGAGAAAAACAAGATATGCAGTTAGTAATGTCTGACTTTTAGTCCTCTGTTCCAAATCTGTTCTCTGTTTCCAAGGATACCTTAAGACAAATTTATCTCATTTCTGGTAGAAGATGTCACTCACCTACCTAGCCTCCATAGGGAAAGACAGGGTCATTATTTTGGCCAAGTGACCAGAGTAGCTACTTGCAAGAATGAACAAGTGTAAGTAGTAACAATGTTCTGTTTTAATTGAGCAAAGGGAAGTGGGAATTTGTGTCTGAAACGTCTACACATTCCAGACTTTCTGAAATTCTCCCAGATGGATACCCAGATGGAAGTGTTACAGAAATGGTGGAGGGAGGGTTAGCATTTTTTTCTGCTGGCTCTGTAACACCACTTGGTGGGGGTTAAGGTGAACTTTAAAAGAATGAACCTCTCTCTGAGTACTATCAGATGTCTGAGCCCTAAGAGCAATTGATAATAGAGGGTCAGAGCCAAAACAAGTTTTCCAGTGTTGTTTATTCTCACCATGTTAGGTTCAGTGCCTCCTTGAGCTTTGAGCTAAAATTCTTATTGCCTCTTTCATCTCAGCTGAATTATTTATTCCCCCAGGAATCTTGATGTTCATACCTGGACCAGCCTCACCTTAGCTGAATGAAAGGTGCAAAGAGACTGCATTGTTTTAGGTTGCTAATCAGAGAGGAACTGCACTATTCTATGTCCCAGATGTCCTGTTGCCATCTCCACTCAGCCTGAGACCACATGAAGTGAATTAAACCCTCATGTATGTCACTGCTTTTGTTGCAGAGGTGGCAGCCTCCTCCAACCAGACTCTTTCTTCTTTTGCTATGTGATTCAGTCTAGCTAATGAACAGCACATCTGAGTGGAAGGGGGTGGAGAACATTTTCCTTAAATATAAGCAGCCCAAATAAATAAATTCTATTAAGATTTTCTTTCCTCTTCAACAAGAGCCAGTTAAGTGATCTTTCTTTCACTGCCCAACTAAAATGAACTCCGGTTGGAATTCATCACAAAATATTTAAAAACTCATTTAAAATAAAGGAAAAATCTTTGGTGGAAAGAGATTCTATGTTATGATTGGTTTTTAAGTCTAGCTTCCTGAAAACTACATAAGGTAATAAAAGGGTTATGAGAACAAAGGCATAATGCTGTATTGCAGCCTTGAGTCTTCAGATTTGACAGATAAGGTCAATTTAATGCCAAAAGAAAAAAAAAAAAGAAAAAAAACCTCTCATGGTATATGAAAGCAAAAAGAATCGGAGTCAATGTGTAGCATTTTAGGTCAAAGCTTAGACTTCATTCTTTTTACTGTGTTTCATATTTTTCTTTGCTATTTTGGCACTAAAAAGAATTCTCTCAATTTCCAAACCCTGTAATAAAATAAATATGCATTGAGTATGCTACTTGAAACTGCAGCTAATGTTTTGATGTTTAATCTTTATTTTTAAACAAATAAGCAGTAGCATGAGTCCTGGTTTGAAAAGCACCTAAACGTGGAAATATAAAGAATATATGTGTTTGCTAGGTGGTGGTGGGGAGGGTAGTGAGTTGGGAAGATTGCCATTTCCTCTGCAATTGAATTTAATATTAATCCTCAGATTATTACATAAATGTAATTAGCAATGCTTCAAGTCTTGCTGAAGATTATATTCACAGAGTAAACTGGCCAGGAAATACTATTTCAACTGATAATGATAAAGGATAAATACTTTGTTTTTATTTACTTCTGCATCTCCAGCTCTAGAATAGTGCCTGGCACATTGTAAACAGTCAGTATTTGTTATGGAAGATGTATTGTTGTAGATGCCCCACAGACGTCATTCCCATGAATAGGTGGTATACCAATTTAGAGTAAAAGACTCCTAACTTCTTGATCAATAAAACAGAAGGTTTATTGATAGCTTAATTTGCTTCTGAAAACTACAGGCAAGACAACTATATTGCACTTTTAATTATACATTAGAAATATGTGTGTCCAGGAGAAACAACAGAAACAAAAGCCCTCCTGATTTTGACTGCTTCTTAGGAAGTAGAGAATGGAAGAATAGCCTCGCTCCTGAGAATGAAAACTTTAAAAGGGCATTCTTTGAGGAAAAGGAGCAGAAAACAGAACAAGCCTGAAAAGACTTTTCTACTGGGATAAGCTTCAACTATTCTCTCTACATCACTGCAATTAACACGACTTATGGAACCTCAGTCATCATCTAAGCCACAGAAATACACATGTAACAGACATTGTAAATGGAATCTTGGAAATGCAAAGCAAAAGAAGGAGAACATTAACCTCCAGCGTTGCTTGTATCCTGGTTGCCATAATTCTAGAGCTATAATGTTTACTTCAAGCACAGCACTTGGGAAATGTTTGGGTTGACCTGGGTTGAACAGGAGTTATTTCTATGACACCTCCCACCCCTGTGGGCCATTATTGGCAACTGGGAGATAGAAGTGACCCCAATGAAGTTTTGTTGAATCATCCATCAATCATCATTATAAGCACATACCTTTAGGAGGCTATTTTGACAAATCTAAAACAGAAATGTTTTGTTGAAAGCTAATACATTGACCTGTTTCATGTTTAGTATCTGAGTTGATGGATTGGAAAAGAATGATACTGAAATTCAGTTTCACAATGTGCTTTACTGTTGGAAGAAATGAGAGCAACCGGGAAAGTAAACAGCAGAATGAAGGGGAAAACCTAGCCAACAAAATTGCATATCTTTTCTAGTACCTGTGGGAGGACTAGGGAATATGGCTTAAGAATTTCTGGTTGTGAAATAAGAACTTAGAGGTCATGTCAAGTAGTTTAATGATCTAAAAGCTCATCTTGAACCCTGTTATATAATGACAGTTTTTGGTCCAGACAGAACATCCAATCCTTGAACACAACAAATATTAAATAAGGAATTCATTGTGGAGATGGATCCTGTTCCTTAGGTCATTATCCCAACCATTAAATGAAGATAAATTATGTCATCAAATTCTCAGTCACTGGAACATCTCTGTCTTCAGAGATATAGGCCAGTAACAAATCAATTCCCTGGGTAGGCAAGTGTGGACTTAGCATATGGTTTATTTCTCTAAGTTCCTAATTTCCCTAGTAATTTCATACAACCTTGTGAGGCTCTTTGGTGTTTTTAAGGAATTTTTAAAAATCCAGCTTTTAGTTGTTTTCAACCAAAGGATTGATCCAAATAACCAAGTTCCCCAACTCTGTTGAGCTCAAATTGCTCAAACTCGTTACATAAGAAAGGAGAAAATGAATGGATACTAGGCAGATGTGAGGATATGAGAATGAATGCAGTCCTTTCTCCTCCCTTTCCTTCCACCAAAATTTACCCAGAATCAAAAAAGAAGTGAGTTGAAGAGAATATCAGGTGTCCTTTAGAACACCTCCCAGACTTCACTATTGAGAATATTGAGGTCCAGAAAGATAAAGAGGCTAACCTGAAGTTGTATAGTTAACTTCTGACTTCTCACCCAGCACATTACCCATCCCACCTTGATTACTTACTTCTCCATCTCATCTGCAATGATATATCAAAGATCAGTTGCATTACCTTTTCTGTGTCCCATCTATGAGCTACAGTTATTTATTTTTTAGGTAATCTAAAATAAGCCAGTGAGGTCCCTGGAGTCCAAAGAAGAGGACAGAGAAAGGGAACAGGAAAAAGGCTTGGAGAAATAATGGCTTAAAAATTTCCAAAATTGATGAAAACTGTAAACTCATAGATTTAGGAAGCTCAGTGAACCCCAAGCACAATAAACATAAATGAAACTACACTAAAGTTCATCATAATTAAATTTCTTAAAACCACTGATAAAGAGAAAAATCTTTAAAGCAGCCAGAACATCTTTAAATTACTGAAAGAAAATCTGTCAATGTAGAATTCTATAACCCAATGAAAATATATTTCAAAAACAAAAGCAAAATATGACATTTCAGACATACAAAAAAAAAAAAAAAGAAAAAAGGAAGAAAGAAAAGAAAAAAGGATAGATGGATATATTGTCACCGGAAGATCCACAGTATAAGAAATATTAAAGGTAATCTTCATGCATAAGAAAAATTACATCAAGAGGTAATATGGATCTATGAAGGAATAATGAACACCAGAAATGGTAACTATGGCGACTACGTGATTGTCTACTGAGAAAATCCTATGGAATCTGCGAAACCTACTAGAACAAGTAAGTGAGTTTAAGAAGACTTCAGGATTCAAGATCAACAGACACAAATCTGTGTTATTTCTATATACTAGCAGGAATTAGAAGTTGAAATTTAAAAATATATGAGGGGTTCCTGGGTGGCTCAGTGGGTTAAAGCCTTCGGCTGCCTTCAGCTCCGGTCATGAACCCAGGATCCTGGGATCGAGCCCAGCGTTGGGCTCTCTGCTCAGCGGGGAGTCTGCTTCCTCCTCTCTCTCTGCCTGCCCCTCTGCCTACTTGTGATCTCTGTCTGTCAAATAAATAAAATATTTTTAAAAAGAATATGATAGCAACAAAACTATGAAGTGCTTAGAAATATATATATCAAAAGATGTGCAAGACTAGACATTAAAAACTACAAAATACTGCTGAGAAAAATTAAAACCTAAATAAATGGAGAAATATGCCATGTTTGTGGATTGGAAGACTCACCATTGTTAAGATGTCAGTTCTCCCCAAATTGACCTATAGAGTCAATTCAATACTTTTTTTTTTTTAAGATTTTATTTAATTTGACAGAGAGAGATCGCACAAGCAGGGGGAGCAGCAGAGGGAGAGAGGGAGAAGCAGACTCCCCCCTAAGCAGGGAGCCCGACATGGGCCTCAATCCCAGGATCGCTGGATCATGATCTGAGCTGAAGGCATATGCTTAACCAACTGAGCCACCCAGGCACCTCTGACTCAATGTAATCCTAATAAAAATTTGAGCATGCTGTCTCTAGCATGCTATTTTGTAGAAATTGATAATCTAGTTCTAAGTTTCTAGTTCTAGGTCAAAGAACCTAGAATGACCAAAACACTTTCGAAAAAAAGAACAAAGTTGGATGATTTTGTGTCTTATTTTATGTGATTTGGGGTCTTATTTTAAAGCAATAGTCATCAGGATAATGTGGTTTGGTGTAATGACAAGCAAATAGACCAATGGAAAGAACAGATAGCCCAGAAAAAGACTCCACATACATAGTTAATTGATTTTTGACAAAGGTGCAAAGTTCAGTGGAGAAGTCTTTTTTTTTTTTTTTTAAGATTTATTTATTTGAGAGAGAGAGAGTGTACTCACAGAGAGGGGAGGGGCAGAGGGAGAAACTTATGTTTGATCATGGGGCTTGATCTTAGTACCCAGGATCACTACCTGAGCTGAAACCAGGAGTCCAGTGCTTAACCGACTGAACCACGCTGGCACCCCAGGAAGGCCTTTTAGAAAATATTTTGTATCTATGCCCAGAACAAATGAACTTTGACCTTTATCTCACATCATATTAAAAAAAATCCAAAATGGAATAAATCTAAAGTCTAAAGCTATCAAACTTCTAGAAGAAATATAGGAGAGAATCTTAGTGACCTTGGATTAGGCAGAGATTTCTTAGATATGACTCCAAAAGCACAATCCAGTTCTTAAGAGTAATACATTATATTTCAAAAAATTTAGGAACTTGTGCTCTTTAAAAGACACTGCTAAAAGAATTTTTTTAAAGTCATAGAATTGGAGAAAGTATTTTCAGATTTATAGATCCAACCAAGTCTTTGTATCCAGAATATATAAAAACTCTTAAAACTTAATCATAAGAAAACAAACAACCTAATTAATAAATGGCAAAAGATTTAAACAGATGCTTCACCAAAGAGGATATACAGATGGCTAAAAAGCACATGAAAAGATAGACAACATAGTCAGTTATTGAGGAAATGCAAATTTAAACCACAGGATGCCTCTACACATACACTAAAATGTCTGTTAAAAAAGACTGACCACAACAAGCGTTGGCCAGGATGAACTCTCGTGTACCGCTGTAGGAGTATAAAATGATGCCACCACTGTGGGGAACCTTGAAAGTTTCTCAAAAAGTTGAACATATGCCTAGCTTATGAACCAGCTACTCTACTTCAAGGTATTTACCAAAGGACAATTAAAGCTGTGTTCGTACAAAGACTTGTACATGAATGTCTACAGTGGCTTTATTTATAATAGCCAGAAAGTGGAAACAATCCAAATGTTCATCAATAAGTGGATGAATAAATAAATTGTGGGAAACACTCAGCAACAAGATGGAATGAACTGTCCTTATGTCTAACAATATGGGTGAATCTCAAAATGATTATGCTGACTGAAAGGAGCCAGAGAAAGAAGACCAATACTCATAACCCCATTTATATCAAATTCTGCAAAACGCAAAATTAAAACAGGTCAGCAGAGGGAATTGGAGTGCAGAGGGGCTGAGAAGGATTACAGATCCTTGGGAATAATGAATGTCTTCATTATCTTGATGGTGGTAACGGTTTCATGGGTGTATACGTATGTAAAAACTTACCAGGGGCCCCTGGGCGACGCAGTGGGTTAAGTGTCTGACTCTTTTATTTCAGCTCAGGTCATGATCCCAGGGTCCTGAGATCGAGCCTGAGTCAGTCTCCGCACTGGGCATGGAGCCTTCTTGAGACTCTCTCTCTCTCTTCCTCTCCCTCTGCCCCTCCCCCCACAAACAAAACAAAACAAAACACCTCACCAAATTGTATAGTTCAAATACATGAGATTTATTTTGTGTAAATTATACCTCAATAAAACTTAATAAAAAATAAAGATGCCAATGATCATGTACACATGTGAACAACACAAATAAACGTGCATGTGAGATCACGTCATGAAATCATGTCCATGAGATCATACTTTTGTACATTTGGGAATATGTACATCTAAATAATGCAAGCTTCTGATAAAAAGTATAAATATAGGTTAACAGATATACGTGAGAAGCCATAAATATACATTTGAGATAACATATCACATGATAGGATATTTGTAATGCCCCATCATGGAAACATAATGTGATTTTAATGGAGAAAACCCAAGAATATATTTTCATCCAGTGAGTGTGAATTTCCTTCCTCCTCCCTGAACTTAGGGTCCTAGCTCATGACATGAGTAACGTGTTTCCTACTGTGAACTATCTTTTCTTCTTATTCACTTTGACCTCAATTAAGGAAAACACTTTGACCTCAAGCCTTCCATGGCTCTCAGACACAGAAGCTGGCAATCTAATGCCTTGTTCATATAGCACACCATTTGTTCTGGGACACTGCAGGTTAAGCCAAGAGGATTTCTCTCTGAAACAAAATACTTTCAGTAAAGCTGCAAAGAAGAAGCTTAGAGAAGCACATTGGATAAAGACATAGAATATTTTTAAAGAAAATTATTCTTTGTTTTCTGCAAGAGGCCAAGGCCAGGACTTGAGTTAGTACAAATCCACAAGGAAGAATAGGTGAGCAATTTTCAATTCATTTGGATCTTGACTTATTTTTTTTCAAGGTTAAGCAAAACTGATCCTTAGAGAATGTTCCTGTCATAATATAGAATAAACCAGTTACATAAACTTGTAAAAGTAATACAAGTCTTTTACAACATTCACTTTCCATCTCTCTTTCTCTATCACACACACACAGACACACACATTCTCTCTTTCTCTGCCCTCCCCCCAATACAGTAAATTTGTAAAGGAATACCTCTGGGCGACATTTCCTCATCTGTAAAATGAAGAGTTGCATTATCTCTAAGGCCCATGAGAGAGCATCCAGCTTGCAAATGCTATGAGATATACTGCTCAGTTGATTGCTGTGGTTCTAGCAAAGCCAAAACCAGGCAGTATTTTAAAACACAGACTAAAAAACTTTCCTGGTATTGTGCTATGCGATGTCAGAAAGCTGAAGAGTTTTTAAAAATCTAGTAAAGCAACCTGTTTTTAAGATCTGAGTGGCATCAGAGAGCTGATATTTCTGATTTTAAAAAGCGATTAAAATCATATCTCCAGAAGTGAGTCTCAACCCTTGCTGTACATTAGAATCACCTGGGGATTTAATTAGTGCAGGGGTGGAGCAGTGAGGTGTTTTGTTGTTTCTGCTGTGCTCCTGCTCTTCAGTACTCCAGGCAAGTCTAATATGCAGTTAGGGGTGATAACACTTCTTTTATTCCATGCCAAATATAAGGATAGAAGCAGGTACTTCAGGTACTTGAATATTTGGATCTTGATGGTTTTGTTCAGGCCCAGCCTAAATCTAACAGAATATCTGGGAGTAGATAGTTTCTTTCCTGAGATCCAGACCCTCCAACCCCTGGATGGGTCACACAGGTCACAGCAGTGACAGTACATTTTAAAAGGTCAGTTAGTACAAAGCAAATACATTTTCAACATTTAAAAAAATTTTTTTACTTGTAATACTTATTCTTTGTAATAATTGAAATAATTCAGGAGTAAATAAATAAAAATACAATAGTGTTCCTCTCTGTCCCCACTTCCCCACGTCCTTTACACAATTTCCCTGAGGTAACATTAACAGCTGAGAGTATATCCGTCCATACCAGGTATTAAAATACATGTACAAGCACATACAAATATATGAACTCACTTGTGGTTTTGTTCTTTTTTTCTTCCTTCCTTTATTAACACAGAAACTAGGATTTTTTTTTTCCACCCTCTGTGTTTTATTCACTTAATCTATATCATGAGACTTCAGTTAAGCCTGGTGGATTAAATACCCTCCTGCAACCTCACTTAAAATGGCAGCCAAGGGACTGAAAAGGACATGAGCTGCAAGGATAAAGAGCACAGTAAAGGAGAAGAGAACAATAAAATCTGGGAACTGGAAAGCAAATAGAGGAGCTGCAAGTGTCTCAGGAAACCAGAGCAATGAAAACTGGAGGTTGGAGAAAGTCCCTAAACCACTGCTTTCCAATTCAGAATCTCAGGCTGTGGAAATAGGGGCCCAGGTACTTCTAAAAGTGAATGTGCAGGAACTCCAGAGACGGATGAGAGCCTGCACTAGAGCTCCTGAATCGTTGTATGGTGGCATGCTCTCCCCCACCAACAGAAGCCCAGAGGAGTAGTTCTCAAGTGTAGTAGGCATCAGAATCCCCTGGAGATTGCTGGGCCCCACTCCCAGAATTTCAGGTGGAGCAAGTCAGGATAGGCTCAGGGAATTTGCTTTTCTAACAATTTATAGGTGTTGCTGATCTGGACACTATACCATGAGAATCACTGGACTAGAGATTTCCTCTCTGATTCCAGACATGGGCATGAGGGCAAAGTTAAGTATGCAATCACTCTACAGAAAACAAGGATTGTATGAGTAATTAACATACTGAGTGGGAGACCCTCAGTCCCTTCTTCCAGCAGGGTCCCAGGATGTTAGCAGCCAGATGCCTACCCCACAAAGTGAGAGATAGAAAGTTTATTTTCTGAGGGATCTGATTACCCCAGAGGAAAAATATATCCTATGTTGGTAGTTGAGGACTCCCCAGTGAAAGGGTCAGTCCCCTGACCCTCTGTAGAGGTTCTCCCTATAGTATGATAGAATTATTTGGAAAGCGTTTAAAAATATGAATGACAAGGTCTCAACCAATTAAATCAGATGCTTCAAGGGTGTGGCTTTGGCATTTGTACTGGTTTTAAAAGCACCTAGGTGATGAAAACATATGGCCAGGGGTGAGAAACACTCCTAGTGCCGATCACCAGTCAATAAGCTATAGCCACACACACAGAAACACTTTTGAGTGCTTCACTCCTAAGGATGAATTGGCAGTCACCAAATGTCTGAGGAAGCTCTACTATGAAAGAGACCGAAACAACAGAAGGAAAAAACTCAGAGGAAATAAGTAACGCAAAGAGCAGAAGAAGACTTCACAAAAGCTGTAAATTATATCTTCAGAGATAAAAGAAGATATTCCATTCATGAAAAAAAGAACAAGATGTTACCCAAAAAATGTTCAGAGAATTAAAAAAAAGAGCTCTCACAAATTAAAAATATTCTGGTGGAAATACAATTTTCCGTAAAGGGTGTGGAAGTTTAGTTGAAAAATTATCCCTTGAACAGGACAGAAAAAGAGAGATGGATATAAAACATCAGTTCAAGGGATCCAATACCTGAGTAGTAGATGTTCCAGAAAGAGAGAACAAAGACAATTGAGGGAGGGTTATTAAAGTGATAATTCAAAAGAATGGCCCCCAGAGTAGATTGGTGGTTACTTAGAGCTGTAGGGGAGACCAGGGAATTATTGCAAATGGGCACAAGTTTGTCTTGGAGGTGATGGAAGTGTTCCAAAGTTAGATTATGGGGATAGCTGCACCACTCTGTAAATATACTGAAAACTACTGAACTGTGTCCTTTCAGTGGGCATATTTTATGGTATGTAGATTATGTCTCAATAAAGCTATTTTTCTAAATGTCCGGAGAAATCTCAGTGCTCAGATTGAGGAGACCACCAAAAAAGCCCAGTACAGAAATAGACCTACACTAAGCATGTAATCACATAATTTCAGAATACCGGAGACAAAGAGAAATCTCTAGAAGCAAAACTCTCAAGGAAACAAGCAATTCACACACAAAGGATCGGGAATTGGAATGGCATCATACTTCTCAGCAGTGACAGTTAACTTTACAAGGCAGTGCAGCATTGTCTTTAGAATGCTAAGGAAAATATTATTTCCAGCCTGGAACTCTACCTAGCATAAGGATGAAGAATGGCTGGAACCCATTGGCTTATGCCCAAGTGAATAAGGAGACAAAAACTTTACTCTGAAAGTCTGTAACATTACACATCTCGCTTTGTTAAGGCCAAAGTGTGACTGATGGTTGTGTTGAAGCCAGTGTGCAGCAGTCTGCTAGCTGGGGAGACAAGGCAGTGGCTCACCTCCACTTCTCAGGGGGGCTCTATTGTTTTCTGTCTCCATGAATCCAGCACGTCTCATAATTTGAAAAATAACTGAGTGGCTCAGTTGGTCAAGGGTCCGACTCTTGATTTCAACTCAGGTCATGATCTCGGGGTCCTGGGATCAGCCCTGTGTCAGGCTCCCTGCTCAGCCTGGAGTCTGCTGGAGATTCTCATCCTCTTCCTCTGCTCCTTCCCCTGCTCTCTCTCTCTCTCTCTCAAATAAATAAATAAAAAATGTAAAAAAAAAAAAAAACTATGTTAAATTGTGAACGTGATCCTGAAAGAGAAAGCCCTTAGCAAGCAGTGGCATTTTATAGAGTTGAAGAATCCTGGATTTAGATCACATAGCCTGTGTTCAAATCCTGGTGGCATCACTACCTTCTTCTAACTTGGGGTCAATTACCAAACGGCTGAGGTTTAACTTCCACTCCTGTAAAATGGGATGATACTATCTTCTCACGAAGTTGTTGTGAGGATTAAATGAAATATGTTAAGCCGAGGGCATGGTGCCTGATACAGGCACTATTAGTAGTAATAGTAATATTAATATTAGTGCTAGTGGTGGTAGCAATAAAATGAAGAGGTCTAATAAAGTGTTGTCATTGAGCAACTTGGATTTGGTAGCTCATAAATGCCAAAGACATGTACATGCTCAGGGTTCAGTTTGTGCCTTATAATACCAATATTCTTCAAGGAAAACAAAACAAAACAAAACAGACAACCTATATATATTTTTCCATCCATACTGAGATAGATTTTTCATTCTACTCATGTTCTTTCAGAAAGAGGCCTAATAGCTTACATCTCTATCTGTAACTATTTCAGAAACACAGCTTCGAGGTTTGAAAGCCTTCTCTTTCTATTTCTCATTGTTAACATCATACTTACAGCATCTCGAAAAGATTCAAGTACACAGTTTATAGGTGTGATTTGTCTATACCAGGCATATGTATTAAGAGACGAGCAGAGAGGGAGCATGAGTTAGGAGATGATCTTATACGTTCATGGCAATTCATGGCTTTGGAATATGTCCTTTACTGCATTGCAACACTGAAAACATCTCAGGCAAAATACCTGGTTAATGTCATGGAAGCAATTCAGATAAAAACGTCTGATGTCAAGAGGTAACAAAAACATCCCAAATAAGACTGAGCACATCTAAGCATACAGTTTTGTGTTTACTTGTCATCTGCCCCCTGGTATATGAAGAGAAGGATTCCATGTCAGCCAGAACAGAGGCACGTGGCTGGGCGCAGCTGTTGTCCTCGGGTGGGGGTCAGTGAGGGCCTGAGAGACTGGGAATGGTGACAGACAAGAGAGGTGATATCGCTCCTCTTTTGATTGCTATGCCCTTGCTCCACAGAGTGGGTGGAAATGCTGCCCTCACCTCAGGGTCTGTACATGGGCTCATCCAACCAGTTTGGCATCTCCACCACTCACTCATCCCCTCTCAGGAGACACATACCAGACACCACTCGAGTGTTGAGAAGTTATTCTTAAAAGACAACAGACATACAGCATAAACTGCTTACAGGAACACATATACTCCAACAACTCCCCCGCCCCCCCACACACCCTGATCTTCTAATTCACAGACAGTACTTTAAAACATCTGCCGAAATTTCTTAGGTGCTTTGTCCTTTGATACCCATAACAACACCATGTGGGGCATCACTGTTTGCTTTCTTACAGATGAAGAAGTCAGAGAGGTAAATGGCTGACCAAGATTGCATTATTAGGTATAGTAAGTTATTTAATCCTCCTCACAGTCCAATTTTACAGAGACGGAAATGGGCACAAAACAATAGACGGCAGTCCAGAGAGGTTATGTTACCTTAGAAGGCGTTCTGTGCTCTAAAGGATCCTACTTTGAGGGTTTTTTTTTTTTTTTTTTTCCTTTCCTACTCAAGGCCAAGGTACTTTGCCAAATTAGCTATGTCTTTTTAGGAACTGAAGGACTTGTTAGCAAATACCAATTAGATGCCTACTCTGGATGCAACCCTGACCATGTGGGGCTGTTGTGAGGAGCAGCTCTTCTGGGAGAAGAGTGATCCCTCCATCCCATGCCTCCCACTTTGTTGAGAGGTGACATAGTGCTGCGACTATCCAGGCCTTCTCCACGTGAAGCACCTGCACATTTTTGCCTTGAAAGTGAAATCTGTATATCTGCTTCCTGCCATGTGAAGTTTCCTTACATCTGTATGTCAATGTCGTGTAGGCCTCCAAGTTACCTCTAATTCCAGTGTTTCAGTCTCCATGCATTAGTCTGTGTTCATATCCTGTATTCTTCTGGAGACTTTAACCTGTGCCCTTTGGCCTAAACCTTCTAAGCTGGGGTCCTAAACTGTCCAATCTCTCTTTCTTTCTGGAGGAATCACTTCAATTCCCTGACTACTTGGTTGGCTTTCTTTGAGATTCCTTCCAGATCTCTGGCCTTTCCCCCCTGAATTCCTGTATCCAGAATGACACCGAGCTCTTCTGTAAACATCACATTGAATCCCATTTCCGCTGGGTGAGTTCACCTTCCTCGCGTGCTTGATAGATACCACTGGCTTTCGTGCTCAGAGGGAGCCTGCACTGAGAACTAGTTCCATTCTCTCTCTAGGCCCGTTTGAACAAAAGTGTAATTACCTTCAGTGGTTTATTTCCATCTTTTGTTTCTGTTGAGTGGTCCACATGCCCCCCACCCGGGCTGCCATATATTTATTCAGTTGTTTAGGAGACTATGTGCCAGGCATCCTGTGAGGACCTAGAAATGCAATAGTGAACAAGACAGCCATGGTCATTGTCCTCTCAGAAAGACTCAGTAGTAAACAAAACACAGTATGAGCAGCATGACTGCTGGAGAAGTACAGAAAGTCTGAGGAACACAGAAGAGGAACACCTAACGGACACTGGGGAATCAGGGAAGATTTCTAAGAGAAAGTGAGAAGTAGGGAGTAAAGGATAAGGAAGAGGGAGCCAGTCAGAGGTGCTTGAGGGAGTGGTCATGGGAAGGGAGGAAGTGGGGATAAAAAGAGTGTCCCAGACAGACACCCCTCACCTCCCCCCACCCCGGGCACACATGAGCACACACACATACACAGGCCTGGTGCAGCCATAAAAATTAAAAGAAATAAATTTTTCTTTTTCTTTTCTTCCTAAGGTCAGAAGCAAGACATTCAAGAGAAACACTGAAAAATGAGGCCACAAAGGTAAGCAGTGGTCAGATCGTGCAAAATTTTATGAGCCATGTTAGGGCAACTGGACATTATTCTGAGGACATTGGGAGGCCATAAAAAAGTTTTAGGCAGGTCAGCCCTCGTGTGATCAGGTTTGCATTTTGGAAAGGTCCCTGGCTGCAGCATGCTGGGGCCCAGGAAAGAGGGAGGTGATGAGGCATCATCTTCATTAACAAAAGAAGGGTGTGGGGCACCTTGGTTGTCCAGTCCATTTAGCATCTGCCTTCGGCTCAGGTCATGATCCCAGGGTTCAGGGATTGGGTGCCACATCTCCCTCTCCCTCGACCCCTCCTCCATGCTTGTGGTTTCTCTCTCACTCTCTCTCAGTCAAATAAATAATAAATAAAATCTTAAAAAAAAAAAGAAGAAGAGTATGCCATGTGTGCACCTCCTGTGTGTGCACCTCTCCACATCACCCCCAGGCCCAAGACACTTGTCCCTCAGCTGCTAGGGGAGGTGATCTTCCTCAGTTCTCAACTGAGAACCTCTCTAGGATCTGTCTTCAGCCACCTCATCTCAAGTCATACTGCTCCCCTTGGCAACCACATCCAGTGATTGGTCCATGGAACAGTTTCAGGGTTTGGGCCTTGTCTCAAGGCAGGATAGGATGACTGTGAGGGGCTGTCCAGCTCCAGACCTCCTATGAAATAGGCTGAGACCCCTGTTGCAGCCATATCACAGCTCCACTCCTTCATCCTGTAGTCCTCCACATGTGTGGGACTCTAGGGCTCCCCAGGAAACTTCCTGATTGCAAATCTCAGTCTCAGCCTGTTCCCTGGTGGGACTGTACCTAAGACTGCTGGGATCAGGAGTGGTCCCTCTTCAGTCCCCTGAAGTGGGACTTTGGCCCTTAGTCACTGACCAGTGGGGTGGCCTAAGGCTGTATCAGTGGCAGGTGGAGATCTGATGTGCTGTCATGGTAAAACTGGGAGACCTTCATGAAAGAGAATGGGGCTGGTTGGCGGAGGAGTCCTGGCAGGGTCAGTATCTCTGGCTCTTGAGAGCTTAAGGGCCTAAAATAATACTACAGTGATATGAATGATCCCAATGAAATGAGATGCTTTTTAATGGGTGCCATTGATGCCTTGAAGAAAGACTATAAAAAGCAGAGTATGAAAGTCATAGGGCCTCCTCAACAGCATATGAAGAGACTCTTAACTCCCACATCTATAAGATGGGAAAAGTCAGGCCCAGGACTTCATCATGGGAGTAGCCCCAGTCCTTGAAAATGGATTGAGTTCTCAACCCTAGCAAGTCTGCTCTGTCAACTCAGGACCTGAGCTGGGAAGAAGCACCCTGAGAACTGAGATGGGGTCATTCTGGTGGATACACTTGAAAACCTTGAAACCCCGGATCCCTTGAAACCCCATGACCCTGCTATGGTGGCCCACGCCCCCGCCCCAGCTGGAGGTTAGCTGGAAGACCATGCAGAAGTGGTTCCCTTGCAATGTGTAACCTTCTCAGAATGTACACCTCTTCCCTCCCAGCACCGGACAAAAATCAGGGGTCAGGTCTTAACACAAGCCAGCTGGGGAAGTGGAAGGTCTGCCGAAGGAGGAAAGTGACTGTCTCCAGGAGAAGAGTACGTAGGGACTGGATCCTGAGGGTCTGGACCACCCAGGGAGAGGGGCATAAGATGGCATGAGGGAGAGTTTGTCGATGTGGAGGCACGTCTATATCCATGTACCACACGTGACTCTTGTGGAAAAGGTGCCAGCATACTGCCAGGACAGACCGTGGAAGCTTGGAGAGAGCACTGGCAGACATCAAGTGAAGCAGAAATGACTGAGCCGCTGTGGCAGATGAGGACGAAAGAGTCAAAGGCTTGGAAGTGCACATTCCCCAGCACACTTCCTACACACAGCAACTCGACTGCGACAAACAGCTTAAAATGGCCAGGAAGGTACATTCATTTTAATAGCTCAAAATGAATTTGCCTCCACTTTCAATTTTTTTTGGAAAGTTTTTAATTTACAAGAAACTCTCTCTCAGTTCACTTGAGGAAAGTGCCCCTCGGTTCACTTGAGGAAAAAATGCCTTTTGTGGCTCATGATCATTCTGAATATGAAGTATTTACTGAAGGAAATTTCCTTTCCTAAGAGAACTTAGTAAGCAGATTGTTCAATTTTTCTTTTTCAGAGAAAGCTCTCTGCCATATCTTTCTTGAGAACAAATTTGCCAAATTCTTATCTTCCTGGCTGGTGAAAAGGTTTACCCTGGATAGCATCACTACTTGGTTTTCATTATTTTATTTTTCCTGGCTGGGCCATGTAATTTCTTTCCTTGTAATTTTCCCTGGTATGCTGTGTGAATCACATACGAAGCATCTTTTGAGTCATTTCCTATTAGTTAGGCATCTGGGTAACATTTCAATTTTACTAATGGTGTTTTATTTTTTTATTTTATTTTTAAATTTCAATTCCAGGATAGTGAATGTACAGTGTTATATTAATTTCAGGTATACAATACAGTGCTTCAGCAATTCTGTACATTACTCAGAGCTCATCACAGTGTTCTCCTTAATCCCAGTCACCTATTTCTCCTATACCCCCACTGACCTCCCCTCTGGTCACCATCAGATTGTTCTCTATAGTTAAGAGTCTCTTTCTTGGTTTGTCTCTTACTCTCTCTCTTTTTTTTCTTTGTTCATTTGTTCTGTCTCTTAAATCCCGCATATGAATGAAATCATATGGCATTTGTCTTTCTCTGACTGATTTCACTTAACATTATACCCTCTAGATCCATCCACATTATTTCAAATGGCAAGATTTCATTCATTTTTATGACTCAATAATATTCCATCATATATAATTACCACATCTTCTTTATTCATTTATCTACTAATGGTATTTTAGACCACATCAAATAACACCGATACAAGAACCCCACAATGTTAACAGACTCTGAATGAGCAATTACTCTGCATCAGGCACTGTTCTCAGGACTTTGCATGATCAGCTCATTACACCCTAACAGCAGCCTTGACTGGAGAACCCCCATCCTCCAGGCAAGGAAGCTAATGGTAAGGAATGTCTCGCGACAGAAAGTAAACAAATTGGGAAGTTTCATCTCCAGGACGGATGTAGAAGCTGAGCCAGAGGCCATCTAGTCTGTGTGGGAACCCTGCCCACAGTGGACGGCTCAGCCTTTCCCAGGCAGTCCTGGTCAGGCAGGGCTTAGTGTCCACACATCTGAAGGTTTGGGACTTAGAAGTCTAGCAATGTCCATTGCCAACCCCCAATGAATAATGAGGCAGGCTTTGTGAGTTCACCAACTATAGAAGGAAATTTAGGTGACCCAGGTTCTAGCCCTGCCCAGGAACAAATAACTTATTCTCCTGGGACTCGGTCTCTCCATCCATAAGAAGAGGGCATAGACCAGATTAGGAATTGCATATTAGTGGCCTGTGGGACCCTGGAAGCTCACAGGGCTGTGTGTGTGTGTGCGCGTGCGTGTGTTTTGGGTTTTTGTTTTGTTTTATTTTGAGGCTGTACATCCTGTTTTGTTTTGGTTTTTAAGGGGTTGTATTAAATTTGTATTCCTTTAAGATGACCAGTTCAGACACAGGGCCCACACCTCCTTATTGCTGTAAGCCTGATTTACACATTTACATGCTCACCTGACACATATCTCAGCAGGCTTTTGAGATTGCGGATTTGGGATTAAATGATCTCTGAGGTTCAATGTCAGTGGTGTTTTTTCCCCCCTGGAGTCCCCTGAGGAGATGCAAGACTCCAGGAGGGCAGATTAGGTAAGGGAACTGGAGCGGTTTGCTGACCCTGCATGTTCTTAGTGTCCTGGGATCATAGACACTTGGCTGGCCTTGCCTGGTGCTGCCCAGTCCATAGTGCCAAGGAGAGCGAAGCAGTGAAGAGTTCTGGCTGGGAAGGTGGAAGTGGATGTGAGTCCCAGCTCTCATTCACAGTCTCTGAGCAGTGGTCAGGACGCCATGGGAAGGAAGCATCAGAACCAGCAGAAGCAAGTGCCTATACTTTCTGGCAGGGTCTACAGTTGTAGTGACCCACTGAGGCAAGGGGGAGCTCCTGTGGTCTTCAAATCCATTCCCCTGGGAGCAGATCAGCCTTGACCGTGCCAGTGTTATCCTTGACAGATCCAGCTCACTGCTCTCTTTTGCTGTCTGTGGTTGTCATAGTTACAAGGCTTCAATGCCCCTGATCCCCCTCTTTGTGATGAAGGGGCTCAAACTTACTTCTTACCAGGGCCAAGAAGCCCGTTGCCAGTTGCATACATAGAGTTCACCCTAGGATTGTATTGCCAATGCCATTTTGGCCCCCAAATGTCCTGGAGAGTATGGAGTTTCTTTAAGGTGTGTGAATGACCTTGACTTTCTTCCTTGTAGTCCCTCTTCACTTACTTATTCCATGCCCAGCTCTGTGACTGACATAATCGGGGCTGGTATTATCCCTCAAACAATATGACATTTCAAAACACCCAGGCATCAGGTGGACCGAGATAATGTCAGGGAAGCTCAATAGGGTTCCTCTCAGGCCCTAATGAGAAACACAAAGGAGCAAATTATGGAGACTTTCTATAGAGCCTTCTGGTGAGCGCAGGAAGGGGGTGGGGTAAGAATCCTATCAGTAATCAGGGCCTTTTTGAGAGGAACTAGTGTTATCTGTCTGCTCTTGAATCCAGATTGAGTTTTATAGGTGAGAGAACTCTCTTCCCTCTTGGTAGATTTCTCTGTGTGAGCTTAGGGAAAACATTTCAAGCTGAAGAGAGAATTAGATCAGCAAATGACAGTGTGTATGTGTACCCCTGGCAGAGAAGCCCATAAATGAATTTTGTGCCTTTTGTTTTGGCTCTCAGCTAGAATACCCTGTTTAAATTAATGTTTTTAACAGCATTACTTGAGCTGTACTATTTTTACGAGCTATTCTTAAGGTCGGAACTTTTTATAATTGTTCATTTTGACAGAACTCCTCTGAGGTACAGTAGGATTAAAATTGTTTATAGGGGAACATGAGTCCTTAAAGATAACAATGCACAAGCTGATTTTTAAAAAGACACTATATATTTTTATATTTTTGTGACGTAAAATACTTAGGAAGCCAAGGCTACTTGAGAAATTATTTTATTCTTTTCTCGCAAATCTTGTAGCATTGAGCATTATGCCTTATACATACATAGTAGGCACTCTGTGGATGTTAAGCTGAATTGAGTTTATCAAATATTTATTAAGTTTTCTACATTTAATTATATGGTTTTGCTAGAGTAGGAATCCTACTCTTAATAGCTTTATTTCAATTCCAGTTTTGCAAGGTAGACTTAATTTGCTTAATTTATCCCAAATAGCTAAAAAAATTATAAAATATTTTGTCATTAACATAATCATTGTGAAGTAGACCTAGGCTGAACACTTTTTCCAAGCAATGCAGCTCATATGTAGTTTAAAGTTAAATTGGCAGAATCCTTAAACAGATTTTTATTTTTTAAAAGGTTTTATTTATTTATTTTTAAGAGAGGGAGAAAAAGAGCATGAGCAGGGGAGAGGGGCAGATGGAGAGTCAGATTCTCCGCTGAGCAGGGACCCTGGGATCATGACATGAGCCAAAGGCAGACGCTTAACCGACTGAACCACCCAGGCACCCCTTAAACAGATTTTTAAAATAAACTTCTCCTTGATTATCAGACAGCATTAGTCTGATCCTTTGGAGTCCCAACCATCTTAGAGCTCAAAATATGTTTGTGAGCAGTGCAAAGCGAAACAGAAAAAGAAAGAAACTCACCATCTAACCAGCTGCGTTAAGAGGAAATCCATTCCCACCTGTCTGTATTTGATTGAACCTCCATAAACCACCAATGCCACACACCCTGGAGGAACAAGATTAAAGACCTACAGGAGTCGTCTTAGAGATCTTCTTAGACAGGTGCTTTTCACACCTCTGCAGTTTATCTAAGGCTCACTTCACAAAGACTTGGAGGGAGCCCTGCCCTTCCTGAAGCACATGAAGTAAAATAAACCCAGAGCTCAAGATAAGGTGTTCCAGGCTCAAATTCAGGATTGTGTGAAAGACAGACAGAAGGGAGATAGCAAGCCTCCTTTTACTAAAACCCTATATATTTGGCATTTCCTATATTCAGCAGAAGTCATCATTGTTCACTTACTCGTTTATTTCCTCATTCAGCCCATTCAGATGGAGTGCCCACTGTGTGCAAGGCATCATGCTAGGAGTGTAAGGGATCTCTGGCAGGACTGTTGAAATGACTTTCCACCCTACAAGTTGATGTCTGGCCCTATAGGTGTGATTACTGTGTGGATCCACCTCTTTGTTTACACCCAGGTATTTGGAAGGATAGGAATCCTTAATCCAGTCTGCCCAGTCATCCCGCATACTTTAGGTGAGGGTGGATGTGTAATCCAATAAGTAAAATCTCACTTAGACCAAAAATATCTGTGATTCAAACTTTAAGAAAAAAAAAACACCTTAAAATTCCAGAAGTGAACTGTTATGGATTGAATTGCGTCCCCCAAAATTCATTTGTTGAAGCCCTAAGCCCCCAATATGACTATTTGGAGATTAGGCCTTTGAGAAGGTAATTAAGATTAAATGAGATCATAAGGGTAGGACCCTCATCTGAAAGGAATGGTGTGTTTATAAGAAGAGGAAGACATACCACACATCTCTCTGTCCCTTTCCACATGTCAACAGGAAAGAGGCTATGTGGGGACACAGCAAGAGGGTGACTTGCTGCGATAGAAGGAAAGGCCTCAACCAGAAACCAGCCCCAGAGACACCTTGATCTTGGACTCAGCTTCCAGAACTGTGAGAAAACAAATTTCTGTTATTTAAGCCACCTAGTTTGTAGTATTTTGTCATAGCAGCTAGAGCAGATTGACATAGAAGCATCGCAAAAATCCCCCAAACTGTTTCCACAAGATTATGGCACTTAGTACATGGCCAAGCACACAGAGTAGAAAGTAGGCATTTGTCAAGCGAGTGGTAAGGAGACAAGTCAGGGGACCCCTGGTCCATCAGGTCATGCAGTGGGCTGGGAGATGGGTCCAGTTACCAAGTGATGACCTCTCCTCTGTCTGGAAACTACAATTGCTCATCTAATTTAGACCCTCTCTACTCTCTATTATGGGAAGGCTCCACAAAGGTTGGATGATGAGATGACACTGAAACACCTTAAACTTGAAAATAAAAATGAGAACACTTGACCTTTTCCTCTACATGCTCTTCTCCAACGTACTTCCTTCTTTAGCTGAAGAGTAAAGGCAGAATGACAACTCAGGGTCACCTGCACTTCTTAACCTGCTGTACATGGCAACCCCCTCTTGAAGGAAGAAGATGCACAGCCGGTTCTTTGGTGCCACAAGAGTTACAAATTACAATCCTTCTGGAACTGGGAGAAGGCCCACATTGAGAAAAATTGTAAAAAAAGATTTGCCTGTTTTCACTCCTACCCCCACTTGTGCCAACTGCTCCCAAGTTGCCTGGATGGCACATTGGATCTGACAAAATAGTCGTCAGTATGGTCTTAGAGATTAAGATTTAGTGACTGATACTGGCCACACTATAGGCTGGGTTTGACAGAGTTTACACACAGAAGATATTTCTTTCTTTTGAGGTTTCCTATCTGAAATTTGAGTAACTTCCAGCAGGTTACTAATGGTCCCAATGGCCAGACTTTCTGAATAAGAGGCTCATACAAAAATGAGCAAAAGTTAGGATGCTTTCCCACCCAATGGTTATTTCTATTAACAGAAGGTTTTGGAGTGTGTGGGTGGCTCAGCTGGTTAAGTGTCTACCTTTGGTTCAGGTCATGATCTCCAGGTCTGGGATTGAAGCCCCACGTCGGGCTCCCAGCTCAACAGAGAGTCTACTTCTCCCTCTCCCTCTGCCTCTCCTCTTGTTCATGCTCTCTCTCTCTGTGTATCTCTCTGTCTCAAATGAATAAATAAATTCTTTAAAAATAAATAGTCTAGAGGTGCCTGGGTGGCTCAGTGGGTTAAAGCCTCTGCCGAATTGGGCTCTCTGCTCAGCGGAGAGTCTGTTTCCTCCTCTCTCTCTCTCTCTGCCTGTCTCTCTGCCAACTTGTGATCTCTGTCAAATAAATAAATAAAATCTTAAAAAAATACATAGTATATTAACTAAAAGGAATATTATTAATATTTTTTGCATGGTTTGTCTTTGGAAGGATGGCCTATAATTCAGAACATAATTTTTAAAAATATAAGTATTTTGCTCAGTGATTATTTACTATTTCCACCGTCTGGTTATATTGCAAATTTGAGAAGAATAGCACAAGCTAACTCAGCCAGTTGGAGGACTGTAGGAGGAAACTTGGAATTTTCCATACTTCCATAGGTTTTGAACTCCCTGAAGCCTGTTTTCACTATAAATCTAGCTGCCTTATCCCACTCTAACACTCTCATTTGTACTTAACACTCTCCCTGTTAATCCAGGAGGCATCTTCCCTACTCCCACCCAACTGAATTTCTACTTTTCATAAAAATTCAAACTGTACTTTTAATTATTTTTAGTGAAACTAAAATGTCATATTTAGAAATATATTTTAAAAGGGGTCCCTGGCAGGCACAGTTGGTGGAGCATGTGACTCTTGATCTTGGGGTTGTGAGTTTGAGCCCCACGTAAGATGTAGAGATTACTTTAAAAAAACTCCTAAAAAAAAATAAAATAGAGGTGCCTGGGTGGCTTAGTTGGTTAAGCATCCAGTTCTTGATTTCAGCTCAGGTCATGATCTCAAGGTCATGACCTCAAACCCCACATTGCCCTCATGGAGTCTGCTTAAGATTCTCTCTCTCTCTGCCCCTCCCTACTTGCTCTCAAAAAAAATTTTTTTTAAATAAATAAAATTAAAAATTAAAAGATAAACAAAATAAAAATGAAAATATATTTTAACAGACTTCCAGTTAAAGTTGGCAGAGTAAAGGCAATTTTTACTCTATCCCCTTTACTTGAAACTCACCAAAAATAAAAATAACAAAACATGAAGGAGAGGAGACATAATCTTTAATAAAGCAAGCAAACAGCTACCACCCATTTCACAGACTTTGGGAGCATCGCTGTGAAACACTGTGACATTGGACTTAAATACAGGACCTACCTATGTAAACAAGTTATAGGTATCCCCAAGGATACAGGTCACACACCTGTTTAAAAAAATAGATAAATGTTTTTAAAGATTTTTTTAAAGATAAAGATAAAATTAGATCCCTCATACTTCATATCGTTTATGAGAATAGACTCCAACTGGATCAGCTATCTAAAATGCTATCTGAAACTCAAGAAAAAACAAATGTTGGCAAGAATGTAGAGAAAAAGGAGCCCTCATACACTATTGGTGGGAATGCAAATGGTGCAGCCATTGAGGAAAACAGTTCCTCAAAAAATTAAAAATAGAACTGCCATATAATCCAGTAATTCCACCAATGAATATTTACTGAAATAATACAGAAACACTAATTTGAAAAGATACATGCACCCCTATGTTTATTGTAGCATTATTTACAATAGCTTAACTATGGAAGCACTGAAGTGTCCATCAATAGATGAATGAATAAAGATGTGGTGTATATAAAAATATGCAATGGAATATTACTCATCCATAAAGAAGAATGAAATCTTGCCATTTACAACAACATGGATAGAGCTAGAGAGTATAGTGCCAAGTGAAATATGTCAGTCAGACAAAGACAAATACCATATTATATCATTCATTTGTGAAAGTTAAGGAACAAAATAAATGAACAAATCAAAAAAGGGACAAGTCAAGAAACAGACTCTTAACTACAGAGAGCAAACTGATGTTTACCAGAGGGAGGTGGGGATGGGGGTGAAATAAATGAAGGGGTTTAAGAGTACACTTATCATAATGAGCATGGAGTAATGTATAGAATTGCTAAATCACTATATTGTAAACTAATACAAAACTAATATAGCATTGTATGTTAACTATACTGGAATTAAAATTAAAAATTTTCTTAAATTAAAAAGCTACATAAATCTAAATTTATCTAAATAAAACCCTACAGGTACTAAAATAAAACATGGATAGTAAGGAACTTAATATTATAATAAATATATATGGATTAAACTAAAAAAGTAAAATAAAAAACACATGGATAGATTTCTCTTCAACCTGGGTGTAGGGAAAGGCTTCTAACTGTGACTCAAAACCTAGATACAATAGAAGAAAAATTAATAAAATTTATGAAAGAAGACATCTCCCTTCCTAAAAAAGAAAGAAGGAAAGAAGATTGCCTCATATACATAAAGTTAAAAGGCAACTAACAACCTTGGAAAATTATTTCAACATATATCACAGATCATAAGTTAATATATCTAAGATATACACCACTATTTAAAATTGAGAGAAATTTTTAAAAACATAAAAGAAAAATGGGCAAAAATATGAACCAACAATTCACAGAAAAAGATATAAAAATGGTTCTCATATGTATAAAGATATGTTCAACCTCATTCATGATAAGAGAAATGCAAATTAAAACTACATTGAAATATCATTTTTCATTGATGGATTGAAAGAAATTCAGAAACATAACAACACACTATTGGTGTGACTGAAGGGAAATGGGCTCTTTTACAGATTCCTGATGGGAGTACAGATCATTACAACCCTCATAAAGGGAATTTGTCTAGCTAACAAAACTGTGTATGTTTTTACCTTGTAACACAGCAATTCATTTCTGAGAATTTTCCCTGAAGATACACTCCTACAATAGAAAGTACTGGAAACAACCTAATTGTACACAAAGCAGAGTGATAGAATAAACTGGGGTACATTCACACAATGGAGTACTGGGCAGCTGTAAAAAATGAAGATCTCTATGAATTGATTGAGAGTAATTTCTAGGATGTATTATTAAGTGAAAAAAAGTAAAGCACACAAAAGCACCTATAGTATGCCATCTTTTGTGTAAAGAAGAGAGTAAATTAGGAAATATGTATCTCTATGCTCATTTGACCAAAGAGAAATACAGGAAAGATAAACTAGAGACTAATGATACTGGTTACATACAGGGTATGATTGGGAATGAAGAGACAAGGGTAGACAGAATGAGAAGGAGAAGACACTTTCTTGAATGTAACTTTTTGTTCAGTCCTGCCTTTGGAACAACCTCAATATTTCACACAGAAAGAAAGAACTTAAGAGGGACGCCTGGGTGGCTCAGTTGGTTAAGCAGCTGCCTTCGGCTCAGGTCATGATCCCAGCATCCTGGGATCGAGTCCCGCATCGGGCTCCTTGCTCATCAGGGAACCTGCTTCTCCCTCTGCCTCTGCCTGCCATTCTGTCTGCCTGTGCTCACTCTCTCTCCCTGTGCTCACTCTCTCTCCCTCGCTCTCTCTGACAAATAAATAAATAAAATCTTTAAAAAAAAAAAAAAAAAAAAGAAAGAAAGAACTTAAGAAAGAAGGAAAGAAGGGAGGAAGGAAGGAAATCATCAGGGATGGGGGAGGAATTCTAAAACTGAATACAAACAAAACAACAGAACCATAATTCAAACGAATAACATGAGCACGCAGAAATGAAGGAAAAAGAACTAACCCAATTGACTTTTGAACACAGTATTGGGAGTAAATACCCTTGGGCTAAATACAAAAAACTCTAAATAAATATTGAACTCTAATTGAGAGGCTTCATTTTTCTCAGAGGCATGAGCTAGCAATTCTGAAATTACTTTCTGAATATTCTAGGATTGAGCTAATAAGTAAGTTTACTGTGGGTAATGGATATCAGGTTTTTTGCTGTCAAAGAAAGGAGTTACAAATACGGAAAGAGAGAAAGGTGGAATGAACCCTACACAATATTATGTTGAAATTAGAGCTATGAGTGTAAATTTGTGAGTTTTAGTCTAGTTAGATAATAGAAATGGATCTAGATTGTGAGGGTATGGATATCTATACATGCATGTGTGTATGTACATATGATGATACAAATATCTCTCTCAGTTCTGCTTGCTGAGAGACGTACTAACACCCCACCAGCAGTGAGCACACCTAGTGCCCAGATTTTGGTTTCTAAATACTGTTCTCCACCAAGGAACTAGAGCCCTTTGGAAAAATGGCTGGCCCTAGGCTAGAAAGGAAAAAAGCAAGATAAGCCTGAACTATCATGTGCCAAGAGGGAAAGAAAACAATATGAAAGAAATGCTCAAGGTGTAATCAACATATGTCAAAAGGACACAGTAGCTAGCTTGAAGGAGTTCCTGGTGGCAAAGTAGGGGACAAGTTGAGCATCAAAATAAATGATAATGGCATTATCATTATTATAACCTATCAAATCCATGAGTCCACATTGATATAAATAAATAATAGGGGGAGGAAAAGTTCTCCTGTTTTATATATGTTTGGTTTTCTTATGTTTATATATTGATTTTTCAGTAGTTTAATGGAGACATAATACACATACTGTATAATACACCCATTTAAAGTATACAGCTAAGTGGTTTTAATACAATCACAGAGTTGTGTAGCCATCACCACCTCTAATTTTAGAAAATCTTTATCACCCTAGGAAGAAACTCTGTCACTCTTCACTTCTCCTCAACCTTCACTTCTCACCGCACCCCTCAGCCACAGGCCACCACTGGTCTACTCTCTCTCTCTCTCTTTGTAGATCTTTCTGCTCTAAACATTTCATGTGAATGGATTCATACAATATGTGGTCGTTGGTTACTGGCTTCTCTCACTTTGTGTTTTCACAGTTGATCCATGTTGTAGCATGTATCATTACTTTACCCCTTTTTATTGCCAAGTAATATTCCATTGTATGGATATACCACATTTTATTTATCTGTTCACCCTTTGATGGACATATGGATTGTTTCCACCATTTAGCTATTATGAATAAATATGCTATGAACTATGTGTCCAAATTTTTATGTGTGCAAACTCATGACAATTCATGTACATATTTTTATGTGGATACATGTTTTCATTTCTCTTGGGTAAATTTCTCCAGGAGTGATTTTGCTGACATATGGTAACTCTGTGTTTAACATTTTGAGGAACTGCCAAACTGTTTTCCACAGCAGTTTCACTACTTTTACATTTTGCATTTTACATTCCCACTAGCAATGTATGAGTGTTCCAGTTTCTCCTTATCCTGTTACTATCTGTCTTTCTGATGACAGCTGTCTTGCTGAGTGTGAAGTGGTATCTCATTGTGGTTTTGAATTACATTTCACCAATGTCTAGTGATGCTGAGCATCTTTTCATATACTTATTGCCCATCCATATGTCGTTGGAGACATCCAGATCTTTCTCATTTTTTATTGGGTTATTGGCCTTTTTATTATTGAGTTGTAGAAGTTCTTCGTGTATTCTGGATACAAGTCACTTATCAGGTACATGACTTGAAAATATTTTCTCCCATTCTGGGGGTGAGTGGTCTTCTAACTTTCTTGAGGGCATCATTTGCAGTACAAATGTTTTTAATTTTGATGAAGTCCAATTATCTATATTTTCTTTTGTCATTTGTATTTTTGATGTCATATCTAAGAAACCAATGCCTAACCCAAGGTCATGAAGATTTACTCTTATGTTGCCTTCTAATCGTTTTATTTATTTATTTATTTATTTATTTATTTTTAAAATTTTTATTTATTTATTTGACACAGAGAGAGAGAGACAGTGAAAGAGGGAACAGAAGCAGACGGTGTGGGAGAGGGAAAAGCAGGCCTCCCGCCGAGCAGGGAACCCAATGCGAACCTGACCTGAGCTGAAGGCAGACGCTCAAAGACCAAGCCAGCCGGCACGTCCTAATAGTTCTAATTTTAACTCAGACATTTAGGTCTTTGATCCTTTATTTAATTAATTTATTTATTTTTGAGAATGCTATGGAAACAAAGGCATCTAACTTTATTCTTTTGCTTATGACTAGCCAGTTGTTCCAGCACCATATTTGAAAAGACTTCTTTCCCCACTGAGTTGTGTTCGCACTCTTCCCGAAAATCAAGTGACCATAAATGTTAAAGTTTTTCCCTGGATTTTCAATTCTACATTATTTATCTGTGTATTTATCCTTATGCCAGTACCACACTGTCTTGATTAATATAGCTCTGAAGTACAAATTAGAAAGTGTTAGTTCTCCAACTTTGTTCTTCTTTTCAAGATTTTTTTGGGCTGCCCTGGGACCCTGAGAAGGGTCAATTTTAGAGTCAGCTTCTTAATACTTGTTAATTTCTGGGGGGAAAAAAAAACAGTCTGCTGGGATTCTGATAGAGATTGTGTTTAATCTGTAGATCAGTTTGGGGGAATATTACCAAGACTGCCATCTTACAATATTAAGTTTTCTGACTCATGAGCATCTTTTCATTTATTTAGACAATCTTTAATTTCAGAAAGCTTATTTTTTCTTACTGTAGGAAGTCAGCTTATAACTGCAAATGGAATGATGATATTAAAATTTCATCATTTGGCAATCATCATAGTAATGACTGATTGGATAAGAATCATCAATGAGTACAAAAATTAGTGGGTTAAAATTTAAGACATAATAAGATATTTACATAATCTCAAAGTATTTCCTCAAAAGATACTTATTAATTAAGCAGAGAATGAGATAGAACCTTTAGATCGGAGAAATGCTGTAGGCACCACCTTAACCTTACTCTCTCATTTAATCCTCATGCCAAAATCCTCTGATAGAAAAGAGTCTCTTAATCTCACAAAACAAACTGAGGGTTGCTGGGGAGGGGATAGGGAGAGAGTGGTGGGGTTATGGACATTGGGGAGGGTATGTGCTATGGTGAGTGCTATGAAGTGTGTAAATGACTCACAGACCTGCACCCCTGGGGCTAATAAAACATTATATGTTTATAAAAAAAATTTAAAAATTATAAAAAAAAAAGAAAGACTGTCATTAACCCCATTCTGTAGATAAGGCAACTAAGGCCTTTAGAGACCGAGTAACGTGCGCAGAGTCACACAGCTAATAATTGGTGAAGTTTTTCTAATTCCGAAGCCTGTGTTCTTAACTGCAATGTTAAACTGAACACTTTATTTCTGCCAACCAGTCTATTGTGTCAATAATTTAAGTGGAGAAATGTCAGTATTGTTCTGAATGAAAGTCATTTACGTATCAATAAAAGTCACAAATAATGGCTCTTTATGCAAATATCCTCCTTGGACTGTTAGCCAGGAAAGAACATCTCTCCTGAGAAATTTGTCTGCATTGTTTTGTCAGACAATGAGAATTATACAACTCATTTCTCTTTCTTCTTCTCTGCTAGGGAACTTAAGCTAAAATAAGTGCTCAAGTGGAGTAACTCATTTGGGTGCCTGGCAAAGTCTATTTCTAATTTGGGGGATCTGTATTGTTCTTATTAGTTGTCCTGTTTATATTGTGTTTAATTTTGTAAGCAACCTCAAATCCTATTTGGAAGTCAGTAGGATATAAATAACAAATTAGTTAATGTGAATATGCTAAACAATGTTGAATTGTACACTTTACTCAGTAAATTATCTGGTCTGTGTAACTCAACAAAGCTGTTTTTAAAATGAGTAAGTTCATTAACGAAATTTAAAGATACAAAGAAAGGCCAGGTGAGAGTTTGTGAAATTATCAAAGAAGATACTGTACTGGGAGAGGAGGCACATGGCCTCTAGAAGTCAGGGAGGGTTGAGTGATATGAACTGCAGGGCAGGTCTCTTCAAGCAGGGGCATTCAGCAACTGGGTGAGTCTGAAGACTAACCACTATACACCATGGACTAGAAATAAAGTTGTCTGGTCTATGGGCTCAGGTCATGAAGCCTTGAAATATAGGCCTGGGTGATGGGGTGAGTGGTGCCTCACATATCAGGCTGAAAAACATGGAGCTGATTTTCCAAGCCAGGGGTTGCAGACTGGCAGCTGTCATGGCATATCTGGCCACAGATTGTTTTCTCTGGCCCACACACTATTTTGACAAATTTTTAAATTAGTTGCCAACATTACAAATTGGAAAATTCATACAAAAATCCACATTTCCTGCTTATCTTGGAAATCAGAAAACCGTCCACATGGCCTGTATTCTCACTTGGCAAGGGTAACCTAGAGTTGAGAAGCATATGTAGTGCTTTGGTCAGTCCCACCTTCCTCTTTTAGTCATGCTTCCGGCCTGGTCCGCATAAGCATTTGAGTTTGTGACTGTAGCCCAGGCAAGGGAGAGCTGCTGACATTTTGTGAGAATAGAGGGAGACATTGATGCTTTACGTTTTGTGATGCTGAATCATAGGATGGACTGAAGGGGAGAGAGGAGATTATAAGCAGAGAGACAAGAAGGAGTCCAAAATGAGTACGGAAAGAAAAATATTTGCGGGGAGGAATAGGCAGAAATCCAGAAGTGGTTGAAATCATGAGATGGAAATTTCCCCATGCACAAAGCAGTCTCAGAGTTGCTGGGGAGAAGACATTTTAGGGTTCATTTGCTGAGCACTTGGGGATGTAGTACTGTATGCCAGTCACCCTTCATTGTGCAAAGGTCAGTACTTGCCCACTTCTTTCTCATTCATTGGGCATATCAGGGGACCAGTCTCCTGCCATTGTAACCAAACTGAGTTTGCTCCTTGGTGATAGAGACTACAAGAGGGGGACTTGTCAAAGGAAATTTTATTTGCAACAAATGGAGATCATGGGGAATAACTTCCAAGGCCATGATTCCTTGAGTGAGGGTGAGTGGGTTTCTTTTATTCATTAGGATGAATATTCAGCAATGGGAGTTTTGTCATCACATGTAAATGGGGGCCATAATGTTTTTGCATGGTGTACTTAGGAAATATGCCCATACATGTACCCTATGTTATGTTAATGAGGCTTGTGCTCCTTTTTGAGTGGAGATTTTAACATTATAACGAAGTAGAGGTAACTGTTGGGCACTCCGTTGTCCATCTATGCAGGTGTGAGTCAGTGGTCAAGCTCCAACTGCTCTAGGCCAGCCAGAGCTCCTTCTGTTGTTTGGCTCTAAAAGATTGGGTTAACATTTCTGTGAAGAAGAAGGAGGGGTCAGTGGGGCTTTTGCTGGTGATAGTTTTAACCTTTAACCCTATGGGACATGGTTTCACCATGTCAACTCCAACAGGCTAACCCTGTGTGGCTGACATACAGAATTAGCCCCAGTGCATGGCTCTGTCTGTCTCAGTGAATTGCTATACATATTAATTGCTAACTAAATCATATCTTTCTGCTTCTTGTGATTTAGCAGACATCCCGCATCCTTGTCCTGGAATATCATATCCTTGTCTGCTGGTACATCCTTCTTCTCCATTAGTGAAAAATCTCCTAGTCTGACTCCACTCTGGTTTCTCCTCAGTTTCAGTTGCTCCTTCCCATTCAAAATGGATAACCCAGAATTCTGTTTCTGCTTTAGATGAAGAAAGGCAGAAAGAATGTCACTGCTACCCTAATAACAAGAAAATCATAATTTTTACTGAACCTATCAGAAAGCTGAGGGTACAGGGCAACCAAGTAGTCAGAAAACTAAGGAAAGATGGGGTTTTTTAAGGAAAAAATGAGACACGGGCACTGAATCATTTGTGGTAGAGCACAGGAGAAAAACTAACCAGATTCCATACAAATGGGTAAGAAGAATCCAGGGAAAAAAATTTAACTTTTAAAAACCAAAGAAACATTTATATGAGAGTATAGAACCATGGGAGCAAACTCTCACTTGCAAGCTCTGCTCCACAAACCTCTATTGTATGCTCACACTAAAGACTAGACATAGGATGGGAAACCAGAACATATCTCACAAGCATAGAGGGCTGCCACTGTGGCAGAGGCACAAAACTCAGTATTTAGGACTCTTGCCCCCTTTGGGATCAAGCCCTAAAGTCCTGAGAGGGGATGGGCAGAAAACTTGATCATCCCCAGAACACAAATGATGACCCATTGCAGGTGGCATAACGGTAAAAGAATAAGTCTGCCCCTGAGATGGGGTCAGGAGGAAATCATTCTGAGCCCAGAAGCCTATACTTATACCCTTAGATGTCTCCTACTGCTGGTAAAGGAACAGGAAACTCTCTCCCTCATAAGACCCACTGAGGTTACAAGATAGAGTTTGGCTACCATAGGAAGGTAGGTTGGATCTGTGAAAAGTCCCCACCCCCAAACCCAGGGACACAGGGCCTGTGTCAAAGCCAGATCAAGAAACAGAGAATATTTTTGTTCACGACCCCTAGATTATCCTCAAGTGACAGCAACAGCAATCTACTGCAGGGGAAAGGGCAAGAGCATGGAACCCTCTTTCAGGTGCAGACACACAGAGAATACAAACAGCTGACAGCATTACAGAAATGATTTAAAAAAAAAAAACAAAAACAAACCCTCTGCACCCCAGCTACTGCTCTAAACACAAGGCATCTCTAGAAATGTTTGAAGCTGGTGGTGCACTGAAGATAACTACATCAACAACAAAACCCAAACCCAGTTTTATTCCTGACTAAATTGACTCAACCCCCACATTAAGGCTGAGAAGAAAAGGCTTGCGCATTTGCAGGCATATGTCTTTATTTTAGTCTACTACTCTAGATACTGTGTCTGACATTCAATCAAGATTTACAAGACATGCAAAAAAGCAAGTGAAAACAACTCCCTGCCAAGAGATACAGCAATCAAAAGAACCAGACTCAGAAATGAACCAGATCAGTTAGAACTCTGAGATAGAGATTTTAAAATAACTATAAATAATATGTTGAATGCTCTGTTAAAAAGGTGAAGAACATTTATAAACAGTTAAACGGTTAAAATTAAAATTAGTTAAACAGCTAAAATTGAGAGGTGGGCACTATAAAAGTCAACTGTAAATGATAGCATTTTTAAAAACTAGTAATAAAGAGAAGCGAAGTGCTTTCAAAGGGCTCATCAGAGTAATTCACCCTGCTGAGAAAAGAAAAATGAACTTCTAAGGGAGGTCAATGGAAATTCCCCAAACTGAAACACAAAGAAGAATTTTAAAAAGAGCAAAAAGAAATATTTAAAGGATAGAGCATCCAGTTGGTATGGGACAATAAAAAATGGTCTAACATAAGTGTAATTGAAATCCCAGAAAGTAAAGAAAGAGGCAATAAGGCAGAATAAATATTTGAGGAGATAATGGCTAATAATTTTTTCTTTCTTTTTTTTTTTTAAATTTGACAGACAGAGATCACAAGTAGGGAGAGAGGCAGGCAGAGAGAGAGGGGGAAGCAGGCTCCCCGCTGAGCAGAGAGTCCGATGCGGGGCTCAATCCCAGGACCCTGGGAACATGACCTGAACTGAAGGCAGAGGCTTTAACCCACTGAGCCACCCAGGCGCCCCATGGCTAATAATTTTTAAAAAATAAAATAACATCAAATTACAAATCCAAGAAGATCAGAGGACCACACCAGAATAAATAGCTTATCCTCCAAATACTAACAAACAAAAAACTCAGACACATCCTATTCAAACTTCTGCACACAAATGATAAGGACAATATCTGGAAGGCAGCTAGAGGAAAACAGACACATTACATAATGAGGCATAATTATAGGAAACTTCATCAGAAACTATGGAAGCCAGAATATAATGGAGTAACATCTTTAAAATATTGAGAGAGGGATGCCTGGGTAGCTCAGTCAGTTAAGCGGCTGCCTTCGGCTCAGGTCATGATCCCAGCGTCCTGGGATCGAGTCCCGCATCAGGCTCTCTGAAGGAAGCCTGCTTCTCTCTCCCCCTCTGCCTGCTTGTGCTCTGTCTCTTTCTCTCACTGTCAAATAAATAAAAAAATAAAATAAAATATTGAGAGAAAAAAAAAAACCTGTCACCCCAAAATTCTCTCAAAAAATAAACATGGGACACCTGGGTGGCTCAGTCAGTTAAGCATCTGACTCTTGATATCAGCTCAGGTTTTGATCTTCAGGTCATGAGTTCAAGCCCCATGTTGGGTTCCACACTGGTGTGGAGCCTACTTAAAAAAATTAAAAAATAAACTTAAGAGAAGGACTTTACTAGACAAACAAAAGCAGAGAAAATTCATTATCTGCAGATGTATGGTATGAGAAATGTTAAAGAAAATCCTTCAGGAAGAAGTATATGGTATCAAACAGTAATTTGGATTTGCACAAAGAAATTAAGATCTCCAAGAACAGTTTAAAAGAAAATGAATGTTTTTTAAACTTCTTTCTTATTTTAAACTGTCCTAAGAGAGAACTGACTACCCAAAGCAAAAATGACTGCAATATATTGTGACAAAGGATTTGTGTGTAAAAGATATAAGAACTCTAAAAAAAAAAAGGAGGGGGGGGCAAAAGAAAACACAAACAATCCAATTTTTTTAATGGGCTAAAGTTTTGAGCAGACAATTTACCCAAGAAACTATACATATGGCAAATAAGTACATGAAAAGATGCTCACCATCATCAGTCATCAGGGAGTTGCAAATTCAAACCACAGCAAGATGCCACTGTGCCCCTGTTGGAGTAGCTTCAGACAGACAAAAATCTGGCAGCCCTGAATGCCTGCACAGATGAGACAGCCGAAGCTTTTGTCTTTGTGGGTGTTTGGGTTTCTTTGTGTTTTCTTTTTGTTTTTATTTTTGTTTTTTTATTTATAAAGTGAGTTTACTTAAAGTTTAAATACACAGGCTTCCTTCTGTTTTCTACAGCAAGCATTCTAAGATTAAATGAATAATCTTCTTGGCAACTATTGTATGCTAGGGAGACATTAAGCCAGAACTTTTTAGTTAACATTGTTGTTTCTATTTATTTTTTTGTTTGAATGTAGTTGACATAAAATGTTACATTAGCTTCAGGTGTACAAATGGGTGATTCAACAAGTTTAAGCACACTCTGTGCTCACAGTGTAGCTACTGTCTATTAACCATATAACACTATCACAGTATCATTAATCGTGTGCCTTATACTGTGCCATTTATTCCTGTGACTTATTCACTCCATAACTAGAAACCTATATCTCCATCTGCCCTTTATGCATTTTGCCCACTTCAAACCCCCTCCCCTCTGGCAACCATCAGTTTGTTCTCTGTGTTTACAGGTCTGATCCTCCTTTTTGTTTGTATGTTTGCTCATTTGGTTTTTGTTTTTTTAGACTCCACAAAGAGCGAAATCATATTTGTCTTTTTCAGTCTGACTTATTTCACTCAGCATCCTACATTATTGATGCGAGTACCAAACAGTACAGGCATTTTGGAAAAACAGTTTGGCAGTTTCTTATAAAGTTAAACATGTACTTATCTTAAGACAAGCAAATCTCAGTTCCGGATATTTACCTGAGAGAAATGAAAACTTATGTTCACCTAAAACTTGAAAATGAATACTTATGGCACCTTGATTCATAATCACCAAAAAATACTGAAAACCCATCCAACTGTCTTCAACTAGGAAAGGGATAAACAAACTTTGGTCCATCTATACTGTAGAATATTATTTAGCAATGAAAAAGAATGCAGTGCTGATACCCACAAGAATAAGTTTCAATCTCAAGTGCATTGTTAACCAACAGAAGCCAGACTCTGAGGCTACATACTGTGTGATTCCATTTATATGATCTTCTGGAAAGGCAAAATTATAGGAATAGAAAACAGATCAGGGATGCCAGAGGCAGGAGACAGGTAGAAGTGTTGACTATTGGTAAGGCGTGAGGTAAATTTTGGGGGTGATGATGTAGTTGCACAACTCTGTGCCTTTGCTGATGTTACAGTGAACTTGTGAACTTGGCTTTGAGGAGTTTCTTCTGGCTGCATGGCAGTGTGGCTTACGGAACACTGACTGGCTGTCAGGCCACAAAGAGGCCCATGGACAAGGCCTTGGAGCCTTCACTATGGTACAGTAGTCTACCACACACTAGCCCCACATCTCCTCTTAACCACTCACAAGAGACTGATGTGTAAAACCAACTTGATAACTTATGAGGCGACCAAACTACTAAATAATATTAACAAAGGCTTGACAAGCTCCTTCTGCTCCTGTAGGCACACCTGTACAGGACGCTAATTATAATTAGGAGATGATTTAGAGAGCCAGGAACCAGAGAAGGGAGCAGTTAAGCCACTTCGTAATGAGAGTGTTTACTGCAAGGGCCATGGGTGCCTTAGTTGGTGAAGTGTCTGCCTTCAGCTCAGGGCATGATCCCAGGATCCTGGGATGGAGTCCTGTGTTGGGCTCTTTGCTAGACAGGGAGCCAGCTTCTCCCTCTGCCTGCCACTCCTGCTGCTTATGCTCTCTTTCTTTCTCTCTCTGATAAATAAATAAATAAATAAATAAATTCCCTTTAAAATATTTTAATTAAAAAAATACAGTGTTTACTGCATCAGGTTCTGTGTATCAGTCAGGTTTCTGTGCCAACAATGCTGTGTAACACACCCGACATCTCACTGGCCTAAAACAACAGTGTTCGTTTCCCATTCACCAGTTTGCGGGTGGACTGTGGAGACCCTATTTTGTGCTGCAGTCCGAGTTCAGGTCAATTCCACATGTGTCTCGTTCTGGAACCCAGACTGAAGGGACTTCTGGGACAAACTCTTCTCATGGCGAATGGCAGAAGCAGAAGAGGCAGGCAAAGACCCCGTTCATGTCACAGCCACTCACATTCCTCCGGCTAAAGCAAGCCAAGGCTAAAGACAGCAGAGCTGGGAACAGACTTACCTCTGGGAAGCCATGGCAGGGGCAGACAAGGAAGGAAGGATTGTGTACAGATAATGCAATCCGTGCCCCCCAGGGGGAGTCTGGGAAGTGCCTCTGCGCCACAGGACTATCCCTGCGCAGGGACTGGACCAGGGTGCTGAACTGTCAGCAGTGCTGGGGCAGGTGGGGGAGGGGGTCTTCTCCGATGACTTTCTTTCTGCTCAATACAACCTTTCTTTATATAAGTTATGCATTAAATCCAATTACAGTCCTGCTGACTGAGGACTCTCTCGTAAGGTGACTTTGCCTACTCAGCTCCATAATTCAGCTCTCCAAGGTGAATCTTCTTCCCCTTACTTCTCTGTTCTTTTGGGATGCCCCACGACTGCACCCAGTTAGCTCCTCCACGAGAAGGCCAGCTTTGAGGGCAGGGACCATGTCTTAGAATTTGCTATGGTCTGAATGTTTGTGTCCCCTCAAATTCATATGTTGAAACCTGCCCCCAAAAGTGATGGTATTAGGAGGTGAGACCGTCAGGAGGTGATTAAGTCATGAGGGCTGTGCCCTCTTAAATGGGACTAGTGCCCTAATAAAAGAGACTCCATCGGGCATCCTTGTCCCTTCCACAATGCAAGGACACAGCAAGATGACAAGGTCTGTGAACCAGGCAGGTCTTAATAAACACTGAATCTGCTGGTGCTGTGATCCTGGACTTCCCAGGCTCCAGAACTAGAAGAAATACATATGTGTTGTTTATAAGCCACCCTGTCTGTGGTATCTTGTTACAACAGCCCGAAGGGACTAAGATCCGTTCTCCAACTATCACAACTATGTGGAATTGAGTATTGGCTTCCAGGAAAACTGATGCGAGAGCACCCATTTTCATTGTCTGTGTCCCCACTAAGCTCACTGAGAAGGGGTATCTCGATCACTAGGGTACCTGTAGTGCCCAGAACGGTGCTTGACACAGAGAGGTGTTTAAGAAATACTTGCAAGTAAATGAATAAATGAATGAGTCAGTGAATTCTCACTCTTCTCCCCCGCTCCATTCCCAGCTGCCAGTAACCTGCCCATCTTCTCTGCCTCTCAGCCTGACAGCCTGAGAATTGTCAAGGACATCCCCTAGATCATTGTCCCTGCCACAACTCTGCCAAACAGGCACTTCTCACAGGAGGACAGAACGGAACGTTCCCTCTCGACACCTTTTCCCACTGGTTTTTGCATTTGCCTCCCTCAGACTCAACAATGGCTGATTCAAGGCCATGAGTCATGCTGGCTCTGAGTGTGAATTAATGGGGGCTGTTGGATGGACGTCACAAGAATCACACCCACTGACAAGGTGCTGTTCTCTGTTTGCTCAGAAACCAACAAGAAACGGTCTTCTGGCTATCTAGGGGGCCAGAATCCCAGCCCCAGACCCCCCTTCCTCAGGTAATTGTGCAGATGAGCCTCTGCCTTCCTTCCCATGGCACATTTACAACACCTGCTCCCAGCCTCAGTGCACAGCTCTGCTGCGCCACTCAAGGAGGCCATTGTGTCCTGTTCATCTTCGCAGAGTGCCATTTTTGTGAGCAGACCCAGTGCCTGTTGCCCAAGAACCATTCAGAAGCGAACACCAGAATCTCCACTGACTGTTCTGTTCAGCTTCTACTCATTTTTGCTCCTACTCGTTTTTGCTACACATTCAATAAGTGAGAAAAAGGTGCCCTCTCTGTCTCCAAACACTGATGGGAAGGGGGAGGGGGGTCCCTCCTGTCACAACACATTTCCTTCCCTGTTCCTTGTTTCTGAAGTTAACTGGTGTCCGCTCAGGTCTGCTGGTGCATTTTTAAAAGCATTGTAGGGGTCAGGGGCCACTTATTGATAATAGGAAATCAGAAAAAAATAAGAAACAGCTTTTATCTCTGTGGGGGTCTTTGGAGGCCCAGCTGCTCCTTCAACAAGGCAGCCAAGGCGACCACACTGTGACGGTTCATTGGCTGAATGGCCTGGTTCCTGACATCAAGTCAGTCACTGTAGCCATAAGAGGACAGGGACACAGTTAAATGCCGCAGGTGGGAGCACTTGGTTGAGCCCCTAGGAAGCAGAGGATTCCTTTGCATATCGGGCTCACTTTTTTCAAGAAGGAAGAAGAGTCTTACTTCAGGTCAAGAACGGCTGGCATAGCACCCTCAGGTCTCTCGTGATTGGAATGGGGGGAAAACGAAGTGTTGGGAGTGTCAGAAGAAATCTCTGCACCTCTTGGACTCTACCACACTCCTTTCTCTTTTTCTAAATGCACGCTTGACACACACAGGAGGCAGCAGCCAAGAACAACATCACAAGCATAGAGCACTTTACAGCTTCCATCTTCACACCTGTTATCTTTTTTATTCCTCACTGCCCTTTGCATAAGTGTCATCGCGGTGCCCATTTTATAGATGAGAAAACTGAGGCTTGTTGAGGTAAAAGGAATTGTCCATGGCTAACCAGCCAATGAATGGTGAAGTAGAGATCCACTTCTGTCTCGGGCCAACCTATCACGTGTGAATCATTTCCACTGACCCCACACAGAAGGAGGGAGTGTGATGTTGTGAGCCTGAGACTGTGTTCATACCCAGCCAAGCGGGGGAGGCTCCTCCTGGCTGTGAGCTGTGGGCGCACGCTGCCAATGCCAACGTATGGGATGCTTGGGAACAAAGGCATCATCTTCTCCACGAGGAGCAGCCCTGGGCCTTCTGTAAAATTGTGTTCGTGTTCAGGCTGGTTGCCAAGGGCATGGCTGATGATTTTGCTCTGGCAGCTTGTTGATACCCATTAACTTTGCTATCTAGGAAGTGCGCCCCCAACCTCCCACCCGAGTAGTTCCCTCCACCTCTCCTCAAGTTTTTCCTTATTTCCAAATTAATCCACATCCTGCCACCACAGCAGTAATTGGGGGCAAATGCTTCAAAACCTTAAACTGCATGTAGATGGAATATTTTTTTTTGCTTCCCAACCAGTGGTGCCCCTAATGGAATCAGAAAACTGAGCTCCTCTCTCCTGTCTTTCAGCTGCATCTTACAGGCTCTTGGCTTCCTTTGTCAGGAGAGTCGTTCTGTTTCTGTGGAGCGTGTCTTGTCCTACAGGGAGTCCGGAGTCGTCTTACGCTGAGCCAGGGCTTGGAGGCGGGGGAAAGAAGTTGGCCAGAAATAAAGAGATCTAGGCTCCTTTTGTTCTTTGCAGACAGGTGCCTGAGAACTTTCCAGTGCTGGCCCAGAAAAGGAAAGTCTATCCGGTTACAAGACTAGTCTATTAATTTAGTTAAGCCTGCAAAGCAAGTTCTTTATCAGATTGTGAGTTTGTTTGTTTGTTTGTTTTTTAAATAATTGCCATAGCGTCTGGCCCTGACAGAAAGGAACTCAGCATCAGAAACAGTTGTGGTGCCAATGTCCTAATGACACAGGGATAGCAGCCTCTACGGAGAAAGACAAATGTCAATTAGCGCAGAGCAGCTTTGTGCTCGTATTTTTGAATATGAGCCAGAAATGTCTCAAAGCAAAGGACAGTAGCTGTGAGTCAAGGGTTCCCCCCAACACACACACAGTTTTGTTTTGCCTGCTCTTAGATCAGCTAAACTAAATAGAAATATAAATTTAAATAGAAGCTAACACACACACACACACACACACAGGCCATCATTAGTGGTTCCTCTGGAACTCAGGATCTAGAAACTGTCACGTTCTCGAAAGCCGGAGTGACCTCCAAACATCCAAAAATTCCTTAACACTATTTCAGTGTGATTGTCACAGCCTGGGTTCCTCATCCACAGACTGAGCTCATTCTTCTCCCTCCCCGAACAGAATAGGCATGCCCTCGAGGATTCTTCTGAGAATTTCCTGCTGTCCCTTTGTCACTACTCAGGATCCTGATCACAGGAATGCAGTTTGGACCCCACCATCTTCAAAGACCTCTGCAGTCCTAGCAGCAGCCACAGAAGTGGCATCTTCTCATGTCCTCCCGATGCCTGACACCCAGAGCTTTCTCTTCCCCAGGCCTCTTGTAGAGCTCCTTCCCTGCCTAGGGGTGGGGGCCGTGGGACCCACCCTGTTGGTGTCCAGGAACCAGGGGTCAATGAGGTGCCTGGATTTCAGTTCTGATGTTGGTGCTGTGTCTCAGCAAGGGTCCTTGGAAGTAGCTCTCCCAGGTTGCCCGACTTCCTCAAGTGAAGAATGCCTGGTGGGCTCCCTGCTCCGTGGCACTTCCTTCCCTGCGTTCACCTTGGGAACCTAGTGTGGTACAGACCCTCCAGGAGTGGGGAGCAGCCCCCTCTTCCACCTAAGGCAGAAAGTAATAAAAAGTGGAAGAGAAGCTTCCGCTATTCTCTGAGGCAGAACATCTCCCTGGGGCTAAGTTCTCCCCAGACTTGTGCTGCTGTTTCTGCCAGGGGAGTTGGCCTAAAACGCAGGAAGGCAAAGCTGCTCTGGAGGAAACCAGGAAGTCCTCACACCGTGGTGTCCGTGGGACAGACAGACACAGGCTGTAAGTGACTCCACCTAAGGATTTATGATGAGGACCAAACAGGTCAGTTACCACAGGCCAAGAGATCACAGTGACGACTTGAGGAGACTCATATCCTGCTCTTCATTCATTTGTGGTCGTCTGTCAGTCAGTCCAGCCATCCAGCTAGGGAGCCTGTTGTTCAGCCCTTGTAGCAGTTAGCATGATGCTGAGTCCGCAGTGGGGGGTTAATTACTCTGCTAAACTCAGGAACTGCCAAATAGACTGGCCTTAATGCTTGCCAGAGACTCATAGATGCGCAAATGCATTCCTCTTGTTTTGTTGGCATTATTAAAGGTGTATGACCAACCCCCCTATTTAGTATTCTTCTGATGGGATATCAGAGAAACTCTATGAAATATAACTGATAGGAGCAAACCAGATGTAACAGGATTTTCACTGGAAAAATTCCACTTCTTCTGGCCACTGATATCCAATTCATGCCTCGAAATTTTGGACGGTCTTTTGGGAACAGCCTTTGAGGTCTGACTGAGGCTGGAGCCAAATAGATCCTGATGCTCTGGACACATGGGGGCCCTGAGGTCGGACCCCCAGGTGCTCCCGGCAGCCTGACTTTCATCAGCCCGGTGGTGGGGGCAAGGCCTTCACTCTTTGTCTCTGCTCATTATTTCCACTGAATCGCGAGTCTTCAGAGTATGAGATGTGGATCAGCTGTTCTCCTGGGCTCTGCATATGCATCTCATTGTCTAAAGCCAGAACACAATGTACAAGAAATGGGGAGCCGAACGTCTTAGTGCTTGTCATTCACAAGGATCAGGCAGCAGCTCCCCTCACTGGAGGCACTAATGGATCAGGGCATTGGAGCCTGATGCAGCATCCACTGGCCCTCTGAGCCTTCTCAGGAACTGTCCTCCATTGTGTGAATTAATTACATTATGTGAAACCACCTGACCCTGAATCCAGTGGTCCTGCCCTCAGAGCAAAAAGAAGGAGGAGCATTCATTAGAGTGAATTGTGTTCTCCACATGCTTTGCTGGGCAGCAGCCCAGCCATATCCATCCCAGAGAGAACCCCCAGAGAGACTGAATTCCCTGCCAGCAGAGGCTCGCCCTCAAGGCACGCAGGAGCATCACTTCCCTTTGTTCCTGTGAGGGCAGCCCACCAGGGTCATTCCTGTCCCCGGGACTGGGGAGGTGGCGTGGCTTAGAAAGCCGTCATGCCACGGCCATCCTAAAGGTGCACACATGTCACCACAGTGGCGACTCTTGCGTCCTGCTCACATGTCCTATGGCAGGCATGAGCTGAAGTTCATCATCTCAATTAATCCTGGAGACAACCTCGTGGGGTAGAGACTGTCGTTCCCACATCGCAGACCAGGAGACACAGCTCAGGTTGCTGGTGATCCTGGGAGCTGGACTTCGGCCCAGATTGTCTGCATTTGGCAGACAATTGCGTCTCACAGGAACAAACACTGGAAGGGAATGTACAAAATAAAAAGGGTGATGTGCCAAACTCCTGCATGCCCATCCCTGCCCTGCGCCCGTGCTGTGCTGTCTGGACACTCCGGAATGTCCCAAGTGCACAGCAGCGCTGAACCATCATCTCCTGACCCAAGCCCATCCCCCATGCCCGTGTCTTCTTTTAAAAAAAAAAAAAATTTTATTTATTTATTTGAGAGAGAGAGGGTGAAAGAGAGATCACTAACACTGGGAGGGGCAGAGGGAGAAGCAGACTCCCCACCGAGCAGGGATCCCAATGCTGGGTTCGATCCCAGAACCCTGGAACCATGACCTGAGCTGAAGGCTTAACTGGCTGAGCCACCCAGGTGCTCCTGTGCCCATGTCTTCTAACCAAATTTTCTAAGCCTGATACAAATACACTGAAGGCAACCTTGACTCTTGCCACCAACTCTCTGCTTGACCCAGCATTCCTCACCTGCTGCCTGTACCACCCTCCTCTCTGACCTGCTCCATCTCACTACCACAGCCTGCCAGACGCATTAGGTCCCAAAAAACCACCTGCCTACAGGCATGGCTCTCTGTTTCCTCTACTTTCTCTACTCAGGCCATTACAGCCCGGCTTCAGTTTGCCCTTAAAGCCTCACTTACTACCACCACCCCTTCCTACACATACAACCAGTCTCTGTACCCTCTTGTTTTACCTCTGTACCCCAAACATGCCATGCCCTTATCATGGCTTAGCACCCACTCACTTCCAGGGATAGTCTATGATTCTCAGGTTCTTCTCTACCTGGGTGCTCTGCAACTCACCCCCGAGTGCCTCTCCTCTACCCCCTCAGTCCAAATCTCTCAAAGTTAGGGGCTGCCACCCATCTCCACTCTCCCAGCACTCAGCTCAGGGCCTGGCACCCAGGTGCAGCTCAGACAACAAGAGAGAAATAAATAAACCAGGCAATACAGAAGAGCCTTCGGGTCCTCCCTGAACCCGGACCTGTGTGAACTTGAGCCATTTCCTAGCAGTAATGGAGGACGGGGGACTCAGACAGCCTGCAGTGAACTACCAGCTTCCTCTTCATCTGCATCTCATGAAAGTGGAGTCATTGTGCCCTCTGGGTTGGAGGAGACTGGGTGCCTGAGTCTCTCCACCTGGGTGAGGGGGCCTATGGCTGTGACTGCCCAGGGACTGGTGCTGTCAGCTCCAAGAGCACCCTGGCAAAGGTGCCCAACTTCCCCACTTCCCTCTCGCCGAAGACCCCGGTACTTGAACTAATTAGGCAGTTGTTAGCCCTGAATAGTTAGCCCTGATGTGGGCTCCCTTTCTGACTGTACAAGTTTGCCAGAATCATGAAAAATGTCCTCCAGAAACCATCAAGAATGCCAGATCCTTTGAGAGCCTCTTCATCTAGTTGCTTCCCTCCCTGAGAGGCTAGAAATACACCCATGCATCCAGTCAGAGGCTCTGCTGCTTCCGTGAATATGCAGAGCTGTTTGCTCAGTCCTGTGAACATGGAAAATAAGCCATCAGCATCCCTGGAGGCTCGGCTAGTGGCCCACCAGCATCCCCCACCCAAGCACGTAACAGGACCAGACTCCCATGAAACATCAGGCTTCAGTGAGCTGTCCACCTATGCAGGGCATGAGCTCTGGCCATCTGAATGATCAGGGTGATCCCATCCCTTGTGCCATGGGTGACTGTTTCAGATGACACAGGGCTCAGCCAGTCAGCCCAAAGCATACCTGACATTATCTCAGGAAAGAATGGAAATGTGATCCAGTTTGAGGGAATGACACATAAGGAAAATTTCCTAGGAATATCCTGGGGAAAAAACTTCTTTGCTTTTATGATTTTACCTATGTCAAAAGGAAATATGATAGTGGTTGCAAGGGTTAAAACTCTGGAGGCCCTTTTGCCCCCATGAGGGAGGCTGCTTAAGGACAAAGCTGCCATCCTAGAAGGCAGATCCTGAAAGAAAACAGGTTGCTTGATAGTGTTGTTGCGCTGCTGAATCAAACCAATCCTGAAATCCACCTTCTCTCTGAATCTTCCCATTATGTGAGCCACCCCTTTGGCGAGTGGAACTAGTGTGAGATGAGTTTTCTTTTTCTGACAGTGCTACCAGATTCACTCCATCCTGGAAAATCACTTCCTGTGCAGGTGAAAGCTCTGCCTCTGTGTTGCCTGGAGCCTCCATCTCCCTATCAGTAAAAGTGGTAGTTCATCGACTTTGCAGCGGAGAGGGAGAGTGAACATAGTTGTTGAAAAGTTCCTGGCACCTCGTAGGTGCTCAACAAGTGCTATTTTCTTCCCTTGCCTTAGGCCACTTCAAGAGTCAATTATTCCAAGATTTTGTTAGAAAATGGCAAGAGTAATATTTGCTGTCCTTTCCTGAAATGGTTGCTTTTGGGGTCAAATAAAAGAGATGTGAAGACACTGAGCAATACAAAAGCCTCCCACAGGTTAAGGCATGAATATTAAAGACCCAGAGGGGATCCGTGGCTATGATCCATTTGGGCCTTTGCTATTCCTGCTGCCTCCTCTGTGAAGCCCACCCAGACCTCTCCCTCCTTTGAGCTCCCTCAGCCCCTGAGGCTCTCCTGTGACTCTCTTCATAGGCACAGTAACTGCACATTGATGCCTGTGTTCTGACCAGACACTATGAGGACACGTCTCCTTTACCCCATGTCTGATACACAGGGCAGAGGCTGGTCCTCCCCCAAACAGTTCTCAGAGAGAGAGAGAGAGAGACTCCCAAAGCCACTGTGAATGGCACTTTGGGAAAATCAGAACACCACATCCTTCTGGGCAGCTCTTGATCAGTGGGCACTGGTCTGGCCTGCAGGCGGTTGTCCCAGCTGCCCCATCAATGTCATGGTGATTTTCTGTTGTCATTCTCCCCTGTCATCCACCCATTTCTTCTCCACGCTCCCCACCACATCTCAGTTTCTGCCACATGCGTCTCCTGGTTCTCCCCCTTGCTCTCCACACCTCCACCCTTGAGCTGGCTCTGGGGGCATTGAACACTGCCCAGCCTTCTGACCCTGTCTCTCCACACATCAGCTTCCCCCTCTCCCACTGCAGAAGGACTTTTCCTTGTGAAAAAATAAATAAATAAATAAAATGCTCAGCCTTGGTAGCTCTGAACTCACATTCTCACAGCTTGGCAGCTCAAGAGGAAGGAATACAAATTTCAAAATCCCAGAGACGCACTCTGATTGGCCTGGCTTGAGTCATGTGTCTTCCTCTTGGACCAATCCCTGAGCTAGGGTGCTATGGTTGGCAGCTCCCACTAGGATGGCTTCCTCAGAGTGATCTGGTCATCCTAGGGAGGGGGTGAGGACTCTGGACAGACAAAAAGGGAAGTCCACTGCACCTCCCAAAACAGGAGCTCTGCTTGGCTTACGGACTGCCTCACATGGCAGGGCAGGCACCTGTCTTTCCCTCCCTGTGTCCCCATTCTCACCCTCCCTCAGCAGTCCTGGCACATGAGAGGGATCACTGGTTGGCATCCCCGTCCGTCCTGGCACCTCTCCTCACAGGACAGTCTCTCAGCCCAACACTGGCCTGCTCCTTATCCCAAATCCTTTCAGCCTGGCCCCCTGAGGCCTGGAAAAGCTGTAGGTCCTCCCTGCCTGCAAGAAATGGTTGTTTACCTCCAGAGACACAGTTTGTATGTGGAGAGTTGCCAAAAGCAAATTGAAGAAGAAAAAAACCAAAATGAGACACAGAGAGGTCTGCCAGCCAGGCAGGGGCTCAATAAGTGACACTCTCTTCCTCTCTCTGCGGCCGGGCCTCTTGACAGCTGAGCCACTGGGAACCGTTGCTGAGTTCTATACCAACCATCTCCCCCATGCCCACTGGTGCCCCTGTTTTTACTCCCATCCTTTGTCGAAATCCTGTTCAAATGTACCTTCTAGGGATGTCAAGGGACTGTGTCACTTACTGGTCCTGTCAGTCTTCAATAACTTGTGAACTAGTCCCTCAGATTAGATGATGGGAGAACCTGAGCTATCCTCCCAAGAGGTATGGGACTCGGAATGCCACTGCATGTGAAGAAAAAGGCTTCTGGGAGAAGAGGTCTCAACTCTGCCATGGGGTTTCTGAGCAGCCAGAAAGCACTTTGAGGATCCAAGAGCTGTGGGAAGAAGAATGCTACGGAGACACCCCTGGGTACTTATGTTTGAAATATTCATAATTTTCTGAAGAAGAGGTGACTCTGTTTCTTGAAAAAAAAAAAAAAAAAAAGAAAGGGGGGGGCATGGTCTGTATCTGTATCTGGACCAGAGGCCAGAATGGCAGGAGCTAAAGCAATCCTAAGTAATCTCCAGCTAATTTCATTGAACCCTAGTCTTTTGGTGCTGGGGCCTGGGGCAGGGTAAAGAAAGGTCTATCAGGGTGCCCCACTGCTCTAGGGAAGCCCAGATATGTCACAATTACTCTGAAACCTGCAGCTGCCCACAATCAGGGCCCCCACAGGCTTTAGGCTTCAAGAAAACGCTCACTGTCATTTTCTACTTATGTAGGTGGGGGAGCCCGAGGAAGACTATAGCAGCAACTCATAGAGGTTTAATTTCAGGAGTACCCGATCCCACCTCCCTATCTGCCTGTCTCTGGGTCTTCTTGGCCATAGTCCTTCTGATGTGTTGCATTAATATTAGCAACCGGCAGTCATCATTACTCTATTCTTGCTAATTTAATTAAAAGCCACGTTTTGTACAAAATAGGTGCAGATGGCTGCAATAAGGAGTTAATCACTGCTTTCAGTTAGCGAGACCCAGGGATGCCTGGCCGTGGGAGCACAGGTTACATATGGGTGACCAGTTACGGATGCAGAAACCCTGGGAGGAGAGAAACTGCTCTCATCCTTTCAAGGTCTTGAGTAAGGAAGCAGGCTCAATTGGTAAGGGCCTTTTGGGATTCGATCCCCATCTTCCGGGGGTAATTACAGCAGGGCTTTTCGACAGCGTGAAGTATATTTGCCCTCCCACCCCACCCCCACCCCCAAAAGAAGGCAAACCCAAGGAGAGAGGGGCAAGTGAGTACTTCCTGTGGGCGGCTGTCAGACACACAAGTCGGGCTCTTTCCTCTCATGGATTGTCTGCCCTGCCACCCTGCCTAACACCCACACTTTCCTCTGCCGGGTACAGGTGCCTTCCTCCGCGCGCCTGCCCTCCTGGCCTCTGGGCACTAACGCTGATGAGAATTACCAGGTTCCTGGCCATTTGCTGAAGCTGCTAATATCAAGTCTCATCAATGACCATACTTCCAGGAAGCCACAGAAAGCTCTGTCCCCTGCCGCCTGGAATTTCATTTGGCTCTGGCATCAAAACCATCTAGAAGGGGATCAGCGGTGTGTCTAGGCACTTAAGCCATTTGTGGTAAGAGGATCCGGATGTGCAAATGGCTGAGTTCCCTGATACTGGGTTGTTTTTTCCACCAGATGAAAAACAGATTTTTTTTTTCAACTGGCTGCAGCTCCATTCAAGTAATGACAACATGAACCTATGGTGGCACATTATATATACAGTAAGTCTTTAAAAGAAAAGACTTCTTGGTGTGAGGCCCTGCGTGGCGACATGTGGTGTCTGATGTTTCTGTTCAGTAGCCACTGGACCCCTTCTGCATGGGGCTATCGGGGGTGGGCCAAAAGGAAACGCGTGAAGAAGGAAAACCACAAGGCAAAGAGAAGGCAATGGCTCACTAGGCTGAGATTGCCTCCCTCCGAGACCCACACCAAGGAGGTCCTGGCGAGGATAGGGACGAGGGAGTCCTCCCAAGGAGAACCTCAGGACAGGCCAGATCCCGTGGGGGCTGGGAGCAAAGGCCCTCCCCCATCACCTGTTACCTGAGCAGTAACCTAGGTGTCAGGCTCAGTAGGCAGGTGGAAGGGATGAGGCCAGAAGCTGGGAGGCCACTTAGGAGGTTTCCTTATGGAACATTGATTAAGCTCCTACTGTGCGCTGGCAACTTGCTGAGTCCAGAGGTGGGACAGAGAGAAGACGAGAGAAGACGGACAAGATCCTGCCTCCCCAGGGCTCTATTCTCAGATGGTAATCTGGGGAAACAGCTGTTGTGATGCATCATGAGGAAAATAAACAAAAGAGAAGAAGAAGCCGGAAGCAGGAGCCAGCCCCCGTGGGTGTTGGCTTTACTCCAGCCAACAGTGTAAACAGAGTGAGGTTAAGATGTTCAAAGGGCTGTGGATCCATTCCTTAAACCATGCATTTCCCTTTCAGAATGTGTGCGAGCCCTGGGAATACAGAGCACTCCAGAATCAGGTGTGCAACCCTTCCCGTCCATTTGCACAGCCTCCCTGTCTCAGCTTCCTTTCCGCCTTCCTCTGGGGCATACCGATGAAAGAGACAGGGAGCTTCACTTTCTCTTTCAGTGAACTGAGTGTGCTTCCAGAGCAAGTTCTGAGCCTTTTCCCCCTGCGCCTGATTTTATTTTTTTGAAGCTCACACTCCTACTAGGAAACCCGGTTCATGTGGCTGCCCCACGTGGGCAGAGGTGTTTTAAATGCCATGTAGACGGCACCACTGAGCCATGTCTGGACATCGTCTGTTTTTAGCCATGTAAAAAGAGAAGGGCTTTGTTGGCGCTGCGGGGATTAAGTTTCCAATCTGTTAGATCCGAGATCTCAGCAGCGGCCAAGGCAAGTCACCCGGTTAAATAGCGACTCTACAAATACATCTCTGCCAGGAACTCCTCCCAACAGTGGGGCTGTGGGAAGGCTTCGATGCAAGGAAATGGGGGGAGCCTTTACTTCCCTTAGCCTACATCCACACCAACACCCTGGGTCACCACAGAGACAGCAGGACATGTACTCGCTCTGGGTGCCTCTGCCATTTGGGAAGGTTGATTTTGGCACATGCGCCTGGAGTTTATTGATGCCTTTGGTTTGTGAATGGATGGTTTGGCGGCTTTGGGGCACCTCTAGTTGAGGACATAAGGAGTGGGCACCTGGCATTTTCAGGCTAACAGTTGAGGCTAAAGCCTGTTTGTCCCCAGTGTGGGGGCCGGTTGTGCAAAAGAAAGTCCTCTTGGCCACATCAGCCTCCCGTGACAGGAATTCCTGATTCCTTTTAGGAATATCTGTGGGAATATTTTCCCTGTTGGATGAAAAGGGGAAACCAGCTGGGTGTACTACAGCTCTGTACTACAGTTCAGTTCAGCTTAACTCAGAAATTCTGTGCCACCTGGAGTTAGCAAACCCCATAAGTTATGGGCTCCCCAAAGCTGCTCTAGTTTCAGATACCGCCCATGCTGTAGGGACCCCCAAGCCACTCATACTTCTGAGCCACTGGCTACAAATTTGAAGGGTTTCCACAACACCCTTGAATTTGATAATTCTCTGGAACGACTCATAGTATTCAGTGATCTACGGAGTTACCTATTCTCAGGAGAGGTAAAGACACTGTGTCCTGTAGCCACAGGCAATTTAATTGTACTCTTCTGCATGTCCACCCATGGCTCCACCTTTCTTGAGATTAGAAAGACTCACATGTGCTTTGAAATTCTGACGGGTCTGCATGCTGTCCAAAGACCCAAGGAGCTGCCAGAGTTGATACAGAGATTTCCCCACATTTCATACGATCACGAAAAGAGTTGGTCCCCAAGCTTGCATTTAATTCTGCTACCTTGGGTCTTGAGCTGTTAAAACTTTATAGAATTCTTTCACAGCCTTCCCCTGGGACCTTCCCATGCTGGCGGGTGCTACACTTCAGAATTTATGCTCTTTCCTTTCTGAAATTGAAGATTTCATGTCTTTCCTTGCCACATCTCGCTTGGGCCAGAGTGGAACAAATTACCTTGGCAAAATACATCCTTACCAACTGGTAACACTGCAGGAAAGAAACTAAATCCACACTTGAAATAAATCAGAGTAGAATATTTTGAAGATCGTCCAGAAATAACATGCTACTGGCTAACCCATTATATAAATACAGCTATGTCTGGGTACACACCCAGTGAAGACTCACCCCGCAGAGGCCCCAGGAATTGGCCTGGGAGACACAGGCCTGGAGAGGAGGACAGATGCCATGGAAGAGCTGGAATTGGAAGAGTAAGCGCTTGCCTTTGGGGAAGGGAGCAAGCTTCCATCCTACCACTGGTTATTTTTGAAAAACAGCATCCAACTAATTCAAATTTCTGGTTATTGATTCTAAACTTTCTTCCCCAAAAACAAGCCAAGAAAGGGGCACCTGGCCTGAATTCAGCTAGGTTTTCTTTCAAAATATTCTTCATAGAGGTGACCTCAGACTCCAAAATAAATCTCCCTTTCGGAAGCAGAAGAAGAAAACAGGAAGAGGGGTGCCTGGGTGGCTAAGTGGGTTAAGCCTCTGCCTTCAGCTCAGGTCATGATCCCAGGGTCCGGGATCGAGCCCCGCATCGGGCTCTCTGCTTAGCAGGGAGCCTGCTTCCTCCTCTCTCTCTCTCTCTCCCTCTGCCTGCCTCTCTGCCTACTTGTGATCGATCTCTCTCTCTCTCTCTCTCTGTCAAATAAATAAATAAAATTTTGAAAAAAAGAAAACAGGAAGAGGGGGGCAGAAGAAGACTCCATGTAGGCAGGTGCCCCCACGGCCCCATAGCACCTTCTCCTCAGTTGACCCCCAAGACTTCCATTGGAGAGGCATCCAGGTCACTGTGATGGTCATCAGGCAGATGAGGGAACCAAGATTAAGAACTTTTGAATTATTTTCCTTCATAATAGTATACAAGGCGCATGTGGTTTTAAAGATCTACAAATATTCTGTGGGTGCCCCTCCTTCAGTACTTCCTATAAAGTCCATTTGACCTGACTGGACTTTTTCCAACCCACTCCCTTATGAAACCACAGGATAATGAAAGGAGCTTGTTGGAACTTGGGGGATATTGAATCTGTTACATGAAATGGCCAGGGTACCTTGGCCCAGCCTCCTCAGCCATCATGCAGAGGTCATCTGGATACATGACCATGACTTAGAGGTTTGTAACAAAGATGTGCTCTGTGGGAAGAGGCAATTTCAGACTTTCACGAGTCATAAATGCCTCCCTCCAAGAGCACATCTTAAACTTTTTGGAAAATACTTTAGTAAAAAGAACCATAATCCTTGCTTGGAACTGAACTTTTTTTTTTTTTTTTCTGTAAGTATAGCAGCTCTCTCATGAATCATACTAATTCTACTCTAAAATTATACTTGACCCCTCAAAGGAGTTGGTCCAACTGCATACCTCCAGACCATGATTCAGCCCTTCTGAGTGCTAAAAATGTAATTTTGCTCTCCAACAGCTTAAAACAAATTGAAGTATTTATATCCTACCAATCTGTAAGCTCTCAGGGTGTGAATTGGTTGTTTACTTTAAAGAGCAGACAAAAGTAAGAATTTGTAATAGTGGTTCTTCTGCCCTGAAGGCTGGATGCCAAGAGCAGACAGAGCCCTCTGGGATCATATATCCCGCTTCCGGTAGTTGTGAGGAAAGAAGGCGCCCCTTGCGCCGGAGGGGAGGAAAGTCCTGCCTCCTCCTGCCAATAACTGCAGACTTGTCCCTGCATTCATCAGATGAGTGTGGGTGATAGTGGCTGGCATTCATGGAGTGCTCCCTGCCCTTCTCATGGAAGAAGACACTTGATCTCCACCTTTGAGGGAGCTGCTGGCATCTTTCCCACGCTACTGCGGGGGAGACTGAGCATGGAAGCTCAGGGCAGAGTCCCCACCAAGTTCTTTGCCAGTGCTTCCTTAGCTCCACTGTGTGCTTAGAGCCCAGGTCCCCTGGTTCCCTGGCCACCCAAGCCCAGACACAGGAACCTTTATCAGAAGCACATAGGAACTGACTGTGTGTTTATAAGCAGAGATCCCTGCAGCGAGGCTAGATCCCAGCCAGAGGCTGCAGGCGCAGACGCTCACAGCAGTTAGCATAAACAGACAGGGCACAACTGGCCCAGCTTCCTTCCCACAGGACAACAGTCTGGACAGCCTGACAAACAACCAATGTTTCACTTACTTCTCTACAACCTGAGCCATATCCAGAGAGTTTAATTAACATAAAATATTTGAGCAGCGACTTTAACTTTCACTCATGTGTGCCAGGTCTGACCTGATTGGCCAAGTGTTGCCTTTTGTTTTTCTCCCTCAGCTGTTTTGGTCATATCCGTCATTTAGTGAAGAATGGAGTCACACACTGAAAGTCGTATTTTTTAATAAAAATGGATTTGTGATCTGGGGCTTGCTTGTGTTCACAACTCGTATTTGCAACAATACAGTAATTCATATGTCAGAAAACAGAGCTGCCGCCCCAGAGCTTGCGAGACGCCTACAAGTGTCATACTCGGTTTATGAAACGCCACACTGGGCCCTTGGGCCCTGCAGGCTTGCTCACCTGGACACAGGGCAGCCTGACAAAGCAGATGAGGGCATGTGCTTCGGAAGAAGCCTGTCATTTTATGGAGAGACTTGGGTCTGGAACCAGAGGCCTGAGGAGTCAGGCTTGACTCTGGGCTTTACGATGGCCCAGCACCAAGTCTTCAAGTCTGTCACGTGCCACTGAGCTTCAGGGTCCCCAGGCAGGGCTGACACAGGGTCACAACTGCAGATCGGTCAGCTAGGTGGCTGTGATGGGAGGGGCCCAACTAGCTGGTCCTCTCTGCGCCCTCATGGCAGAGGTCTGGAAATGGGGGTGATGCTGGATTTCTGCTCAGAAGGGCTGTCTAGTGGCTCAATAATGCTCCCGCCCAAATTCATGTCCACCCAGAACCTCAAAGTGTGACCTTATTTGAAAACAGGATCTTTTCACATATAATTAAAATCATACTGGATTTACATAGGCCCTGAATCCATCGTGACTGGTGTCTTTAAAAGAAGACAGACACATACACACAGAAGAAGACCGTGTAAAGAAACAGATGGAAGTGATATATCCACAAGCGACGGGACACCAGGGATTGCCAGGAGCCGCCACAGCTGAAGTCCCTGGAAGGACAAGCATGAGCTTGGCCACGGTCGCCAGCTGACACCCTGGCGAGCAGTGTATCCCTCATAGACCACATGGAGATGTTCTGAATGGGCACTCTCTGCTGAGCCAGTGACCACGGCCTCCAGCCAGGAGCAGCAAGGCGCCAGTCTCTCAGGAATGAGAAAACACATAGCAAGCCTGGAGAAGGAAGGATCAGAGGGGCCAGGCTTCCGAGTGGCTGCAGCTGATTAACTGTCTGCCCTGAATGAGCCCAGGGGGAATGAGTGTCTCCAGCATTCCCTCATGTCCATCTCATTCCATTCTGGATGCAGAGCCTTAGTGAAGCGTGTGCCCAGTCCCATGGGGGGCGAGGGTGGCCTGCACGCCCCTTCACTGAGAATCAGCAATCGCGGCTTCCCCAGGGTGGGCAGGCCCAGATTTGCCTCTCCACCCAGATGGTGCTCTGGGGTGAGGTGGGAGATGATTCCCCAGGGGGAGCCCCAGGCCTGATTGGGGAAGGGGAGGGGATGGACTCCAGTGGCCAGAAATGAGTGTCCCGCCTGCATTGGGCATTGTCCTGCAGAGTGGGGACCGGAAGGTGTGACATGCATGGTCTGCTCACTACCGTGGGCACCTATGTCTACCGCCTCCCCCACCCTTCTTGAAGGTGGGCTTGCTGTGGGGTATCCCAGGCCCTGGGGGACACAGCATCACCCAGAGGGCAGAGCACAGGGTGCTTCTCCCTGGTTTAGCCCTGTCTGGCAGCCGCTGCTTCTGCAGGGCTTAGCCGGCTCCAGAGATGGGAGCCGGAAACCAGGCAGGGGGTAGCGGGCGGACTTTAGCCATGGCCAGGGCAGCCACAGCTCTTGGACAGGATCAAGCACGCCTCCTGCCCTCAGCTCTTCAGAGGCCACAGAGGCCTCAGGGCCAGGAAGGAAGGGACAGGAGCTTGCCCAGGGCCTGAGGCCAGGGTGGGAACCAGGCTGCCTGGGGCCCAAGCCGGAGCGACATCGGGAGACTCCGGGCAGTAGGGTAACAACTTCCAAACCGTCGCACAGCCGCTGCTCTCCCACAGATGGAGGAGGAATGTGCAGCGGACCAAAGAGCATTAATTAAAGTGTGCTTTAGCAGAGGCACAGTTAAAATCTAAACAAACAGTGTGTGCTAAGTGCAGGAGTTTGGGGCAAATGGGCTCACAGTATCTCTTTATTTACCCAACACCTACGACCTGGCAGGCAGGCGCTCTGTTCCATGCTGGGAACAGAAACCTGCCCAAAGACACAGGCATCTGAAGGCAGAGACTTGACGTGTTTACACCTGAGCACCAGGCCTATGACAGGGCCTGTGCATTGTGCACGGTGGATGTTCAGGAAACCTTAGCCAAATGTGTGAATGAATGAACACATGAATGAATGAGTGAAGAAGCCTGAAGAGGAAACTAAGCATCTAAATGCGACTAGAATGGGATGGAGCTTTGACCTACAGAGAAGAAAGCAGTCAGTTCAATTGTGAGCAATCCAGTAAGACTGCCTAGGGGAGGCAGCACTTCTTCTAAGCCTGAAAGATTGAGTAGAGCTTTGGGGACTGGAAAAGGAGGTCACAAATATAAATAAATAAATGTTACATATGTATTTACCCAGATATGTTTACCAGAAGCAAGAGTGATATTTCTGAGGAACTTGTACAAGACCAAATGTAATCAGTTTCTAGAACACTAAAGCACTTTTGTACATGACAGAAATGTGGCACCAGGATTCCCCAGAGGAAGTCAGGGGTGGGGGCCAGAGTTTGGTCGGAGGTTCCAGGGGGAAGGTCTAGTCCCTGTCCCTCTGCTGATGGGCATTACAATGAGGGGTTAGATTGCTCTCCCTTGGGAGTGGGGCAGGATGCACAGAAAGGCCAGAGGCTCAGGGGTCCTTCTCTGGAGAAGGGACCCATCACAGGCCGAGGGGCACACCCTAGGTCAGCACAGGAAGGAGGTTGGCCTCTTTGGGCCCAAGAAAACACATGAGTAGGGGGTCAGAATGGCAAGAACTAGCATTACTGGACAGTGCCCTGTGCCTGGTATAGTCCCGGGAACTTTGCCCTTTAAAAGCCCCAACTGGAGAGGCAAGTTCCTTCTATTCCCAGCTTCCAGAAGAAAACATGGAAGCTTAAGAGACAAAGTCACTTCACCAGGTCCATCCATGTCGGGTGGAAGGAGCTTGGACTTCCATCCAGAACCTTGAGACCAAAATTCATGAACTTTCTAGAACCAGATAGTTGGCAGGGAGTTGCCACTGAGAGGGGAGGGAGGTGGCCCCAGCTTTGGAAGGAGCTTATGCAGAGGTGTCAGAATCCTGCCCTTGCCGAGCAGACCTTCTGCTCAATAGATCACTGTCCTCCTAGACTGGACCAGACATGGGTCCCAGAGGGAGTGGCCTGGGGCAGCTGAGCTCAGTGCTTTTCTGTCCTGGAGCAGCCCCAGCCCCTGCCATTTCTCCTCAGGACAGACCTTTGAATGGGAGACTCTGTTCCCTTGGGGTCTCACTAGCCTCCTGGATTCCCCCACCTTCTCCAGGGTTGCAGTCACATGAATAAATCAAACTGGCCATTTCTGTGTTGGTGGGGGATAAAAAGGGGGCATATTTCAGTTGAGGGGGTCCAGGTGAAAAAAGACAGTGTTGTCAAGTGGGCCTGCAGCCAAAGTATAAATGTCCAGGGGGTTATCACCCTTGGGAAGGCTGGGCCATTGTCTGTCCCTCCAGGTGGCCCATATCCCCCTCCTGTCACCCAGCACTCCTCAGGGGCTTTTAGAGAGGGGTCCGCTTTTGCCCTGAGCTCTGGGATCATGGGAAAAAGTAAACCCATCAGAGAGAATACACACCTACCCTCTATCAGTGTCTTGTGAAAGGATTTTCAAGGTAAAATAGTGACTCTCCTACAAATACAAAAACAAACGTGTCAGAGATCTTACTTCACTCATCAGTTAATGAAGGAACCAGTAAGTTGTCACCAGTGGTTTAAAGGAGCACTGACTGAATCCACTAACACATGCAAAACAGCGGTGTCCGGTTTGGGTTTCTTGGACAAGGATCATTTGCATGGTTATCGGTTTTCTATGACTGGCAGAGCCTGAAAGCACAAAGATGAGGAAAGGCAGATAGCGGAAGGGTGAGCTAGCCCGGCCACTCTGTCACCTCGCTTGCCTGACGAGCTGTGCCCACAAACTGCCGGCAGGCCTCTCTGCGCCCCACCTTCTTCTGGGCACAGACCCCCATTCCGCCCCTGTCCTGTGTCGTCATCGCCTTTGTGACGGCTACTGGACCATTCCCAGCAGTATAAAAACAAGCTGTTACGCCTCCCACCTAAAATCAGCAAAGAAACGTTTTTAAAGAAAAAGAAAAATTCCTTGATCCCACTTCCTCTGAAAGCTACACTCCTTGTCTTTGCTCTTCTTTGGGGTAAAACCCTCAGAAGAGTTTTCTAGACTCTGCTGGACCTATCCCTGCTTCCCTGCTTGAGCCCACCTGACTGGATTTGGCTGCCACTTCCCTGAGGTGCTTGAATTTGTCCCCTTGTGCCCCCAAGACAAAGTACCACAGATGGGGGGTTTAACCAACAGACATTTTTTTCTCACAGTTCTGGAGGCTGGAAGTCTGAGATCAAGGTGTGGTAGGGTTGGCTCCTTCTGAGGCCTTCCTTCCTTGACATGTGGACAGCTGTCTTCTCTCTGGGTCCTCACATCGACCCCCTGTATATACCTGTGTCTTGATCTCCTCTTCTTATGAGGACACCAGTCCTACTGGATTAGGGCCCACTCTAGTAACCTCATTTTACCATAATCACCCCTTTAAAGGCGCCCCAGTACAGTCACATTCCAAGATCCTGGGATGTTAGGGCTTTGACATATGGATTTGGGGAGGACATGATCCAGCCATCACAATTGTCAAGGACAACAATGACCCTGTGAGTACATAGCCTCAGCCCCTAACAGTTGCTTCCCTGCCCCCTGAGCTGGTTCCTTTGATTCTCTTTGATTTCTTGACTTCAGAGTACCTCAGGGCTCAGACCCCAGCCCTCTTCTCCTCTGTATGTACTCTCGCTCCCTTAACCTCATTCAGTCTCCTGGCTCTAAATTTCATCCATAGACTGATGACTCCCAGCTGTACATCCCCAGTCTGGATCTTCTTCCCAAAGTCCAGACTCATATCCAGCTGCCTGCTGGGTATCTCATAGGGAATTGTCCAGTGGACATCTAAACTCAACCTTTCCATGTGCTCGCTTCGGCAGCACATATACTAAACTCAACCTTTCCAAAGCCTTAACCTTGACTTTCCATCCCAAACCTCTCCTTAAATGGTGTTGACAGTGGCCAAACTCTTCGGTCATCTTTGACTCCTCCCTTCCCTCACAACCCACATCCAATCTGCCTGGAAATACTCTTGAAAATAAATCCAGAAACCATCACCTCTCACCACTTCACTGCAACCACCTCGATCCAGGCCATCATCATCCCACACCTGGACTACTGTGCCCTGCTGCTAACTGGCCAGCCTGCTCTGTCCTTGCCTCCCCCTACAAGAGATAATGTCATTTCTTTTATCAAAACCCAGCAGTGCCTCCCAGTCTCATTCAGAGTGAAAATTCAAATTCTTCCATGGTTTCTCTCAGCTGCCACCATGCACCTGAAACACACCAGCCACACCCCTGCCACAGGGCCTTTGCACTGACTTTCTGCCTGGATGCTCTTCCCCTGGATCTCTACTTGGCTACTTCTCTTGTGTTCTTCAAGTCTTTGTGCCAGTGCCACCTGTGCATCGAGACTTCCCCTGACAGCCTTATTCAATATCACAACCCCTTCCCGGTGGCCACCCTTCTACTTGGGTACACTCTCAGCTCTTATCTAGCTTGGCTTTTCCTCTTCCCGTAGCACTTGGCTCCTCTAGCCCGATACAGAAACTCCTTATGTATTCTTATGTATTGTTTACTGTCTCTCTTCCACTAGAATGTAAACCCTCAAGTGAGGATTTCATTTTTTTGGTTCACTAGTGTCTCCCAAGCACCTAGAACAATCAGCACCCAGCTCCTTCCCTGGTTTCACACAGTGTTTTTTCCAACATAAAAAAGCATTTGCTTTCCTTGCCTCTGCACCACAGCCCTGTGCCCCATCTCCCAGGAGGGACCCTGAGGCTTGGCAGGGAAGTGACACACCCAACCAAGGTCACCAAGCTGGGAGGACAAAAAGAATCCAAACCCAAGATTTGGTTGCCCCAAGCCTTCAGTCTTTCACCAAGAGGTGAGAAAGTCTTGGAGAGCAGCACCTGAGTCAGGTGTGTCAGGTCTGCCCTGTGTCACCTCCTTCCATGTCCTTGCCATCCACCTCCCCGACTCCACAGCAGAGCCCTGAGGATCAGATCAGAGGGTGCAAATGTTGACAGAAGTTCATATTTTTACCAGGAAAGACGGGCTCCCTCGCCGTGGGAGAATTTAGTCTCAGAGTGGCATGCCCTTGTCCAAGACGATGTCCAGGCAGCCTGCAACCCAATAAGGCTCTGACCCAATTAGCCTCAAAGGTCTGCAGCACCTGGCATGAGATTTGGGGACTGCTGGCAGCAACAGCCGTAATCCCATCCAGAAAAAGGAAAAGAGAGAAAGAAGAAATGTATTAATGCAGCTGATAACTGTCCATGGCTCTCGGTGTGCTGGCACTTGGGCACAGGAAGAAGAATTCCCAGGACCATGGCAGGGAACGTGGCTTGAAAACCTCCAACCCGGGTGAATACTCCTGGGTGCTAGTATTTGCTCCATGAGAGGCCAAAAATGTGTGTTTTGTAAAATGGTCGTCAGATGTGGGTGGATGAAGCGGCCTGCATACCCCCCACCCTGGGGTCTGTTCAGTTCCATGCACAGACACAAATTCGGCTGTGTGCCTGCCCCAAGTGAGGGACCCACAGGTATTTGGAGAAAGAGTCCCTTGGACTCTTGGGCTCACTTCTAGTTACTAGGGGACTAGAGAGCTGGGGGTGGGGGCACCAGGGAGGGATGAGTATGGCCTGGACCTCTCCCAGCTCTACTCTGCCCCTTGTTCCAACCATCCCCCACTCCACACCACCCCAGCCACTTGTGGCTTTCTCCTGCCTCTGGTGAGTGATGCCTCCCCCTGCTGGCTACTGGGGGTAAACGTTCCCCCAGAACAAGGCAGATGCAGATGAAAACCCTGGTTTCCTTCTGCTCACAGAGGAAGGCTCAGCCTTTCGCAAGACTTGAACCAGGTGATTCAGGAAAGCTGGTGGCGGGGAAGTCATTAGGAACCATACAAACAGGTTCATTTCAAATTGCGGCTTTTGGATCCCACAAACACTGCAGCCAGTCCCAAATGGTTGATTCTACCTGGCACCTCTCTGGCTGGGTTGGGAGGCCCCTGGCACCTTGATCTCTGGGCTCAGAGCTTATCTACTGGTTCTGTGGCTGGTGACCTGGAGCCTGATGGGGACTCAGAGGCCATCTGGGAGGCAGCACAAGAAGGGGCTCCAGGCACCTTCTATGATAATCGGCTTTTACGAAGAGACTGTAGCGCAGCTTCCTGCATTGCCTTTTGGAAAATTTTCAAAGTAAGGAAATGCAAAGAATCTATTTTCCCACTTAGAACCTGCATTTGTTTCCTAGGGCTGCCGTAACCAAGAACTACAGGCTGGGTGGCTCACACAACAGAAATTTATGGTCTCTGATTTCTGAAGTCTAGAAGTCCCAGATCAAGGTGTTGGCAGGGTTGGTTCCTCCTGAGGCCTCTGTCCTTGGTTTATAGATGGCATTTTCCTCCCTATGTCTTCCCACCATCTTCCTTCTGGGCATGTCTCTATGTCCAAATTTCCCCTTTTCATAAGGGCTACAGTCATACTGGGTTAGGTAGGGCCCATCCTAATGAACTCATTTTAACTCAATCATCTACAAAGACCCTATTTCCAAATAGTTGCATTCTGAAATTAGCTAGGGGGTAACACTTTAACATACGAAATTGGGGTGGGGACACAATTCAACCCATAACAAAACCTGAAAGTGGGGAAAAGATAGATGACATGAACACACAAGTTAGGATCCCAATATATGATATGATCTGCTGTCTGTGAGCAACGCCCCCCCCCCCCCCAGTTTGGACAAATACAATAGTGGGATGTTGATGGTATATGCTTCAAGCGCAGGCTCCAACATCTGGGGTCAGTCTGGAGCCCTTGGGCAAGTCCAGGCACCTTTCTGCACTGGTGGGTCTGCTTCGGAAAATGGAACAACTCAACCTCAAGGGGGTTTTCACGAGGCTCACAGATGAAAGCTGTTCATGGAGATTTTTGGAATCATTCAGAACTCTTACTTGGCTTCACAGGAACCGGTTGCCCCTGAATGACCAGGCTAGCAGAAATATGTCTGTTCCTGGGCACAGGGACCGCTTCACAGGAACAGGAGACGTGTGGGTTGATTTGACCCAACAGCCAGTTCATCTCCACCATTTTAAAGATGACTTGATGCCCCCAAATGGCCCCGGGTTGAGCAATTGTTTTAAAGCCGTGACGAAGTTTAGGATGAATGGAATTGTCTGGAACATCTATAAAGGGAACCCAGAAAGCCCAGGCTGCCAATCATCAGAAGATCATGCTCGGGCTCTGTGGATTGTTTGGTCAGGGCAGCTCAGGCCTCTGCTTGGCATCTCGAGACCTGTTAAAAAGGCTGCTGTGGTCTTCCTGTTGACAAGGCAGACTGAATGAAGGATAGAAATACAGGAGGACTGCACCCATGAGGCAGGGTTATCGGTGAAGAGGAAACATCAGTGGGTTTCTGGAAGATAAGCAAATGGATGGGGCCATGTGGCACGATAAAATGGGAGAAGAAGCCAAGACATAGGAGCCTGCATGGGAGCACTTCAGGCCTGATGGGGGAGGGAGTAAGAGGAACATCAAGAGCGTGCCCCCCCACCAGCTCCCCTCCTAAGGATCCTCACTCACAGCGCAGGGAGCCCAAGCAGACCATGGGGCCATCAGGAGAGAAAGACATTGTGTTCAGAACTGCCTTCCTCCAGTGGGAAATCAGAGCACCAAGGGCCAACCTCCCACCCACCCTCAGAGGGAGCCCAGTTGTTGGCACGCCTTCATGGGGTTCAGAGACCCCGTTCCGGGAACCAACACAAGAACTTAAAAAAAAAAAGAAGAAGAAGTAGAACATAACTGTCACTCGATGGGAGAGGCCAGGAAACAGAGAGTGGGGTGACTCACCTAAATTCTCACGGACCCTAACAGGTTCAGTAGTTACTCCCTAAACTTGGCAATTGAGGAAGCAGGAGAAGAGGCACAGTGTCTAGCAATCGAGCCACTACCCCGGGTATCACCACTGACAGAACAGGGAGTCCTCCTGAAGTGAGTAGGATGGGGGTGGGGATGGGCCAGGAAACTGCTGCTTTTCACCCCACACTCTTCCACTCCATCTGATTGATAACCAAGCACCTATATTGTTGTAAACTGTTTTTGTAGTTTTTTTGAAGCACGAGAACATTTTCACAAGATTGATGGGGCCTGGGCACCAACCATGATGGAGAAACTTACTGGCTCCCCATTTTCAGACACTGCTGGCAAACATCTGCCCCAAAGACATTAGCCTTCCCCTGTCCCCGACTCAACCTGAGGCAAGTGAATTTATGTGCTGATTTAGATAGAAAAGACGGAGAAGGGGTGCAGGCTGAGGGGAAAGAGCAGAAAAAACATTTAAACAAACATTTAGAACTTGGACTAGCCAATCTACCTTATATTTATTCTTTAAAAATAAAAAAAAAAGGACAGTGCTGATAAAGCAGTCCTGAGAGCTCACAGGGCGTGTCCAAAGGTGACAGTTTGGTGAGTGCAGATAGAATCCGGAGGTCCTTCTGAGAGGTGTTCTGGAACTTTCTTTGCATCTCATAGGCTAAAGGGTTGATCAGGACCATTAAGGGGGCAAAAGAAGAAAAATAATTACAAATTCATGAGTCAAAATTCTGTGTTCTATTTCTATTCTAGAGGAATTTATTTATTTATTTATTTATTTATTACCTAAAGCAAGAACTTTCGCCACAAGTACATGTGTGAGCAAATGCTATAAAGTCCCCCAGCTGAACAAATTGCCAGGTCCGTACATGCGGCTGCCTTGACGGCAGGTGGAGCATCTTGTTTAATTAGATAAAGATTAGATAAGTGAGAACAGAGGGGCAAGAAATGTCTTTGCAAATTGCCTTTCTTGCATAGGCCTGCATCCTACTGTAGTTTGCCTTTTAGCTACATTCACACCAGACATAAGACGCCACTGGCTCAGGAGTGCGAGATTAGAGAGGTGAGACCATCGCTTTTCTTATCCTGCCCAGCCCCCACTGTGAGGTTGGAGTTCCCTAGAGATGAGTCTAGGCCCACCTTTTAAGGCCAAGGCCAATGTCTACACTGTAGATGACTCAGAGCAGCAGGGGAAGGAAAGACTTTATGGGTCCCAAGTGTTGGGTTTCTGGATGCTGGGTGTTCATACTCTGTCCTGGGACATGTTTAAGATGTGTAGACTTGCATGTGTAGGAAAACACACTGCACCAAACACTCATCATCACCACCGCCCTAGAAGGGGGAATAGGGAGGAATCAAGATTTTAAATATGAGACTCTCTATACAGAAGAGCTGATGGTGTAAGTTCCAGTCCAAGCCCAAAGGCAGGAGAACACTGATGTCTTCCACCTGGAAGAAAGTCAGACAACAGAGTTGCCTCTTATAGAGGGTTTTTGTGCTATTCTGACTTTCAACTGATTAGATGAAGCCCACCAACATTAGGGAGGGCCAGCTGCTTTATTCAGTCTACTGATTCAAATTCTAATCTCATCCAAAAACACCATAGACACACCCCAAATAATTTTTGACCAAATATCTGAGCATCCCATTGACCCAATCAAGTAGAGACAACATGAATCATCACAGGTGCATCACACCCCTGGCATCTATGCTAAGGGTCTTGTGTGCCAGGGTCCCTGAAGCCACAGCCTTCCCAGGCCCCAGCTGAGCCCTATTGATTTATTTAATAAACACTGACATAGTACTTGGTATGCGCCAGGCACCATTTTACAAATGTAACTAATTTCTTGGTGCAAAAACATCCCAGAACATGTATCTCAAGAAACCTGAGAGTATGCTTTTGGGATAACCATGGCAGTGAGGGGTGCAGGGAGTATTTTTAATTTTCATTATTATGCCCTAATTGTCTTCTGGAAAGAGGGCGCTGATTCACACTCCTACCCACAGTGTAGGAAAACGCCTACTTCTCATCCTCATTAGTCCTGGGGCATCTCAGTTTCCCACTTTGGCTAATCTGATAGGCAAACAACAGATTTCACTGTGGTTTGTTTTACATGACCTTCATCAGGTTTGAGGCTGGGCACCTTTCCTGCATTTGTTGGCCATTTGTATTTATTTTTCAGTAAATTGCCCATTCACATCCTTTGCCCATTTTTCTATTGGGTTATTTTTTTCTAATCGATTTATGTGAACTCTGTAAGACAGGGAAATTGGCCTGTCACATTTGTCTGCCACAGATGTTGCAAATATGTTCTTCCAGAATTTCATCTCTCTCTCGGCTCTGTTATAATCTACTCCATCAAACAAAAGTCTCAGAATTTTATGTAGTCAAATTTATTGATTATTTGCTTTCTGAACTCTAGGTTTTGCGTTTTGTTTCACTCATGCTCTCTTCCATAATTTCTATATCTTTATTGTTTTTAACTTTTTATTCTGAAACGATCACAGATTCGCAGGAAGTTGCCAATATAATACAGAGAGGTCCCTGTACCCCCATCTAGTTTCCCCTGGTGCTTACAGCTTCCGTAGCTGTTGTACAACATGAAAACAAGGAAACTGACATTGGTTTATTGCGCGTTGTAGTTCCATGCTGTTTTATCTCTTGCATAGGTTTGTGGAGACACCATCACAATCAAGATACAGAACAGTCCATTTCCATAGAGATCTCCCCCATGCTGCCCCTTTATAGTCAGACCAGCCCTCCTTCCCCTACTCCACCACTTCTAGCCCTTGGCAACCATAAATCTATTTTCCATATCTGAGATTTTTTTTTATTTCGAAGGTTTTATATAAGTGGAATCACAAAATATACAATCATTTAAGACTGACTGTTTTCATTCATCATTACATACTTGAGATCATCCAAGTTGTTGCCTGTTTCAAGAGTTCATTGCTTTTTACTGCTGTGAAATATCCCATGATATGGATGTTCCAGAGTTTGTTTAACAATTCACTAATTGGGGTGCCTGGGTGGCTCAGTAGGTTAAAGCCTCTGCCTTTGGCTCAGTTCGGGATCCCAGGGTCCTCAGATTGAGACCCCCATCGGGCTCTGTGCTCAGAGGGGAGCCTGCTTCCTTCTCTCTCTGCCTGCCTCTTCGCCTACTTGTGATCTCTGTCTGTCAAATAAATAAGTAAAATCTTTAAAAAAAAAAAACAAAAAAAAACAGTTCACTAATTGCAGGGCACCTTGGTTTTTTCTAGTTTTTTGGCTTTTACAAATAACGTTTCTATGAACAATTAGGCTTTTCCCTTCTCTGAGACAGGTACCCAAGGAGTGTAATTGCTGGACCATATGATAAGTGAATGTTTAATTTTTTAAAGAAATCACCAAATTATTTTCTTGCATGGCTAATTTTTAAAAAATTAATTCTGTTGACCTCTGTCTTTTAATTGGTGTATTTAGACTAATTACATTTAATTTAATTATTATTGTCAGGGTTTAAGTCTGCCATTTTATTTTTTGTTTTCTGTTCCATCTGTTTCTCATTTCTTGTTTTCTTTTTTGTGCCTTCCTGTGAATTACCTGAACGTTGTTGAGAGTTCCATTTTGATTTATAAATAATGTTTTGGAATTTATCTCTTTGCGTCTTTTTAGTGGTTACTTTAGTTATCTCATTAAACATGCATAGTAGATCATAGTCTAGTGTCGGCGTCTAACCAGTTTGAATAAAACATAAAAACCTTACTTCTGTTTACATCTTGTTACACTCTCCCATTTATAATATAATTGTCTTAAATATTTCCTCTACATATTTTGTGTATTTCATCAAATAGTGTTAGGGTTTTTGCTTAACCATCAGACATAATTTAGAAAACTTGAGAATAAAAGGAAAGTCTATTGTGTTTACCCATATTTTTACTCTTTCTATTGTTTCATCTTCCTTTCTGGTATTCCAAGATTCCTGCTTTTATCATTTTATTTACGTTTTGAGAACTTTCTTTAGTCATCCTTTTAGAGTAGATCAGCTGGTGACAAATGCTCTTCGTTTTCCTTCATCTGAGAGGAGGTTCATTTCCTCTTCATTCCTCTTCATTCCCGAAGGATATTTTTATTTGAGATAGAATTCTGGATTGGCCGTTCTTTTCTTTAAGCTTTCAAAAAATATTGTGCTGCTTCCTTCTGGACTCCATAGTTTCTGATGAGAAATTTTTTGTAGTTCTAACTATGTTTCTCATATAAGTCTGGTGTTTTCTTTCCCTGTGTTTAAGATTTTTTTCTTTCTGTTTAGGTTACAGAAATTTGAACATGATGTATCTTAGCATGGATTTCTTTAGGTTTATCCTGCTTGGAGTTTACTCAGCTTCTCGCATCTGTGGGTTTATGTCTTTTGCCAAATTTGGGGAGTTTTCAGCCATTATTTCTCCGAATAATTTTTAGCCCTTCCCTCTTTCTCCTCTCCTTCCAGGACTCCTTCCAGACCTTTTGTTATCACCCCAAGAGCCCTGAAGCTCTCATTTTTTGTCATTATTGTTTTTGGTCTATTTTCTCTCTGCTGTTCAGACTGGGTCATCTCTATTGTTCTCTCATCAAGTTCACTGATTCTTTCCTCTGTCCCACCATTCTGCTGTTAAACCCATTCATCGAGCTTTCATATTGGTTATCTCATTTTTCAGTTCCAAAATTTCCATATAGTTTTTCTTTATTCCTTCTCTCTTTGCTGGAACTTTCCACTTCTACATGCTAAGATGTTCTGCATTTTCTTTTGTTTCAAGCATGTTCATTATTTCTTGTGGAAGTATTTTTATGATGGCTCCTTTAAAATCCCTGTCAGATCATTCTAATATCTATGCAACTTCAGTGTTGGTTTCTGTTGATTGCCTCATCTCATTCAAGTTAAGATACTCCTGGGTTTTGGTAGTTTTGGTATGATCAATGATTTATCTACTGAAAACTGGATGTTTCTGGTATTATGTTTTGAGAATCTGGATCTTATTTAAATCTCCTATTTTATCAGGACTCCTGTGACATTGGTCTGGCAGGAGAAGGAGGGGAGCACCCCTTACTCCTAGGTGGGGGTAGAAGTGCAGGCTTCCTTGTAGGCCTCACCTGACACTTCCCCAACAAGGAGGAGCAGGGGACCTTGTTACTTACCACTAGATGGGGCTTACTCCCAGGCTCCACACACAGTGTTCACCAAATTCACAGAGGGAGAGGGTCTCCTTACCACCAGCAGGAATGAGACTTGTGGCTCCCCACTAAGGCATTCTCTGCCACCACTTCAGCAAAGAGGGGGTGGGTTGGTGTGCCTCATTACAACCTGGAAAGGGTGAAGATCTAGGCTCCTCACTCAGCCTGTGCTGGCAGGGGTGGGGGTTGGACCTCTGTTTTCAGTGGTGTTAGATGCTTGCAGGAGTACAGAGGTAATTCATTGTCTAAAGTTGCCTGCCTTGCTAGACTGCCCCATTCCTGATCCTTTGGTCAGAGAGAGCAGATTCTTCTTACGGCTTTTTTTGTCTGCACTTGTTAACATTTCTAGGTTGCCAGCTTCTCTAATATTCAGTCTGAGATATATAAAGTGTATATACACACACATACACACCAAATTTCAAGGAACCCAGTGCCATGTCATTTCTTGGGTCCTAAACTCCCTGGCCTGTCTGTTTTCTCTCCAACTTTCAGAGACGTCTTATGTTTGTTTTGCATATAATGTCCAGGGATGTTAGTTGTACTTAACAGGCAGAATAGAGAAAAAATATCTATTCCACCATTTCAGGAGCCATGGCCTTCTTTTTCAGTTAATACATTCGAACCTCTGATCCATCTAAAATTCATTTTCGCATAAAGAGTGATGTAGGGGATCCCAACTTCATTTTTTCCAGACTGTTCTAAGTTATCTTAATACTACTTATTGGATAATCCCATTTTCCCCCACTGATCTGAAATGCCATATATCTTTCCACGCACAAGCAGGGCTGTTTCTGAATATATTGTTTCATTGGCCTGTGTGCTTCCTTAGCACCAGAGGCTTATCTGTCATCGCACTAAATGTAGGTGCTCTATGCTGGGACTTGCCACCTCCTTGCTCTTCGGCCCACCTCTGACCCTAAGAGCCCACCTCTGCCGACCCTCTCCCCACTCTCAGAAAGTCACTGTGATTTAAAGCAAAATAAATGTAATCTCTCACTCTTCTGGAGGCCAGGAGTCCAAAACCAAGATGTTCCAGGTCTGGTTCCTCCTCGGGGTCTCAGAGGGAGCCTCTGCTCCGTGCTTCTCAGCCAGCTGCTGGTATGCTGGCAGTCCTTGGCACTGCTCGGTTTGTAGACGCACTTCTCCAGTCTCTGCCTCCATCATCACATGGCTGTCTTCCTTCTGAGCATCTCTGTGTCTGTGCTCCTCTTATGATTGATAAGGACCCCAGTCATATTAGATGAAGGGCCTCCTACTCTATTGGGACCTTGTCTTAAATAATCATATATGCAGCGCTATTTCCAAATAAGGTCACATTCTGAGGATTGGGGAAGGACATGAATTTTGAGGAAATGCTATTATCTCTGTACAGTCCCCAGCAGGATGCCTTGTCAAGATGTCCCCCCAGCACATCCAACATCCACCCGCCTTCCCTATCTCCTCAGTGCACAGCAGGAACTCCAACCTCCCAGCTCAATCAGGGCCTCTCTCTGCCCCTGGGTGGGGGTCACTCTGCACGCCAGAAACCCACCAAACCATCTCCCCCATTCTGCTCACACCCCACCATCCCCCACGTGGGCTCTTCTTGGATGTGCAAGAGGAATGGCCCATCGAGGGCTCACTCATGGTAGGAATTTCTCCGTCTGGAGTGTAAACAGGGTGGGACACCACTTGCTCCCTGCAAATGGGCACCAGCTGAGGACACAATCAAGGGGTCCTCTATCAGAGCAGACAGGGTCCCCAGCACTCAGAAGTCCTGCATGGTAGAGGCAGACATCTGTGAGAATATTTTTCCACTTGCCACCTTGTTCAAAATCCACAAAATCAAAATCATCGGAGTTGCTACTTTGTGTTGAGAACCAATTCAATGTCAGTCATGTCACATAGATTATTCCAATCCTCAGGAAAGCTCTGTGATGGACACACTGCTCCCATCAAACAAAAGGGGAAACAGTCCCAGAAGGGGTTAAGTAACCTCCCAGGGTCACATGTGAGAAAAAAGCAGACAGAGATTTGAAGGAGCTGTCTGGCTCCTCCACCCACCTCTGGGCACCTCTGGGGCTCTCACACCTGGCTGTTCTGCTGGGTTCACCCTGTAGTGCTTATGGGCACAAAGCCCCTGGGTTGGACCTTAAGATAAGTCCCCAGAAATGACCTTCATCTTCAGCCAAGGAGGACCGGGAAGGATTGGGTGCAATTTGTCCAATCAGCATGAGTGAAAAGGGGCATCTCACCACAATGTTACTTTAATGGAGATCAAAGTCTCAATGTTCTTTCTCCTTAAATTCAGAGAGTTTGCATTTAAGCTCTTTCAAGCACTCCCTCTTTTTTTTTTTTTTTTTTAACAGAATCATTGGTACCAGATAGAGGCCCTGCTGGCAAATTTCCAACCATCATCCGCCAACAATGGTGTTTCCATGAACCACATTCCATCTTCATTCTCAGGGAGCAAGATGCCCCAACTCCAGCTACCCCATCCCATGACTTCTCCCCTGTGGCCAGGCCCTCCTGGGTCTCAGTTATCCCCAGCGATGACCATGAGTCTTGGTGGCTCAGAGGTAGGCTTGGGTATCAGACTCCAGTGTTCAAATCCCTGCTCTGCCACCTACCAGCTGGGTGACCTTGGGCAGGCAAGTTACTTAAGTTCTCTGAGCTCCCATTTCATCATTGGCACGTCCTCTGCAGGGTTGGTCTCAATCAGTTACAGTGGCTCACATGACGTGTTTAGCACAGTGTCCAGCCCATGGAACATTCCTCAGAAATGCAAACTGTCAGTATTGCCTTCATGGCTAGGACAAGTGCTGTTAATCAGGCGGGACCGTGATCACATGCTGGTCTGACATACATGAGCCTAAACATACATACCAAGCTAGAACCAGAGATGTCAGTCACAGTTTAGACCAGTGACACTCTGAGAAATGGGGTCTTGATTACTGGCTTGTGTCCACTAATAGCAGCTCACCACTTGTGCCGTATCCATGCCCACCTGCGCTTGCTGGCACACGCAGCCTTCCCACAGCCCTGGGAGGAAGCTGGAGAGGCAGCTGTCAGTCATTAGGCAGACACAGAGAGGACTTTCCCAGGTCACACATGTGTGCAGGGCAGATGTGGGAGCCAGCCAGCCTGGCCCGGGTTCCACCCCTCTGAGCTCTGACATTGGGTTTTTCTGCCTTCTAGCCCCTCACACCCGCATGGGAGGACTCTGGGACCCTCTCTGTGGATGTCTTCACCATACCTCCTTAATTTGGGGTCCCAGTGTTTCCTGGGGAGATCTTGGGGAGGTTCAGGGGGCTTTTTAAAAACTGTTTTTACTTTTGTCAACTATCACTCAATTCTGTGAAAACCGCTTTTTTAGCTGGGGATGGTGGGGAGGCACGGGGCAGGTGAGAGGGGAGCTGTACATATCTTGCCGTATTACCAGTGACCTTCAACAGAGGACTAGGCTCACCAGTGTGCCCAGCTCCCCTTGGGCCTGAAGCAGTCCCACACTTTAGGCCTGTTCCCATCCATGTCATCTGTCCATGCAGTTGGGGGCACGAAGGACTGCCAGCCATGGGTGAGCTCCAGGCCTCCCTCCTGGATTTGGAGCATATGATGGATGGATTTAGATATGTGCTCAAATCACAATCGCCCAAAACAATTGATAACTTTTCCCTTTCATCAAACGGTAATGAGCACCCACAATGTGTTGTATACCTTGAAGACACAGCTGATACGAACCTACCCGTCCCCTGCCCTCATGGAGAGACAGACGACAAACCCCAGACAAGTAACTGAGAAGATGTTGGGTGTGAGGTATGTGTGCAGGGTATTACAACAAGATGACATCATGGAAAGTGCCCCAATGCCCACTTCAGATGGGTTATCACAAACGCTCAACGTTTAGAGGGCACGCTGCAAAGGGAACATCTGAAGGATCCGAGCATGTGAATTTCAGGGAGATGAACATTTCAGGTGGGGAGAAGAACCCATGCAAAGGTCCTGAGGCAGGATTGAGTTTGCCATGCTGAGAAAACAGAGGAGGACCAGAGCTGCTGAATTGTTGAGACCAGGGCAGAGAGGATTCTGCAAGGTCTGGCTACAAACCCATCTCCAGCAGACAAAGCCAGGGTCTGAGATTATGCTCTGCCACTTTGCATTTGAGGCACTTTGGACAAGCCCCTTCCCCACCAAGCCTCATGTGGCCCCAAAAGGGCATGCCCTGTGTGGACACCACCCACATGTCGCTGTTGCCCCGCATCAGGACTCTCCAGAGTTCCACACTGTTGCAGACATCTTGGTCGGTTGATAAGAATGGGACACACCAAGTCCTTGAGACCCAGATGCACTTCTGCATGTCATCTTCTGCAGGGACCACTACCCACAATCTCTTCCCCATTCTCTAGACCCTGTGGCCGGCTCATGGGTGACCCCAGCCTGACCTCTCTATCTCCTACCATCACCATGATAATGGAAGCTGCCCTCATCTAAGCTGCCATTCGTACATTTTATGGCGCATTTCTGTTACCTCTGTTCTCTAGCAAGGCTGGCAGATGAGACCTTCTGTCTCAATCAGATATCCTGGTTAATGGAGCATTACATCTATACCTTACATGGATCTCCCATTCTCAGAGAATTATAAAACAATAAAATGCATTTGGCACTAAAACCTCAGTGACCATAATTTTATCTGGCTCTGATAAACACAGAGTCTCACCAGGACTTTTTTTTTTTTTTTTTTTTTTTTGCCTGAGAGTCACAATTATGAGTATCGGTTTCTATTTGTACCGTAAATGTGCAAATCTGTAGGTTAATAGACATTTCTGGTAGGGGAAAATGCTGTTTCGACCATCTCTTATGATCTACACCCTTTGCCAACCCGGAGAAGTTGCACATACAGATGAGGATGGTTTCCTCCCTCCCACAAAAGCCTGTCTTAATGAAGATGTACATTACTCTATTTACTTGCCCTCATTCCCGCCAAAGTTTGCATTCTCGGTGTATGGCAGATGTTTGCAGAACAACCAAATATGTCTGCCCTCCACTCAAGCAAGATCTTCAGCCATGTGCCTTTCCTCCAGGAAGCTGGATGATGCTTGAGAATCAGCAATCTGCTCGTGGGTTCTTCTGCCCTTGCCGGTCCACAAACTAATACAAATTTACTCCACCAGTCCCTGGTAATGAGACTCCTCCACATTGATATATCAGATAAAAATGGCAAAGTTTAAAAGAAGCCCGAATTAATCTCACAGAGGAAAAGGGGCATGAGGCACTCTGAGACACTATTAATGTCAGGAGGATGCAGTAAATTTTATTTTTATCATTCCATGTGGATTGATGTTCTCATTACCTATCACACTCGCATATGATAAAAAGCAAATGCACAAGTGCCTGTTTTCCATAGAGGCGATCTTATACACTGTATTGAGGATGCGATCATTATACTTACACGTTTTATAGTAATGTTTTCTTAACAGCCAAAAGCACTTTCATTTAATATTAATAAAACAGATGTTTGGTTGAAAGTGGCTGGAAACCACATGGCGTTCGCACGTTCGTGAATGACAGTGCCTCCCACGGCATCTCTCCGCCCAGAGGCCCCACCTCCCCACGGCATCTGGGGCAGCCTGCTTCAATCCAACCCCCCTATCTTTCCTCACACCCCCCAAAAGAGGGTAAATCAAGGAGAGTAGAAATCCTGTTATCATTAGCCAAGGTCCAAAAGACAAGGAGGCGCTGGAAAATGGACAACGCGTTCCTTCTGCCATTTCTGTATCCTCAGCCCCTTTACCCACACCAACTGTAATTTTGAGTGGAATTTAGAAATAGGCACCTGGACACGTGGCTTTGGCACCCAAGTCAATCCTGATAAAGCTCGAGGGGTGGTGGGAAAGGACAGCACTCCCACATAGAGCCAGCAAACTGCAAACACACAGGAGCCCCTTGCAAACTGTTGTTGGGGCGACAGCATCTTAGCCCAGCTATGCGCCTGGCCACTCTCCTTCTCATCATAATAACAAAAGCAGCTGGTTGGTAAGTTTCCCCTTGGCAACCTCTTGCTCAGACAGAAGATTTTTGAAATGTGTAGGGATGTTTTCTCTGTAATATTCTGGAAGATCCAACACTTAGCTTGTCCCAGATGACATGCCCTATAAAGAAAAGTGAAAACCCTGCACCGGTGATGCGGGGCCCGGGCTGGCTTCCTTGCCTTCCAGGCAGACAAAGGCTTTATCAGGAATGCCTCCTGTGCATGCCAGGGAAGGAGCACAAGACTAGCCCAGTGAAGCTTAGGACATGGAACCTGGTGAATTTATTTGTTGGTAGAGCCACCTTCCTGCCAATACACACAAGCAGAGAAATGGTGGGGTAGAAAGGTTGGACACTGTCGGGCTTTGAGGGATAAGATGCCTGCAGTCCTGATCAAAACAGGGGTCCTGGAGCATCCCCCAGGAGTGGCCCTGCGGGCATGCAAAACTGATGGATACTTCACTGTGTTCATAAGAAGCCGGCCTGAAGTCTGATTTCAGCTCAGGGCTAAACCCATCTGAACGCATTGCACCTCTAATCCACAGGGACGCCAAGCCCTCCGGTCAGTTACCCAGATAACCTGGCCTCGGATGGACACATTATTTGGAAGTCTATTGTTCCATTTGACACCTGATGCAAGACATGCATTTGGTAATGTTTTTAATGAATGACAGAATGAGCGAGTTAACAGATAGAGGAACGCCAGTTTCCTCGGGGGTGATGAGTTAGCGCTCCCAGCAAAATATGTGTGTGTATCAAACTGCCTTTGAGAAGCTCTTATGTGAGCCAGAGAGAACTAGGACAAATGTCGCCCCAGCAGGGATTCATGGCCACGTACACAGGCCCTGTTGGGAGCTTGGCATCATTTCCCAGAAGGCCCAGCTTTGTACCCCCCACAGGACAGTTCTGTGTCCCTGGCGGCACCCATACAGATGGAGCCGTGGGGTGGCTGGTGGCCCGTGCCTGCAGCACTGAGCAATCAGTCTATATGCCAGAATCCACTCTGCCCAGCCTCTGGAACAAACTCACTTCCCACCTCAAGCTGGGGCCCACGGTCTGTGCATTTACATCAGTATTTTCCTGTCCTGCCATCCACCCCTCTTATCCACCCCATCATGCCAAGCGTGATGATTAAAGTCTAGAATTTTAAACAACTACGTGAGGCCATGGCAAGACAGAGCTGGCCGTTTGAAATCCTGGCAGCTGTGAGCTTCATTTGCCCCAGGAATCGATCGCTACTCCAGGCCCCAGGCAATGGGCGCCCATCCACACTGAGCACAAGCACAGAGCCTGCAAGGCCATGAGCTCCTCCCCTGGCTCCTGGAGAGGAGGGTATGCCGGTGGTGCCAGGAAGCCCAGGGCATTTCAAGGGAATGGTGGAAAATTATGCTTGCTAGCAAAAGGTAAGAACGTCTTGCCAGATGAATAATGAAATGGTCTTCAATAATCCATCAGTTTATACTTAAAATTCTAAAATGTGATAAAATGTGCACATAGACAATGGTCACTCTATGTTCCGAGGGAATCTAAGTAGTCAGGAGTGAGCCTCCCTGGACCCTCACCACCTTGGCCACAGGAGCACCAGCCCCACCTGGACCCCACTTCCCTCCTGGGCTACCCCCTCCCACCTCCACTCACACCCCCACTGCTCTGTACACTCTTTTCCCCAGGCTGCTGTAACAGCGCCACCAGCTGGGAGGTGTCACACAACTGAAATGCAGTCTGTCACCGGCCAGGAGGCCCAAAGTCCAATCCCCCAGTGCAGTGGGGCTGCTTCCTTCTGGAGGCTGAAGGACAATCTGGTCCAGGCCTCTCTTCTCTCCTCTGGTGGCTTCCAATGATCCTTGTAGCCTCCTCGTTCCCCACTCTGGTCCCCTTGTCACATGGCCTCCCTCCCTGTGTGGTCACCCCATATCCAGGGTGACCTCAACTCAGGATCTTTGCCTTAGTTCCATCTGCAAAGCCCCCATTTCCAAGTGAAGTCATGTTCATGGGCATGAAGGACTAGAAGGACTAGGACTTGGACATATATCTAGGGAGGTTGCTATTCCCCCCATGATGTTCATAAGCACCAGGAGTGTCAAGGTTGCCAGCCAGAGTTGCTGAACCTGGTGTTGATTCTGATGCTTCTCCATCCGCAGCTTATGCGACCAGCACTCCTCTTTCCCGGAGCCCCTTCCCTCGGCCTCCAAGACCCCACTCTTCCCGTGACTTTCCTCCTGCCTCCCCCCACCTCTCCCACAGGCTTCCTCATCCAGGGGAGTCTCCCCATCATCCTCATTCAGGTCAGAAATTGTGGTGGTGGCATCGGCTCCTCTCCCTCTTACACATCTGATCCAATAGCATGTCCTATGGGCCCTCATCTCTCTCACATGCTGTATGAGCCTCCCGAGTGGTATCCCTTTTTCTGTCTCACCTAAATCCATTCTCGAGAGCAGCCAGCATGACCCTGTGAAAACATGTCAGCTCAAGCCAGATCTCCACTCAAATGTTCCCCTGATGCCCATTTCACTTAGAGCGAAATCCTTGTGGGCCTACCAGTATCTCCTGGATCAGGCCTCAGATGACTTTTCTGAGCTTTACCCTCCCCCTACCCCCAATGCATGGAGGCTCCTTCTAGTTCTCAACTACCCCCACCATAACCCTACCCCAGGCCTTTATACCTACTGTTCTCTCCCTGGAATGGTCTTTCCCTGGATACCCAAGGGGCTCCCTCCCTCACTTTCTCCAAGACTTTGTTCCAACATTTTTTTCTCAGTAGGACCCCCTGGCCATCCTATGAAGATTAGCAACTGCCCCCTAGCCCTCCTGATCTTCAACGTCCTTCACTCAAACATACCACCCCCCCAGGGCAAGGGTCTTTGTGTTCAACCTCATGGATCCCAATACCTAGAGGAGGCACTCAGCAAGTTTTTGTCGAATAAATGAAGTGGGAATAGAATGCCATAAAAACAAAATGCTTTCATTGTAAAGTATATCATACATCAAAAGGTGATATTTGTATATAATCTTTACATATAGTTCAAAGAATACACACCCACATACCCAGCACCCAGCTTAAAATAAAAATATGGCTGTTCATTTGAGCCTATTGCCCTGAATCACAGCCCCCTCACAACCCCCAAAGGTAATCACTATCCTTCATTTGCATGAGTCATTCCTTTGCCTTTCTTTAATGTTCTCCACATAACATATGTCTCCCTAAATACGTATAACACATATTCGGCAACTACGTGATAGATATGATAAACATTGCCGATTCACATGTCTTAAAAATACGTAAAAGTGCTGACATTTGTAGTCTCCAAATTAAGGGTGACTTTTAATTTCCTTCTCCTTCTTTTCCGTATTTCCCAAGCTTTTATAATAAATACATATTGTTTTTGCTACCCGCAAACAAAGAGATACACGACCATGGATACCTGAACTATTTCATTGTTGAAACAGGAAGCATGCTTGTTTGCAAAACAAATAAATCTTGTTTCTGCTTTTAGGTCCCTCTAAGACTTACCCTCAAAAAATGTTCAGATCTGTTTAATGTGGTGGAGAAGCAACTAATGCTGAAATGAATCTCAAACCTGATGTGCCTTGAGTGGCTGTCTGGGGAGCTGCAGTGAAGCAGGTGCTCCCAGTATAGCTCTGGGCTCGGCTCTGGGAGCAGCACCTGGCGTCCAGGAATGAATGGCTGCTCCTTCCATGATTTGTGAGTCGATGAGCATCCTGAGTGGTGACTTGTCTCTTCTATTATTAAGGACACCAACAGTACTATGTTTTTAGTCTTTTGCCTCTGTCTCTCAGGGCAAGGCACTGTGTGGGGTGGGGGGCTGGGAGCTACACCAGGCCTCCCACTCTGCCCACCTTCACCTTGACGTGACCTTGGCCTCAGAGCCCCAGCATCCTTCTGTGTAGCAGGTAAAGGGCACTTGGAGGAATATCTGTCCTCTACATTTCTACTTTTTATCTTTTTCCTTAGTTTCATTTTTCTTTCCTCAAGGTCACTGAGCCAAACCACCTGGACCTCCACTCTGGCTGCGGGCAGGCTCTCTTTCTCCGTGCCTCTGCTTACCCATCTGTGAAATAGAAATGACACAGAAGGCCAATGTGGACGACTGGAGGGAGAACTCAGAGCAGAGGGTGCTCACTGCAAGCTCTCGGTGAATATGGGCAACATTCCTTGTATGTTTTTTTCCCTTGACTGTTTTGAGTTAGATATTCTGTTTCTAGTTATTTTAATGGCTGCTCTTACATTTTTTTTTAAATATTTTTTTTATTTATTTAACAGAGAGAGAGAGAGATCACAAGTAGGAAGAGAGAAAGGCAGAGGGACGGGGGAAGCAGGCTCCCCGCTGAGCAGAGAGCCCGATACGGGACTCAATCCCAGGACCCTGAGACCATGACCTGAGCCGAGGGCAGAGGCTTAACCCACTGAGCCACCCAGGTGCCCCGCTCTTACATTTTTTTAATGTGGATACTTAATCTAAAAAACCTGAAGTTAATTAGTATTTCCTGTATCATGAAAGGTTACCCTGAATCATCAGAATTTGGGACGCATTTCAAAGCACTTTACACATCCTTATGGACCTCCCCTACTTTTCGCGATGTATTTTACTTTTATCTTGTTTTTATTTTGAAAGGTTTATTTATTTATGAGACAGAGTGGGGGGGGGAAGCAGACTCCCCGCTGAGCACGGAGCCCCACATAGGGGTCAATCCCACGACCCCCAGACCATGACCCGAGCCAAAACCAAGACTCCAATACCCAACCGACTGAGCCATCCAGGCGCCCCACTTTCAACTTGTTTTTAAAAAATCTTTAACATTAGGCTTTTGTTACTACATCAAATATTTATTTGGGAGTGAAGAAGCTTTTGGATTTTCTCTGGGGCCTTCCCTGCATTAGCAGCCCCACTACAAGCCTCAAGCCCCACTGGTCTGCCTACCCGTCACCTCCCTGATTCTTCACACCCATGCACCCGTAACCACACGCCTGTGTACACAAGTGCACACAGCTAGTGGGGTTGAACTCCACCACTGCACAATGATTCTGCAAGACAGTAACTACGGGGAGCGGGGAACAGGTAAGGGGTATGTCAGAACTCTGTACTATCTTCACAGCTTTTCTGTGAGCTTCAAGTGAACTTAACATGAAAAGGTTTTTAAAATCATTTGGGGACTTTTTAGAAATATCTATATTCCTGGGTCCAGGGCAGACCTGTGGAATCAGAGTCTCTCTGGGGGTGGGACCGAGGTAGCTCCAGATTTTTCAGACCCTACAAATGCAAGGGTTCGGACCTTCACAGATGAACTTGGCAGGGGACACAGTTTAGCTCAGAATGGTCAGATACGGATTCCCTCTGCCCCTCTGGCTGTCCTTCCAGGGCACACATGTCCTGCTCCACGCACAGTCCCAGAGTGGCACCATTCCCTGCCCCCACACAGGCTCTGCAGAGGGGAGGCTGCATGGAGCCCCCACACCCCACTCCCCCACCCTCTCTCCTGGTAGGGTTGAAGGTGACTGGTAAATCCTTCCTTGGGCCAGCCTTACCTGGGGATGCAGGAAAGACTGGCACTGGGCCAGGAGCGGAGCCAAAGTGGGCAGAGTGTGGAGAGAAGGAGGGACACTGGGAAGCGGGCTGGAGGCTGCTTGCTTGAGGAAGCTGCATTTTTAACAAAGGCTGCTTCCATCGCACAGAAGCTGGGCACTATAGTTGCTCACCCATAAGAGCCAATCAGGGCTGAATGCATGGGCCATTCCGTCTATGAGGACAGAAATGTTCCGTATCTGCTTTCCCCAGTATGGTAGCCACGAGCCACCATGGCTCTTGAGGACTTGAAGGTGGCTAATATGACTGAGGAACTGAATTTTAGCTTTTATTTAATTTTACCCTAAACAGCTGCATATGGCTGGTGGATGGTCACAAAGCACTAAGCCCCACTCCCCATCCCGTGCTGGGCACAAACAGCAAGCTGACATTTTACATTTACGTCCAGGGTGGGGCTGCTCAAGTGATGGCTGAGCAGCCACAGCTCAGAGATCAGGCCTCATCCCATCCAGGTTCCTGGAACCTCAGGGGAGAAGGATGCCCCCCTTCTCAGATGGGCGGAGCCAGGCCAGAGCAAATAGGGGCCACCAGGGCAGGCCTCCTCCCAGCTATGGGACAGACCTCTGCCCTCCATTCCTGGGCAGCAGAGTGGCCTACCGTGCCCTCCCCACTGGCTTCATCTGACCCCAGATGGGAGTCCCATGACTGGCCCCAAGGATGTTCCCACCCCTAGGTGCAACGGCCATCTAGAATTTTCTGAATCCTCTAAAGTGACAACAAAGAGACCAGGAAGGCAGCAGTGGAGTCTTTAACTCCGGCTGGAAACCAGGAGAGTAGAGAGACACTCCCGCCTTCCTTCTGTGAGACCTTGGTGGGAGAGAAGGGAGGACATTCATGCCATCTTTGGTACAGAGCCTGTGGTCTGGAGAGGACTGTCTGAGAGGCACCAGTAACCCCCACAGTGTCTTAGAGCAGACCTGAGGTAGGATTCAAGGCAAATAGTTTTTTGGGAGGTGACCCCAAGACCTGGGAAGCACCATGAGAAGCAAGGCAGGTGTTTTAGACTGAATTGTGTCCCCACAAAATTCTTATGTTGCCATTCTAACCTGTAGTGTGTGACCGTATTTGAAGATTGGGCCTTTGGGGAGGTAATTAAGGTTAAATGAGTTCATAAAGGGGGGCCCTGATTGAATAGGACTGGTGTCCTTATAAGAAGAGGGAGAGGGGCACCTGGGTGGCTCAGTCAGTTAAATGTCTGACTCTTGATCTCAGCTCAGGTCTTGATCTCAAGGTGGTGAGTACAAGCCTCACATTAAGTAGGCACCCAGCATGAAGCCTACTTTAAAAAGAAGAGAAAGAAAAAAAAAAGAGGAAGACACACCAGAGCACTTGTTCGGTTGCTCTCTGTCACTCTGTCTCTATCTCTGTCTCTCTCTGGCTATGAGCAAGAAGGTGGCCTTCTGCAAGCCAGGAGAAGAGCTCTCACCAGGAACCAACCCTGCAGATGCCTTAATCTTGGACTTTGGGCATCTAGAACTATGAGATAATAAATTTCTGTTGCTTAAGCCACCCAGTTCGTCATTTTTTGTCGCAGCAGCATTCACAGACTAAAACAGGAGGGAAAGCAGCTAATAAGGGGTTGATTGTGAAGCCACCAAGCCAACATTTCCTCTGCCCTAAATCACCCAAGGCCCGGTACCAAGCAGCTAGTGACCACCCTGTGGCTCAGAGCCCATTCACATTGCTCAAACCAGCCAGTCCTACACTCTGTCTTCTGCCTCGCCTTGCCTCGCCCTGCCTCCCCCTGCCTTGCCCTGCCTCCCCCTGCCCGGCCCTGTCTCACCTGGGGGAGAACCCAATGTAGGATTCCACCTACGCGCACCTCTCCCCATCCCCACCTGGCCTGCCTGGTTGTGCGCCTCTCGGTTCCTGGAGAACTGTAACATGAAACTTTCTTTTTCATGACATTCTCTTCCTCACCTTGTCACTCAGTCTCTTCATGATTTAAGACATAATTACAGATCCCAGACCCAGGAGAAGGTGAGAAAGAAGAGAGGCTGTTCAGAAAAGAGGTAAGTCTGCACCTGCTGGAAAGGCAGCGCCTTCAGGGATCCATCCAGAGTCCCGAGCTGACTCTGCTGTGCACAGCGCCGAGGGAACTGAGGGAGGTAGGCATGGAGGGCCCGTACTTAGCAGTTGCAGGAAGCAGACTGAGTGGCTGGGCTCTGACCAGGAGCCCAGGAACGGGGCTGCACTGAGAGGAGAAGGGAGGTCAAGGCAGGGTATGTAAGATGGGGAGGCTCACGCACGTTTGTAGGCTTCAGGAAAGGGTCTGGGAGGGCGGGCCAGGTGGTGTGGGGATGCTTCCCAGAAGACCATCAATAAATGATTAAATATCGACATCGATCCACAGACCTGAGGCCCATTTTATTTCTGACTCATGTCTTTCCTAGTGGTTGCTCTGAATGGATGCTGAGAAGTTGACCCCTGGGCCCTAGTGAAAACAGCAGACTCCCCACACCTGCAAAATGCTTTCCCAATGAGCTTGTCCTGCTGGTGGCTCTTGCTACCCTGGCCATGGCCCATGGGACCCCCGATCCCTGGACTCTTCCCCATTTGCAAAGAAGGGGGGTGGAAGGACGTCCTATGAGTGTGGGGCAGTGGCCTGTCCTCCCAGCCGCCCTGATGCTGGCTTGTGCGGGAGCTTGCACGGTGCAGGGATACAGGTGGACAAGTACTAGGCTGGATGGATGGACAGTCTGGTACAGCCAGAGCCCCTTGCCTCCCAGGAACAGAGGCAGGCCCTCTCTTAACAAGAGACTTTTTTTTTTTTTTTTTCCGGAGGAGCGTCTCTTTGAGAAGATTTCTCTTCAAAAGACAGAAGCACGTCTGAGACGTTCTCTTCCCTCGGTGCTACAAGGCCATAAATTTTCCTCGCCAGTCCCCACTCCTACCCTGTGAGTTATAGCAGCTTCTCGGTCATTTATTATTCATCATTATTACGGTGACATATTCAGCCATCTAATTCACTGTCTCTAAGCGCTGACTTCATCTCGTTCCTTAAATGCTCGCCCGGCTGGAATTTCTTCTGACAAACTCCTGGCCCCGCTCTGGCATTATCTTTCCCCAAACAGGCATGATCATTTAGAACTTTATTGGAGATCTCGTAAAAGAGCCTTTCAGAAACAATCAGGGCTTCGATGTATCACTGATCACTTAGCACTTAAGGAGGGAGGACACACAAGGACGACATGAACCTCCCCCGTCTCCCCGTCTCGCGGCGCCACGGAGGAAGTTCAATGTGCCACCACCGCAGTCTCTCCAGGGTCAGGGGAGGCATCAGATATGTCCTCTGGCTCACGAGGTATGCCCTGACTGCCACAGCTGTGGAGCACCTGAGAAGGGTAGAGGAGGGAGCTAAGACTGTGGATTCCCTGGGGGAGGCAGAGGCTGTGGGCTCGCTGGGAGGGGCAGTGAGTCCTCAGACCCCCGCATCACTCCTGCTGGGGCCCCCAGGACTCCCACCCAGGTCCTACCCACATGCTGCCTCCTGCTCCTTGCCCAGAGGGACCTCTGCTGTAGACCCTGACCTTCACTCCCTCAAAACTTATCTGCCCTATTTTTGTGCCTTTTAGGGACCTGCTTCCACTCACTGATCTAATCAATGCTGCCTGATAGGACATTCTGCGGTGACAGAGATATTCGCTATCCGCCCTGTCCAATAGGCGGCTACCTGGCCCTACGTGGCTGCTGAGGGCTTGATATGTGGCTCATGCAACCAACAACTGCATTTTTTTTTTAAAGATTTTATTTATTTATTTGACAGAGAGAGATCACAAGTAGACGGAGAGGCAGGCAGAGAGAGAGAGAGGGAAGCAGGCACCCTGCTGAGCAGAGAGCCCGATGCGGGACTCGATCCCAGGACCCTGAGATCATGACCTGAGCCGAAGGCAGCGGCTTAATCCACTGAGCCACCCAGGTGCCCCCAACAACTGCATTTTTAATCTTATTTGATTTTAAGTTAAAAGTAGCCACATGTGGCCAATGGTGACCAATTGGAGGGGCAGGTCTAAGGAGGGGCTCATCGTGTGGCACATCGACTCTCCCAGAAAACAGTCATAATTAAAGATTTTATTTATTTATTTGAGAGAAAGGAGAGAGAGCATGAGTAGGGGGAGGGGCAGAGGGAGAAGCCGCTCTCCCTGGAGCAGGAGCCTGATGTGGGGCTCTGATCCCAGGCCCCTGGGATCATGACCTGAGCCAAAGGCAGATACTTAACAAACTGAGCCACCCAGTACCCGAAAACAGTCATAGTTAACACCAAGTTCCCCACAGGGGCTAGGCAGGATGTGAGGTGTACTCTTTTCATCACCCCATTTCCTTTTCTTTAATTTTTTTTAATTTTATTTATTTATTTGACACAGAGAGAGATCACAAGTAGGCAGAGGCAGGCAGAGAGAGAGAGAGAGAGAGAGAGAAGCAGGCTCCCCACTGAGCAGAGACCCCCGACATGGGGGTCCATCCCAGAACCCTGAGATCATGACCTGAGCCGAAAGCAGAGGCTTAACCCACTGAGCCACCCAGGCGCCCCACCCCATTTCCTTTTCATGGCAACCACAGTAGATGGGTGGCCTTAGACACTATTTTGCAGACAATAAGCCTGAAGCTTGGGGAAGATAAGTCTCGTTACTGAGAAGAGACTCCAATTCTGGCAGGCCAGAGTGGAGGCTAGGAGAAAGAGGGTAGGCTTTCTCCACACCCCAGGGGTCTGTGTGATAGGCCGGGCTCTGTAGCACATGTCATCTCATAGGGTCCCTGGAGAAAGATGACACAGGACTATACAGGGTCCTTCTGACACCTCTGGGTGGCTAGGAATATTACTGTCATTTCTCTGGTTAAAGAAAGCTTGACATTCCCCCCAGGACAGGATGGCCCACCCAAGCTGGGGCCTTGCTTTACCCTCTTTTCTGTGAGCCTCAAACAAGAGGAAATGTTATAGCAGGAGGGATTTATGTTAGAGATGAAGGGTACTTGGCAGGCCCTGGAGTGAGCTTCAAGGAAGACAACACAGCTCCATCTTTGAAGAACCATAAAAGCAGTATAGCTTTCTGTCTGGGATCACGATGACAGGGTTCGGTCCAGAGGCAAGGGGAGGACAAGATGACCCCCCACAATGGTTCCTCAGAGCCTGTAACTTTTTCTGCGATTTGTCATTAAAATCCCTCTGTACATTACTTGAGGAAAGGAAATATGGAGCAAGATTTAAAGAAATAACTAGGATGGGGTGCCTGGGTGGCTCAGTGAGTTAAAGCCTCTGCCTTCGGCTCTAGTCATAATCCCAGGGTCCTGGGATCGAGCCCCACATGGGGCTCTCTGCTCAGCAGGGAGCCTGCTTCCCTTCCTCTCTCTCTGCCTGCCTCTCTAACTACTTGTGATCTCTGTCTGTCAAATAAATAAATAAAATCTTTAAAAAAATAAAAATAAAAGTAAAGAAATTACTCGGACTAATTTCTTTCGACGGGGGGGGGGGGGGGGGGGCTCTTGCATAGATTGATTCTCCCAGGATTCATCTCTTCTTTGCTAACCCTTGGTTTCTTCTCCTCTTCTCAGGAGAAGGCTGCTCCTTCCTCCCATGAATAGCTTCATCTTCCTCACACTCTCTGAGTCTTATAATAAGAAGCTGTTCCAGCGAATTCTGCCATTGGGACCAATGGTCTGTCTGTCTTGCATTGGCTGGAACATTCTCTGTTCCTGGGTCTGAGACTTCTCTACCTGCAGCAAGTGACATGAGGCTTTCCTTTCTGATCAGATGCTCCATCCCAAAAACAGAACAAAACTTCCATCACCCTCATGCTCTCTACCAACTGGAGGGGGTTGGAGTGGGGGGGGGGATGCTGGGTGTTGCTAGGCAACCAGCTGTTCTGCTCACTCTCTCCCCACCCCAGAAAACAGCCAGGTCACCAGCATGAGTCTAGAAACAGCTTTACATTTTCCTTCTAATTCCTTTTCCTGTTTGTTTGTTTGTTTGTTTTAACCATTGCTACTTTTGTTCCTCTAAGATCAGGCTCTCCATTGTTTTTTCCACAATCTTGCTAACTGGATGAAAAACCAAGATCCCTCCTTCATTTGCAGCACAATTACACAGATCTACATTGCATGCAGATGTCCAGGGTAGCTTCTTTATTCCTCTACAAATAATATCTATGTAGTAATCCGATTTTCCTCCCAGGCCCCCACCCCATTTGTAGCTGGAGGAAGGGGAGGGGAGAGAAGAAAACAAAAGGCAAGGCAATGCAGTAAATATAGTCTCCTTCTATAATCTAATAGTTTCCTCATTCTCTTCAGGGTTCCTCTGCCTTCTGGTCTCCAACAGCAGCTCCCACCCTCTGCCAACCCCCTCAAGATGGTGTCCCAGCCTGTGTGGATGGCAGGTGGTTTTATGACCTCATGCACTAGGGTAAAGGGGCCCTTGTCCTTGAATGAACATGTGACTGGTATCTCCTGAGAAGGACGGGCTACAAGATTTGCAGGGCTCTTGGCCAAAGGAAAATATGAGGTGCTTTGTTCAAAAATTGCTAAGAATTTCGAGATGGTGACATGGGAGCATGAAACCAAATGCAAACCCTTCTAATCACGGGCCCTGTGAACTGTCAGGCCCACACAATTGGCCTCATCCCTGGTGTTCATGTGCAGACCAGCCTCTTGTTAAAGTCTATGGCCGGGTGAAGGCTGTTGGAGTCTGTTCTCCTGAGACTCGAGACTTGGTCAGACCCCTTCCTCAGACCGGCACATGACTCTGAACTTTCTTTCCTCTGGGAGGGGTACTGGGTTCCATCTGCCACCAGGGCACAGGAGGTTGGCCTACAGCTCTCTGATATGGAACCCACAAATCCCAGCCCCAGAGATCCCAACTTCAAATCAGTTGGGGAGCCCATCTACCTCATCCTTGTCCCGGGAATGTGGGTACTTCTGGTCCTGCCCATGTCACTTAGAAACACGGGCACTTGGAGGAGATGGACTCAGGGCTTCCCTCTTCCTATGGTGGGGAAGGCAGGCTAGGAGGCCACCTGTCCCCACCCCCACTCAGATCCTAAAAAGGAAATGTAACAGAGGCCCCTGTGTAATGCATCACCCATATGGGCCCCCAGCCTTCAGAGAGGCGTTTATGACACAGGCTTAGTACCCTTGTCCCCATGTCCCTCTTACTGCATGAGCCACTGAGCTCAAAGGGACAGATTCCCTCTGATTCAGTCTATCAGGTCGACTTCTTGATCTACTAAAGTGGAAGCTGAAGTAATTTCAAGAACCTTTACCTCTCTTGACCAACCTAGCTTCCTAATCTTGCTACAGACTTAAAAATCCTATTTCGTGTATCAAAACTGATATTAGCTTTCTTCCATTTTGCAGGGCTGGTATAACCGCCTTAATCCCGCACTCTGTCTCCCAGGAAACTGAAATGGCTTTGTGTTCACATCGCCTGAGTCTTGAGCGGTCAGCGGACCAATTTCACAAGATCAAGTGCCAAAGGACGGAGCCTGTGGCCTCATGGCTCACACGTAGCAGGGAGGCTGGCCCTGCCTAGGTGAGGTCCCTGTGCTAGATAGGCAAGGGCGGGAGATTCAGAGGTTCCCCCCTTTCAGATGAAATTAGAAAGAGAAGCAGATGTGAATTTTGCAAAAGTGAGTGGAGGTGAACAGGTGCAAGAAAATGGGAGGGGGGAAGGGAGGTAGCCAACCTGGATTAGAGGGGCAGTCCCCAGCTCCTGCTCACCCTGCCAGAGTGGGAAATGCCAGTCTACTAATGTTTTTACAGATTTTTTTCATGTTTTTAATGTTGACAGTTCATTCAATTTTCTAAAAATAATGAAACTGTGTGGTACATCACATAGGAACCAAACAAAGCATGTTTTCTGGCTGAACCCAACCACTAAAAGAACGGAAGGAAGACTGGATACCAGGAACTGGAAGGTGGGGCGAGGCTGGAGGGGCAGATCTTGCAGGATTATGTGGTATTCTGAGAGAAATGTATTCCTGGGAATACATGGGAAGCCATGACATGGTCTCAAACAAGGCAAAGTCACCACCAAGTTTGTATCTTGAAGAGACCCCTCCAGTTGACGTGTGCAGCCTGGTTTGAAGGAGAGAGAGTAGACACAGAAAGACCAGTTAGGAGGACGGAGCTGAGGATGCGGTGGCAGAGAGCAAGGAGCGATATTTAAAAGGTGACACCTTAGCCTTAGAGGTTGACAATCATTAAATAAGCCAAGAGTTGATTCCCTGGCACAAGCCAAAACCAAATGTTAAGATCAACTTGGGAACTGGCAGGGATGTGGACCAATGGAAACTCTGGTTCATTGCTGATGGGAACGTGTAAAAGTCCTCCCAGCTTGGAGAACAGTCTGACACTTTCTTTGAGAACTTAAACATGCTTCTCCCACGTGACCCATTCTTTTCATTTCTAGGCGTCTACTCAAGAGAAACGAAGTCACGTGTCCCCACGGTGACTCAGACACACATCCACAGCCACTTCATTCACAACAGCCCCAAACAGGAAACAATCAGAAAGTCCATCAATGGGTGAGTAGATACAGAAATTGTAGTGTGTCTGCCCCATGGAATGCTACTCCCCTAGCTATTGATCCATAACCACATGAGTCAGCCTCACCTCATTCTACTGGGCAAAAGAAGCCAGCAAAAGATACATGCACTATGACTCATGTATATAAAATTCTACAAAATGCGAATGAATGGGAAGACCTATCAGTGGTTGCCTGAGGGTGGGTGGGTAAGAGGTGAATTTCAAAGGGCCATTAGGAAACTGTGGGAGACAACAGAAAAAAAAAATTTTTTTTAAGATTTTATTTATTTATTTGACACAGAGAGAGAGCACAAGCAGGGGGAGCAGCAGGCAGAGGGAGAGGGAGAAGCAGGCTCCCAGATGAGCAAGGAGCTGGATGTGGGACTCGATCCCAGGACCCCGGGTCCATGACCCAAGCCCAAGGCAGCAGCTCAACCAATTGAGCCACCCAGGAGTCACGGCAACAGAAATTTTTATCTTGAGTGTAGTGATGGTTTCTACATATATACCAAATTGTATACTTTAAATATGTACAGTTTAGCACACTTCAATTATATCTCAATAAAACCGGAAAAACATTAACTCAAGGAACCGGAATGAAACATTCTGAGAAGGAGAGCCCCACCTCCACGCTGGCTCTGCATTTCCGCCTCTTTTAACCCAACTTCTAATTTTAGACAGAAAATAATAAAGAGAGGGGAAAGACACCAAAGTGAGATCTCGCTTTACAAAGGTGTTGAAAATATATTAAACACTGAGATTTACCATAATAAATGAAATGAATAATTTCAGATCTCTCTTGTCAAATGTTAAAAAAAAATTTTTTTTTAATTAGCAAGTACAGAGAAAACTAATGTGAGTTAATCATTTTAAGGAATCTATCCTATTATGTTCTAATGAGTGGTTTTTTAAAATTTGATTTTATTTTTGTAATGGAAGTTTATATTTCCAAGACTTCCTAAAGGGGCTTTCCGGTTACATATTTTTAAAGTACAATTTGAAGAGAACAAGTCAGCTTTTAAACAATTATACAATGATGTTCCCACAGGGCACAGACTTGGAAACTAACCGGTCCTTAGGTTCAGTGCCTGTCTTTGCTTGTTTATTGTGAGGCTTTGGGCAAGTCCCGGTGTCTGTCAGAGCCTTGCTTTCTCCATTTGGAACACAGAGCTAATGACCCCTTCACCTCCAGTAGCACAAACTGTAGAGACTGAACAAGGATTTCCTCCCTTGATAGTGGTAGCTGTTAATTACTAGATTTTACACTCAGTCCTGAAATTGCTGCCTCCCAAAAAGATATTTGAAAGGAGGAAATTGCAAGACTCCTTCCCTTCGTTCAAGTCTGAATATTGATCATACAATGAACCGGATGGTTCTGGATGCATCATAAAATGTTCTCAAAACAATCCCGCTTTTCGTTCCTCACCTGCCAAGCACCTGAACCACAGCCTTATGAAATATGACACGAGTCCTCTTTTATAGCCAAACATTCATCTTCAGACTCCTTGGCATTCGAGTCCCTCCAAGTTATTTTATTATTTCCAAGAAACTGTAACTGAGCTTTTTTATATACCTTCTGTTGTCATAAGAGTGATCGCACATAAAGCATGTCAACCACATATGAGTAAGGCATCCTTCATGTGGTTTATGGTTTCCTTGAGTCAGCTACTCTCTGGGCTGGGTCAGCTGACAGCTTTGAGAGGGTACTGACCATGGCTTTTCAAGGAAAGTAAACCTGGGACCTGTAGAAGGTCCTTCCTTGAGTTCAGCCAGCAGTCTGGGGCCCTCCAAAGCAGCTCTTAGCAGAGGGGGGCCTGCTCCCCGGTGCAGCCACAGTGCTGAGCTTGTGCTAGATGGCTAAGGACCAGCCCTCCCCCTGTTCCTCACCCTACCCTACCCGCACCTGAGGTTCCAGCTGCAAGATTTCAGCCCCAAGGTCACCTCCCCCTTTCCTCTCTCATCTTCCTGTTCCAATGAGACAGACCTGGTTCCAGCTTGCCTTCCTGGGCCTCAATATCTCAGTCTTTAATATGGGGATAGAAAATATGCCAGCGCCGGGTTTTTTGCTTTTTTTTTTTAAATAAGGATCAAATCAGATGGTGGCGGCAAACACGCTTTGTAAATTACCCAGAGGTGCGCTGTTATTGTCATTATCATTCTTGCTTTTCGTCAGGGAGCCCCAGGCTCAGCAGTGTGCATATAAACAGACTCTGTTTGCAACTGTGTCCCCGAAGAAGCGCTGCTCCCAGGAGCTGGCTCAGCCCAGAACTGAAGGAATCATCCACCGACTTCAGGGAGCACGGGCCTCCCCCCAGATCTCCCGCCTCCTAAAGGGATGGTGCGAATCCCCCAAAAGTTATGAAAAGTAATTTTAGTCTCATTAATTCTGGAAACAAGCAAATACAGAGGGAGAAGGAAAATGACAACCTGAAGCACCTGGGGGCATGAGGGTGTGAGGACCCCAGACTCCTGGACTCCCCCACAGACGAGCGGACAGCCATGGGGAATGGGAGGGGTGGGATGAGGCCTGGGATGGGGCACCCAGGACAGGGCTGGAGCCTGCAGGACTGACAGGAGCTCACCAGAGGGAGTGGAGTGCACAGGACTGGGGTGGGGTGCACAAGAAGAGGTAGGGGTTAGGCAGGGAGTAGACGGAGGATGGGGCAAGGATGGGGGAAAGCGGCAGGGGCCACCCCCCAGGGCAGTTGGGGGATGCCTGGCTGCCACTTCCTACACCCTCCAGGTTGACCAAGAGTTATCCAGAGAAAGAAACAGGAGCAAGAACATGTCAGATGAAGGGAATAGCCTATCCAAGTGTTAGGGGTTGAATTGTGCCCCCAAAATTTCATATGTTGAAGTCCCACACCCCAGCGCCTCAGAATGTGACCATATTTGGAAGCAGGCTCATTGCAGGTGTAATTAGTTGAGATGAGGTCATTAGTAGGGGTCCTATTCAGTACAACCTGTGTTCTCATTCTGAGAAAATGGGGACAAGGTGACATAGAGAATGCCGTGTTGAGAGACCTAGAAGACAGCCATCTAAAGCCATTGAGAGAGATCTCGAACAGATTCCCTCTCACAGCCCCGAAGGAACCTGCCTGCCCAGACATTGACCTTGGACTCCTGGCCCCCAGAACCGTGAGCTAATAAACCCATGCTGTTTAACCCACCTGGTCCGTGGGGCTTTGTTACAGCAGCTCTAGCCGACAAGCACCAAGTCACAAAGGCCTGAATGAAAGGGCATGGTGTGGCGCACTGTGGACCCTTTGTAGCCAAGTAGGGAGCAGAAGCGGTACAGATGAAATGTGGGAGAAGGAGGCTCAGAGCCACATTCAGGAGTTTAGGGTTTGTCTCGGGTCAGTGGGGGGACAAGGAGGCCTTCTAGCCAGCAGGGAAGGTGGTCAGTTAGGGTTTCAGGAAACCCACTCTGGCTGCAGACTGGAGGAAGCTGCCACAGCCACCTACCCAAGAGACAGAGTTCAAGGACAAGGAGTGGTGGGAATTGGAAAGTTCCAGGCATGTGTGGGCCTCCTGGTCAGCAGGACTCCCAGGGGCCCGCAGCAGGTTGGGGTTCGGGGGGCGCGGAGGGGCACGGATCAGTCTGTGCTACCATGACCGCTCCACACACTGGGCAGCTGGACCTGCAGACGTTTGCGCTCTCACAGTCTAGAGGCTGGGAGTCCAAGAGCAGGGTGTCAGCAGGGTCGACTTGTCCTGAGGCCTCTCCCCTCGGTTTGCAGATTGAAGTCTTCTCCCTGTGTCCTCCCATGGTTGTCTCTGTGTGTGTGTGTCTGCGTCTCACACCCCTCTTCTTGTAAGGACACCCATTAAGTGGAGTGAGGGCTACCCTAATGACCTCATCCTAATTTTTCAATCCAAATGTACATGTATTGAGCCCATATGAAATAGGACACAGTTAAGAAACGACGCTCTCCCCATCTCCCATTTCCTGCTGACTCACTTGCTTTCTACAATCATGCTGTCTTCTAGAAGGAGCTTACATACGGAAGCTTAGACTCCCCAGAAAGCGGCAGATAGCACAGCCCAGGTGAGCGGCCATCATTTGAAGCTCGCGTGAAACTCGAGTTGCGGCTTCCTGGGTGGGCGCCCTAGTCCTGAGCTCTGTGAAATGAGCAGCCTCGACATCTGCATGATCTTGACTCACAAGGTGTGAATGGAATTGGAATCAGCTGTGACCCCAGTGGCTTCTCCCCACAAAGCCGGGAGTGGTTGACTTTGTGTCAGTAAAGAATTCGAATGCCTGAGTGGGTTCTTTTTCTTTTCTTTTTCTCTTTTGAGAGAGAGAATGCACAAGTGAGGGGAGGGGCAGAGAGTGAGAGCTGTCCTTCCCCCCCCCCCCCCTTTTTAAAGATTTATTTATTTATTAGAGAGAGCATGCAGGAGGAGAGCCAAAACCAAGAGTGAGAAGCTCAACCAACTGAGCCACCCAGGAGCCCCTGTGTGTATTCTTTAAACATGTGTCATCTTGACTCTGGAGATGGTATGAGCGAAGTCACAGCTGGGGCACACGGGGCCTTCCCAAGTCAGCATGGTGCCAGCCAGGAGCACAGAAGGCTCTGGAAGATGGGCCCTGGAGGATGCTGGGCAGAGACCCCTGCCGGGCTTTAATAGAGCCCTCAGCTCCATGTCCCTGAAGTCTGCATTCCAACCTGCTTGTCTGCCTCATTTTATGTACCTCTTTATTTTTTATTTATTTTTTGAAAGAGAGAGAGAGAGACAGAGAGAGTGAGTATGAGCCGGGGAGGGGCAGAGGGAGAGAGAGAATCTCAAGCAAGCTCCACGCTCATCGCGGAATCTCAGACCCCAAGATCATGACCTGAACTAAAATCAAGTGTCAGTTGCATAACCGACTGAGCCACCCAGACACCCCATTTATGTGCCTCTTTAAAGACCCTGTCTTCAAATACAGACACATTCTGAGGTACTGGGGGTTAGCACCCCAAGATCTGAATTTGAGGGGAGACACACTTCAGTCCATAGCAAAGGGACACCCATATTTTGGTTGCTGCTTGTACTCAAAGGCCGTGGCTTGCTGTGACACCTAGAAGAACACAGCACAGGTCGGCTGCTCCCCCAGACTGGCCTTCGGAAGGCGACTGTTTTTCCTGGGAATCTGTTACTGTCTGGGATCAGCCTTCCCAGCATGTTCAGAAACCTAATTTTCATTCATCCAAGTGACTTTATGGAGCTGGCTCCACACCAGACGTTGATTTTCTGGGCACAGAGAAATGACTCCATCTGTCTTGGGGGTGAACTGGCACCAACCAAGTTCAAAGAAAGTGACAAATAAAAAACCACAATGCCAATTTAGTGATTTGCCCTCTGAACTACAGCCATTGGGAGTGCAAGCCTATGACGGGCCAGCAGCCTCTTTCCCTCAGGCCACCTCTAATGAGAGCCGGAGGACCACCAGGGGCCACTTTGTGTGGACAGACTTTCTTGCAGACTGACTGCGCTTTCTTGGCCAGCAGGCAGGCCTCCCGGAGAAAGACTGATGCCCCCAAATTTGCCTGATTAGCCTGGAATCAGAACAAGGAGAGTGAGGAAAACTTAAGTAGAGGCTCTGGGCCCGCACAGCCTGAGGCTCTCTCCCCTGCCAGGGATCAGCCCTGGCAAGCCAGCTTCGATGCCATAGCCAAGATGCCTCCTGCCCTGTCCCTGCTGGGTGGCCCTGCCCACAACTGTCTCCAGGCCCTGGCTTACCAGTCTCCCTCCCACCCCCGTTTTCTACATGATCTATTTCCAAATAGAGTATAATTTAATTGGCCAGACTTCCATCGACTAAAGTTGCAGAACTCTACCAGACTACCCCCACACATGTACCCCCGAATCCCAGAATTCTGGATGTTTCCAAAACCTCTAGTCCCTCACTCATTCATAGACCCTGGATTCCCCACCCAGGGGCAAATCCTAGGCAGGGCAGAGATGTAACTTCTCTGGGCAGAGGTAGATTTTCAGTAAAGCTAAGGGAGCCTCTGCATCAGGACCTCTTGTTTGCTTGGGCCCCAGTGAGAGCTGGAAGACCCTGGGAGCCATAGAGTATTCTAGGTAGAGAGAACAACCAAGAAATCAGCAAACATATCTAATAACTTGCCCAAAGAGATGACAGAAGAAAGGGACCTGAATTCCCAGGGTTCCAGGACTTTGTGGTGGTTTCCTTTCTCGTTCTAAATAAATATTCATTTTCATATCTAAGTTGTACTGTACTTATGTGTTCTTTTTCTCAAAGGGACTCCCTCAACCGACCAGACCTTTGTTCTCTCAAATCGCTGGATCCGCTCCTGCTGCTTTGCCTTGAGTCCTTTGCCTTGAGCTGGGGCAGGGGAGTGGCCCCTCTAAGACAGGCAGCTCTCTTCCTTCCTGACTCACAGAAGCAGACCCAGGAGGTAAGTTGAAATGATGACCCGGAGAAAGAACCTGGAAGTTTTCGGCATAGAGCCTTCGGTGTGGAAGGGAATATTGGATCTGACCTCTGCCTGCACGGGGAACATTGCCCACTATCCCCTGGGCCCTCCACAAGGAGACCACCACTGTTGGGATTACTTGGCTGGCACCTTCATTTCAATGAAAGGAGAGACTTTTCTCTCTTAATAACACATGTCTTCGTGTTCTTTTTCAGGGACATTTTTAAGCTTAAAAGAAAAAAAAATTTTGAAAATGGCTTTAAACGTTAAATCACGAATTTTTGTGCCTCCCCCTCAAATTCAAAATAATGTATTTTTGCAAACGACAGAAACATCAGACATCTTCCCTCAGTCATCTGTCTGTCTGACAGACACATTTTTAGGGACAGACAACTACAGTGCTTAATTTACGTCTTTGTGTGTTTTAACGAGCTTTGTACCATTACTCCTATCTGGGAGTTGCTGCGTGACCCTACGTATCTCATTAGCCCTACATCCGTGTGTTTGTGACCTCTTCACCTGCCTAGAGTTCTCCCCTACCCTGCACTTTGTTTTGTATCTGCCAGTTCCCTCCCCACCCTACCCCCGCGTGAGCTGGGCTCCATATGGGAGTTCTTTGGGTGCCAAATCCTCCCTTCATGCAGGATAAAGTCTGTCACGTACGGACATGAGCAGGGAGTGTGCTAGCCAGGGCCCCATCGGCATGTGAACTGGTGGCAGGGCTCTGGACACTGCAAGCTTCACCTCTGGGAGCAGACATCCACCTCCCCTTTCCAGGGTCTGCTTCCTCCTGCTCTCCGCCCGCACTCCCGGCGGGATCCCCAGACCCTTCGCCTCCCACAGCACACGGTGGCTCCCCCTCCCTCCGTAAGAGCTGCCACCTCTCTGAGCAGCCGTCACAGAAGCTAATGCATGATTCATGGGAGGCTCTTGGCCTGGGAGTGAGCGCCGAGGGAGAGGATCATGAGGCCCACAGAAGCACTTTGGTTCAGGGAACGTTCTTTCATTGATGCACATCTGTGCTGCCTGGAAGTGCATTAAAGAGAATCAGATGTGCTGCTACTTCTAAAATAGCTTTTGAATGTGCAAAGTGCCCAGGGAGGATGGGGAATGGCACAGAGCTGATGAGGCACTGGGCTGCTAGGGCTTCATTCTGGCTTTGTCCTTGAAGCACAAAGCACCCTGTGCCCAGTAGTGACCCTCCTGGGCACTTGGGGAAGAGAGCAGCTTAGGCCTGTCTCAGCAAGCACAGGTCCGCCAAGACTGCAGAGCTCCGGCCCTCCATCCCCTCACCAAGCTCAGCTCTTTTGGGTCTGTGGCCATCTAAGAAACAGGGAGATCTCTGTCATCCTGCCTAATAAGGTGACCTCCCTATAGTCCTCACCAGAAGCCAAGCTTCAGGCAAAGTGGCCAAGGGGCCCAATATCCTGGTTCAGTCCAGCTCCACCACCCACCACCTCGAGGCCTTGTTGGGCAAGCACCAAGCCTGGGAAGAAGGAAAAGTGTGCATTCCTGACTGAGAACTTGCCAGGTGGTAACCCATCAATTTCTGATCTGCTTGACTCTATGCTGTGGGATATGCAGAGAGACCATTTATCCTGAGGGCAAGATCTACAGAGCTGCCAGGCAAAGAACACTGAATGTGTGTGAAGGCCAGGGCTTTGGCCCATGGCACATACAACCATCATGAGTTCCAGCAGTAAGTGATTCAAATCTCAACACCAAGAGGGAACTTATTAATACCCATAGGTGAAGATGCCTTCAGGTACAGCTGTATCCAGGCTAGAAACAATGTTGTCCAGACTCTATAGTGCTATGGTCCTTGATGCTGCCTTCTCCGCTGTTGACTTCACTTTCAGGCAGGCTTGTCCCATGTGGTGCCTTCACAGCTTTGCCAGCCCAGTGGAGGATTGTCCGTTTTGTCCAAGGGCTCAGTGAAAGTCTCTGTGACCAGGAAGATGGATTGAATGATGGGCTTGGGAATGAAGGGTGTCAGCACTACCCAGTCCACACAAAATGAGGAAGGAGATCCCTAGAGGAAACTCAGAGTCATCAGAAGCACAGGGACAGGGGAGCCTGGGTGGCTCAGTCACTTAAACTGCTGCCTTCAGCTCAGGTCATGATCCCAGGGTCTTGGGATTGAACCCCACATGGAGCTCCTTGCTCATTGGGGAGCCTGCTTCTCCCCTCCCCCTCTGCCTGCCTACCTGCCACTCCCCCTACTTGTGCTCTCTCTCACTCTCTCTCTCTATGGCAAATAAATAAATAAAATCTTTTAAAAAAAAAGAAGTGCAGGGACAGTATGCTGGGAAGAGAGAAACACCTGGGACCCAACATGGAGTGTAGACAGGGACCCTGTCAACTGTTCTGTGCTGTTATACAGACTGAAGCAATCATTTGTCAGGTTGTTCTCCCCAGGGCTCAGGTTCTAGCAGTTAGCATTTGAGCTGAGCTGCTGAGAGTAAGCCTGAGTTTTCCAGATTGGAAGGGAGGGAAAAGCATTTCAAGCAGTGGGACCAGCATAAGAAAAGCCACTGAGTTGTGAAAATGCATGGCGCGTTTATAACCACTGATCCCCATTCTTCCCAGCATAGCAGGGCAGCAGAAATCACAGAGTAGGAAGAGCACTGGTTTGGGAGTCAGACATGCTCAGTTTCAAACCCCAGGGCTGCCACTTCCCCTCCATGAAATCTTGGCAGTTCCCTTCCCTTTGCTGGGGTTCAGTTTACTCCTCAGGACACTGACATGCACGAGAGACCCTGAAGTCCCTTATGCCACCGATACCTGGTATTTTTACAGTCCCCTCCCACCCCCAAACATCCCCATCCTGTGCCTTTCCCTGTCCACCTGGGCAGAAAACTACAATTCTCAGGCCCCCTTGCCCTCTGGTTTCCAGGTAGGTTTGGTCTGTGGGAGGCCAAGTGCAAGACTGAACAGTGAAACAGGAAAAGATGCTCAACATCACTAATCATTAGTGAAATCTGAACCAAAACCATAATGAGATACCATCTCACGCCCAAAAGGATGGCTACTATTTAAAGCAACAACAATGACAGAAACAAACACATGTTGGCAGAGATATGGAGACAGTGGAACCCTGGGCACTGTTGGCAGGGATGTAAACTAGGGCAGCCACGCTGGAAACAATATGGGAGCTCCTCAAGAAATTAAAACTGGGATTACCATTCGATCCAGCAATGCCGGGTGTGGGCCTATATCCAAAAAACAGAGATCAGGGTCTCCAAGAAATATTTGTACAGCCATGTTCATAGAAGTGCTATTCATAGGAGCCAAAAGGTGGAGACAAGCCAAGTGTCCATCAACGGAAGAACGGATAACAAAATGTGGTCCAGCCATACAGTGGGATATTATCCAGCCCTTAAAAGGAACTTCAGGAGCGCCTGGGTGGCTCAGCGGGTTAAAGCTTCTGCCTTCAGCTCAGGTCATGATCCCAGGGTTCTGGGATCGAGCCCCGCATCGGGCTCTCTGCTCAGCGGGGAGCCTGCTTCCTCCTCTCTCTCTGCCTGCCTCTCTGCCTACTCGTGATCTCTGTCTGTCAAATGAATAAATAAAATCTTTAAAAGGAAGTTCATTCTGGTACCTGTTACAACATAGATGGAGCTTGAGGATGTCATACTAGGTGAAATAAACCAGAGCCCAAGAGACACTGTAGGATCACACCTATATGTCATCTAAAGTGTCAAATCCAGGGGCACCAGGGAGGCTCAGTCAGTTAAGTGTCCAACTCTCAGTTTTGGCTCAGGTCATGATTTTGCGGTCATGAGATCAAGCCCTGCGATGTGCTTGACATTGAGCATGGAGTCTGCTCGAGATTTTCCCTCTTCCTCTCCCTCTGCCCCTCCCCTCGCTCACGCTCTTCAAATGAATGAATGAATGAATGAATGAATTCTTTTAAAGTAGTTAAATCCATAGAAACAGAAAGCAGAAGGTGGGAGCCAGGGGCTGGGGGAGAGGGTTAGGGGTCAGTATTTGATGGGGACAGAGTTTTCAGTTTGGGAAGATGAGAAAGTTCTGGAGGTGGACGGTGGTAATGGTTGCTCCCCAGTGTGAAAGTGCTTAATGCCACTAAGCTGTACACTCAAACGTGGTTAAGATGGCAAATTTTGTTATGTGTATCTTATCATAATTTTTTTTTTAAAGACCGAGCAGCAGAATGGAGGAAGGAACCAAGATCTGACCCCCACCGTCCGAGCAGAGCCTCCAGCCTGACCGCCCCTCCACGGCTCTGGTACCTGCTGCACAGTAATTCCCTCTGTGGTCCCTTCTCTTGACCATCAGCCACTGCTATGGCTCTGCCCTCCACCTAATGGCCCCAGATCCTGGGCTCTCATGAAACCACTTCTCACCAGTCCCAGGGGGTGGTGGCAGCTTCCAGGTTGCTAATCTCTGAGTTGCCTCAGTATACCCTTTTGGCTTCTTTGCTCACCAGTCACCTGAATAACCAACAAACTCACTCTATTTCAATGCCCAGAACGGTTTCTCTTTTCCTGACCGGGGTTATCTGTGATACACACTAACATGTGTATGGCCAGTGGGCAAGGGGCTCCCCAGCAGTACCCCCCAGCAATCCCTGACTGGCTGGGACACACAGGGAGCCAGCAGACGCCTGGGTGTTTGGCTGCCTCTGGGGCAATCTGTTCAACCACTACCCAGACCCCAGCCAGCCAGCCTGGAGTCTCAATTTCCCCAGCAGGTGGGAACACGTGAGGCAGGCGCTCCTCAGGTGAGAAGGAGAAATCAAAGAGAATCCACCAGCATTCTTGGCATGGTGTTCTGTAAGTAGCTGCAGCATTTCATTATTTATACCTCTTTGGAGTAGACGCTCCGCCTTGAGCCTGAGCTGGGCCCCCATCCAGCCCTGGTATGCCCTGGGCTAACCGTGGGGACTCCTTGGGAAGTTGTCTCAATGACCCCTCAAATCCTTCTGCATTTCCTCCAATGGACCTCTCCTCGTTCAAGATCGGCCATCCTGAGCTCATCTCCCTGCTGACTCCAGGGCCGGCCACTGGCCTCCTAAGGACAGCCCTTCTGCAAAGCCAGGAGAGAGGGAACCCTGCTCCGCTCCCCAGGTGAGCAGAGCCCCCACTCCTCCCTGCCCCCAAAACCTGACGCTTCTTACCCGTAGCCTCCAGCCTGCCTCCCCAACGCAGGCAGATGCATGAAGAGGTCATTTGCCGCTGGACCAAACTCCGTCACAGAGAGCAAAGGTGAGAAGAAATCCTCCTGAAAACCCCAAAACTACCACTGTCCACCTGCTTTGGGGCGGCTGAGTCTATGGAGCCAAAGGCCACAAGCCCCTCCGCATCCTGGCAGACCCAGAACCTTGCAGGTCCACAAGGACAGCTCCCTTCTGCACTTCCAGCCTGACTGGGAAAACAGGAAATTCTGCTCTCATGTCTGCCTTCCTGGGAGACGCTCAGAGAGCGGCATCCGCACTGCTCTCCCTCCTTCCCTGTCATGGTGGGCCCTGGCCAGGGGCCTCAAGATGGAGAGGAAGGGACAGTCCCTCCTGCCTCACTTGAGGAAGTGACCTCCATCCTCTGCCAGCCCTTGGACGTGGGCAGTGGGACCTGGCCCTCTGCTCTGGCCCCAGGATGTGCTCAGGGGGCTGAGCAGATGCCCCTCCCAGACACAGACAGTAGGTCTAGGAGGTTAGGCCAAGAGTGTAGAACCCATCCCGGCGTCAGGACCCTCAGGGGCGCCACTCCCCTGTCTGCGGTAAGCTCTGCTTTACAAAAACCATTTGCTCTTTGAAATGCAGTGCCCATGCATTTTCTCCTGTTTCCTCTGCTGGGGGCCGTGGTGAAGATGCGAGCAGCCCTTAGGGTGGTACGGGCCACACCCAGCCCTCTGCTCCAGCCCAGAACGAGCATCCTGGTCTCTGCTCAAAGTTTCCTTGTGGCAATTGCCAACCATGGGAAAAGCAAAAGGTC